>NC_139516.1:13615065-14212565 GCF_947247035.1 Vipera ursinii
GTGCCCATGTTGAGAAACACTGGTCTAGACTGTATGGTGCCAACTCTATTGTGTTTCCTCCTCTACTTTATATATGTTGAAAGACAAGAAGCTGAGAAAGCCCTGACGAGTGAAAATCCACGAAATTAACTAAAAAAACCTCTATAGGAAGTAAGAGGTCAAGCAGTTGTAATTAATAGGCTCAGATAGTTTTTGAAAGGGAAGAGATGAGAAAGATTTCTAGGCCCTTCTCAACAAGGGCTGGGAGCCACAAAGCTGTTACCCATTTGCAAAAAAAACCTAATGCAAACCATTCTTAGAAACCAGTAGAACTGGACTTTTCATTATCATGGAAAACCAGAATACAAGCAACCACAACTTTGTGTCTATTTTCTTTTACACTTGAAATGGCCACTTCCGACATGCTAATTTTAGGATTTAGGAAACTGATCAGTGCAAAGTGAGGTAATTCTGGCATGCCAGCTCCAAAATAGGGAGAGGAGGGGAATTAAACCAAGCGCCGTCTCTTGCAATCTCTCCCCATGTCATCTTCTAAGGAGTCTCCACTGCAGCCCAATGGTGAGACCATGTTCAGCAGAGGGTCTTCAGAGGCACGGCCAAAGAGTGACAGCAACAAAGCCACACCGTAGCCAGTGGCTCGTTCCCCCTAGAGGCAAACACAAAGATAAGCTTTATTGTCATTTTTTTTTACTGTGGGCACAACGACACACATCAATAATGAAATTTAGTTGCCCGCTCTCAAAGTGAAACATACATGACCCACACCTAAACATACTATATACAACACATGTGTAGACCCACACCCCTACATATACATAAGAAATAAAAACTAAACACTGTCCATCTTGAATACATAATGGAAGGAGGAAGCTTGAGAGTTCACAAGGTTAATGCTGTATGGAATGAAACTATGGCTGCATCTGGATGTTCTGCTTTGGATTCCACAAAACCTCCACCCAGAAGGTAACAAGGAAAACAGAGGATGTGTCGTGTCCCAGATAATCTTACGGACCCAGCTCAAGCAACGCTTCTGTGCTATGTCCTGGATGGGAGGGAGGGAACTGCCAACGACCTTTTTAGCCATCCTCACCACTCTGCACCACCTTCCTGTCTGAAGCAGTGATGCTTCCAAACCAAAGGCATCTCAGATGGCTAGCCTACAAACAAACATGCACACACACAGAGAGACAGAAATGCTAGGAGAAAGCTCTGAAAGCTGATGCCAAATGTCCATTTCCACAAGCGGCTTATTTGGGATTGGCTCAGGCTATTGTATGAACCAAAACCACTTGGGTTTATTCGGTAAATTCTATTTATCCAAATGTAGCATAAAATTTGTGCACGTGAATCTACAGTTACATTTTTTTTAAAAAAATACAATGAAGCACATCCGTAGGTATCTTTTTCATGATTGAACACAAGGTATTTAAAAAAAAACATGTCATATTTAGGTTTGCAATATAAAATGATTCAGGCTATGTAGATTTTGTCCTTTACGTTTTTAAGAGGAAAAGTGTAGTTAATACTACCAGATGGTTGAGAGCCAACTTGATATAGTGTTTAAGGCACCAAACCAGGAAATGGTAAGTTCTAGTCCCGCCTTATGCACACCACCAGCTGGGTGACCTTGGGCCAGTCACTCTCAACCACTGGAAAAAACAATGGCAAACCACTTTCAAAAATTGCCAATTTTCTTTTGCCAAGAAAATTGCAGGGACTTGTTGAGGAAGTCAGTAGGAATTGAGATCTACTTGAAGTTACTACCACAACCATAATAATATTAATAATAAAATCTCAAAACATCTGGAGCACCACTTGAACACCATTGGCATTGACAACTCACCATCTGCTATCATCAATTGCAAAAAGGCAGCTTTATGTGGAACAGATTACATCCTGCAACAATGCCTTTAACAACATACAACAACATTTGCTATCCCAGGTCTTGGGAAGGACTTGATAGATGAATAAAAATGCCAAATCCAGTCTAAACATCCGGCTGGCTATTTAATCAACCATAATAAGACAGATAATAGTTTGAAGATTTTTCTATCTAGTTCAACTTATTTGCTTGTTTTGCATCACAAACAAAGAGAGGGAAGAAACTTCAAGGAAAAGTTCAAGGAAAGATGTATAAAGACCAACCACCTGCTTGTTAAAAGAATTAAAATGCAGAAAGCAATTATAATATCCACAATATTCCATTGTAATTTTTTTCCTATTGCAACTTGGACTATTATTGAGAGTTATTGCTGAAGAAAAAACCTATTGATTAAATTCTTCCTAAAACTAATATAAAGAAACTTTACACATAATTCCCAGAAATAATATTTTATAATATTATTATATTTGCTGAATCCCTAAAAGACATTGATGCAAACACTAGGGAAAACTTCGACTTACAAGCGTTTGTTCAGCAACCATTTGAAATTATAACAGCACTGAAAAAAAGTGATTTACAACCAGACCTTGCACTTATGACCAACATCTCCAGAGTCACATGATCATAACTGAGGCATTTGACAACTGGAATGTATTTACGATGGTTGTGGTGTCCCAGGGTCATGTGATCGCTATTTGTGACCTTCCCAGCTGGTTTCTAACAAGCAAAGTTAATTGGGGAAGCCAGATTCACTTAACAACTGCAGTGATTCATTTAACAACCATGGCAACAAAAGATTGTAAAACCAGGCAGAACTCACTTAACAACTGCCTTGCTTAGCAATGGATATTTGGTTCCCAATTGTGGTCGCACATCAAGGACTATCTGCATCTCATTCCAAAAGCCCTCTGCAAGCCTGTGTATTTCTTTAAGCAACTGAGTATTCCCCAAACTGGATTCAAATGAGAAGCCTAAAATTACTACCAGTTATCATCTGAATGTACAGCATTAGTTTCCAGATAACCTCAAGGACAGCCATGGATGTATCCTACTCCAGCAGTCTAACCCAGAACCATGAAATCACATAGTGAGACTGTATGTATTAATTAGATAAAAGAATTTTTTTAAAAAAGGGAAAACAGTTAAATGGGCATAACATTAGAGAAAAACCCCTGTGTTTTATCATAATAGAAAGCAACATACATTTATGTAGCAGGAAAAAGCTTTTTTTTTTTTATATATATAACTGGGACAATATATATATATATATATATATATATATATATATATATATATATATATATATATATATATATATATATATATTGTCCTATATATATATATATATATATATATATATATATATATATATATATATATATATATATATATATATATATATATATATATATATATATATATATATATATATATATATATGTCTTTGAAAAAGCTTTATATATATAACTGGGACAAAACTCCAGAGAAAGACAAGCAGCACACAGAGCATTAAGAAAATTCTCTTTACTCACCGCATGGACGGGAGCTGCAATGTCTATGTGGACCCAAACACCAGGCCAATCAAAACCGATGTGTGAAGCAATAAAAAGTCCAGCACAGGAGCTGGGAGAGTTATCCCGGTCCTGAAGAAAAACACAACACAGGGGAGTTGTCTTTAGTTCATTTCACTATTTTTATTTTATTTTTTATTTTAATCCCATTTATATCCCGCCCTTCTCCGAAGACTCAGGGCGGCTTACAATTTAAGCACAAACCAATGTGCTTAGCAATAGCCTTCATTCTATGTATTTGCCTGCTTATTAGGGCTTTCACCCCCAAGTGGCATTATTACAAAGTCAGCTTATTGCCCCGAACAATCTGGGTCCTCATTTTACCTACCTCGGAAGGATGGAAGGCTGAGTCAACCTTGAGCCTGGTGGGATGCGAACCTGCACTAATTGCAGGCAGCTGGTGTTACTTAAGGAGGCATTAGCCCACTGCTCCACCAAGGCTCTTTTAAGGAACACCATTGGCATTGCTCCACCAAGGCACTATGCTTTACAACAGCAGTCTCCAACCTTTGTGGCTTGGTGGCCTGGCTGGAAAGATGGAGAGGGGAACCATCCCACCTGAGTGGTGGGCTGACCCACACATACACACAGCTGGACTGCAAGTTGAGATGAATGCACGGGTGCACTGGCCTGCAAACAGGCCATGCCCTTGTAATGGCCTGGGGGTTGGGGACCCCTGCTTTAGAACATCAAATTTAAAACTGAGACATGGGTGTCTGCAGAGATGAGTAAATGATACTGCTGGATGATGTTATCAGTCAAATCCAGTGACCTGCATACTGGGATCAGAGAACAGGAGTATGTAATATCAGCATTTGCAGGATGATGTCATGTCATTCTGCCATCACTGCAAAAAGCTAGTTTGCAATGGTTTCTAGAGCAGATGCACAGAACAACCCCGTTTTCATTGGCCTTTTCCTTCCAGAATCCTTCAGGCAGTGTGGTACAAATCTTCCTCTCCCCTGCCTTTTTCATGGTTGACCTTACACATAAAATAATCTGATTTTGAGGAGCTGTTGACCCACACTAATAGAGGATGGAGTAACAGTAATTTGCAAAGCTAACATCTGAAAAACCAAACCATGCTGTAAAAAAACAGAAGGCAGAAAACAACCCAGCAGCAGTTGACGTGAGGCACAAAATATTATAAATCAAGCAAACCTACTGCCACTGAGTTCTTCATGTCGGCTACAGCTGAGGTAAATTCACTAAAATGGAGCTCTGGGCAATAGACGAGGGGGTGGACCAGATCACCACAGTTTCTGCCTGCTTTGATACAGGCCTGTTCCCACTGTTCATTATTGGTGAGGACAGCCGCGTGGTACTTCCCCGTGGCGATTCCCTAGAAGGGGTATAATATAAAATGTAAAAGCAAAAGATATCTGAGTGTGCACTTAGAAATGTTAGAGCAAGATGCCCCCCACGCAGTGGGGTTAAAAGTTCCTCCTCTTTTTTCAGATACTGAAAATGTGATGGGGAGGCAGAAAATGTATCTCAGAATCCTCTGCAAGCTGTTTTATATTAAAGAACGCAGGACCCTTACCCTGAACAGACGCTGTAGATAAATCAGTGTTCCTGAACTATTGGGAACCTAGGAAATGTGGTTTCAGATCTTTTCTCTTGGGAGTTGTTGGGAGTCAACCAATAGCAAAGCACTTAAGACTTATATACTGCTTCACAGTGTTTTACAGCTCTAAATGGTTTACAGAGTCAGCATATGGCCCCCAACAATCTGAGTCCTCATTTTACCAACCTCAGAAGGAGGGAAGGCTGAATCAACCTTGAGCCAGTGAGAATTGAACTGCTGGCAGTTGGCAGAATTAGCCTGCAATATTACATTATAACCACCGCACCACTCCGTCTCTTATATTCAATTTTATGTTAAAGAACTAATAAGTAGCTTTCCTGTTTCTTCACTAAGCTACTGTACAAGTAAGCCTCAACGTACGACTGTTCATTTAGCAACTAATCAGTTAAAATGGAGCTCAAAAAAGTGATTTATGACCAGTACTTGCACTTATACTGTTCCAGTGCCTGCAATCATATGATTGTCATTTGTGACTGTTCCCAGCTGGCTTCCAGTGAGTAAAGTCAATGGGGAAGCCAGCAGGGAAGATTCCAAATTGCGATCACATGATGTCTTGCTTAACAACTGCAGGGATTCATTTAACAAATGAGACAAAAATGCCATCAAATTGGGCGTGGTCACATGATGTCTCACTTAATGACCACACTGCTTAATGATGAATTTTCCAGTCCTAACTGGGTTGTAAATTGAGGGCTACCAGTAAGAACAAGATGTTATCCTGAATGACAGAATATGGATTATTACTTATGTCGCAAAATACACAACTAACAATTCCCTCCTGCTTCACCCTGCCATTATTCTCTTGATATTAAAACCATGAGAACTTTTTCTTGCATTTCTGGAAGAATCCTAGTTTCAAGCTCTGGGGAGTCTCTCAGGATGCTGGCCCTAGCCTTCTTTCCCTCAGAAAAGCTTCACACACAACCTCATGCAAGCACCATGTCTCTTGGGTGGAGTGTCAGAAGGATTCCCCACCCCCACCCCCCGGCTTTAAGCAGAACGGAGGTGAGCAATGCTATTTATGTGTTCACCAACTGTACCTGAGCACCTGTGAGAGTGGCCATGTCAAGAATGATGTCAGCCCCAAGGTCTTTGCAAGCGTAGGAGACACCATCGGCAAGCACCAGACGCCCTTCAGCATCAGTATTGTTGATTTCCACAGTTCTTGGAAAGAGGCAAAAGGGGGTGACACTTCGTTTATACGCAACCGTTACCCAATTTAGTGTTGACTTTCCTACACTAATTTCATAGGCTTCCTTTCTTGTGGTAAGCAGTGTTTTTAACCTAACAGCGACAGAATATTTATGAGATATAGAGATCACTTGACCCGAGTATTATTCTGGGCAGTTTACATTAAAAATAGAAAACAGATTAAAAAGAAGACAAGCCCATGCACCTGGGCAAAGACATTCCCTCAGACATATACATCATCAATAGAACTTTGCAAACACCCTACCCCAAGCTTGGGAGAACAGTGAAGTTAAAAATTTCCAGAACATCATTAGGGTGGTGACTATATGGATCCCTGGGGTAATTTTGTTTTAGAGGGCTGGCACCACCATTGAGAGGCATTGGCAGCAATGTTTGGTTAAAGGGACACGGGCTCCTTCAATTATTTGTCCAAGTGGAAGCCAACCAGAAAAGGAAAATGTAAAGATTAATGTCAAAAAAAGATTCCCAATCCTTCCTCCCTTTATCCTGTCTTTCAACCCTGGTGAATTTTGAAGGAACCTAGCAAAATTAAATCATCATAAAATGAATGGAAAATTTATTTAATGAAACAGCAGAGATGGTGAGTGGATTAAAGCAGAGATGGTGAGTGGATTAAACTTACTTTCCCGAGTAAAGAACATGAATGTCATCAGGTCTTGTTGCATTTGGTCCAACAGAATTCTCAGCCAAGCAAAACACTGCATGAAGATTGTCTTTAAAGCCCTGTGACAGGAAGAAAAAGGACACATCAACTGATGTTCAACCAGCATCTCTCTAGGAGATACAGGTCCCTCTCTCAGGTTTCTTTGTTCATTTTTTCTCCTTTTAAAATTTCTTGCTTATCCATTTCACAAGAGCTTTTGGGAATGGAAGGCATACAAATAAAGAAATGCAAAATGTCCTCATACTACAGCCAACTATAGATGTAAGCCTGTGCATTTTACAAGTATCCCTGGCTCAAGCCATGGGAAAATGCTAGGCAGCACCTTATACAAATGGACAGACTGTCAGGACCCATCCCAAACCACGTCTTAGGAAGACAAAATTCTTGGAGTCAAGTCTATTCCAAAAAGAATCTTTACTATGACATGCTTGGTTGTAGGAAATGAGACAGGACTTAATATTATTCCACGAACTAAACCCTTATATAGAGTTCCCGGTTTAACCCCCCTTAGCCCCATTTGGTCAGTCCCCCATCCTTTCTCTCGTATCATCCCTCTTGTGGGAAAAAGGAATTTAGGACCTTTCATGTTTATTGCTCTCTTCCGTGACACAAGCCAGATGCTAGCCCTCCCTTTTGTTTCCCCAGTTCAAAAGGCTTCTCCTTTCCTTTGAAATGCCTAATACCGGTTCAATACACATCCATTCTCTTCTCTTCGGGAGATGGCAGGATCCATGGAATAATGTTTTAAACATACATTTATGAATATGACATAAATGGATTCTGACACAGACACAGTGGTGGGATTCAGTCAGTTCGCACCACTTCGGCAAAACTGGTAGTTAATTTTTGTTGCCCAGGTCCAGAATGGACTTCTGGAAGCGGCATCCACACAGACAACCGGTTGTTCACATATTTGAATCCCACCAACGGACAGATACCCACAAACACGTGTGCGCACACACAATGCCCTCCAACTTATACGTTCAAATACTTCATACATCATATAAAGAGGATTAAAAATATAGGCAAAATTAATATATTACTAAAAGAAAAATAGAAATATATCCACAACTTAAAATATAGGAAAGCTTAGATAACAAAAGTTAATAACTGCTACCTGTACTGTTATCAAAAGGCCAGTTTCAAAAAATATAGCTCAATCTACTGAATTTGGTTAAATTGAATCAACCCCTTTATCTTCCTCCCTTTCAAATGTAATGTTTAAAAAACTGAAATCATGTCTCTAATGTTTTATTTAAGCTCAATTTGGAGAGATCTAAATAATTTTCCTTCACTTGAGGAGGTTCACTCGGGGCTGCTAACAAGAGCTTTTGATACAACTTTTTTTTTCCCCTAAGGGAGATGCTGTTTAAAACAATTGCCCAGGGAAATGCTAATTTAACATTTAAGTTATCTTCTGACCAATTTTTCTTGGCTGGCCTACTGTTCATTAAATCACTGCAGAGAATGTGTTTACAGATCTGGATCCCCAGGCAGTTGGGGCAAGGGTCAGAGCTGCCAGCAAGCTTTACAGCAATAGGATTTACTGTGGGAGTGAAATTTCTTCTGTATTTCTTTTTAAAGTTTTCAATAAAACTTTTTCCCGAGTATTCCAACGCTTGCATTTTGACTATCTCCATCTATCCTCCATATCTGAATGATAAGGAAAGATCATGTAACATTCCATTTTATGCAATGGAATTTTTATGCAACTGGCAACAAATAGGGAAACTGGAAAATTCTGAATCTGATTCTTTTCCTATTCAATGGACTATGATTACAATTAGCATATTCATCTAAGGATCCAGTCTGTTCCATTGAATTGTTTGATGTAAAAATACTGATTCTAGTCCTACTTGGGGAATATTTGGGGGAAATGGAATGAGGGCCACCGGCAATAAAATGTTATACAGCTTTCAAATTGTCAAACTTGAGCAAGCAGAAAATATTTGGGCCCACATCTTTGTAACTTATTTGGTTTTAGACGCTTGGAATTTAATTCCTGAAGTCAACATTTGTACAGAAATTCCCAGGATGGTCAAACCTAGCGAAGAAAATAACCCCCCTTTCGTACATTCCCAAGCTATGGTAGAATAAAGAAGGTAGAAAATGATGGTCCATGGAAGAGAAGGGACTTAATAGGAAGGCATGTGCTTTGTTGAAATCCCAAATTCAATCCCCTGGATTTCCATGTAGGGTTTGGAAAAAATCCTGTCTAAATGGGACGCGGTGGCTCAGTGGATTAGGACGCTGAGCTTGTCGATCGGCAGTTTGGCGGGTCGAATCCCGAGTGCCGCGTAACAGAGTGAGCGCCTGTTACTCGTCCCAGCTTCTGCCAACCTAGCAGTTCGAAAGCACGTAAAAAATGCAAGTAGAAAAATAGGGACCACTGTGGTGGGAAGGTAACAGCGTTCCGTGTGCCTTTGGCATCTAGTCATGCTGGCCACATGACCAGAGACATCCTCGGACAAGCGCTGGCTCTTCGGCTTTGAAACGGCGATGAGCACCAGCCCCTAGAGTTGGAAACGACTAGCACGCATGTGCAGGGGAACTTTACCTTTACCTAAATCTGATAAGTGAGATTAAGCTGGGTGGACTCAAAGGCTTCCCCTGGTCCTAAAGCTAAATTGAGATCAGGAGAAAGAAGCGGCTGGTGGCATCCTTCCAACTTCATATGTTGTTCCCAGGGGTTCCCAGCACAGCCAAAAGTCAACAGAGTGATTTGCTGAATCTGACTCCAACCAAAGAACACACACAGCCAAGCTGAGAGCACAGTGACAATGAAAATGGCCATTGAGCATCTTGAACATGCCTTTATTTGAATTCTAGGGAAAATGGAGCCTGGTAGCCAAGATTTATTTTAACAAAAGGACCGAAATAATGAGTAAATCATAATTCGGCATATCTACCAGATTAGACTTCCTTACTCAGCACTTCAAATATACTTTTTAGTTCATATTTCTATACTCCATCATACAAGACTGATCATTCTCACAGCTCAACTGGATGCGTCAGGCTGAAGATAAGGAAGTTTTCATTTTTTTAGAGGGAGGAAAATTAGGGTTTTTCTGTTGCAAGTTTGAAGTTTTGAAATGCAGAACTTTGAAAGATCTTCTTTTTCTTCTTTTATAGACTTACTGATTACCAAGTATGCCTACATTACTGAATGGATGCTACGTTTTTGATGACATTACTTAAATTGCTGT
The DNA here is from genome assembly GCF_947247035.1 of Vipera ursinii. Taxonomy (NCBI): domain Eukaryota; kingdom Metazoa; phylum Chordata; class Lepidosauria; order Squamata; family Viperidae; genus Vipera; species Vipera ursinii. The sequence goes on from NC_139516.1 coordinate 13,625,189, forward strand.
GCTATTGTCATCTGGCTGATTATGTGCATATACTGTACATGTATATGTATGCTACTGATTTACATTCCATTTGATTTTTTAGCCTGACTTTCTTCATTCCAAATGCCTCATATGAAAAGATTCGAACCTGGGCACCTTAGGCAATTGTTCTAACCTTTAGGCCACTGGCTCTTTCTCGCTTTGTTAGCTGAGAAGCAAGGGAGATTGTTTGTTAAGTATTTAGATTACCTTGCTAGGCTAGATTTGCTAGATTTGTCCCATGTTTGGGGCCTAGGAAGGTAATCTAAATACTTAACAAACATTTAACACACACACACACACACACACATACACACACACACACACACACACACACACACACACACCTCATTATTACCAGATAGCTTGACCATAGATAGGTAATACCATCTTCAAATGTGCAGAATTTCACTCACTTGTTTCACAGTGGCCTTGAAGGCACCCAAAATAGCAGCAGCTCCACCACAATCTCGTTTCATTCCAGGCATTGTTGTCTAGCAAAATAAGAGCAGAAATGCAAGCATTTATCTCAAAGCCATTGAAGGCAAAGTATACCTGACTAATAGCTGCATGTCCTTCTTCTCAAAAGCGAAGGGCAACAAAGTTCAGCGAAACTTCCTCCAATCAAGGTAGCAGATGTGATCGATAAGACAACTTTTCCATCTCTTCATTCCATGCTTATCTTTGCCTCTCCTTCTATGTCAAAATTTAGTCCGAAGTGCTACATGTAAAACCTAATTTGTGAAGCTGCTGCATATTTAACGAGCTAATTAACTAATGAAGGGACGCGGTGGCTCAGTGGGTTAGGACACTGAGCTTGTCGATCAGAAGGTCGGCAGTTTGGCGGGTCGAATCCCGAGTGCCGCGTAACAGTGAGTGCCTGTTACTCGTCCCAGCTTCTGCCAACCTAGCAGTTCGAAAGCACGTAAAAATGCAAGTAGAAAAATAGGGACCACTACGGTGGGAAGGTAACAGCGTTCCGTGCGCCTTTGGCGTCTAGTCATGCCGGCCACATGACCACGGAGACGTCCTCGGACAAGCGCTGGCTCTTCGGCTTTGAAACGGAGATGAACACTGGCCCCTAGAGTTGGAAATGACTAGAACGCATGTGTGGGGGAACCTTTACCTTTACCTTTAATTAACTAATGTCACTTGGTCATCAGTTACGGCTTCAGTCAGACGTTGAGGCAGAGATGTGAGTAAGGGCAAGGAGAACATTTCTTGGAGTCTATTTAACACATGGATATTAGAGTAACCTGCCAGATCATTCCAGGAACAGACTCTGAACTTACCTTTCCTTTGATGCTGAGTCCTCCAGTGTCATAAACAATGCCTTTTCCAACCCAGGCAATAGTCTGTGTGGCTCCTTCTGGTGTATGACTGAGCACAGCTAGAGCAGGTGGGTGAACAGCTGCTTTTCCAACCCCATAGATGCCTGGAGAAGAAGGAAGACACTAAGAAATTATTCTCTCTCTCCCTTTCCCCCTCTTCATTCATGTGGTTCATTTTTGCTGAAAGCAATTTTAGTCACTACACAAGGACTCTCAGTATTTTAAGCATGGTATTGTCGTTCTACATAAGAGATGGGTAGAGAAATTTCTAAAATACATGGCAGAACCTCAAAGAGTTGTGCAAAGTCTATAGCATCTTTGAGGCTCTCCCATGTTCCTCACTTTCCGACTTCTAAAGTTGTTCTACAAGCCTTAAATTTCTGAACAGCATCTGACAAAGTTTAAGGATTATGTCTAGAACAATGATCAGTGAAATCTTATTATTTTTGCAAGAGCCAAATCATTAGAGGATTTTGAAGAAGCTGGATAAAAAGCATTGATGCTTTTGAAATGTTGTGCTGAAGACTCTTGAGAATTCCATGATAGTTAAGAAAAAAACAAATGGACCACTGAACAAATCCATCCATTGGAATTCATGGACCGAGTTGTAGGTGCCTTCTGGGAAAGGCTGAGTTAACAAACAGTTCTCTAGGGCAGAGGTCCCCAACCTTTTGGGCACCAGGGACTGGTTACGTGGAGAGAGGTTTTTCCGTGGATCAGAGGGGGCGTTGTTCTGTGTGCTGCCTGCATCCTGTAGATGGGGCTTTGCTTGTTTGCTGGCATGCTGCGGCCCGGTACTGGTCCACGGACCGGGGGTTGGGGATCCCTGGTCTAGGTATATGAGTGGAGAAAGAAAGAAAAGCTAAATAAATTTTACCGCTTTGACTGACCTCCAAATCCTTTCTCCTTTAGTTCTTCATTCTGAAAAACAGTTGGCACAATCCCCAAATCCTTTCCCACTTTTCTGATTTCCTTCCAAAAAAGTAAAAGAAGGCATCACTTGATCATCATCAAATGACCAATCACTTTCAACAATGTTGAAAACACAAAACTACAGTGTAAAGTCCAACATTTAAGCTATGTCATTGCAACTTTGGCCTTAAATACTGCTAAGCTTGTAAACCGCCCTGAGTCTTCGGAGAAGGGCGGGATATAAATGGAATTAAAATAAATAAATAAATAAATTCCCCATGGTCCTTATTATAGGGTTTCTTTGGAAGAAAGGCGGATCAATCAAATATAGAAGAGGATGGACCATTTGTGCGAACGTAATGATTCTGAACTGATGACACATTTAACTCCACCCTGCTCTGCCTGCTCTTCTCCTACAATCCTAAGAAAGACTAATTTAATCCTTCAGCTTCATAAAGCTCTGCTTGCAATTATGAATTATTTCCGGTTAAAATGATAAGTAAAGGCCTTTGGAAAAAGGATTTTGCTAGAAACAAAAATGAATTCTAGATAGAATTTTTCAAATTCACTGGAAAAACACCAATATTTGAAAGGCATCACCAACCTCCAGGAACTTGTCAGTGTTCATTTCATTGCAAGGGGTGTCAACGATTCGAGCTGCCAGTCTAACCCCTTCTGTAGCACTTTCTAGACACTAAAAAGATAAAATAAAGGGAATCTGTGTTGGTGGAGCTTTGTTTCACCCAAATAGTATATTTTTATTGCCCATAGACTTTTTAAGAATAACGAATGACCAAGGATTAAGGATTTTGGGCTAGCCAATTTTAACACAGCAGGGTTTGTAGTTGTAAGAGTTAATAATGAAGTATTAGGAGAGGAACTGGCAGTATGAAACCTCTAACCCTATATTAAAATCAGTCTTTAGTTTACACACACACACACACACACACACACACACACACACACACTCTTAGAAAGGAATGATAAAAAACACAGTACTCCCCACCACTCATTGTTAAGTTTCATAGTCTGTACACTTTTTACTGTTTGTTTTAATGGTAGGTTGGACCATGCCCTGGTGGAAGAGAGTAACACACTGTAGAGCTTGTCCTCATTTAAAGACCAATTGTTCAGTAACTATTTGAACTTGCAACAGTGTGAACGAATGGTAGTCATGACTAAAGTTCCAGCAGTTGCAGAATCTCCATAGTCATCTGGCAACTGGCCTAGATTTTCAACTGTTGTAGTATCCTGCAGCCGTGTAATCACAATTTGTGATTTTCCCTGCCAGGTTCCCAGTAGCAAAGTCAATGGGGAAGCTGATAGGAAGTTGGAAATTGCAGTTCATGTAACTTAACCCACAATTATTTGCTTAATCACCAACACCAAGTGGCACGGTCACTTGATGTTGTGCTTTACGACTGTATTGTTTAGTGATGGAAATTCTGGTTCCAATTACTGTAGTTAAGTGAGGAATATCTGTAAATCATTTATTTCTTTGTAATCTGAAGCATTCTCTGGAGAATGTCAACTTACTTTCAGCATCTCAACCTCTACTGGACCATTGTTCTGCCCAACTAGGAAAAACTCCACAACCACAGTCTTCTTCTCTGTACGTCTAGATGAACTGGAGCGAAGGGTGAAGAGTGGGAAGGCCCGAGCTATGGCACAAGCTGAAGCAAAGACTTCTGAGCGCTCACACACCATCTGAAATAGTTAATCAGCACCAATTTTTTTTAAAAAAAAGTATATTGAACAAGTTTTACTGAAATAAAAGTTTTTCAAGCTTCTTCCCTGGAACCCCTGAATCCCACAAGAACCCGGTAATGTTCTGCAAGAGATAAAGAAAAACAAAATATATAGCTAGTTTTCTATCAAAGGAGCAACGTTTTTTAACCTGGGCAGATATAAGAAGTGTGGACTTCAACTCCCAGAATTCTCCAGCCAACATGTCTGGCTAGGGAATTCTGGGAGTTGAAGTCCACATATCTTGAAGTTGCTCTGTGGAAAAACACTATGCTAGAACTTTGCCTTTTGGTCAGCATTTCTGAGGATTTAAAAAAAGAACAATGGGTTCTGTAGCCTGAAAAAGCTTGAAAATCCCTTCTGTCATCTTACACACTTACATCTGGGAAATTACAGCCTTCAGAATAATTTTTCATCAATGGCTTTTGGGCTGCAATGAAGCTGGAGACAATTATTTTGTTCCATTTCTGTTCTGTGTCTCTAGACACAGAAAGCAGATTACAAGTTTAAAATAAGCAAAGCATTATGATGGATGGCTAATTTCCTGGAAGAATGATAATTGTTTTGCTGTTATGTAGTCTACCCACACAGACACTAGTTCTTGCTTGAATAGTGACAATTTGTACAGTCCGTCTGAGAGAAGAAGCACTGATTTAAACTGCAGAGAGAATTACAATGAACATTCACAGATCTCAGCAATTGCATTCACACAACCAATTAATCTCATCTATTTTTGGACTGACATAATATTCTCGATAAGCTAACCAATTGGTCTGAATTACCATAACACAACATTAAAAAAATCTTACCAAGGTTTGGACACTACAAGGAGACAACTGCTAGGCCTTTAACTGATCTCACCATGAGCACTTGGCCTCAAGAGATAGCCATCTCTGTTTTAGAAATTAACTGCAGCTTAGTCCTCATTTAGCAACCACAATTGGGACCAGCAACTTGGGTGTTAAGCAAAGTGGGCATTGAATGAAACTGCAACTGTGCTTAGGAGCTGCTTTCAGCTTTCCTTTGCATTACACATCTGAAAAGATTATCAATGCAATGGTTGGTCACAAGGTGACTTTTTTATTACCGTCATAACTGAGAACAATTATTACAAAAGGCTGCCCCTAAATTGCAATCTGGAATTTAAGAAAAATCACTCCCTTTCCACTTTGCTTCCTCTCCCATCTTCACTTACAAGGATGCATCTCTTGGTTCCTCCAGGCAAGCATGTTCGGATAACCCGGGTCAGGAACTGAGCAGCAGACGGGCTGTTATGTCGACTCACCCGGGAAGGTAATGCGGCTACTGTGGCATGATTCAGGTAGAGGGGACAGCTGTCGGTGGGGTTGGGGCTCAAAGTATTTAATGCCGCTTGCCATATCTGGGAACCGAAAGGAAAAGTTTACGTCTTCTGCAGGCAATTCTTCTTCAAGCAGAACTTTCACCAAGGAGGTCCTCAGGGGTGGCCCAAAAAAGTCAAGATGGCAACCATAATGGTGTGCCTGAAGCTGTCCATTTTTTATGCATGTGGTGTATTAAAAAAAGGCAGAGCTTCAGTTGCACTATTGTGATTGCTATCATAACTTTTTAGACCATACTCTGAGGATAGCAATAGTATTTAGGCTTATCCTGCCCCATAATGTTTTAAAGCACTCTCTAAGTGGTTTACAATGCACAAGCATTATCTGTGTATGCCCCCAACAACCTGGGTCCTCATTTTACCAACCTAGGAAGGATGGAAGGCTGAGTCAACCTCGTGTCCCATCAGGATTGAACTCCAGGCTGTGTGCAGTTTGCCTGCAATGCTGCATTCTAATCACTGTGCCACCATGGCTCTTATGAGATACCCTTGTCTTATCTGTACTGTGTTGGGACTCTTCTTTTTATGATGCCTGAAGTTTTTCCTGCATGAGAAGAACTAATGCAAACTGGCAGGGATAATGAGAGCATTTAAAATTAAAGGTGGCTGCATTCATATATAATGCTAAATATGTTTTTTTTAATTAGACTCAAACTGGCTGGGTAAAAGTTAAGATACAGCCCAAAATTCACAAATTGCATTGGCCAAAACCAGACACAGTTTTAAGTCAGGTTTATCTCTGTTTTAGAACATTGGGTGACCCCAGACAGACAATATTTTAAGCAGAGAACCAAGGCTGGGTTTCTCCTGGCAGTTCCCAACTGCATGAGCTTTTTCAGAGAAAATGGGAAGCAAATATTTTAGAAAACAAATACCAACTATTAATAGTTCCCATGAAGAATTGAAGCCCTATTCAAAGAATCCCCCAGAAGTAGGTTGTTTCAAAAAGGCCATAGAAAGCTGCTGTTGCTATTATTATTATTAAAATTAAATGTGTACACCACCAGAATCCCAAAGGCTTTAGTTCAGATTCAGAACAATTCTCCAATCATAGGGAATTCCAGCTGTTGAAAAGGAAATAAAAATAGCTAGTGAAAGTCATTAAAAAGGGAAGTGTCCTTAATGGAACTATTGGCACACACCTTCACAAAATGCTTCACAAGTGTGTGATGTGCTGGCCCTCATGCTTTGTCAGTATTGCTCAACTAGGAGAATACACGTTGATTAATCAAAACAGAAACTCCACGTCTCTCCTGGCTTAGATGAGCAAATTATGGCTTAGCGGTATGTCACACTCTCCCTATATAATGCTAAACGCTTGTGTCTCTTTGATATCTTGTAACCTTCAATGAGACAAAATTGGAACTAATTGGGCAAGAATTATTGAACTACAATAACTTAAAAGGCCAGATCCTGAAGCTAAAACTCAAATACTTTGGCCACCTAATGAGAAGGAAGGACTCACTGGAGAAGAGCCTAATGCTGGGAAAGATTGAGGGCAAGAGAAGAAGGGGATGACAGAGAATGAGGTGGCTGGATGGAGTCACTGAAGCAGTAGGCATGAGCTTAAATGGACTCCAGAAGATGGTAGAGGACAGGAAGGCCTGGAGGAACGTTGTCCATAGGGTCGCGATGAGTCGGACACGACTTCGCAGCTAACAACAACAAACTTAAATGGGCCAATTTAAAGAATGCTGGGACCTATGATTTCTGTGGGAATGAATATTGGGAAAACTGTGGTTACTTCAATGCCAACATGCTTTCTGACTACAATTCCCAGAAACCCATAGGTTGCACAGCACAAGGGAGAATTGTATTCCCGCCTTTTTTTCCTGCCTCTCTCTGGCCCCTGTACTCAATTGGCTGGCAGCAAGGTCCAACTGCTAAGCTTGTAAGCCGCCCTGAGTCTTCGGAGAAGGGCGGGATATAAATGGAATTAAAATTAAAAATAAATAAATAAATAGGCAAGTGGCCATTAGCTGCTTTGGAACCAAGCTTGGCTTCTGAAATCTTTCAACAGTGGTGGCTGCTGAGGGAAGATTGAGGAAGTGTCTCAGATGCCAGCTGACAAGGTAGGGATGGTGTGTGTGTGTGTGTGTGTGTGTGTGTGTGTGTGTGAGTGAAAGTTCTTCCACTCTGCATGCTGTCTGGGGAATTCTGGGAGTTGAAGTCCACACATTTTAAAGCTGCCAAGGTTGAGAAACACTGTTCTGTTTGAACTCGATTGTACTGTGAAATGTTTGTTAGATTTAAAGCTCACCAGAAGGCCAAGCCTGCATCTGTAGCACTCTTCAATTCTTCCCAACAATAATCCTGTAAACTGGGCTGAGAGTGACTGGGACTACATATGCTAGCGTAGGCCTAGAATTTCATATTCCCATTGTGAAATTATACGAGCTGGGAATTCTACCCGGGTATACAATAACAGCTGTATTTGTAAAATAAAGAGAAATGGCAGCTCCAGATTTCTATATACAGTAGCTAAATGGATGCTATATATGGCATGGCTGGCTGAGAAATTCTGAGCGTTGAAGTCTAGGTATCTTCAGAGTGCTAAAGATGAAAAATCCTATTGTACAGGTAATCTTCGACTTACAACCACAACTGATTGACCAGAGTTTTCATTGCTAAGCAGGGTAGTTGTTAAATAAGTCAAGCCTGATTTTATGGCTTTTTTTGCCATAGTTGTAAAGTGAATCACTGCAGTTAAGTGAATCATGCATTTGTTAAGCAAATCCAGCTTCCCCCTCTGACTTCGCTTATTGGAAGCTGGCTGGGAAGATCGCAAATGGTGACCACTTGACACCAGGATGCTGCAACAGCTGTAAATAGATGCCAGTTGCCAAGCTCCCAGATTTTGTTCAGGTGTCTTGGGGGGGGGGGATGCTATGATGGTTGTAAGTGCAAGGAAACGACAGGTTACTTTTTTCATCATTTACTTATTAAATTTCTATCCCTATACTTTTTTCATGGCCTTTATACTTTATACTTTGATTGCTAAATGAATGGTTGTTAAGTCGAGGACTACCTGTAAGGAAATCCATTCAATTTCATTATCAATAAAAGAATATTGGGGAAAATCAAATAAAATCTAGATCAGTGTTTCTCAATCTCTGGAACTTTTAACATGGGTGGATTTCAACTCAGAAAGTTCCCCATCCAGCATAATCTACGGCTCCATTCCCCCAACATCTTATGTTTTACTTATTTCACTTAACCATACCTTATTGATTCAAACGCAATTGGCTGAGCTCACACAACGCTTTAAACCAGAAGCAACTCTTTATTAGGCACAAAGATTAGGTTTGCCCAACATCCTATGCTTCAAAGGAGCAAGAAACATTTGGACCCAGCCTAAATCTGTGACCTCATGACCTACAATAAGCCTACCCGAACGCCACTGAATTTGCAAAAGAGGCGAGCAAACAAACATCTGGAAGCCTACCTGATTAACTCGGGCAAAGGGGTGGGGGGTACTTCGATAAAGCCCAGGCAGCGGAGTGTCACGAGGTTAGCAATTTCAAAATCCACTGAATTCGAAGCTACGAAGACCAGATCCTCGGCACCGGAGTCAGAATACCACTGCTCCCCGCACCCCCTCTCCATGGTTGCAAACCCCCCCCCCTGGGCAGCAGGCATTCTACCATTGGAAGAGAGTATCTGTAGCTCAGGGTTGAACTGCGGAGTCCTGGGTGGTCTCCCGACTTTGGTGGTTTGCTTGCAGACGTTTCATTACCCGACTCGGTAACATCATCCGTGCCTAGTTTTAGTTGGGATAATTTATTTTATTTATTTATTTTATTTTAATTCCATTTATATCCCACCCTTCTCCAAAGACTCGGGGCGGCTTACAAACTTAGCAGTAGCCTTCATTCTATGTATATGCCTGCTTATTAGGGCTTTTTCACACACACCCCAAGCGGCATTATTACAAAGTCAGCTTAATTGCCCCGAACAATCTGGGTCCTCATTTTACCTACCTCGGAAGGATGGAAGGCTGAGTCAACCTTGAGCCTGGTGGGACGCGAACCTGCACTGATTGCAGGCAGCTGGTGTTACTTAAGGAGGCATTAGCCCACTGCTCCACCAATAATGGAAGACATCTGCAAGCAAAACCACCCAGCTCGGACAACAGCGAGGACTCCATAGAGCAGGGCTCCTCAAACTTGGCCTCTTTAAGGCTTGTGGACTTCAAGTCCCAGAATTCCCCAGCCAGCCATGCTGGCTGGCTGGGGAATTCTGGGAGTTGAAGTCCACAAGCCTTAAAGTGGCCAAGTTTGAGGAGCCCTGCCATAGAGGAAACTCCGCCCCGAGCAGGGCGCCGGGAGAGGAGAAGGGATTCAACCCAATCGCCGCGGCTGGCTGGAGCGGTTCCCGGCTCAGCCTAGGCCTGTCTGGAAAAGAGGAAAGGGCGAAGAGGGGCGTCCCGGCTAGAGGCGAGCTGGGCCGCGGCTGCCGAACGACGCGCGGTGGGAGGGGGGGGGAGCCGCGGCTGCAAATGGGGGACAGCGCCTCTCCCGAGGGGCGGCGGGGCGTTTCGGCAAGTCAGCCCGCTCGGGAAGCCAGGCGAGGCGATCCCAGCCCGAGCCCGCGTTACCTCCTCGGTCACCCTGGGCTGCAGCTTGCCCCGCACGTTAGCCCAGGCCAGCCGGTGTAGGTTCTGCAGCTGGCCCAGCACCAAGACCGGGCGGCTTTGCGGGTCCGCCTCGCCAGCGCTGGCCTGGAACTCCAGCTGCACGCTCGCCATCTTCCTGCCCGCCGCGCGGCGGCTCCTCCCAGGCAGGCGCCGCGCCTGCCTCCCGCGGCCGCAAGAAGAAGGACAGCTTGGAAGGAGGAGGAGGAGGAAGAGGTCGGGAGGAGCGGCCGCAGGGCCGGCCGGGCTTCCACGGGTTGAAGCAGGCCATGCAGAAATGCCACCGGGGGGCGTTCCTGGCTGCCGTTTGCCTTCTTCGCCGTGGATCTCTTTCAGGCTGTTTCCAGGGCGCCCAGCTAGGTTTCACTGAAGTCTGGTCCAGCTAGACCAGGGGTGTCAAACTCAGTTTCATTGAGGGCCGCATCAGCATTGTGGTTGCCCTCAGGGGGCCCGGTGGGTGTGGCCTGGGTAGGCGTGGTCTACCGGGTGGGCGTGGCTGGGTGGGTGCGGCCTGGGTAGGCATGGCCTACCGGGTGGGTGTGGCCTGGGTAGGCGTGGCCTATTGGGTGGGCATGGCCAGAGTGCATATGGCCTACTGGGTGGGCGTAGCCAGCTCTACATCGTTGGCCTCAAGGTTGCCTATGGGGACCTGGGCAGGAGTGGGGACAGATCTGAGGGTCTCTGGCAGAAGGAGGGTCTCTGGGCCAGGGCCAAGGCAGTGGGGGCCGTTCCCTCACTTTTTTTATTTTGTATTTATTTTAATTCCATTTATATCCTGCCCTTCTCCGAAGACTCAGGGCGGCTTACAAGCTTAGCAGTAGCCTTCATTCTATGTATATGCCTGCTTATTAGGGCTTTCACACACACCCCAAACGGCATTATTACAAAGTCAGCTTAATTGCCCCCAACAATCTGGGTCCTCATTTTACCTACCTCGGAAGGATGGAAGGCTGAGTCAACCTTGAGCCTGCCTTTTCCCAGGATAGCTTCGTGGGCCGCATGAAACCACTTTGCGGGCCGGATCCGGCCCCCCGGGCCTTGTGTTTGACATGTCTGAGCTAGAAATTTCACAGGTAGGAGAGGTGCCAGGCGAAGAGGAACGTCCCTCTGCCGAGATTCAGAGAAAGGTTGATGATCCACGTGGTTCAACAGCTTTCAAATAAGGAAAGGGGAGGAATGACCCCCCCAACCTTGGCAACTTTTTAAGACTTGTGGACTTCAACTCCCAGAATTCCTCAGCCAGCAAATTCTGGGAGCTGAAGTCTACAAGTCTTGGAAGTTGCCAAGGTTGGAGACCCCCTGCGAGTAGTAGACCCAGAATAACAAGAGTTGGAAGGGACCTTGGAGGTCTTCTACTCCAACCTTCTGCTCAGTCGGGAAACCCTATCCTGTATCATTTCAGACAAATGGTTGTCCAATAGTTTCTTTAAAAACCCGTTGGAGCACCCACAACTTCTGGATTTTTATGTTACATTAATAGAGTAGATTATTAGAAAATACTAGATTTTAACAAGCAAATGGTGCTACCTGAAGGTTAAGTGATCCTCTTGTGAGTTCTAAAGGAAGAGAAGAGAGAAGAAATTGGCTTCTAGCTTCTAGAGTTGAATAGTTTATTCGTACATTACAAATTGTCCACAGACATGGATGAAAATAGACTGTACATTGTTGGGTAAAAACAGAGATCCCTTCCATTACATATACCATAAATACATTTGTTTTGAAAGCAAATCCATCATTGCTTGAAACCACTGTTGGTCCTACTTTGAGTCCGTACACAATGTATCCAGTTGATGATTTCTCATTCAGGATAATTCTCAATTGGGTGTGTCAGGAGCCTTCATTCTGCGCCCAACCAAGGTTTGGAGTTTTGCTGAAAGGCTGTTTGGCAAGCAATACACAAAGCGGTAGGGCTGAACCTCTATGGCAGGCTGTAGATCTCCTTTGTAGCTTTAAATCCTGTCTAATCCCAAAAGCATTCAACCTGAAGCAGGCTGAAGGGAAGACCTTCTGGAACACACCACAAGCATCATTCAACAGTGAATGGTCACAAGAAAGTCAGGGTTACATCTCTTTTTCACCCGATTAATAGTTCAAATCAGTCTGTAACAGTTCTTTGGATAAAAGGGTGCTACTTTTCAGCTTTGGTTTTCCAGTTTTCCAAAGAGGGCAGGTTGTAGGGAGCCAATTTTATTTAGGAAATAAAAAGGCTTACCAAGAATATTGCCTGAGAGATAAAGCATCCAGCAGTTTTTCTGAAAACCCAGTCTGCTAGGACTGCTGGCTGGGGGAGTTGGTATAGAGAAAACATCCCAGTAAATTTTATGCAATAAACCTACCAAAACAGAGGAAGCACCAAATCAGGCAGACAAGAACGATTAAATCTCTGGCCAGTCTTTTGAAAATTGCTAACTTATCTCTTGCCTGACATTTTTTGGCCCAGTTAAAACCACTTAATTTTTTTACCAATGGGTCAAAGACTCCCCAGTGTAGAAAAAAATCCCACCTATTTAGCTATTGCATTTTAAATAAATAATTTTAAATAGTTTTAAAAAAAAATCTTCCCAAAGTACAGTGATGCTACATGAAACCATGATCAATGAACAGAAGGAATTTCCAAACTGCAAAACCCACCCCCTGGAATGTACATATCTTACACTGATTTGTTCTCATGATTTAAGATTTTTTAAAAGACTTTTAGAGAATCTGTGGATTGGGGATAATTTCAAAAATATATTGCAGTAGACAGAAATACAAATGAGACCTCAAAACAGTATTCACAAATAACCTTAGTGGCAGTAACATGCCACCAAATTTTATTTTATTAACCCACATATGGTTAGGGAAGTGGCATGAAAACAAGCAACTTTTTCTCTTGCAAGAGACATTTTTTTTTCCTGTAAGCAGAATAGCAGTGTTCTTTTTTAGCAGTAAAATATTTTTTTCTTCCAAACATCCAGCTTGTTCTATCCACCATCCCCTTTAGAGAAAACATTTTTCTCTTGGCTCAATCCTTTTTCTATGATTCCCTATTTCACTCCTATTTCCCAGTCCTCTTCTTGGAGGGGACAGTCAGTCTGTTTCTGTATCAATCCAGTTTTAATTAAACCCACAGTGATACATTGATTGCAATATTTATACATATGTGCATATTTTCAGAGCCAAGTAAGGGGGAACTCTAAGGTGTAGGCCACACTTGGAAGTCTAGAAATCATCCAAAAAAGAAGACAATGATCAACCATTTTCATATATTTGCCAAGTGACAGCAGAGTATCCACAGAGTAATCAAGGATCGTGCTTGACTTCAAGGACACTATTTCTGACAAACACATTGACACACATAAATTTTGTCTGCAGCCAAGATGGCCTTTTCCAAATCATGCCCTTTGTTTTACATACAAGTTTATAAATATTGTGTCTTATTATTAAACCTAATGAAATTGGTTAAAGATTTTAATAACAAACAAACATGGCAAGAGGAGGTTAAATATGGCCTGCTGAAATTGGTTATTTCGACCAAATCTTGGAGAAACTAAAGTCAACCGATGCTCAGCTTTTTCTTGTTTTGAGAAGAAAGAGGTCAGCTATAACGGGTATTCTGCTTTAGGTAACAGAATGATATTCAGCCAATACAGGAGGCCCTTGTTACCCAGTTAGAAAATACAGACCAGATCCTGGCAACCATCATTCTTGGCATATTTTTGTCTATTTTATGCGTACATAAGGAGCAAATGGATTTTTGCACATGCATAAAATGCAGTATGTGTACTTTCCATATTTCTCCTGCTATCTGTATCTTGTTATTCACTGCTATTTGGCTGGGCCAGAACTTGTTCAAATCACAAATCTACCTGATCAACTGATTGTTGCTGCAGATGATAGTATAAAGAGCCTGAATTCCATTCTTCCCAGAAGCAATCAATGGTCCCCTGTATCGGAAGGCATAAAGCAGCCTCCTGTAAATAGGAGATGAATCAAAATAGCTGAGCAGAGTTCACCAAGAGCTCTTCTTTACCTTCACTGACAGAATAACAGCAACAGCTAAACACAATTCTCCTCTTTATGTCAAAGGGGCTTCAACTATAGAAATGCTATGTGGGATTCTCCTTTTATTTAGCAAGCAGAATCTCCCAGTGACTCAAGTTAGAGAGCTATGTTTTCCGTTTCCCTGTCTCAGATACAAGAAATCTGAATGATGCAAAGAACCGGATGAAAGGAAGAAAACAAGGTGTGACAAGTACGCTGGCAGCATTGCAATTATTGCACGATCAAATGGATAAGAATCCAAGATAATTAAAAAAAAGTTGGCAAGTGGTGTTGCTAAATCGCAGCAAAAAGAGATGCAAACTACAACCTTTAAATTCTTCTGTACAGAATGCTTAAAAAAAAAGATTGAACACCAAGGGCCCCAAATTGCCATGCAATTTTAAGTTACGGTTATGTGTGTGTGTGTGTGTATTATATATATATAATCACAAAAACTGTTTTTCAGCACAGCCACCTACTATGTTAGAGCAACAAGTAATACTGAGGCAGAGCAATATTTGCTCTCGGCTGAAGAGGATTCCAAATTCTCCTGAGATCTCACAGCTGAAAAGTTATTTTATTCAGTTGGAAGTTCCTGATATTGTCACTAGTTCCAATTTAAACTGTGTATGAATTGTACCACGCCCTTTTCCCTTCACATTCTGAAAACAATAAGATGAAATGCATAACTGCTGCTGTATATATTAACAGATTCAGTTTGAGGAGGAAGATTCAGAAAGAGGGATCAGAGAAACAACTTTCAGTTCAGTAGTGGGAGGAGGTGCAAATAATCAAAACGCATTATTTAAAAATTTAAAATTAATCTTAAAACAAAATTTAAAAAATAATCTTAAAACAATAATGCTCCCTATGATTAGAATATTATTGATAAAGCCAAACACCACTTTTGGAATAACAGAATGAAATTAGAAACCTTTTTTATTTCTGTGAACCCATACTAATAATACTAACTCTGGAGGGGAGAATGGTAAAGGGGAAATATTGTATGTTTAAGGTAATATTTAAAATCTCCAACTCATTTTGGGAATGATGTCCACATCACAATTTGGACAGCTTACCCTAAAATTAACCGTAGGCTACGTCATGGTAGAAAGCACATTATTATTCCTGTTTACTAAAAGCACTTTCCAAAATGTTTAAATCACTTTTAAAAATGCATTCTAGAGTTTCAGTGGCCTGGGTAAATGAAATGCCTGATTTAGTAGCTTTTCTCAGAAATTCTGACATTTCTACACGTGTTTTTTTTTTTACAAATCACTGCCTTCCATATTCACTGAACATGTAAAACAGAGGTTTTCTGTATGAACATTGCACAGACTTTTCACCATTAGATCTCGTACATTCATCCAACAGGCAGCTTTCAAGAGCACAGGCTCAACCATTGCTCTCAGGAACAAAAACAGGAGAAACACAACACGCAAAAATTTGTTGCTACCTCTCAGACACACACAGAGAGAGAAAAACATAACTGGCACATTGCCTAGCGAAATTTTACACCAATCAGGACAATGATAAGGACAATAACTATGACAGACAAAATTAAAATGATAAGCATCTTCCGATTCTTCTTTTGATATTGCTCAGCCTGCAGATACAGAAAAGAGGAATTTAACTCAGCTTCTTTCCTGTAGATAGCAGAAAATAAATTATTCTAAATAAGGAATAATTTGTAGAGAGCCACAGAAATGACCTTGGAGAAACTAAGCAGAGATGATGACTACAATACGCACAAAAATGTGCTTTAAGTTTGGAAAATAAAAATAAAAATAAAGAATGGAGTCAGACTGGCTTTTGCCTTCATTCCCTATATAAGGGAAGCGAAAAAGGCTTTAGGCTTTCAAGGATACCGTATTTTCCGGCGTATAAGACGACTTTTTAACCCATGAAAATCATCTCAAAAGTTGGGGGGTCGTCTTATACGCCCAGTCGTCTTATACGCCGGAAAATAGTACATAAATCAATCGAGCGCCCCCGTTCTTGCAAAGCAACTTCAAGCCTCCTTAGTCCAGTCCCCCCTCCAACGTGACTCTCCCTTCCCACCCCCAAGAGCCTCTCAGCCCCTTCCCCTCCCCCTTGCAAACGCCAGACCCCGGGAGCTCTTGCGTCTATTCCAAAGGGTGGGTGGAAGGAAAAGCCCCTTTCGGCTCCGGCTTGGCTGCAAGTCAGCGAGCCCGGGAAGGCACGCCCTCCCCTCTCACTGTGGAGGAAGCAGGGCAGGCTGGCGTCTGGCAGGAGCCGGCAAGGCAGTCCTGCGCACGCGTGCGCTCCCCGGCTCCTAAGGAGTCCTCAGGGAGCCATGGCAGGCGCCTCACGCTCTTCCCTCTTGAAGCAGCATCGGCGGAGCCATCTGGCGTCGGGCGGGAGCCGGCAGGGCAGTCCTGCACACGTGCGCACTCCCCGGCTGCTAAGGAGTGCTCCTTAACAGCCAGGGAGCACACGCCTGCCATGGCTCCCCGAGGACTCTTTAGGAGCGCGCACGTGTGCAGGACTGCCCTGCCGGCTCCCGCCAGACGCCAGCCTGCCCTGCTTCCTCCACAGTGAGAGGGGAGGGCGTGCCTTCCCGGGCTCGCTGATTTTCCGGCGTATAAGACGAAAAATCTTGAAAATCATCTCAAAAGTTGGGGGGGTTGTCTTATACGCCCGAAAATACGGTATGTTACTAAAGTTTGTATCAGTACATATTCTAATCAAACTGGTGAAGTCAGTTTTCTGGTCAGTCTTAAAAGCCTGACTGCATTTTCATTTCACTCCTCTTATATCCCAAGGAACTAAAGACAAAACCTTTTTGACTTAATTCCTAATGTTTCCTTTGTTTTCTGAATTTTTCTTTTTTGCTCTTGTTGTTTTCTGGACTTTGTTTTGTTGACACTAGATTTTCTTTTGCATTTATTTCTCATTATATAAACTGCCATAGAAGGTTTGGTACCAAACAGATTATAAATACATCATTTTTTGCTTTCTGGCATAAGTATATGTAGCATAAGTCTTAATAACCGATTTATATCCCACAAATAAGATAAGGAATTATCTTAATACCTATAGAACTCAACTCTATGAACTCAAAGGTGAACTCAACCTTTGCACCCTAGACTATTTTACAGTTCTGCGGGTAAAAAGAAATAGGTAGAATACCCATCTACCAACTGCAAAGAAACATGTGGGATAACTGCACAGTGGAATAATAAGGAAAACGTAATCACATAAACATACAATCATTAAATGCTAGATATTGAGATATCTAGGATAGGAGCCATTTGTCTAATTCCCTTAATTTTAGTGGCCATTATTGTCCTTTTAACTTCTAAAGTAATAGACATGGAAAGAGAAAATGTTATGCCTCACATTTTTGGAATTGCAATAATAAACTCCTCAAAAGTATGAAATAGTGGCATTCAGAATAGGACATTGGAAACACATTTTCTGCTTACTTTATGTAGTTGTGTCAATCCTTCCTCTGTTTTCATGCATGATTGTTCAACATTGTAGTCAATCCTATCCAGTACAGTACCCTGAAGGAAAAAAAAATATGCATCAGTTCTGTAGACTGAAATGTTGATGATCTGTGATGAAAATAAAGATTGAGTAATTGAAATGCAGTATGTATTAAATTATAGAATGTTTTCTATTAATATAAATTAAAGGGTTGGTTACTGAATGCTGGAAAACCAGGATATGAGGAAAGTAAAGCATGTACAAAAATAAGTGGAATATCTGGTGAACCTTTCCTCCACACCTCTAACAATGTGTGTGTCTATGTGCATGTATATATATTTTACACACACAGCCACATATACATGTATATATATTTCAGTATAGAAATATTTAATATTCTATATTTCAGTATAGAACTATATTGAAGAACCAAAGGGAGATAATTCATCCTCGTCTTGTTTCTTGCTCAGTACACATACAAGAAACTTCCTTTCTCGTACATTTCTCAGAAGGACACAAAAGAGCAAAAATTATGATCCCTTCCTGGTTTTTATGCCTGCCTTTTAATTATTTTTATTTGGACATTTATAATTATTGTATACCATTCATTTAAACTCCATCATCAACATATCACCCTAATTCCCACAAAAATCTCTAAAAAATATTCCTTCAATTTCCCCTTCAATCATTTGATGACTTTTATTTTTAATTCCATTAGTTCTTCTGGGACCCAATTCAACTACCCAAAATGATTCTGCATTTTCTCTGCTTTTTGCAATTTTACTTTTCGTTGTTCCCACTATCTTTTTCTCAATCTAAAGCATGTTAGGTAATACAGTATCTTTCTCTTGCCCTCATTCTCTTACATGCTTTTTCTTCAGCTTCTTTCACATCCACTGAACAAACACAAACACACACACACACAGAGAGAGAGAGAGAGAGAGAGAGAGAGAGAGAGGCACATACAATCACAATTTAGCCTCAAATTTATGTTGCTAAGTGAGACGGTTGCTAAGTGAGTTTTACCCCATGTCACAACCTGTCCTGCCACAGTTGTCAAAGTGAATCTGGCTTCCCCATTGACTTTGCTTGTCAGAAGGTCACAAAAGGTGTTTGCAATGACCTTGGGACACTGCAACTGTCATACATATGAACCAGTTGCCAAGCATCTGAACTTTGATCATGTAACCATGGGGATATGCAATTATTGTAAGTGTGAAAAAGGGTCATAAGTCACTTTTTTCAGTGCTGTTGTAACTTTGGTCACTAAATGAATTGTTGTAAGTCGACTGTATTCCTGATGTCTGTCTGTCTGTCTGCCTGCCTGCCTGCCTATCTATCTGATTTATTGATCACTCCTCTTATCACAAGGTAACTCTGGGCGGTTGACAATATTAAAAAGATAAACTTTTACGAAACCTAAATAATGTAAAAAGATAAAATACTCAACCCTAACTAAAATATGGGGAGAGAGAGAATAGGATGAGTGGGGGGGCGGAGGGGGGATCTTTTATTAGTCTGTCAGCCACCCCTAATGTGAAGCCCCTCCTATTGGAGTCCCAAACCAAGTGGCAGAGCCACGTCTTTAAACTCTTGTAGAAGATCAGGAGAGTTGGAGCTGACTTCAGTCCGGGTGGCAAGATGTTCCAGAGGCTAGGTGCAATGGCAGAGGCAGCTTTTCTCCTGGACCCCTGCCAACTAGAATACCCTGGATGGTGGGGCCTCCTCTGCTGGCACAGGTGGAGCAGGCCAATCCCAGGGGAATGAGATGGTCCTGCAAGTAGCCTGGACCCATGTCATGAAGGGCTTTAAAGGTGAATTGCACCTGGAAGCAAAACAGCAGCCAGTGCAGCTCAAGGAACAGTGGTGTTGTAGGGGCCACACTTGGACACACCCCCCAACTGCCCACACCACTGCACTCTGCACCAGCTGTAGCCTCTGAATGCATGGGACTCCATCAGTATGCTTTATAAGTGTATTCAAAGAGTTGGTGCAAAGCTACAGACAAGATGCCTAGCAAAACTCAAGATTTTGGACAATGTTTGACAGTACTAATCATTCCTAATCAAGGTAAACACAAACAGAAATACAAAATAAAATGACTGATTTTAATTAGGTTTGGACTAGTTTCAGAATTACCCACAGTTAGCAAGCCAAATTGAAATGATTGGATCTAATAGATCATTTATTTCAATAATCCTACTTTAATATGATTGGCTCCAGCCCACCTAATTTTTGATTAGGTTTTTTACATCCTGTTTTTCTTCAACCGATGCCCAGGAAGACATACAGGTATTCCTCAACTTACGACCACAATTGAGCCCAACATTTCTGTTGTTAAGCAAGACATTTGTTAAATGGGTTTTGCCCCATTTTATGACCTTTCTTGCCATGATTGTTAAGTCAATAACACTGTTGTTAAGTGAATCTGATTTTGCTTGCCAAAGGTTGCAAAAGGTGATCACATGACCCCGGGACACTGCAACCGTCATAAATATGAACCAGTTGTTAAGTGTCTGAATTATGATCACGTCATCACAGGGATGCTGCAATGGTCGTAAGTGTGAAAAACGGTCCTAAGTCCCTTTTTCAATGCTGTTGTAACTTTGAATGGTCACTAAATGGACTGTTGTAGGTCGAGGACTACCTGTACAATGTACTAACCCAGGATCTTATAAGATGGAAATAGCATTGATATCAACGAGCCACTTACCTGTTCGACTACCATTGCTCCTAAATCCCTGAAAATTTCATTAAGATCAGTAATGGACTGTATAACTTGTCGAATTTCTCGTTCCCGCTCTTCCACCAACACAGTGTTTTGTTCCACTAATACTAACTGGTCATCTGTAAAACCCTTATTAAAACAAAAAACGCCAGATTAGCCAAATAGCTAAACATTCCATCATTCAATATGGAAAAAAAGGTTTCAAACTGAACTGTACACTCATAGATTCCCAGCCAAACACACAATCCAATGTCCTCCTTTACTTTTCAAAATATTCTTTTCTTCCCGCCCCCCCGCCATGTTTTTAATCTTTCCTTTAAAAGTTTTCTTTTAAAAAGATAAGTGCTTATATTTGTGGCACGAGGACAGCCCTTTTAAGCCCAGTTGCACCTTTGGAGAGTTCCAGTTTATAATGAAGAGTCTAAAAAAATCCAAAAGCGATACAATTTTTTTCCAGCAACTAGGAGGATGATTTTGGGCAGAGATCCTAGAGAGCAAGTGCAATTTTTTTTAGCAGCAGGTAATCAGCCTTAAGCCAGGGGATAATATGGGACTGACGGCTTAATTCTAAAGCCCACCTGCAAGAGTGATTTATTGTTTCCCTTGCAGCCTGCTGGACAATCAGAAATAGAGAAAAATATCAGAAAGGAAACAAGAGAGAGAAAAGGGAGTGTGGTGAAGGTACTTTTGATTCTTTGGCATGCTAGCAAATAGTATGTAGTTTTCAAAAGTTCGTCTCTTCTAAAAAAAATTTGCACCTTAATAAAAAAGAGACTCACTAAACCAGGCATGTCAAACTCCCGGCCCGCGGGCCGGATGCGTCATGCTAAAACCGCGCCCACCCCATTGCCGGCAGTGGGGGAAAAGTCGTGATACATCGCGTGACGTAACGTGACGTTGTGAGTTTTGACACGCCTGCACTAAACCTTAACGGCTGCATGCAGTCATTACCTTCATAGCAGGCAAATGAATACCAGGTGCTTTGTATTTTTCATTCATATAATTCAGTTAACTACCTACCCTATCGTAGAGGGTCATATCCTCCCCATCATCCATGAGGGAGACTGAGGTGTCAAAGAAATGTTTGGATCTTTCTTCTCGATTTTTCATGCCTACAAGAACAAGAAGACTGCTGTCACTAAGACTTTCCAGCCACAAAGGAAAGAAAGGAAGGTGCCCTGCAATAAAAGGCTGCATTTGGTGCATTGCTTACGTTTGAGATAGTCAGATTGCCCATGCCTAAAGCTGGTGGAGAGGTCCTGTAGAGACTGAGCTAAGGAATACACAACATTCTTCAGAAGTCGGCACTCTTGGTCCGTACAGCTTCGCGACTTGTTGTGCAAACCCTGGACTGCTCTCTGACACCTGTGAAATAGCTGGGGAAAATAAGAGAGAGAGAGAAGACTAATCATTTTTATAGGGAAACAGCAGCAAGCATTCCTGGTGCAATTAACAACAACAACAAACCAAAAGAAATGCCTAGAAACTATTTTTTTTAAACTCAAGTAAGCTTATCCTCTAGAGCTGTAGCTACATTCAACTATGCCTTAAAGCTGAGGTCTTCAAACTTGGCCCTTTTATGTCTTGTGGACTTCAACTCCCAGAATTCCTCAGCCAGTATGCCTGCTGACGAATTCTGGGAGCTGAAGTCCACAGGTCATAAAAGGGTCAAGTTTGAAGACCCCTGCCTTAAAGGCTAACTTAATTTAATCTCACAGTAATTATTTGTGCTGAGTTTCTGGTGATTGTTCACTGTGCAGAGAATAACTGAAGTCAACAGAAGAGAATATATATATACCTCAGAGCAAACAAAATCCAGACTGAGTATAATAGGGAGCCTAAGTACAGTTGATCAGGCTCTTTTGAAAGTTTCAAAATAGTGCAGGAAGCAGATGCCATTCAACAACATTTTCCTCAAATGAAAGGATGGAGACTGGATGAAGATTTTCCAGAATCACTGGGTCCACCAATGGTCTCTTGAAGAGCTGGTAGACCATTACCTCTTTCAAAACCTGGGAAACAACCTCAAAGTCAAAGATCAACATCTCAGGAAGATTTGACCAATCAGGTGGGACCT
This sequence comes from Vipera ursinii, assembly GCF_947247035.1. NCBI lineage: Eukaryota > Metazoa > Chordata > Lepidosauria > Squamata > Viperidae > Vipera > Vipera ursinii. The sequence goes on from NC_139516.1 coordinate 13,647,470, forward strand.
GGATCTAGCACACAGGTAGCTAGGTTCACAATCCGGAGAACTCTGTCCACTTTTGAATCAGTCTCAAACTTTCCCCAGATAACTCCAGGAAGCTCAACTGGACCTGCCCACTGGATTTCAACTGGGAGTAGATCTGAGTGACTTTATCTGCCAGCAAGATACTGTAGCAAAAATAATCCCCATAAGCAGGATTGTTGGGGGCAATTAAGCTGACTTTGTAATAATGCCGCTTGGGGTGTGTGTGTGTGAAAGCCCTAATAAGCAGGCATATACATAGAATGAAGGCTACTGCTAAGCTTGTAAGCCGCCCTGAGTCTTCGGAGAAGGGCGGGATATAAATGGAATTAAAATAAAATAAATAAATCAATAGAAGTTCTTAGGGCAGGGGTCTTCAAACCTGGCCCTTTTATGACTTCTGGGAGTTGAAGTCCACAAGTCATAAAAGGGCCAAGTTTGAAGGCCCTTGTCTTAGGGTCTTACTGCTTCCCAGTAAGACACAACAATCTTAAACAAGTGGGGGATCACCACAGCAAGCCAAAGTGATTTGACCAGGGCAATGGATGGATGGTAATGTCCTCTAAAACCAGATCATGCCACATTTGCCCCAAGTAAAAAAACTCAGGTGCAATGTGCAACCTCCAATTTGTTCTGGACTGTCAATGACGTAGGTCAAATCCATGGTTGCTGTGGAGCCATGAACTTCATGGCTTGAGAAATCCCAGACATTTGGTCACATTGTGAGAAATTGAAACCCCCAAAGACAAGTAGCTTTAGGGTTTCCAACACTAGCCCAGCAAAATAATCCAGGAGATGAGGTAGATTTAGTGTCAGGGGATTTCTAACCAAATTTCTATTATCTCTGCTGGTATTAGTGTGTTTGATTTTTTTTCCTTCAAGAAAAGTGGGAAAATTATTCAACAACCTTTTCCCAAGTCTTATAAACCCAGGCAACCCCCCCCCAAAACTACTTCAATTTCTTCTTCATTAGATTGTTGCAAAACGTTGTTAAGCTGAAATAAATCTTTATTTGCATCAGTGGTATTTAAATTATGTATAGCTGCACCAGCAGAACAATTAAATCTATAACATAGAATCTTAAGCACGGTTTTATTCAAATTGGCTCTCCATTGTTTAAAATGATAACATTTTTTTCCATTACCATCAATCTACACAAATGCATTTTGACTGGAATTCTTGACTGCGGATGCTTAAAATCTTTACATTTTTCTCCTTAAAATTACATCTATGTTCATATATTAGTACAATATTGCAATTTTTTTAAAAAAAATGTTTAAGAAGTCAAACAAAATTGACTTCTGACTGCTGAATTTTTCACTTTATCCAAACGAGCTTAGGGCAACTTACTCACATATCTGCATTTGGTAAAACCCAGTTAGATTTTAAAAAGAGAACTACAGTGGCACCTGTGTAATTTCTTGAGTGGTTATTTCTATTGCATGCTCTTCCTCACTGCTGTCATCCAAAGTCGGTCTGTTTAAATGCTTGTCATGCAAACTGGCTAGTTCTTTCATCTTCTGTTTTATCCTGGATATCTCATATTGAATCTTAAAATGAAATTTTTTTAAAAAAATAAGGGCAAAATTAGAAACAAAGAAACTTAAGAGAAGACAACATTCCAGACAACAGAAAAGTTAAAAGAACTTGATTATATTTAAAAGATCACATTGGCTTTTTATAGAAAAATGCTATTCAGTTTCAACTATATACACAGAAGTGGATTCTTTTTTACCCTTTTCAGACTTAGGGTTGGATCCACAGAGGGAAAAACCCAGCATAATTTGGGTTCAGATCACTTCCAAAATGCTTGATCTGAATTAATTTTTCACTGTCTTGACTAAGAAACTGAATTCAGTCAAAACTAGACTGATGAAATACAGGTTGTACTCGACATACAACTATTCATTTAGTGACTTTGAAGTTAGCACTGAAAAAAGTGACTTATGACTGTTTTGCACACTTATGACCATTGCAGCATCCCCCTGGTCACATGATCAAAATTCAGATGCTTGGGAACTGGCATTTATTTATTTATGACGGTTGCAGCGTCCCGGGGTCATGCAATCCCCTTTTGCAACCATCTGACAAGCAAAGTCAATGGGGAAGCCAGATTCATTTAACAACCATGTTACTAACTTAACTTAAAAACTCTAAGAAAGGTGATATAATGGGGCAAACTTACTTAACAAATCTCTTGCTTAGCAATGGAAATTTTGGGCTCAATTGTAGTCGCAAGTCAAGGACTACCTGTAATTTCACTCATTCCTTTTTAAGTGCGATGTCAGCAAGATAGTTCCAACTATTTCCTTAGGAATCTTATTGTCTTTAACCCTAATGCTAGCAACTTGAATCTTTGCAAATATCAAGTGGATTCCCCTACCAAACCTCTCTTCCTTTATAGATGGAAGAATAAAATGGCATGCAGATAAGATAGTCCTTGACTTACAACCACAATGGAGCCCAAAATTTCTGTTGCTAAGCGAGTCATTTGTTCAGTGAGTTTTGCTCCATTTTACGACCTTTCTTGCCACAGTTGTTAAGTGAATCACTGTAGTTCATGGTAAGTTAGTAACCCGGTTGTTGAGTGAATCTGGCTTCCCCATTGACCTTGCAGAAAAGGTGATCACATGACCTTGGGAAACAGCAAGAGTACAAATATGAACCCGTTGCCAAGCATCTGAATTTTGATCACATGACTATGGGGATGCTGGAAAAGTCATAACTGTGAAAAACAGTCACTTTTTTCCAGTGCTGTTGTAACTTTGAACAGTGACTAAATGAACTGTTGTAACTGGTAGACCAGGGGTGTCAAGCCCGATTGCATCGCGGGCCATATTGTGACTTATTGGGTTGGGTTTTTTTGCCCTTGCAGGGCTGGGGTGGACGTGGCTGGTGCGGGCCGCATCTGGCCCATGGGCTGCGTGTTGGGCATACCTGTCGTAGACTATCTGTATTTCACCAATTATTATGCCCCGTCCCTCTCTCTCTTAAAATCTGAAATACTGTAAAGAATTGTAAAAAGCAAATTCTGATTTGACTATTTTGTGGAGCTACTTGGGTATCGTGTACTCCTACTGAGTATTTTTAAACTATAACTCAACACTATAACTATAACTCAGGCTGACTAGGTGACCTCCAAGGTCCCTTCCAACTTTATTATTGTTGTTGTTATTTTCTAATTTTACATTCTGCCCTAAACATTGAAAGATAAAAATTAAGTAAACACATTAATACTGCCAATTTTTACTACTGCTTTTCCAGAATATATGTATATGTACTGTATATATATATATATATATATATATATATATATATATATATATATACACATACCGTATATATATCACGCAGCGGAAAGAAGCAGGCAGGCAAGGCACGGAGATCCGGAGACCTGCCGACGTTTGGGGAGGTTTGGGGAGGAGATCCGGAGACCTGCTGACGTTTGGGGAGGTTTGGGCACCTCCCCAAACCTCCCCAAACGTCGGCAGGTCTCCGGATCTCCGTGCCTTGCCTGCCTGCTTCTTTCCGCTGCGGAAAGAAGCAGGCAGGCAAGGCACGGAGATCCGGAGACCTGCCGACGTTTGGGGAGGTTTGGGGAGGTGCGCGCGCACCTCCCCAAACCTCCCCAAACTTCGGCAGGTCTCCGGACGGCGGTGGCTTGGGAGAGGTGCGCGCAATCCCGGAAGCACCAAAGCCTCGGCCGCGCACAAGTCCTCGGTAAGTTTTTTTTGTTGACTGGAGTATAAGCCGAAGTGGAATTTTTCAGCCCAAAAAGTGGGCTGAAAAATTCGGCTTATACTCAAGTATATACGGTATATGTTTTCTGAGGTTTTCGCGGGTGCCTGTATGTGGATCCTTGGTTTTTCGGGTTTTTCCCCGCGTAGAATTAAAGGTGTAGGCGCAACGTTTCGACGGAATCCCATCCGTCATCATCAGGCTTTAGCTTCCTTCTTCTGGGAGAAGCATGTGGCTGTTTGTTCCTCTTTTTTAAACTGCCAGAGGGGGTGTGTTCTGTGGAGGTGTGCTCTGATTGGGTAGGGGACCAAGTGTGTTCTGATTGGGTGGGAGTGTGTTTTGAATGGTGAGTGTGTTCTGATTGGGTGAGGGGGTGTTCTGAGTGGATGGGCTGGTCTCAGCTGCCAGCTCCAGACCTGAGCTGGTGAGTTGTGCTGCTTTTGTTCGGCTTCGTGTTTGTGGTGGTGCCATGTTTTTATAGTGGGTGTCAGTTTGCTTATTGTGTGGTTTGGAGGGGTTTAAAGTGGCTGATGTTGCAGCTGTAGTTAGGTTTCTGTTTTGTGGTTGTGTGTCTTTATCGTTGTGGGTTCGGATTTGCTTTTTGAATGGTTGTGTGGTGGTGATGTCATGTGATGTTATCATGAGTTTGGGTCTGGTATCATTCTTGGTGGTTGGGCCTCGTCTGTCAATCAAGGCGGGTTTCCAAATGGCTGGTAGACGAGAGGTATCATCTCGTTTATTCATGCTGTGGGGGGCGTTTTTCTATCTCAATGGCTTCTCTGATTATTCTGTTGTTAAAATGTTCAATTTTGGCGATAGTTTTGGTTTTTTTAAAATCAATTTCATGTCCCGTGGCTTCAAAGTGTTGGACCAGGGATGAAGTTTGTTCTCCCTTTCTGAGTGAGTTTTTGTGCTCTTCAATGCGTGCACTTATTCTTCTGTTGGTCTGTCCGATGTATGTGGTGGGGCAGGTGGTGCATGGGATTTCGTATACTCCTTGGTTTTCTAACCCAATTATGTCCTTGGGGTTTCTTAGGATGGTGGATATTTTTCTGTCTGTGTAGAATGCTGTTTTGATGTTGTGTTTTTGGAGGACCTTGCTGATTCTGTCTGTGGTCCCTTTTAAGTATGGGAGGAGGGCTTTGCCATTTTCTTGTTCTTTGTCTTGGGTTTTTGTGGGTGTCTCTCTTCGGATTAAGTTGGTAATCGTGTTTCTTTGGAATCCATTGGCTGTTAGTACATTAGTGAGAGTGTGTAGTTCGGTTTTTAGGTGTTGTTCGTCAGCTAGGTGTTTTGTTCTGGAGATGAGTGTCTTGGCTACGGAGTTGATCTGTGCTGGGTGGTGGTGTGAGAGTGCGTTCAGATAGCGGTTTGTGTGTGTTTTTTTATGGTAGATAGTGTGTCCTAGGGAGCCGTTGGATTTCTTGTAGACTAAGACATCAAGGAAGGGAAGTTGATTGTTAGCTTCTGTTTCCATGGTGAATTGTATTTTGGGGTGTAGGCTATTGAGGTGTATGAGGAAGTCATCCAGTTTTTCTTTGCCGTGTGGCCAGATTACGAAGGTGTCATCTACGTATCTGAGCCAGAGTTTGGGTTTGTGGTTGGATTTTTCTAGAGCGAGGGTTTCAAAGTGTTCCATGTAGAGGTTTGCGATGACAGGTGAGAGGGGTGATCCCATGGGTGCTCCTTCCATTTGTTTGTATCTTTGTCCATTGTAGATGAAGTATGTGTTAGATAGGCAGTGGTCCCCTACCCAATCAGAGCACACCTCCACAGAACACACCCCCTCTGGCAGTTTAAAAAAGAGGAACAAACAGCCACATGCTTCTCCCAGAAGGAAGCTAAAGCCTGATGATGACGGATGGGATTCCGTCGAAACGTTGCGCCTACACCTTTAATTCTACGCGGGGAAAAACCCGAAAAACCAAGGATCCACATATATATATATATATATATATATATATATATATATATATATATATATATATATAGCATATGTATATATATATATATATATATATATATATATATATATATATATATATATACTGTATATGTATATATATAGAGAGAGGGGGGGAGGGGAGGGAGGGAGGGGGAGAGAGAGACACACACACTGACTCACTTCTTCTATACCATTAATCCACTTGGGAGGCAACCTCTTAGATACACAGACAGCTGCTTCTGGATCTAAACTGATACCTGATACCAGCGCCATGCGATCATCTGCAAGCTGGAGAAAAATGTAAGAAATGTGTTTAGACTGTTGTGAATCAAAATGAGAAAAAGTCACCAAGCTGACTTTCATGGCTAAGGCAGAAGTAGAATTCATGGTCTCCAGGTTTTTAGCCTGCTGCTTTAACCACTGGACCAGCGGCTCCAACCTATTCTATACCCCACACCGCTAGAAAACTTCTGATATATTCTCACACCCCTTACAAAAGTTCAAAATAAGGGCAACGAATTATGCATATACACTATAATTTTGAAAACCCAAGTTTTTGCATCCCCTGGAATATTGTCTCGCACCCCTGGTGGGAAACCCCTGCACTAGACCAAACTGTTTCTGCATCTGTAATGATAGAGAAATGGTGAAATCTGCCCACCGTTACAGTTTTCCATTTTAATTTAGATTTGCAAAGAACTAAATATATTCACTGAAATAGTCATGTGAGACGATTATAGGAATCTACAAACTTGACCATCATACTTGCAAACAAACATGCATCCTAGAGTTTGCAGGGGTTCTATGGCAGGAAATCATAGAGTTCTCCAGTAGATAAGCTGATGTACAAAGTTCTCTCAGATTTAAATGAAAGCCATTGGCTTAAGGGTAAAGCTGTGGCTCTGTACATAATACCTAAAATATTTCAACTTATGACTCATTCATATCATTTGACAAACAAATTCCCAAGCCAAGCTTCACTTCACAGTGATGTTAAATATATTGTATATAAATGCAGAGTTTTACTTAAAGGGAAGCCAAGTTTGAAAAAATAAATCTAGTTAGGCAAGAAAAGCAGATGCACAAGGAAAAAGAAGGGCTTGAAGAATTTAGAGTGGTGACACGAGGCCAAATGGAAGGAAAGCTCATACAGGAATTTAATAAAGAAATATTTAGTTTTGGACACCTTCAAAAAGTTATAAAGAAAACAAAGTAGAGAAAAATTATTTCAGCTTTTGTTATTTTCTATATTACTTTTCAGACATACATGTGCTTTTTATGCAATTGGAGTGAGGCTAATATGAGGTTAATATATGATAAATAATTTTGGGCCAAGACTGGTAACTATTAAAAGTATGACTTTATTTTACTATTTCCTTTTCAAAGACCAAGGAACATTTTATGTCCAGCTTAGCGGTATATCCATCATCAAGACATCAAAAAGATCTTTGAAGATGTAGGTACCATATTTTCCCGAAAATAAGACTGGGTCTTATATTAATTTTTACTCCAAAAGACACATTCAGGCTAAGATTAAACCAGAAACTTTCCTTCTGGGTCTCATGGAAAGAGAACTGGGGGGGAAAAAATCAGAACTCTGTTTTTATATATGGTGATGGCAGCAAGATTGCTCTATGCACAAAAGTGGAATGCCTTGATTCCTGCCATGGACAAATGGTTACAAAAGCTGATGGAATTAGCAGAGATGGCCGAATTGACTGTGCCGATAAAAGAAAAGAACGTAAGTACTTTTGTTTCTACTTGGGAAATGTTTCTGGACTTTGTGCTTGAGATGGAAAAAATTATATTATTATTTGTGGCTTTATCAATTTGCTGATACAGAAGTGGCTAGTGCATACTACTATAGAAATGTAAAAAGTTGAGATTTCATTTTAATGTCTGATTTTATTGCAACAGAGAGTCGGAAATCAATGCCTTTTGTTTCATCCCCTCCCTTTCTTCACATCTTGTTTTCCATTTTTCTACTGTTTGTTCTCGTATTTTCACATTTTATGTTATAAATGAATAAAACTAATGAAAACATAAAAAACAAAAGACGCATTAGGGCTTATTTTCCAGTTTTTTGGTTTTTTTATTTTTATTTTAATCCCATTTATATCCCGCCCTTCTCCGAAGACTCAGGGCGGCTTACAATCTAAGCACAAATCAAATGTGCTTAGCAATAGCCTTCATTCTATGTATATGCCTGCTTATTAGGGTTTTCACTCCCCCCCCCAGTGGCATTATTACAAAGTCAGCTTATTGCCCCCAACAATCTGGGTCCACAGTTAGGTCTTATTTTTAGGGAAATATGGTAAATGCATCCGTCCGGCTAATTATCTTAACTGGGGCTCACTTTGGGGATAGGGCGTATATTAGCAGTATACTGAAAAATCATGCTAGGCCTTATTTTCTGGTTAGGTCATTTTTTTCCAGGGAAATACGGTAGGTAGGTATAACCTCCATACTGGCTTAAACCAAGACTGAGTTTGAAGCAAATACAGTATTTGATCTAACATTCTTAGACTTTGGAATGATGGGATCTTAAAAAGCGCAATTCTAGTAGACTGGGTTAACACATTGGACTAAGCCAAAATGAGGTTTGGCATAGCATGATGGACAAAACCATTCTAATATAATTTATTTAGTAAGTCATGGTCTAATAAACAACAACTCAGCTTGATGTGCACACTAAGTCACAAAGGATGAATGAAACTGAAACCCAGTTTCAGTGGAAAAAAACAGGATAGAAGGAGTTGGTTTTGGGCATTCATTCCAAATTAATCTACATGTCTGAGAATTTAACTAGCCCTGGGTCCCAGTTACTTTGGCACTGTTCTTTCGTTTAACATCCAGGCAACGTCTGCTTATTAAGGACAAGTAGTTGCTGGCCGCTTCTGACAATACAATCTATGAAAGGGCATTGTTTCTTCAGGAAGCTATATAAAAATCTACAATTGGCTTTATAATTAAAGGAAGTGCTAGGCTTGATATATTAAAATTATTTATAGTTTACAACCGCTTTTGTTCAGATCCTGTTAGCTCCTGGTTTGAGAAAATGTTAAGGAATTCTTAAAGCAATCCACCATATTAGATAGGCTGGGCCAGGGGTAGGCAACCTCGGCTCAGCTATGCTGACTCAGGAATTCTGGGAGTTGAAGTCCATGAGTCATAAAAGAGCCGAGGTTGCCTACCCTTGGGCTGGGCCATCTGCAGTGGCACTTCCATTTTTAAAACTGGCCCTCACATCTTCCTAGCGGCATATTTAAGAATCAAAACCTACCTGCAAAGTCAAAACTCTACCTTTCATTCATTTCCAAGTCAACATGCCAGTTAATACATTTCAGTATTCTTAGGCTTTAGTTAGTTCTAGAAAAAGGAAATGGCAATTATGCTGAAGCTAAGCTAGTAAAATGTCTCTCTATACATCCAGAGCTTTAGAAGCTAACGTAAAAGGGAAAATGTTTGCGGCAAGAGCCAGCACTAGTTTTTGGTCTTCTAAATATAAATGCCTGGATGAACAGCAAATGTTCACATCCTCTTGTGCCAATGGCATTTTACAGTTGGGACAGGAGCACAAGGTAGCAGCAAAATAACTGAGCTGGTTCTGCCCTGGGGAAGAATTGTCTGGACTCTTAAATATGGGTTGCAGGGTCCAGCTAGGTTGTGCTGATTTCCTGGCATATACACAGAGAACAGTCATAGGCCTTGCCTAGAGCCTTGCCCAGGGGGCAGGTATTATTCCCTGCCCATGCTCTCTCTTTGTCTGGGGCAAAGCCCCAGAAGTATTATTTCTGATAACATTTCTATTAAGGCACTGGTGTGGAACAGTACATCCAGAAGACTTAAATTTATTAATATACCAGACAAACAGCTTTCACTCTCCTCAGTCTAAATACTAAATACAGTAGTGCCGTAGTACTCAGGCTACAGTGCTTCACACGACGCCCGTGAGGAGAAAAACAAAATCAACATTATCTCTTGAGTAGAAGGGCAAGTAAGCACATAACTGAACTAACAAATGTACTGTGCAATACCAAGCATGGTAGTTAAGCAATGCACATTTACCAGAGAGTACGGGCGCTTAGGATTATCGTCCTAAAACTTGGGAAATCAACTCAGAAAAACAGACTGAATATTTAGTCTGGACTTTCCACCGCTAAAAATTTTAATTTCCTGTTATGCTTGCTATATATGTTTAGCAAGCATAACGCTAAGGTTCGCTATATAAAGAGCCTTGGTGGAGGCAGTGGGCTAATGCCTCCTTAAGTAACACCAGCTGCCTGCAATTAGTGCAGGTTCGCATCCCACCAGGCTCAAGGTTGACTCAGCCTTCCATCCTTCCAAGGTAGGTAAAATGAGGACCCAGATTGTTGGGCAATAAGCTGACTTTGTAATAATGCTCCTTGAGGGGGGGGGGCGAAAGCCCTAATAAACAGGCATATACATAGAATGAAGGCTATTGCTAAGCACATTGATTTGTGCTTCTTAGATTGTAAGCTGCCCTGAGTCTTCGGAGAAGGGCGGGATATAAATGGGATTAAAAAAAAAAGCCCACCCCTTGGCATTAATCACTAATCACTCTGAGCTATAATATTTCAGAGAAGAAGGCTGTGATAAAATACAGTGGTTATCCAACCTTTTGGCTTACCTGGGCCGCACTGAATGAAGAGGAATTGTCTGGGCCGCATAAATAATATAGTCATTGTATATACATAACAAACTTCATTTTTTGTTACTCTTTTGTGGGGGTCACATTACTAGCTGTCAAGGGCTGCTTGCAATCCATGGGCCATAGATTGGACATAACTGGTTTAAACAGAAATACTTTAAATCTTGGCCAGTTTGGTATCCATGCATATTACAGTAAGTGAGGAAATGAAGTAAATCAGAGACAAATTCCAGACAACTATTTGCAAATCAGCCTTCTGGTTTCTCTTTGGAAAACCCTCAGAAGGAATAACCCTAAGTTAAATGCAGTAGTTGTCTTGCCAGACAAGGCAACTTTGAATTACATTTTATTTGAAAGAACAGATTAGACAAACAGCACTATACCTCATCCAGCTCCTGAGATGGTTTGTTGATCACATCAGCCCATCCATATAGAGACAGCAAAAATTTTAAGAGAGGGAAACAAAAAGAATAGGACAGAGCACAGGGTACAGTCAGTTGAAGGAATGCAAGTATTTTATTGATCAACATTGGCAGATTATCACAGAAAACAGTCTTTTAAAGCAGTATCAGTTTTCAAGTGGATTTGGCATTCAACTTGGGGAATAGCTGCATACTGTATTTTTCCTTTCAATACATTTCTAATCAAGTTCTTGATCTGTAAAGAAATGCACATTTTAGGAGCTTTACATAACAAACTTTTTAAAAGTTCATTAAGGAAATAAAAGGAAAACCAAGGCAGACTCTCACAAACAGTATAAATTGCTAATTCTTAATATGATAGAGCTTAACCTACTTAACCTAGCCAATAAAAAAAATCATTCAATCCCAACTTGTTCATTGAATCCAAGTTTAGGGGATCTGATTTCAACTTAATTCAGTTACATGACGCTTGAAAATAACACAGCTCTTTATTTACCAAATTTACATGCTGCTTATCTTGCCAAAGTGACTATAGGCAACTTACAAACTTTCAATTAAAATGCACTATAAACGTTAAAACAATATATAGGGATCTAAAATGTAAGATTTAAACTCTGTAGCCATGAAATATCTAAAAAGAATCCATCGGCTTAAGCACATATGACAACATTGTAATGGAACAGGAAAAAAAATCAAAGATTACATGCGGATTACATGCAGATTATTCATTACAGAAAGCCTGTATGGGCAGCATTCATTAACCAATCTCTAAACTGGAATTAGCTTCAGAATCAAGTGTGGTCAAGTTGGGAGTCAGAAGATTTGTCACATTCAGTACTGTTACTATTTTTAAGAAGAAGGTTTCTCTACACAGAGAATTGCACTAATAAATTTCCCAATTAGCAGGACTAGATGAATTCTTGAGGATACTTTCGATCCTACAATTTTACTGTCCAGTCACAACTTCCATCCCTAGTTTAGTTGTATGTTTCTTGCCTGCTGAACCAAGTGGAGCTCCAATCCTCCTTTCTAGCAGGTCAAAAAATAAATGAGAAATGAGCACAATATATAGGGATGTTGCTGGGGGGAACTAGGTCAGTTTAAAAACTAAAAGGAAAGCACATTTGTTCATGTAAATGGACATGGATACCATCCTAAAGGCTTCTTAATCTGCTCTTCATTAATGCTGGAACAATGATAGATGACATATAAAGCCTGTCAGTTTATGTTGTTGACCATACTTCTATTAACAATCTAGTTCATTCCAATAATTTCTGCTACTAAGAATGCTGCTCTATTCTGCACAGATACCTGTCTGTCTTTCTTTAATACTAATATACCTGTTTTATAGCACTTTTGTTTCAGTGCTATAAGTCTATAAATTTAATCTATCAGGATTATTCAGCTATTTCTTCAAGCAACTGGATGGCTTCAACTGGCTCCTTTGACCACACCCACAGAGCATAGTCCATGTCAAAAGCTGTGTGCAATGTAGCATGCCTTTTACATTAAGCTGGTTATTGTTTTATAGTCTTCTTTAATTGATTATACTCTTCTTTAGCATTTCAAAACTGCTGTGAACTCCATAGTTATTTTTACACAGCATTTTCAGTCAATTCAGTTGAATCACTTGGAGGAATAACTCTGGAAATACTACAAGACCAAAATAGCAACAACTATTCTGAATGCACAATGCAGAAATCAGCTACTTAAGGAGGGATGGTTGGATAATGGATCTGCTTAAACCTCTTAAGATTTTTATACTGCCAGCTAAAACACAGTAAATTGGAAAACATCCTCCCAATTAATTGCTGGGGAGGAAAGTGGTGGATTATTTTATTAAAATTTCAGTTGCAAACTCAGGTGTGGTCACATGGGTGCCTCAACTTATGATTGTCATGACTTATGATGGAAATTCTAGGCTCTGTTAGGGTCCTAAGAGGAGGATCACTTCTATTCAGCTGACACTGCCTGTATTAGCAGATCCTTGTAAATAAAGGATGAGGAAGAAACATTTCTTTAGTTCAGGGTTTCCCAAAGTGGTCAATATCAATCCCAAGATTTGATGGGACTATTCAAGGGGCTGCTATTACTCATAATAAAGATAAAAAAGGTAAAAGTTAAAGTAGTATTTATTAAATTTTCAAATACAAATAATGTTTGGGGGTCAACAATCAATCTAGAAAATTCATGGAGGGGTCAGTGAGGCGAAGAATTTGAGAACCCCTTCTTTAGTCTAATTCAAAAACATTTGAAGATAAACTAGATATTCTCTACCTCAGATAGTAATAATTTTCATTCATCCACTCTCAAGAAACATGTGACCCTTTCAGCACTATATCAACCAAATCACATAAACTATTGCTACTGCTATCTGCACCACTAACTTCTATATTTGATACTAGATACTAAGTTTTCAGAAGGTATTCAAAGTATATTGTATTACTACTACCCTGAGCCTGAAACTCCCCATTATGCGTCTAAATAGTTGTGCCCAGAAATATTAAGAGTTTGAAACTGGGTATTCCACCCTTAGAAGAAACATCCTGACTTCAACAGTCTGTTCTGAAATTGAAATGGGCTGTTTCAGACAGTCAAGAGGCTTGTTCAAGGGCACTCACTTGGTTAAAGGATGGCATGAGAAAGTACAGGACCACATTAATTTTAACTGCCCCTGTATATCCACCTGTATAATTTATAAAAGGCATTTCAAACACCACAAAACACAGTCTAGGTGCACACAAATATTTCCAACATAGTGATAAGTATTCACTAGTTTCTAATGCCACCTCCATGGTTATGGCATAAAATGCTTCTGTTAAAAAAAAATCTGACTTTTTCCGAGTGTGTTCAAGAGAAAAGAAAAATGATTATCGAGTATCCTTGCCAGGTGAACTGGCAAATCAAAAGTAAAAGAAACCAGCCAGGTAGGTCTATTTCAAGTCTCATAGTTTCTAAGGCAAACCAATACTTAGCCATAAGCAGTTTCAGTTGATGGGATGAATAAGGATTGATCATTTTGCATTATATAATAATCATTATACATGTACTATTGATTAGAAAGTGGGGAAGAAATACATTTCCCCTCATAAAAAAAAACCACATACACATGAATTAAACATTGATGAATTTACTTCCCAGGCAATAAAGGCATCTTCTATTTCTGGTCACTTTGTTATTATCCTTAGCTGTTTAAAAACTGAAACTGACCTCATCTTTATAGATCATGTTTTTCACAACAAATGTATAGAATTTAGAAAAAGCCTAGCATTAGATTTATTATGGAATCACAAAGTACAGTAAAAACATAAAAAGTATGCTCCAACACTGGAAGTTTTTAAGAGACTGGACAGCCATTTTGTCTGAAATGGTATAGGGTTTCCTGCCTGAGCAGAGGGTTGGACTAGATGACCTCCAAGGTCCCTTCCAACTTTATTATTATTGTTGGTGGTGATGGTGGTTATTATTAACAACGTGCCCTGCTGGATTGGATCCCTGGCCTGTATACATTTAGCAGTCTTCTTGCAGGGGCCAACCATCTGCCCAAGGAAGCCCACTGTTCTCCCAGTAGATGGGCCTTCAAAAGTTGTTATGACGGCATAACCCAGCCATTGGATCCCCGTAACATCCACGAATCGGTCCCAACCTTTTTATGAGTCCAGCCAGACTGGCACCCTGCACTAGCAAAATAAGAGATTGGCTGAATCGGGCCCCTGGAATCCAGCATTGTGTCACACAGCAGCAGCTGACCAGGTGCATTTAGTAAGTCCACCTGCATGGATGCTAGCGCTGCCCAGCATAAAATAGGAGGATTGGAAAATATAGGCGAAATAAACCTGTTCGGTCAACCAGCTCCCATTAGATTGGAGAAAAGGGGAGAGGATTAAGACAAGGAAAAGGGGGTGGAGGGGGACCCCGGAAAGACATGCTTGAGATCTAAGCGGTCGGCACACAAAACATGCGGTCACGTGGGGATACAGTAGGATGAAGGGAGACTCACCGCAGCAGCCATGCTACGTGAAGTCAGAGGACCGGAGGAGCTGTAACTACTCACTTGCTCAGCCAGCAGCTGCCGGCTTTGGATCGCGTTGTTCCGCAACAACAAGTACGCGTCTGTTAAACGCCGGGTGGCCATGCCTGAAAGTTTCCTAGAGGTCCTTCCAGGACCCCTCGCCCGCTTCGCTGAGAGCCTGCAGGAGCTCCCCCACCCCCGCTCAGCCTAACCCCAAGGGAGCTACTACTACTACTACCACCACCACCACCAAAAGGGCCGCTTCCAAGGCTTCCCGCGGGACCCGGTTCTTAAAACGGCACCCGGTGTTCTCCAGAAGCCGCTGCAAAGGGGTTCCCGGGCGGGCTTTTCCTGCTAGGGTTCCCCATGCGCTCTTCAGCCCCTCCACCGGACTGCCCGGAGACCGAAGCTCCTTCCAAAGAAGAGCCCTGATCCTAAGGGAAATTGCTCCCCAGCCCACGAGCCTAGACGCCCCCCCCCGTGTTAGTCTCCCGCAAGCACCCCCCCCCAAAAGCAAGCCTGGCGCCTTGCAAGGTTTCCCGCGGGGGCGGCGCTGCGGTTGCTCTCTCCCTCCTCCTCCCCGCCGCTGGCAGGGCACAGAGGCCACGCAAGGGAAGGGACTAGCCCCGACTCTCTCCGGCGTCCCCTAGTCTTGGCTTGTCTCCCGACTGCAATCACGGCCCCGGCTCGGCTCACTTCCGCCTAGTCGAGGGGTAGGCAACCTCGGCTCTTTTATGACTCGTGGACTTCAACTCCCAGAATTCCTGAGCCAGCTTGGCTGGCTCAGGAATTCTGGGAGTTGAAGTCCACGAGTCATAAAAGAGCCGAGGTTGCCTACCCCTGGGCCTAGTCCCTCGCCCAAATCCTTCCCCGACTGGTCCGAAAGAGGCGTGATATTAAAGTTCCGGAAGAGGAACGGAAGAAAGAGAGGCGCCGCGCTTTTTGTGGCTGACCCTCTATTGCTGGCTCCAGTTCGACGCCAAAGAATCGGCACGCTTGCGTGGCCTGAAGGAGGAGCAGGAGAAAGTGGGGAGAGTCCGGTTAGGACGGTAATTCTCAACCTTCAGTAATTTTGGGATGTGTAGATTTCAGTTAGATTAGTCCACTGGTTTGGAACTGAAACCATTCTGCCTATTCTGCAACCCTCACTGAATTCACACAACATGCTAGATTAGGCTAAATAGACTCAAGTAATTAAAATGTGAGAATGCAGCCCTGGTCTTGTTAGAGCCAGGCTGCCGTAATCATCCATAATATTTATTTGGCGTAGCACTTTACGTGAACGCAGCAATTGCTGTTTGTAAATCTGAGTTTGGCGTGTTGTGTGAATTCGGCTGCTGGGTGGAAATGAATTTACCCTGCTGTTTTCTATACGCCTATGGTTATTCCTGTTCATTTCTTACTAGCTAGAGCGGCTTGACGCGGTGGCTCAGTGGGTTAGGACGCTGAGCCTGTCGATCAGAAGGTCGGCAGTTTGGCGGGTCGAATCCCGAGTGCCGCGTAACAGAGTGAGCGCCTGTTACTCATCCCAGCTTCTGCCAACCTAGCAGTTCAAAAGCACGTAAAAATACAAGTAGAAAAATAGGGACCACTCCGGTGGGAAGGTAACAGCATTCCGTGCGCCTTTGGCGTCTAGTCATGCTGGCCACATGACCACGGAGACGTCCTCGGACAAGCGCTGGCTCTTCGGCTTTGAAACGGAGATGAGCACCGGCCCCTAGAGTCGGAAACGACTAGCATGCATGTGCGGGGGACCCTTTACCTTTTTTAGAGCGGCTTGATACTTCCAGATGTGTTGGAGTACAATTCCATTCAACTCTTGTACAGTATTGGTTCATCATTAGGAAGTTATATCTTGTGTTCTTTTCAAGCAATATGATTTTCCTATTGAAAGCTCTTACAACTGTCTTTTTGTACTTTTTATATGCAGCATTGACAAGACAGTAGATGGAGCTAATGCATAATGAAAATACAGAATTTACCGTTTTGATTCTAATATTTTTTAAAAATTAGATCTACTTAGAAGAAGGCTGTGTAAACCCACAAGGTTTATAAATGATTTATTTCATGTTTTGGTATCTCTACCCAAAGGTTGTGGGAAGTCAGCCCCCGCCCCCCAGAGAAGGAAATATTAAAAAGGCAGAATATTATATTTCCTCAAAGGATCTTAAAAAGGAAGAAAAGCATGCCCAGTTTTTCTTAATAGTCCCAAGCAGAAACCAGCTCTGTAGAAACTCAGATATCATAATCCTTTCAGAAAGACTGGCACCAGGAAGCTTATCAAATATCAATATCAAAATCAAAAAGGGCACACTCAAAAGGACCTCAGGTCAAAGTTCATGCCACAGGAACAGGAACTCCAAACACAAAAGCCCCAGAAGGTATCAAAACCCACCACTCAGCTTTCCCAGAGCCACGTTTCTGTCTGGTTTTGCTCGTCAATAAACAACCTTTCTAAAAAATCTCCATTTTGTTTATTCCCATCTTAGACTGGACCCTGAGGAAGATTTGGCCGTTCCTTAGTTGTTCCAACAAATAGAGGTAATTTTCAACTTATGATGGTTTTTTAGCAACTGTTTGAATTTAGGACAGACCTCTCCAGAGCTACCTATGACCTGGTTTCAAAATTCTGATGGCTGCCTCTCTAAGCAATCACATGATTGCATTTTGGGTACTTGGCAGCTGGTTTGCATTTTTATTTTTTATTTCCTTTATTTATTAAATTTTTATGCCACCCATCTCCCCATAAGGGAGGTGTTATGTAGCGGGTTCTTTGGTGCAGGAATGAAGACGAGGCAAGTGAGTTCAGGAAAGCTCATGGTTTATTACTTGCAAGATCTGAACTGAGAATTGGGCTGTAACTAGCCGCAATATATAGTAAAGGTTCTGCGATTGCAGCTTTGTGGGGCAAAAATGCATGATAAAAATTAAGTAACCCCAGGAAAGCCTGCAATTCTGCCTTGTTGGTGGGTGTGGGAGCCAAGAAGCTGGCACACTTCTGGTTGGGCGAGTTGGCTCTCTTTTGTTCCTTGCTGCTGTAACCGCCTGCTGAGCCTCTGCTGGTCAGTGCATGTCTCCTGTGACCTCCGTCGTTCTCTCGCTGCGATGGACGTTTCACTGATCTTTGCTGTACCTCGTCTAGCTCAGCCTCACCATCCGTGTCACCGCTTCCCCTGCTCGAAACACGCTCATGATGGATCGTCTCACCTGAGCTGCCACGGGAGTGGTGTGCGGCTTTGCCAGGTTCTATGGCTGCCTCGAAAGCCCTCACCTTGGCCAAAACCTCCTTTAGGGTCATGCACGGTTTGGCAAGCAGCATCCTTCGGCACTGCTGGTCCCTCAGCCCGAACACCACCCGGTCTCTTAGTCTATCATCGAGGTCTGGGAATTCACACTGGCGGGCAGCCAGTCTCAAAGCCCCAACAAAGTGCGAAGTTGACTCGCTGGGCTGCTGGATGCGCTGGATGAATTGATACCTCCAATACATCGGAGCTCTCTCTGGCATGAAATGCTCAAACAATTTTGCCTTGAGGTCATTATACGAGACGTTCTCGACCGGCGTCGGTGAGCACAGACCCACAGCCGCATCATATACATTTTGTCCGCTAAGACACAGCAGCACCGCCGCTTTCATCTTGTCTTCTGTAATCTTGTTGAGCATCAAGAACCCTTCGATCCGTCCAAGATGTGCTTCCCATCGCTTGGGTTCATCAATGTTGAAACGGAATTCAGTAGTCCCGAATTTGGCCATGCTGCTGGTCCTTGAATTGCTGCTTCATTAGGGGTGTTCGGAAGATTTTTTCCTTCAGCACCGCGCGTTTGCAGTGTTAGGAGGTTTCCTGGGAAAGATTTGCCTTTCCCTCCTTCCTAGACTTCCGCGCTATTTGAACCAGCATCCCACCTTCATTGCCAGTGTTAGATCGTGAGTTCTGGACCGCATGGCCAAGATGGACGACTCAGGACAACAGGGTTCACATAGTACAATTTATTGCTTCAGCACTGACTGGGAGAACAAAGGGCAACTGCCCCTTTTATATACCTAGCCAGGTATACTTCGAACCAATCCCAATATCCGGATTTCCCGCCAAAGGATGCCCTGCCAATCCTGACAGGGCACCCTGCCACCTGGTGGTGTCAGTGGCTTATCTTTGTGTGACATCCCCTATGTACATAACAAAAGTCACGATATGTTGCGTGATGTCACGTGACATCGTGAATTTGATATGCCTGCCATAAGGTAAAGTAATTTTACATTATCTTCAAGGCAGATTTTATAAGGAGATGGTACAAAGTTAATTTGCTAATTGGGCAAAATCCCATTCACATCCATTACTTACAGTATGAATAAGAGCCAGTGGTTATTTCCAGCATAGCTCCCACCTCTAAAAAAAACAGTTTTCCCTTAATAACAAAACAGCTCTCATTACAGTACACAATCAGACTTATTTGCTTTTCCCTAAATGGCCCCAAGACCCTAGAATTTCCTACCCACAATTTAAAACTCTTATAATCATGCTTTTTAATTGTTCTCCATTCTTTTTCCTTTGCATAATGGAACCCCACAATAAATAGTGTGATCTTCCCCACTGACTTGTACTCCATCTTTCACATCCATGCCAGTGGAAAACACATTTTGGTATGCATAAGAAACATACCTTAGAATCTAATCTTAGATTCCTGCGTTTTCTCTATTTGTGTTTGTAGTTTTTGATCCAGTTGTCTTGTCGTCATAAAGGAAATAAAGATGAAGGAGAGGTTACTTATCTTGAACCCAGCTTATAAGAAAGTGAAAGAAACAATTAACTTACTGAAAGGGCAGTTTAATATGTTGATGGCAGACCAGGTGGCAACTAATATACGATACTCTAAACATAATACTTTTTATAACGCTAATAAGCCAGGTAGATGGTTAGCTTACTTGTTAAGGAAAAAAGAAAAGTCTCAGATAATAGAGAAAATAGAATATGAAGGCAAAAAGGTTTATCAACAGGATATTATCAGAAAGGTATTTTCAGAATTTTATTTTAAATTATATGCAAGTAACACAATTCAAAGTATAGATATAAATAAATATTTGCAAGAGGTGAAAATTCCTAAGGTTACTCAAAACAGCGGGATGGAATGAATCAGTTAATAATTTCTGAAGAGATTGTTTTAGCAATTAAAGAGTTGAAATTGGGTAAATCACAAGGGACAGATGGATTGAAAGCTAGTTATTATAAAAATTTGCAGTCAGAAATGGTGGAGCCTTTGAAAGACCTATTTAGAACAATTCAACTTGGGGGAGTAGTGCCCCCATCATGGAGAACAGCTTTTATAACATTGATTCCAAAGGAGGATCAAGATCTTAGTCAACCAAAGAATTATAGACCAATATCTCTTTTAAACACTGATTATAAGATATTTGCTAAAGTTTTGGCAAACAGAATAATGAATATAATACAAGTGATACATAATGATCAATCAGGGTTTATAACTGGTAGACAAATGAAGTATAATGTAAGACAAATTGTTAACTTATTGGAATATTTGGAAAGAAACAACCAAGTCTCTGCTGCATTGATATTTTTAGATGCAGAGAAGGCTTTTGATCAATTGAATTGGCAATTTTTATTGAAAGTAATAGAAAAGATGGAATTTGGGGATTATTTTTTACAGGCTATTAAAGCAATATATCAAAAGCAAATGGCACAAATAATTGTTAATGGTAATCTAACAGAAATTTGTAAAATTGAAAAAGGAACAAGACAGGGATGCCCTTTATCACCATTGTTGTTTGTTCTATCACTGGAAATATTATTGTTTAAAATACATGAATCAAATAAGATAAAGGGAATTAAAACTAGGCATCAAGATTACAGATTGAGAGCGTTTGCAGATGACTTGGTTGTTACTTTAAGTCAACCTACTCAATCGGTTTTAGAACTATTGGATGTGATAACACAATATGGACAAGTCTCTGGATTTAAAATTAATAAGCAAAAAACTAAAATATTAACAAAAAATATGACCATAAAACAGACATGTCGAACACAAGGCCCGGGGGCCGGATCCGGCCCACAAAGTGGTTTCATGTGGCCCGCGAAGCCATCCTGGAAACAGTGAGGGAACGGCCCCCACTGCCTTGGCCCTGGCCCAGAGACCCTCCTTCTGCCAGAGACCCTCAGATCTGTCCCACTCCTGCCCAGGCCCCCATAGGCACCCTTGATGCGAACGATGTAGAGCTGGCCACGCCCACCCAGTAGGCCATACATACTCTAGCCACGCCCACCCAGTAGGCCACGCCCACCCTGGCCACACCCACCCGGCCCCTTGAGGACAACCGCAATGCTGATGCGGCCCTCAGTGAAATTGAGTTTGACACCCCTGTTAAAACAAAGAGAAGCGTTAGAAAAATCAACAGGATTTGAAATAGTAAAAAAGGTTAAATACTTGGTATATATCACAGCATCGAATGTGAAATTATATAAAAACAATTATGAATTGTTATGGCAAAAATTACAAAAGAAGATTAACAGTTGGGAAAAATTACAATTGTCCTGGTTGGGGAGAATAGCAGCTGTGAAGATGAATGTTTTACCAAAATTTTTATTTTTGTTTCAAATGATACCAATACTTAAGAAAGATGCAAATTTAAATGAGTGGAAAAAGGTGTTGTTGTTAGCTGCGAAGTCGTGTCCGACCCATCGAGACCCTATGGACAACATTCCTCCAGGCCTTCCTGTCCTCTACCATCTTCTGGAGTCCATCTAAGCTCACGCCTACAAAAAGGTATTAATAAATTTATCTGGGCAGGGAAAAGACCGAGAGTAAAGCTTAAAATAATGCAAGATGCACGTGAGAGAGGGGGTTTGAAGATGCCTAATTTGAGATTATATTATGATGCAGTTGTGTTATCAACAATTAGTGATTGGTTCAATTTAACAAATGAAAGAATATTGAATATTGAGGGGTATGATTTATTGTATGGATGGCATGCGTATTTATTTTATGACAAAAAAGTGGATAATATTTTTAAGATTCATATTTTAAGGAACGCTTTGTTCCGAGTTTGGAAAAAGTACCAATATAAATAATAAAATACTTATATGGGCAATACCTAGACATGCAATAGGAAAT
The DNA here is from genome assembly GCF_947247035.1 of Vipera ursinii. NCBI lineage: Eukaryota > Metazoa > Chordata > Lepidosauria > Squamata > Viperidae > Vipera > Vipera ursinii. The sequence goes on from NC_139516.1 coordinate 13,669,393, forward strand.
ATAAACATGGAGCAGAAACAAGATGTAATTACTTATAAAGAACTTCTTAGGATGGAAGGGAATATTTTGAAACTGAAACCTTTAAATGTTTTAAAGGAAGAAAAGATAGTACAGACTTGGTTTCAGTTTATACAATTACAAGCTAGATGGAAGGAAGATCAGAAAATTGGTATAATAAAAGTTGATGAAAAAATTTGATAAAGCAAATTAGAGATCAAAGTCAATCGCATATAAAACTTTTCAATAAAAAAAACATACCTTAGAATCTAATCTTAGATTCCTGCGTTTTCTCTATTTGTGTTTGTAGTTTTTGATCCAGTTGTCTTGTTTTGTCATCATAATATCCAACTCCTATTCCAACATTCTTGCAATATTTCTCATTGTTAGAAGAATGGAGCAACTTGATTGATAAAGAAGTACTTGTGCTAATAAGAATTTTCCAGGAATAATAATTCAAACTCAAAGCACATCTCTTTACAACAGCTTAAACATCAACAGGTTTAAAAATGCCTTTCCAAATGAATAACTTGCTATTTAAATGTATAATAAATATAAAAAAATATTTATAACATTCAGAAAGATTGCATAATGTTTATTTTATTCTTGGAGCTGCTTTATATTAAAAGTTATTTCACTAGTAGTCTTTTTCAGGAGTGGAATGGGGGGGAAACAGACTACCAATTTTTGGTACTTCCCATTGTGAGCAGCAGGGGGCACGCAAGAATGGCGTTTGAGGACTTAGACTCTTCCTTGGTCAATATATTCTGTACTCCATTGTGTCATTTGCAAGGTGCAACACAAATTTTCTGACCTCTGCCTTGCATTTAAATTTTATCTTCTGTAAGAATTCATTTGTGCAAATAATTGTAACACTAAAGACAGGATATTATTTGTAGAGATTTAAACTGTTTATAAAAGAATAAGGAAGTCTATGCAGTTCAATAAATGACAATCAGTGGGATTATCCGGTCATTCTTCAACTTCCAAATATATCACAGCCGCAAGACCCCAAAACTCCAGCCCCTTAACTGAGATGCTGCAGAGTTTTAAGTTTTGGATGATCTAAGGTGAGAAGATCAAGTATGGAAGTGAATGAGTATTGGGGAAAACATGGATGCTTTTATTGAAAAACTATATGCCTTAACCAGAATTCTTTGTTTAAAATATTACTGTGTGGTGAAAACCCAGAACACACAGACACAAACTATATGTCCCATCTGCTTCTTTGAAGGAGAACTATGAGTAGTCCTTGATTTATGACCATACATGGGACCAAAATTTCCATCATAAATCATGGTGGTCATAAGTTGAGTTGGACCCAATTTTATGATACTTTTTATGGCAGTTATTAAGCAAATCACCATGGATGTTAAGTGAATCCTGCAGTCATTAAGCAAATCCAGGTTTCCCAATGGTCAGTTTTTTGCCAGAAATCAGCAAAATTGTCAAGAAATTGTGATCACGTGACGGCAGGACATTGCAACTGGTGGTAAGTCACTTTCCCCAAGGCTGCTGTTACTTTGAACCATTATTAAATGGAACATTGAGGATTGCCTATACTTATCTACACACACTGTAAGATATTTTATTTGAAAGCAAAGCACATATTTGTTGCTGGGGGTTGAGTGGCAGATATATTTAATAAATGATGATGGTGATAATTTCTGAAGGCAGAAGGCTTTCAAACTTTCCCACCCCCAAATAGTGTCCCGTAGAACAAAGAACCTAGCTGTGTGTCACTGAAAGCAACATTCCAGATGACAAATATGGAACATCTTAAGGTTGCCCTCCTTCGAACTACAACCAAAACTTTTAGAATAAATTTGGCCACAAAGCAAAAAAAGAGGAATTACCCTATTAAATCCACCACAGCCAACTTCACTCAACACATGTTAGTTCAACAATGGCCATCAGCTTCTGGTTTTCAGACATAGGCTGCTTTCTCCACTAAGGATCAGAATAACAGAGTTGGAAGGGACCTTGGAGGTCTTCTAGTCCAACCCCTTGCTCAAGCAGGAAACCCTAAAGTGGACTATACCTCCAATGGGATTTTCCCATGTATTTTATCAGGAAACATAGATAGGGCAGACTAGAAAAATAAATGCCCTCCTAACCATACCCAAGCACTCCGAATTTGTTGGCTATGTCCATTTTGCTCTAAGGGTTCATGGTGATCTAACCCTAACCCTAAGTGGAATTTTCCTCCAAAGGGATTTTCCCTTGTATTTTACCAGGAAACATAGATAGGGCAGCCTAGAAAAGTCAGTGCCCTCCTAACCATACCCAAGCACTCAGAATTTGTTGGCAATGTCCATTTTGCTCTCCAACTTCATGATGACCTAACGCTAACCCTAAGTGGAATTTTCCTCCAATGGGATTTTTCCATGTATTTTACCAGGAAACATAGATAGGGAAGGCTAGAAAAGTCAGTGCCTTCCTAACCATATCCAAGCACTCCGAATTTGTTGGCGATGTCCATTTTGCTCTTGAGTTCATGGTGACCTAACCCTAAACCTAAGTGGAATTTTCCTCCAATGGGATTTTTCCATGCATTTTACCAGGAAACATAGATAGGGAAGGCTAGAAAAGTCAGTGCCTTCCTAACCATATCCAAGCACTCCGAATTAGTTGATGATGTCCATTTTGCTCTCCAACTTCATGGTGATGTAACCCTAACCCTAAGTGGAATTTTCCTCCAATGGGATTTTTCCATGCATTTTACCAGGAAACATAGGGCAGTCTAGAAAAGTTAGTGCCCTCCTAACCATACCCAAGCACTCCGAATTAGTTGGCGATGTCCATTTTGCTCTCTGAGTTCAGGCTGACGTAACCCTAACCCTACGATTTCAGAGAAATGGATCCAATCTCTTGTTTAAAATTTTCTGTGTTGGAGCACCCACAATTCTGGAAGCAAGTCATTCCTCTAATAAATTGTTCTCATTGTCAGGAAATTTCTCCTTAGTTCTAGGTTACTTCTCTCCTTGACTAGTTTCCATCCATTGCATCTTGTTCTGCCTCCTTGTACTTTGGAGAATAGGCTGATCTCCTTTTCCCTGTGGCAGCCCCTCAGATATTGGAACACTACTAACATGTCACCCCCAGTCCTTCTTTTCAGTAGACAAGACATACCCAGTTTCTACACCTGTTCTTTATATGTTTTCAGCTCCAGGCCCCTAATCATCCTTGTTGCTCTTCTTTGCACTCTTTCTAGAGCCTCAACATCTTTTTTATATCATGGCAACTAAAACTGGATGCAGTATTCCAAATGTGTTATCAAGGCATGATAACTAATTCTCATTGATAAAGTAACCATTTGTAAATGAAAACGTTTGGACTTTTGTAGAAATCAGAGGAATCTGCTAACACCTTTTCTAACTAGCAAATATTAAAAGGCATAAGCTTTTGTAAGCTGCAGCTTGCTTGATCAGGTGCAAACTCACAAAAGCTTACACCTTTTTAATAAAATTTGTCAGATTGCTGATAATCTGTGGGATTCTGATTTTTTTGTCACCATTAACTAACACAACTCTCCCCTTACAAAGACTATAATGGATGACCTCTCTAGCTTCCAAAAGGACTCAGGATGTTCTTCCTTGGGCAATGAGTGCAACTGCCCACCAAGGACAGTTTGCTTCAGCCAACCCACCATGGCCAAGTTGCCACATCCAACTTGTCGTCAGCTACTCACCATAGTCAGCTCGCTTGTTGCAGGACAAAAGTTACACTTATATCGAAGAAATGATGGAATATAATCATTAAAAATGGAGGGCAAAGGAGGGACAAAATGAAATGTGTATGACAAAAATTAAAATAAAAATTATTTTAAATAATTAAATGGAGTTGTTGAATTGTCCTCTGGCAAGTTGGCCAAAGCAAGTTGGCCACGGCGAGTTGGCCATGACGAGTTGTCTCATTTCGCCACCTGGCACATCATTCTGATTCTGTTCACCTTTCTTTGTGTCCTCTGTATATCTGGAAGGGAAGACGATACGTGTATTGGCAGAATGCAGCATTGGCTTCCTCTCCCATCCCATCTGCAGCATTCCACGTATCCGGATACAGCTCTCACAAATGTGAAAGGAAAGAAAGTTCCAAAGTATATTGTGCTTGGTTTTGCTTGTCTGTCAAATTTATTAGATGCCTCATTCACTGAAGCAACTCTAGGCAGTAAACTATTAAAACAGAAGGAGGACATTCACAACTGCACTCAAAATATATTGTGCTTAAGGGGACCAAGATTGTCTCTGTGTGCCTTTCTTTTAAGAGCCTTGTTAAATCCGAATAAAGCCTGAATGACAAAGGGAAATCTGTCTTAAGAAAACCAAAGTAGTGAATCTTCCTTTCTAAAGCAGTTTGCATTTTGGAGAAAGATTTTGAAGAAACCAGGAGCAAACTTCTCCTCCCAAAGTGAATTAGAAGACGACAGGATGGTGAGAGCAAGTCTGATTCATTTTCCTTTTATTTAGTACATTTTGTACTTTGGATGAACTTCTTGAATACTTGAGCACGTGGAGTCTTTAAAGCCTTTGGAAATGAAGAAAGCTTCAGCTTCTGAAATAATTGCAAAGAGCATCCAACAGTAGAGATGGGGCCTTCAGATCACCACCTGCTTTTCTTCAGCATTGTAGCGGATGAGAAATATTTACAGCAATTAAGCCCTGTTGCTTTTTTGCAAATGAGGCAGATTTTTTTTATTGCTGTAAATAAGAGAAATGCAAGGATGATTATTGCTCTTTGTTTCATTCAGAAGCAAGTTTTACAGGGGTTCATTCTGAAAGTATGAAGCAGCTGTAATAATGCTTTGCAGTCCCAGCAGGAAACCAGTTGTAACATCTTAATGGACAGGAATTTGCTTATTTGGACCACTACTTCCTTCACTGGATGGAAGACGCTAGCTAAGAAGATTAAAGATGAGGGGAAAAAATCCATTTTATACAATTTAGGAGTTTGGGATTGCTGTGTGAAGATGCTAGTTCACAAGTTCCAATCCAAATACTTTTTTGCACAGTTTGATGCCATAAAATCTTTTTTTTTTGCAGGATTAATGCCAAACACTTTTACTAGATATTTATGTTATAGTGAGGGAGAGAAAAGTAGTAATATAACTCTTCCCATATTGTCCCCAATGTCTTATTGTTGTTTTAACTCCTTAGTGCTATGGACTTCCAGAGGGGAAAAATTGCATAGTGAAGATAGTTTTATGAAAAGTGGAACCAACACCTACAGCAAAGAACAAAGAGTAAGTGACTAGACTTGTGCTTCAAACTTCTCCAGACAAAGAGAAGGCAGGAGATCACCCACAAGTGCTCCAGTCAGTTGCTTCTCACAAGGAAATCATAAGACAGTGGTCTCCAGTGGGTTTTGAGCACTGGGAGATAATGGAATTGCACCATTTTGCTCAAACCAGGATTAGTATCTTTAAAAGGACACTAAGTTCACATGTTCCCTTTTCTAATCACATTAGGAAATTGTTAACTTTCCAGCTTTTAGAGATCTTTGGATCAACAAGTCTGGAAAAAAAGCAGTTGAGTTTGATTTCAGTCCTTAATGAAAGAGAAAATGTAACTACAAGCTTAAGAATTTTTTTAAAATTGACATAAACAGAAAAAATCTGATTAAAACTTATATTTTACTAAGTTATAAATGGATTAAGGATACAAATAGTATAAAATAAGATTTTGGAATTAATTATAAAGAAATCTTCTCAAGGAAAAATGGATTTAATTTGATTTTTTTCTAAAATATAGTAAAGCTAAGCCATTTTAAAAATTAATGATTTTAATTAAAGCAGAAAAATACATAAACCTAATTAACAGCTACGGAATAACGCAAAATATTATAACATTGGAAATACTGAAGGATGCTTTTTTAAAAATGGAATCAGACGTTAATATCAAGAATGTCAATTGTGCTGCCACCACGTGGCTGTTTTGGAGTAATTACAATGTGGGCAGTCAGACCTTCCTACCCTATGATGTATTTCCTTTTCCCTCCCCTTTCTGGGATGGACTTCCTCCTCCTTTGTCTCTGGAGAGAATCCCATCCTGCATTGTCTAGCTAACATGTGACAACAGCAGACTTGTCCAGACGCTGGGAATATTACAATTTTCTGATCTTGGAGATACCTTGGAAATATCTTGGAAATGCTGTACAAACGTCATCTTAATCTACATGCAATAAAGGTATTTCTATATGATAAAAGGTGTTTCCACGAGTTCAAACTATCTGAAGAGAGCTGTTAATGTTAAGGAAATCTGCTTATCTAGACCATAGAGGTCTTATCAAGAGATTAATTAATGCACAATGGCTTGCCACCACGTGGCTGTTTTGGAGAAATTACAATGTGGGCAGTCAGACCCTCCTACCCTATGATGTATTTCCTCTTCCCTCCCCTTTCTGGGATGGACTTCCTCCTCCTTTGTCTCTGGAGAGAATGCAATACTGCATTGTCCAGCTAACATGTGACAACAGCAGATGTGCAGTCGCTGGGAATATTACCGTTTTCTGACTATTCTGAATCCAAGCCATTGCTGCGTGGGCCATACTTGCTTCCTCTGGGGGCCGCTGGTGAAGAGGGGGCCATGTTGGGAGGCAGGCCTGGGGTGACGGCGTGTGTGCCCACAGAGAGGGCTCTGAGTGCCGCCTCTGGCACTCGTGCCATAGGTTCGCCACCACTGTCCTATATTGTCCTCTAATTCCAGGTCAACGCTATGATGTTGCATTTGTACTGCATTTTTCTCTCTGCATCAGTCCAGCCTTACATCTTGGGAGATGCATCATTTTATCACTGAAAATGAGATGAACATTCTCTCTCTGCTTTTCACAGTGCGAAAAAAAAGGAAAGCTTTGGGGGCTGAATCATGTAGGAATTTTTGAAGCCATCACATGCCTGCCAGAAGCATCCAATTTTTTCCCCTTGCCTTTGATTGTCAAACGAAGCAGCATTTTATTGTCCCCTAGCTCCTTAGTCCAAAACCTTCTGAGCTGGGCTATGAGAACTTCAGGCAGCAAAGTAGCTGCCCAGTTTCTTTGTAAGAAGCAATAAGTTATATTATCTTGCTGCTAATGACTTGGCTGGGAGCTGGAGAGAAGAGAAATGATTGACTTTGGCCAGCCAAAATGGTCATTCTTGATTACACGTTATCCTGTCATTTAACTTATGAGGTGAGGGGCGATGGAAGAGCATTAAAACTTTGGCTGCTGTAATATGACATTATCTACAAAGCCAAAATGGGAAATAGCATCTTTTCCCATTCCCTAGATGAGGGCAATAGTTTATGGATTGCTGGGAAATGGTAAGAAATGTCCTATGCCATTTTGTTGTATGGCATAGGACAATGTAACTTATTAACAAGAAGTGATTTAAATGCTGGTGACTGAGCCTGGTATATATGTTACTGTCAGTGTGTGAAATTAGGCATTTTATAGACTGCCTAGGAAATCTGTAGAATGCTAAAACTGGGATGTCAAAGTATGAAACACTTAATATTACACACATTTCCTAAGCACACTAAGCAGTGCCAAAAGGCAAACTGGCAAAGTATAAAATGCTCCCTCTAAAATGCCATTCTAACCTTCCTTCTTACAACAGGTAGGTCAATACTCTTTTTATTTTATTTTATTTTTCAGTAAGAAAGTGCTGCAAAGGTCGACTTAACAACCATGAGTCCAAAATTTCTGTTGCTAAGCAAGACATTTGTTAAGTAAATTTTGACCCCTTTCTTGCCACAGTTGTTAACTGAATCACTGCAGTTGTTAAGTTAGTAACAGGATTGTTATAACCATGATGAGGTGGTCACTGACCTTGATCCAGACATCCTAGAAAGTGAAGTGAAATGGGCCTTAGGAAAGCTGAGCAACAACAAAGCTAGTGGAGGTGACAGTATTCCAGCTGAGCTATTCAAAATCTTAAAAGACAATGCAGTAAAAGTGCTACACTCAATTTGCCAGCAAATTTGGAAAACTCAACAGTGGCCACAGGATTGGAAAAGATCAGTTTATATTCCAATTCCAAAGAAAGGCAGTGCCAAAGAATGTTCAAACTATCGCACCATTTCACTCATTTCACATGCTAGTAAAGTTATGCTTAAAATCCTACAAGCAAGACTCCAGCAGTATGTGGATCGAGAACTACCAGAAGTACAGGCAGGATTTCAAAGAGGCAGATGAACTAGAGATCAAATTGCCAACATACGCTGGATCATGGAGAAAGCTAGGGAGTTCCAGAAAAACATCTACTTCTGCTTCATTGACTGCTAAACCATTTGATTGTGTGGATCACAACAAACTGTGGCAAGTTCTTAAAGAGATGGGAGTACCAGACCATCTTATTTGTCTCTTGAGAAACCTATATGTGGGTCAAGAAGCAACAGTGAGAACTGGACACGGAACCACTGATTGGTTCAAAATTGGGAAAGGACTTTGGCAAGGCTGTATACTGTCACCCTGCCTGTTTAACTTATATGCAGAGCACATCATGGGAAAGGCAGGACTAGATGAATCAAAAGTTGGAATTAAGATTGCCAGGAGAAATATCAACAACCTAAGATATGCAGATGATACCACTCTAATGGCAGAAAGTGAAAAGGAACTAAAGAGCCTATTGTTGCGAGTGAAGAAGGAGAGTGCAAAAGTTGGGTTGAAACTAAACATTAAGAAAACCAAGATCATGGCATCCGGCCCTCTCAATTCCTGGCAAATAGATGGGGAAGAAATAGAGGTAGTGACAGATTTTATTTTCCTGGGCTCCAAGATCACCGCAGATGGGGACTGCAGCCAAGAAATAAAAGACACTTGCTCCTGGGGAGGAAAGCCATGGCAAATCTAGACAGCACATTAAAAGGCAGAGACATCACCCTGCGAATAAAAGTGCGTATAGTCAAGGCTATGGTCTTCCCAGTTGCAATATATGGCTGTGAAATTTGGACCATAAGAAAGGCTGAGCACCAATGAATTGAAGCCTTTGAACTATGGTGCTGGAGAAGACTTGTGCGAGTCCCTTGGACTGCAAGGCGATCAAACCGGTCAGTCCTAGAGGAGATCAACCCTGACTGCTCTTGAGAAGGCCAGATCCTGAAGCTAAAACTCAAATACTTTGGCCACCTAATGAGAAGGAAGGACTCACTGGAGAAGAGCCTAATGCTGGGAAAGGTTGAGGGCAAGAGAAGAAGGGGACGACAGAGAATGAGGTGGCTGGATGGAGTCACTGAAGCAGTAGGGGTGAGCTTAAATGGACTCCAGAAGATGGTAGAGGACAGGAAGTCCTGGAGGAACGTTGTCCATGGGGTCGCGATGGGTTGGACACGACTTCGCAACTAACAACAACAACAGGATTGTTAAGTGAATCTAGCTTTCTCATTGACTTTGCCTGTCAAAAGGTCACAAAAAGTGATCACATGACCCTGGGGTATTGCAGCCTTCATAAATATGAGTTAACTGCCAAGCATCTGAATTTTGATCACATGACTGTGGGGATGCTGCTGCGACAGTCATAAGTGTGAAAAATAATCATAAGTCACTTTTTCTGTGTTACTGTAACTTTGAATGGTTGCTAAATGAACTCTTGTAAGTCCAGGACTCTTTATTTTGCATTTCTTTTTTTTTTGTTTTCATTTACGTCTTTTCAATAAGCCCTCACCCCTTTCCCTAACCCTTTCATGACTCTCTTTTCATACTTTGCCTAAAGAGTTATTGTCATTCGGCATAATGCCTAGATATTATATACAATGACTAGGGAAAGTCTATAGCATTTTAAAATAACATAAACATTCCATATTTTACCTAAAAGAGTCACACATTCTATATAGATTTCCTAGGCATTCTATACATTGCCAGCTTTTGACACGTTTCCTGGTAATATTATACATCTAACAAAAGTATATAAGATCATAATCTTGGATTGATTGTTGCCTTTAAAGACCTAACCCAAATTGATAAAAAGTATGTCATGTTTTCTTTGTATTTTGAAATGCCTGCTTTTGCATCGCTGAAAATAAAATGGGCTGATCCAATTCGGTAACTTTTATGCTGAATGGCCAAACCAAGTCATGTTTTAATATGGGCACTGATCAGCGTGAGGGTCATCAGAATCAAAAGGTGAAATGATGAAAGCAACACTTCTCTGATCTGAATCTCACTGCAGTTTAGAAAGTAGCTTTGCAAAACAACATTAAAAGAAATTTTCTTTTTTTGTAAAAGAAAAAGGTGCCGGAACTCACACATGTCATACAACCCTCCTTGCCTATCCTACAAGGTTCCATCCAGAAAAGGTGCCGGAACTCCGTTCTGAGCGTTCTATGACAAAAAACGCCCTGGAAATAGAAATAGAAATGGAGTGGAATAGAATAACACAGTTGGAAGGGATCCTGGAGATCTTTTAGTCCAACCCGCTGCTCAGTCAGGAAACCTTGTACTATTTCAGACAAATAGTTGTCCAGTCTCTTCTTAAAAACTTCCAATGTTGGAGCACCCACAACTTCTGGAGACAAGTTGTTCCTCTGATTAATTGTTCTAACTGTCAGGAAATTTTTTCTTAGTCCTAGGTAAAACAGACAACTATGGTTTCATTCTTTTACTGTATTAGGATTAAGTACAGATAGCCCTTGACTTACAACCATTTGTTTAGTGACCGTTCAAAGTTACACTGACAAAAGAGCCTTATCACCATTTTTCACACTTAATGACACTTGCAGCATCCCCATGGTCATGCGATCAAAATTCAGTGCTTGGCAACTGGCATGCATTTATAACAGTTGCAGTGTGCTGGGCTCATGTGATCACTGTCTTCCCAGCTGGCTTCCAACAAGCAAATAAGGGAAGACAGATTCACTTAATGACTGCATGATTCACTTAACAACTGCAGTGTTTAATTTAATAGTTGTGGCAAAAATGTAAAATGAGGCACAAATCACTTAACAGTCTCGTTTAGCAATAGAAATTTTGGGCTCAGTCATGGTCATAAGTAGAGGACTACCTGTATTCAGAGTTAAAGAACTGTACAGAAAAGGTGTTTTTTTAAGCATGGCAGGCACCTGCAAGGAAATATCTTCCCCTGCAGCAGTTGTATGAACCTGTTCCATTTTAGAAAAATTTCAAATTCACCACACTTTAAAACAGTGTTTTCAAATATGCCAACTTTAAGTTGCTGGCTGGGGAATTCTGGGAATTGAAGTCCACACATTTTAAAGATGTAAAGTTTGAAAAAGCACCAATTTAAATGCTGCACCAGTACAGCATTGCTCTCCTTCCATCTGTTATGCAAAGATGGAGTCTGGCATTATTATTTCAAGACAGGGATATGTGCAAATGTCATACAAAGTGTTAAAAACAATCAATCATTAAAATGCCACGTAGAAAGACACTTCTGTTTTTGGTACTCTGCATCAAATGCTCTTGGCAATAGCCCCCGACAGAGGCATGTTTAAATGTCTCAAATCATGCATGAAGGCTGTCCACAAGTGAAGCCAAGTAAGTAGCGTTCCTAATTAGCTACCACACCTCCGTGTAAGCCTCTCCAGTCACAGCTCTGCCAAGAATCCCATCACAACATTTCACTTCCCAGGTGCTAAGTAAATAAGACAAACTGGAGGAATCAGAATGCATGATAGGACAGCATTCCTGCATGCACCGATCAAAAAAGAGAGATTGCTTCTATTTATGTTGCACAGAGGTGTCACATAACAATTCTTGGCTGCGAAGATCGAAAGCTTAATCTCTAATGTGCAATTAAAAGTTTTAGAGGAGGCAGGCAAGTGCAGACAGCTCCAGCATTGTTCTTTCTCAGGCGTGCTTGACTTCATGTGCAATGTACTTGTGAGGACATTGTGGTTAAAAAGCTGAAACCTCCCTTTGAGTTCTCAGAACCTCATTGAGATGTCCTTCCTGCATTTTTCTTCCCTACAAAAAGACAGAAATGTGGGGTTTTGTTTTTTTAATTGCCTTTCTCCAGGGTGTTCGTTCAATTCTCCAATCTAGTCTTGCAAACCTGGCCTCCCTTCTATGCAGCAGCCACATCCAAACTTGTGTAGCTGTTGGAAGTTCATCCAGGGTCATTAACCAGAGTTGGCCTACTGAAAGTGTAAGGTAGGATCTGAAGCATTGTTAGGATGGTGCGTTTACCAAAAGCAATGGCTTTTCGTGGGCACATTCCAATGAACGTGTGAATGCTAGTGCAATTATAACGTAACTTAGTGCCATACACATTAGTGCAGGGGTCTTCAAACTTGGGCCTTTTAGGACTTGTGGGAGCCTTTTAGGACTTGTGTCAGCCAGCTGACAACAGCTGTCAAGATTCTTTTGATTATGGTGGTAGACAAAACTGAAAAATAAATAAACTGAGGCTTACCAATGGCTCAGCCCTATTATTGGGTTTATCAAGAATGAAATATGTATCCACTGATAACATTCTTTAACAGAGACCAGGAACTAATAATAATAATAATAATACCAATTTTCATATTAAATAGTATCTTCGAAGAATTTGAACAAGTCGACATATACTTGATATATAAGCTACAAATGCATGCTAGACTTACTCTGAATTGGTTGGCTGGTTGGTGTAAAGTGTAAGGTGGTTTAAAGCTTAGTAAATAGTGGTTTGGTTATTGTCTTGGAATGAATTTATGTTGACTTGTTCAAATTCTTCGAAGGTACCAGTGAGAACTTCTATCCCAGGGATATAGGAGGGATTCACCACTTTGCAACAAGAGAGAGTAATTATACATGCTATATAATTCCTTAGTCTGGTGCTCCCTTGGTGAGCTGAACTATAAGTCCCAGGTTTCCAGAAGTGTGCTGGCTGGGGATTCTGGGAGCTGAAATCTCAACAGATCTGGAGAAGACTTCCTCAATGAAGCTGAGGCAGTTCTAAATTCCATAGAGATTTTAACTTGGGTCTCCCTAATACCAACACCTTATAACCACAATTTTACACTATAAACTGCAGATGGGTGACATGATAGCAGTGTTCCAATATCTCAGGGGTTGCCACAAAGAAGAAGGGGGCAATCTGTTCTCCAAAGCACCTGAAGGCAGGACAAGAAGCATGGATGGAAACTAATCAAGGAAAAAAGCAACTTAGAACTAAGGAGAAATTTCCTGACAGTCAGAACAATTAATCAATGGAACGATTTGCCTCCAGAAGTTGTGAGTTCTTCAACACTGGAGGTTTTTAAGAAGAGTGCCTATGGAGATTCTCAGTCATCCAGATCATAGTTATCCCAGATATGCTTTTTCATGAGGCAACTGGACTTACTTGTTTGTCTTTGAAGACGTTTCGCTTCTCATCCAAGAAGCTTTTTCAGATCTTACTAGATGGTGGGGAATGGAAAGATTTATACTCCTGCAGACAGCTGTTCATTTGCATTCTTTTAGCACGTTGTTCAAGCTACCTGGATGCTTATCTGTGTCTTCAGAGTCATCTGAGTAGTGCAAATGGCTGTGGAGCCTTCTTGGAACTATTGAAAGGACTGTGTTGTAGACTAGAGATAGATGATGTCGGATCCCTCCCCCTCTGTTGAGAGAGGGCTGTTCAGTTCTGACCTAGATGGCTTCTTTGACCCCTCTTTCAAACCAGTGGTCCTCTCTGTCCAGAATGTGGACTTTGCTGTCTTTGAAAGAGTAGCCTCTGTCTTTTAAATGCAGAAGCCTTAACATTGAAATTTACAGAAAACCCACTCACATGGATCAATATTTACATTTTGATTCACACCACCCACTGGAGCACAAAATGGGAGTTATCAGAACCCTACACCACAGAGCTGAAGCCATACCTACCAGCAAAGAAGGAAAAGAAAAAGAAATAAAACACATCAAGGAAGCCCTCAGAATGTTTGGCTATTCCAAGTGGGCCTTCATCAAATCTCAAAAAAGACCTAGCAGGAACTCCTACGCAACAGACAAAGAAAACAATAAATGAAGCAACGTAGTCATTCCATACGTTGCAGGAATATTGGGAAAGCTCAGGAGGATCTTTGACCAACACGACATACGTGCACACTTCAAAACTAAGAATACACTAAGGCAGAAGCTTGCCCACCCCAAAGATAAAACACCCAGACACAAACTGAGCATTGTATGTGCAGTACAGTGCCGTGAGACATGTGCTGATCTATACATTGGAGAAACGAAAAAACAACTTCATAAAAGCATGACACAACATAGGAGAACAAACCCATCAGGACAAGAGTCAGCAATCCATCCTCATTTAAAAGACAGAGGCCACATTTTGGACAGAGAGGACTGCTGGTTTGAAAGAGGGGTCAAAGAGGTCATCTATGTCAAAACTGAACAGCCCTCTCTCAACAGAGGGAGAGGAACATGACATCTATCTTCAGTCTACAACACAAGTCCTTCCAGCAGTTCCAAGAAGGCTTCACACCCATTTGCACTACTCAGGTGACCCTAATGACACAGATAAACCTCCAGGGGGCCCCAATGACTCTCAAAGAATGCAAATGACCAGCTGTCTGCAAGGAGTATAAATCTTTCCATTCCCCACCATACAGTCAGAGCTGAAGAAGCTTCTTGGATGAGAATCAAAATGTCTTCAAGGAAAAACAAGAAAGTCCAGTTGCCTCATGAAAAAGCATCTTTGGGATTTTCAAGAAGAGATTGGAGAACGATTTGTCTAAAATGGTATAGTATTTCCTGCCTGAGCAGGGGGTTAGACTAGAAGACCTCCAAAGTCTTCCAACTCTATTATTCTTTTAAATACAGTCTGTAGCATCAAAATCTAAGCTCCAGTAAGAGAAAAGAAGCTGATATAATCAAAAGCACGTCCCCTGTTTGGACCCCACTGGGGCTTGAGGGGGCTTTCAGCTTTGAACTATGACTAATTCAAAATGTGCTCCCCAGCTTCTTTACATGTGTATTAGGAGAAGAGTTCAGTTGTAATTTGCAAGGTCTCCAGCCATTTGAAGCTCACATTGCTTCTTTGATCCCTTCACTCCCCCTTCCTTTCCTTTCATCTAGATACCCAGTAGGAAACCTTCTTGAATAAACACAAAACCACTTTATCTCCGTAATGGTAATTTAGAAAAGGAAGCTGGCAACCCCATGACCAATTCCTTTCCCTGTAATGATTTTATCAGGTCTCAAGAACGTAATTTCTCCAGTGTTTGGAGTACACGTCACAATATCACCTCTCCCTCTTCAAAATTACTTGCAAAAGCAGAGGTAGAACCAGTAACCAAAACTTTGAGAATGGGGACAAAATTGTCGTCTAGGCCTTTAGAAGGACTAGAATATTTATTTATTTATTTTTAATATGTGTGTGTGTGTGTGTGTGTGATTCACATTAAAAGTCCATAATGCAATTAAATAAAATTCAGGTATGTCTCACAATTGAGTCCAAAAGAAAAAAAAAGGATGGTGGTTAGAGGATGATTGATAGAGCTATTTACTCAGGCAATTGTACAATGGGTAATTGTCTTTTGTTGTCTTTCTAGAGAGCTTTGAGAATGTGTTGGCCATGCTGGTAGCGGGCTGAGTTGTAATGTAACAGGTTGAAAAGCTGCCAGATTGAGGAAAACTATCCTGAGAGATTCTTTGCATACAGATAGCATTTTATTATATTATTTTTAAGACTTATTATAGCCTTAAAATATCATAAGACTCTTTTCCGATATGCTTTATGGTTTATGGCAGATAATTCCATTTTGCACCCAATAGTACCCATGTGCACCATACAGGTAGTCCTTGACATATGACTGCCCATTATGTTGTAGGATGTGAAGGCCATAAAACTGACTAACCCAATTTTAGTAATTCATAATCGTTAAGCAAATGCCACGTTCATTAAGGAAACACAATGTTCTTTAAGGAAACCAATGTTCTTTAAGGAAGCCAAAATTGGGTGCAATTTTTGCCAAAAAAACTGAAGTAAGTACCAGTTTTTGGCCAAAGCCTTATAAAATATGGTCATGTGACTGCAGGATGTTGTAAACGCTCATAAATGCAGCCCTGCTGCTGAATGTCTGATTTGGTCACATGACTGGAGGGAGCTCAGCCATTGGAATTTCAAATCTGGGTTGTAAGTCCCCATTTTTGGGTTCGTTGTAACTTTGAAGAGTCACTAAGTGGTTAGTCATAAGTCAAGGACTACCTACATACACTTCCTGTTTCTAAAAGTAGAGACAGAAATCTTTACTTGGTGGACTAAAAATGAGCGAAAAATCTTTCATTCCAAACTCAACTGCCAGCATCAAGAAGAAATCATACTTTTGTAATCTTAGTCTGACTTGTCAGAAAAAAAATAACAGCCCAAAGGAAATAAATTTTGGTTTCCTTGGCAGATTTTGTTTGCTTTCTTTTTTATCATCTTGAATCTTCTAGCAGCTCCTTTCCTCCAAGTTAAAAGAGTCTACATGAAATAAAATAACTTTCCATTCCCGTTAGTGTTGGCTTACTTACCTTTTCACTGGACTCTACATTCTGCATTGATTATGATTTCAATCAGTCAATGATCCCGAAATAGCTAATGGCCCAATACACCTAATTTGCCTTTCTGGGTGGTAAAGTTTCCTTAGTCAGCAGCGTTGGGATGGTGATAGCTCTGCCTTGGCTGGCTTGCAACAGCAGCTGGCAAAGGCTGCCTGGTATGTGTCAAAGGGTGTTAGCAATCTCCTCTATGACAGTTTCCAAGATGATGGCAACTTTGGACAGCCATGGCTGAGTGTGATGATAATGGCAAGGGCCAACAGTGGGTATAAATGGTTCTCAATCTCTTCAAAGCCTCTTTGAAGCGATTGAGAGCAGAGGAGGCAGAGTGTGGGTCCAGATGTGTTTATTGAAGTTGCACAGAAACAGTCACAAGTTTACTTTAGGCAAGGACTTAATGGAAGGGGTGGCAGGTGGCAAGCCAAACTGCCAGCATTGAAGTTGCCACTGAGGAGTTCGGCTCATCAATAACTTAGGACATGTGATGGTCTGGATCATACATATAAATAAAATTTCCTTTGAACTGAGCTTGGTGATCTCCTGGGCCTATCTATGTAATTTTGTTGGCAATGCTATGGAGGTGATTTGCCATGCTGGAATGTTTCTTTCCACTTCCCAGTCTAGTCTACAGTCTGGGAATGTTTGGGTGTCAATCATCCAAGAACTAACCTACTTGGCTTTCTGAGGTTGACCAAAATTGGCTTGATGCTGCCACTTTGCATTGTGCAGGACAGGAGTGCAAAAAATTGCTCTCTGCCACCATTTCTTTTTTAGCCTTTCCAGATGGTAGGATGGGTGCCAGAAATATTGACTTTCCTTTTTTTTTTGAATCTGGGGCACTGGAGGGTTTAAGGAGCACAAGGGATGATTTAAAACTTGCAGATCTTTAAGCCACCTATCAAAAGTCCCAATTTCCTAAAGCCCCCCCCCCAAAACGGAATGCTGAAATCACATAATCTGGGCATGAGATAATACGATATGCGGGATTCATCTGTTGTCAAGTGAGACTTCGCAACTTCTTGTGTGGAATCTCCAAAGCTTCACAAGATTTTAACACACTGGGGAGATACAGCCTTTTGAATTTTTGAATAGTTTTTCTATCATAAATTAGGGAGCAGATGGCGCCTTTAGGTGCTTTAGGTGTTTCCTAAAACTGAGATGAAAAGATTTCTTTTAAAAAACACAATGGAAATTGAACAAAAAACAGAGGGTAAATTACTTGGCGTATGAAGTCAGGAAAGTGAAGAACCACTGTGGCTTCTGAAAATTTCCTTGCAAGTCACAGCAGCAATGATTGTTTGCCTTTCTAAAATGCACTAAAATTAATGGAAAATGAAGATGGAGTCCCTCTGGAGAACGAACCCAAATCACCAGCCATTACCTTCAGTAGTAGAGGTCGTACTTGGCTTAACAACAGTTCATTTCAACATTCAAAGTTACAATGGTACTGAAAAAGGTGACCTATGACCTTTTTTCACACTTACAACCAACGCAGCATCTCCATGGCCATGCGATCAAAATTCAGACTCTTGGAAACCGACTCATATTTATGATGGTTGCAATAACCTGGGCTCATGTGATCATCGACTGTGACCTTTGTGCAAAGTCAACGGGGAAGCCAGATTCATTTAACCACCGCCTTACTAACTTAACACCCACAGTGATTCACTCAACAACTGTGGCAAAAAGGTCATAAAATGGGGCAAAGCTCACTTATCAAATGTCTCACTTAGCAACAGAAATTTTGGGTTCGGTTGTGGCCGTAAGTACCTGTACTGCAATACTAGTATGCCTCGCTAGTGATCACAAGAAAAAGAAAAATAGGGGACAAAAAAAAGAGAACGATAACAGACTCACTGGCCTTTGAAGAATGAAGCTCTGTATTGTGTTACTTGCTCATATCTTGCTAAAAAAAAACAACACCCACTCATTTATTCATTGCCCTGGAAGCTATGTCTAGATAGATGGGCTTAAATCATCCCCCCATCTCCTAATAGCATTGATACCCTCACTTAATAATGAGGGTTATCGGCTTGTTTGGAAATCGTAAACTACAACGATTGGGCTGCATTATCTTCAGACTTTGGAGATTAATTGCTTGGATTTTCGGAGCAATCTGCAAAAACCACTGGCGCTCATTCAAGGCTTAGAGATTCCAGCTGCCTTTGCAAACTGTTTTCACCCCAATGCCTCCTACTATACTGTACAGTAGGGAGGAAAAGCAGATGGTGGTTGATTGATAACAATGCTACGGTCATGCAAAGGATTTCTGTTGACATCACAAGGGGAAATGAAAGCAGCTTGAACAGCTTATAATACTCTTCCTCCCCCCCAGTTTTTGGCTTTGCTATGATTTAGCTGCCATTTGCCATCTTTAAATTTTTGTCCTGGGCTCCCCCTTACTTCCTCCCCTTCAATTCCAACCTCCTTTCAGAGAAACAAAGAGTTAGGAAGACCCCCTTTTTAAGTCCATTGTACTCAGAGTGCTGGTTTACATTTTGATGTAAGCCGTGGCCTAGCAGACCCAGCCTATTTGCAAACCGCCAAAGCAAGCTTCAGATGATTCATCAGCCCGAACTATGCAAGCCCATGTTCCCTTACGTTTCCATTCATCCTTCCCAGTGTGACATCAGTAAAATGAGATTTAGGCCAAACCTCTGGAGCACACTAAAAGAAGCAACGGCCACTGCGGTTTGGGCGAATGCAATAAGCATGACAAATGGGTAAGAGAAAAATCATTATTGCAATATAATTGCGCCTCCTTATTCTGACATCAGGTGGGCTGGGAGTAGATTTGCAGTGAGATTTGCCTAAATAGCTGGACATATTTTCCATCCGTTTTTAGCCAAGGGAAATTTTAAACTCTATCATGGAAAATCAAGAAGTTTTAGAATTTCCTTGGCCAAGTTTGTGCATTTACACAGTGCATAGAAATAGCAGATAAATAGGGTCTGTGTGATTTGTCAGGGTGTTGTTGAAATCACCTGGTGGGTTTTACAGGGGCAGCTAAAGTAACTCCAGCTAAGCATGGCTAATGGTGGAGGATATTGATGGGTTCTTCCTTACAATCATATTAGTCTTTTCTAATCCTTAAGTCCTAATCCATTCCTCTGATGCTTGAATTGGTAGAGAAAAAATGTCTATAAAAATTATGCTGCCCCAGTAGCAAAGTTCTCATTTGTCAAGGCTGGTAAATGATGTTGTCCTTACACTTTTGATCTGGAGCAAGTGAAGGAAAGTGATTGGCTGCTTCCTTAACTTCATTCCCTACTTCTCCACCAAAGCATCGGCTGCCACCAGGAGAAGAAGGCACCAGTTGGTCCTCTTAATATATATTAGACAACCCATGATCTGTTGGGTCATTCTTTCAGAGACAGTTCCAGTATGATCCATGCTAAAGTTCAGAGAGGAAGAGATGTTGCTTTTCCCAGAGCATCAGGCAGTATTTGCAGCAACATTGATGCCTTAAAAATAGGATCACAGGATCCCCAGAGAGCTATGGTGGGACCAGTCCACCTGATCTCTAGCAGCCAAAGGAAAGGATAGTCTACACTCAGCGTCAGAGTGGGCGTCCCTGCGGATTTTACTCCGCTAGTTGTTGCTGACTATAGGGGGCAATGTCCATCTCCGTTTCAAGGCTATTGAGCCAGCGCTGTCTGAAGACATTTCTACGGTCGTGTGGCCAGCATGACATCATGGAGTGCTGCTGCCTTCCCATTGAAGTGATATCTATTTATCTACTTGCATTTGCATGCTTTTGAATGGCTAGTTTGGCAGGAGCTGGAGCGAGGACGGGAGCCCACTCTATTGCATGGCTCTTCAGTCTCGAAAACTGGGCTGCTGGCTTTCCAGCTGACAAGCCCAGCATCTTAACCGCTGAGCTACCGTGCCCCCCCCCCAATCAGAGTAGGATGCAGTTGAAAAATGAAATAGGAAGGGCAAGGTCTAAGGTGTAGAGTCTAATGTATTTGGCCGACATCAGAGAGATTCGGTTTCTATTCTACGCGTAGCCACAGATGGACACTTTGATCATTTTCAGCCCAACCTTCCTCGCAGGGCTGTTGTGAAGAAATATGGGAAGATAGAGACTGTGTCTCTGCCTTATGAGTCAATTTCTTGCTGGTGGGCAGGGGAGGAAGCGAGCGAGACATTGCTCTTTTTTCAGTGCTATTGTAACTTCAAGCAGTCGCTAGATGAATGATTGTACGTTGAGGATCATATCTGTAAGGAAATTAGCAATTATTACTGTATTGTCGGTTATTAGTGCAATAGGTAGTTCTTTCTATTTCTTGAGTGCTTTCCCTTTTTTCTCAACAGATGGTTCTTAAAGAAGATATCATGCATTGGAAATTGCAGAAAGGGATATGAGGGGTGCTCTCTGAGCTTGGTTGTTTTCTTGCAGACGTTTCATTATCTTAACTAGGTAACATCGTCAGTGCAGGTAAGGAGTGCTCTTTACTGTCTGTTTACATTCTGGTGTTTTGCCTGTCTGGATGGGTGGAGGCAGCCTTAGGGATTCTTTGGTTGCGCTGTTTATTAATGGCTGGCTCTGCGGCAGTTTCTTGACTGGGGCATTGCTTACTTGATTGTTGGTCTGAAGGTGAAAGGGATATTGCAGATGAAAATGTCTCTGAAACCATCTACCTTTTTCTGTTTTATTTACCATGGATGTAATAAACGTCTTGCTTGCCTGTTTGTCTTGAATGCAACGATAGAGTTATTATCTAGCCGGCAGGCTAAAATACATCATAGATGTATTGCAAATTTTTTAGAGGTCATCTAAATTACTGGGCAGGGACGTGGTGGCTCAGTGGGTTAGGACGCTGAGCTTATCGATCAGAAGGTCGGCAGTTTGGCGGGTCGAATCCCGAGTGCCGCGTAACAGAGTGAGCGCCTGTTACTCGTCCCAGCTTCTGCCAACCTAGCAGTTCGAAAGCACGTAAAAATGCAAGTAGAAAAATAGGGACCACTCCGGTGGGAAGGTAACAGCGTTCCGTGCGCCTTTGGCGTCTAGTCATGATGGCCACATGACCACGGAGACGTCCTCGGACAAGCGCTGGCTCTTCGGCTTTGAAACGGAGATGAGCACCGGCCCCTAGAGTCGGAAACGACTAGCACGCATGTGTGGGGGAACCTTTACCTTTACCTTAAATTACTGGGCAACAACCTAGTATGCAAGAAAACATGGTAACTACACGAAAGAGGATATTCTTCTCCTGTGTTATTCCCAAACTAAGGAATACATTCCCTGTGATATTGTGATGAGTTAGTTCTTCCACATTTAGAAAGATATCAAAATGCAGAAAGCCTGTGGTCCTTGTTACATGATTTTGCATAGATCCCAAAGGTGCTTTTTCAAAAGGCAGCTGGACTTTCTTTGTTTTTCCTTAAAGATGTTTCGCTTCTTATCCAAGAAGCTTCTTCAGTTCTGACTGAATGGTGGAGAATGGAAGGATTTGTACCGCTTACAGTCATCTGGTTGTTAGCACTCTCTCTTAGCACCTGCTCAACTTGTCATCATTTCGCTGAAAAGCTGGTCATCCTGTCGCTGGGCCCGATTTTATGACCTTTTTTGCAGGAGGATGCTGCAAACAGTTGTAAATGCAGGCTGGTTGCCCAGAGCCCAAAATGTGGTCACATGACTGTGTCATAATGTTAGATGTCAGAACTTCAAATCCAGGTTAAAGTGCCTTTTGGGGGGTCAGATGTAACAGCAAACTGTTACTAAGTGTCCAGTCGTAAATTGAGGATTACCTGCAAGTGGTGGCAATGCCCTAGTCACCAAAATTTTATCAAAAATAATCAGAGAACATTATATATTCCATCCATCTATAGCATAATCTTCTTTAGAACCTTTTGCAAAAAATAATCCTAAGAGGTAACATCATCACTAATATTCTTTATGCATTATAATGAAATATAAGGAATGGTTGCTGGAATTGGGTATGTCTAGTTTAATGAAAAGAAGGGTGAGGGGTGACATGATAGCAGTGCTGCAATATCTCAGGGGCTGCCACAAAGAAGAGGGAGTCAAGCTATTCTCCAAAATGCCTGAAGGCAGGACAAGAAGCAATGGATGGAAGCTGATCAAAGAGAAAAGCAACCTGGAACTAAGGAAAAATTTCCTGACAGTTAAAACAATTAATCAGTGGAACAACCTGCCTCCAGAAATTGTGAATGGTCCAACACTGGATGTTTTTAAGAAGAGACTGAACAACCATTTGTCTGAAATGGTAAAGGGTTTCCTGCTTGAGCAAGGGATTGGACTATATGACCTCCAAGGTCCTTTCCAACTTTATTATTATTGTTGTTGTTGTTAGTATTAGTATTATAAATATCAATAAATGGAGTATTGAACTTGGTTACAGACAACCTGTTTCACTACCCTTTTTAAAGAGATACAGGGCAGAGAGGTCAATAAGTAATTACAGAATATTTATTGAATTTTAACAACTATTATAAATATAGATAAACAGGGACCACCTCTTTCTGGAGATATTTGAGTTTTATATAATATAGATCCATCCTGAGTTTAAAGATTTTAAGTAGAATACAGGTAAAGAAGTCTCTGCTAGTCGTTGCTGATTATAGGTGGTGGTGAAGAGTAGAATAGAGCTGGAAGGGACCTTGGAGGTCTTCTAGTCCAGCCCCCCACTTAAGCAGGAGAACCTACACCATCTCAGACAAATGACTGTCTAGCCTCTTCTTAAAAATCTCCAGTGATGTAGGCCCACAATTTCTGTAGGCAAGCTGTTCCACTGGTTAATTGTCGTCACTCAGTGGCGTAGCATGGGTTGTCAGCACCCGGGGCAAGGCAAGTAATTTGCGCCCCCTAACACAGTGGGCGGCGACCCGGCGGCTCGGATCGGATTCACACAGCCAGCACTGCAGTGAGAGAGAGTGAGTGAGCCAGGCAGGGGCAGAGAGCTGCGAGTGCGAGCGCGCCCCCCCAGATGTTGCACCCAGTGCGGCCGGCCCCCCCTGCACCCCCCACGCTACGCCACTGTCGTCACTGTCAGGAAGTTTCCTTAATTCTAGGTTGCTTCTCTCTTTGTTCATTTTCCAACCATTGTTTCTTGTCCTACCCTCTGGTGCTTTGGAGAATAACATGACCCCCTCTTCTTTGTTGCAGTCCCTCAAGTATTGGAATACTGCCATCATGTCTCCCCTATTTCTTCTTTTCTTTAGACTAGCCAGACCCAAGTACTGCAGCATTCTTCATATGTTTTAGTCTCCAGGCCTTTGATCATCTTAGTTACTCTTCTCTGATTTTTTAACAAACTCTCAACATCATTTTTGTGATACGATGACCAAAATTGGCTGAAGTATTCCAGGTGTCATCTTACTAGGATTTTATAAAGCGGTACTAATACTTCACGTGATCTTGATTCTATGCCTCTGTTTATACAACCCAGGATTGTATTAGCTTTTTTGGCTGCTGCTGCACACTGCTGGCTCATGGTCAAGTGATTGTCCACTAGGACTCCAAGGTCCCTCTCACAGTTACTGTTTTTAAGCCAGGTCTCACCCAGTCTGTACTTGTACCTTTGATTTTTCCTTCCTAATTGTAAGACTTTGCTTTTCTCCACATTGAAACTCATTTTGTTGGACAGGGCCCATTGTTCAAGTTTGTCAAGATCTTTTTGTATCCTGTGTTTGTCTTCTGGGGTGTTGGCTACTCCTGCCAGTCTCCTGCAAATTTGATGAGCTCCTCTTCAATTCGCTCATCTAAGTCATTTATGAAGATATTGAAGAGTACTGGGCCTAAAATGGAACCTTATGGTATCCCACTGCTTATCTGGTGCTCATCTCTATTTTCAGGCCTTTAAGTCAGCTCTATCTGAAGAAATTCCTTGGTCAGCATGATATCACAGAACACTATTATCTTCCTATCAAATTGGTACCTATTTATCTACTTGCATTAATATTTATTCTAGTGGGTAAAAGGGCATTTACATCTTTTGGGTTTGTTTTTATTCTTGTATGCTTCAAAAACCTATTAAAATGTCTAAAATGTTAAGATACAATTATCTCAATTTATTATTATTTGAATGGTTTAATTATGAAGGTGATTTAATCTATTATTTTAGTCAGGTTTCAAGCCACAGAATTATGCAGCCAGTTATTGGATTACAACTCCCACTGGGTTTGCTGAAAACAATGGGAAATGTATTTTTTTAACCTATAAAAGTTGGAGAATGTACTTTAGCTTTTGTGCCGTGATAGGAGTCTGTTGTTTTTCCGCTGCAACAGATCAAAATG
Source organism: Vipera ursinii (assembly GCF_947247035.1). Lineage (NCBI taxonomy): Eukaryota > Metazoa > Chordata > Lepidosauria > Squamata > Viperidae > Vipera > Vipera ursinii. The sequence continues at coordinate 13,694,092 of NC_139516.1, forward strand.
GCTGTAGCCTAAAATAAATTTGTGTGGTAAATTTACTGATAAATTAGTAAACTGGATTTCCAAATTCTGAATTTGCCAAATATTGGAAGAGCCAATTTCCACAAAAAGTCTATCATTTTCTTACTCTCTTTCTTTTCCTGGAAAGCTTCACAAATTGGCAGATATATTTTAAAACGCTGAATAAAAATATTACTCATGTAAAATCAAGTCAAAGCAACTTAAGAACAATGGTAAATTTATGGGCAGCATCAAGCAAATCATGTTAGGTTGGGCTCAATTTTAAGGAACGGCTTTGTTGAACATTTTTGTTTTTGTTTTTTTTCTTCCAAAAAAACTGGGTTTGTGTTCAATCCATATCGGGAATCTGCATATCTAATATGAAAATAAGGATCTGGCTAATTAAAAATGACAGAGAAAGAAACCCTTCTCCATCTGTTGGGGAAAATAATATTTTATGCATTTGCAGGCATGCACATACCAATTTATTTCAAAACTTTTCATCCATATGAAAAGCAACATTGTTAGTTGTTCAGAAAAGTATTGTAACAACACGCCTAATTTTGCAAAAATGCTTGGCATTACAAAAAATGCCATGAAGGTTAAAACTCTTGTTGGTCAGGAAAAAATATCTGATTTCTTTTACTGGCTAGAGATTAGTATTCAATGGCACTGATTTTTATTTAAAAACAAAACAAAACAAAATTAAAGATCTGAATTTATTTTAATTGCCAATTATTACATCCCTAATTTTCAGAGCTTTTTTTTAAAAAAAAGGCTCTTCAAGTATAGAGGTTCAATGCCAAGTTATAGTAAATTTACTTCACATGTTTCCATTGCAGATTTGTTAAGCATGTATTTCACTTTTTCTTCAAGAGCTCAAAGTGACTTTATTTTATATGCACAACAACCCTGTGAAGCAGATTGAGTGGGCAAAAAAAGAGAAGCCCCAAATCACCCATTGAGCTTCAGTCGCTGAGATTGGACTTTAAGATGGATCTTCCTAGTTCTGTCCAATATTTTAACCACTACACCGTATTTTCCCAATGCAGTCTCACCTTTTAAACCTGCAAATACCTTGCATTGTACCTAGCATTCAGGGACACATGTTATTTTTCTCATATATTCTTTATATACAAAAGAGAGGGAGGGAGGGAGGGAGGAAGGAAGGAAGGAAAGAAAGAGAGAGAAGAAGAAAGGAAAGGTTTGGCTGGTGGAAATATTTTATTATTACAATCATTTAGAAGGCCCCTAACAGGGCAACATCAGTATTTATTGTGCTTACTATATCACTCTAGCACAGTGTGGTTTTCTCCTCTTTCAGCGAGACCACCCAGAAGCCAGCAGGCTTGGATTGGATTGACAAAATGGAGCAAGCATTGAAGAGCCTTTTGCATGTTGTTCAAGAATAATATGGCAAAGGAAGGAAGCCAAAAGAAGACCACAGCGAGTTGAAGTACATTTTCCATTCACACAAAAAACTGTCCTAGTTTGTAGCATGAATTAAGTTTCCACATGTTGGGAACAATTCCCAAGAATACCACCTTTGCAGGATTTCCCTACCTACAGTAGTCCACAGTCCAGCTGGGTATCTGGGACATGGAAGATACTTTAATCAGAAGAATGTCTATGGAGATTCTCAGTCATCCAGGCCATGGCTGTCTCGAAGCTGCTTTTCCCCAAAAGGCAACTGGACTATGTTTTTTCCTTCAGGAAGAAAAGTTTTACTTTTATTGAGGATGAAGATGTTTCGCTTCTCATTCAAGAAGCTTCATCACTTCTGATAGGCTGGTGGGGGAGATGGAAGGATCATATTTCGTGGCAATCATCTGGTTGTTAGCACTCTCTCTGAGAGCTGTTGGAGGTCACTTTATCTAGGCCCTCAGGGTCACCTGAATCAGAGTGCAAATGGATGTGGAATTTTCTTCGAACTGCTGAAAGGACCGCAGTGTAGACAGGAGACAGGTGGTGTCTTATCCCTACCCTTCTGTTGAGAGAGGGCTGTTCAATCTTAATGTAGACGGTGGGTTTGACCCTTCTTTCAAACCAATGGTCCTCTCTGTCCAGAATGTGGACTTTGCTGTCTTCAAAAGATCAAGCTTTGTCTTTCAAATGCAGATGAACTGCTGAATGTTGTCCTAATGAGTTTGTTCTCCTATGTTGTGCCATGCATTTGTGAAGTGGTTGTTTTGTAATCAAAAGAAGTGAAGGAATGCCCCCTAATTGAAATCACAGTAGTGAACCTAGTGATTAAGACATGAGTTTGGGTTTCCACCTCAGAGATTCCTTATGATTCATAACACAGGACCTGCTACCATCCAGCATAGGAGGGATAGGCAATCCGTGACATTTGGGCTATTGTTCTTTCTCAAGGAAGGAAGAGATTTGTCATTGTCTCCACATCTGAATTCAATGAAGGGAATGCAAGTTTCAAAGGGTTCTAAGACTAGAAATAAGATGCTTATTTATGATGGACATTTGCGTGTGTCTGCACTAATGTGCAGAAGAGACCTGAATATTCTGAAAATTCCCAAGAGCTGCATAAAGTTAAGCTTTTCCCAGCAAGCTAGACAGGATCCATGTAAGCAGGACATAAGAATCCAGGAATTTCTGCTAAGCAATTTTATTGTAAAAAAGGTAAGAGGTTGTTACAAAAGAAATCCAGAAATTGCTGTTTATCAAATATGAATCCTCTTTATAGTGAAAGGAATGTCTGGATTCTTGTACTTCTTTCTGCTTCTGAAGTTATGCAACAAACTGGATGATCCACTGCTTTGAATGGCTAGTCTGGTTTCCATCTGTCCCTTGTTTTGGTAACAGACAAATCTGATATTGTTTTCTTCTGATGATGTTAAGAATTAATGCTCACAAGTAATTCCCTTCATCAGTAATGATGTCATTCTAGCTTCTTGAAAGTTCCCACTTTGAGCTGTAGTGGTGTAATGGTTAGAATGCAGTATTGCAGACTAACTTTGCCCACTGCTAGGAGTTTGATCCTGACCGGAGGGTCCTCAGAGGAATGCCTAACATTGCCAAACTCAGTAGCAGTAATATCTAATGGTGATTCATAGATCAAGGAACAAGTAATAATGGCCAGGATTATTTAATCTACGTATTTGGCCACTATTCATACTTCTTTGGATATGCCCCTATCTCAGAGAGATACCTGTAGAAAGAGAGGTCAACCACACATAGCTCTCAAACATCTTGTACTAAAATGCCCCACCTAAGCCATGAGAACTTTCATTTCCTTCAAATAACCAGGAAAACTGTCTCTTTTCTTTCAACCTGAATGACAAAAGGTTTTTTGTTAAAAAAAAAACTGGAAAATTGTAAGCATGTAGTTAACTGGGCTATGTTCTATTTTCCTCAAAGAAAGAAAGCAGACGCTGGCAAGTATTGGCCAACAAATAAAGGAATAAGAGATAGTGATAAAACTGTTGTAGTATCTCAGCCAAGAGTGCAAACCAATAGATTCCATAAAGTCAGAATGACTATATAAATACACTAGCTGTTAGGATTTCCTGGAAATAACAATCTTGTATTTTCCCAGTATATTTTACCACTGTGACAAAGGTCTTATCCATGTACAAGACCAGCTCTTTACCTATAGTCTTCAAGTCAGTCTTAACTCCTGGTGACTGCATCAAGAAGTACTTGCAGTTGCTCTCATTTCTGACCTAGTGCCTTTGACCACAACCCTACTTTCAGAGATTATGGTACCAGCTGTTTTATCACTTCTGGGATAATTATATTCAAAAGATCCTATCACAAATTTTCCAGTGGGTTGGATATAGACCAAACCATGAAGTACATTGACGTCCCGTAAAGAACAGCTTCTGATTTTGAAAGGTAGAAATTATGTCACATGAAAATCACATTTCTGAGATTGATAATACAGTGGTGTTAGTACCAGGCAAAATCACATGGGATAAGCATGACAGTGGAGAAATTACAGAACATTTCACAGTTTTGTTTTTGACAAAGAGCTGGTTCTCTATTTGTTTGTTGCCTTTGGGCAATTGAAAACCACATGACTCCTCAAAGAAACTTGGATATGCCCCTGGTGCTCAACTGCAAGCAGTAGAATTTTATATTGAATTAATTGAGATCTGGGTAACAATTCACTAACTCCATGAGCTAATATGTCAGATTTGCAACTTGGACATGAAATGCTAGAACTGAATGTCAATGGTACTTCATTACATTTTCCAGTGTAGAACGTAGTAGTTATCTAGCTTCCCACAGGCTTTTAAAATAATCAGAGTTATATTTAAATATAATATTTTATTTTAATAGTGAATGTTTTCTTTAAATCTATATTAGAGATACGTAATAATTAAGATGACCTGTGTAATATTGGATATTTTCCACTGAGCTGAGATTAGATGATTTATAAAGTTCCTTCCAAATAATCTACGAGTCTGTGATTTTATTAGTTAATCAAGTAAGAGTACTGTGAAAAGAGTGTATTTTAATAAAGCAATTTAATGCATAATTTAAGGAAGAGGTTAGTGTCTGTAAATTAAATGGCCACTTAAATTACTCTTTCAAAGTTTGCTTAAATATATCAGCTGTACATTTTGTAGATTAATCACACTGGTAATTTCATAGTAGCCCGCTTTTTAAAAAAGTTGGCTGGTCAGAAATCCTCATTTCTAATGACAATTAATTACTTAAAATGGATGGTGCATCCTTGTAGGCTGAACCCTTTTCTTTTTTGTCATCTGTGCCAAGACTGATGTTCCCTGCTGTTGGCAAAGATCAGCAGCAACAGATGCAAACAACAACACAACAACAACAACAATAATAATTTCTCCACCAGGGAGAATAAAAAGATATAAGTGGGCTACATAATATGTCAATTTTGTTTCCTCTCAAAATTCCTAATTTTACAAATCTATTGATATTCCATTTTTCCTTTGCTATTTTCTAAATTCAGTGCAGGCAAATCCTATTCTAACCTGATATATTTTTAAAAAGAAAGCTTGCCCTAAAATCTGGGCTCATATGCTCATTTTTTCCCAAGCATCCAAATATCTCTGCTGTTTTACCTATATGCATCATTTTTGCCTGATTTTCTCCAATAGAAAGGCATTCTTGTGCCTTATTTGTATAAATCTATGCACTTTTTGGCAGACTTTTCCATATACGTTATATATTATATTGGCAAACTGCACTGCGCAATTCAGAGAAATGAGCCTGGCACTCCTTTTAAAGCTGGCATTCTCCTTTGGCTAAAACATATCTTGAAAGGCACACATTCTGCCTCTTGCTTTCCAGCCAGAGAGGCTGATTCCCAGCAAACAGCACTTAGCACTGATTACAATTCCCAGCAAATTAATCTCCAGAAGTCTGAAAAAGATACATATCACTTCTACTTGCAAACCAATTTGGCTCACATGCCTTAGAGAATATGCTGTGCAGGAGTATCTGTGGGAAAGGGAATCAACAAGGTAAGATGGCAACTGCATTTATGAAACTGAAGTCCCACCTCTTGATAATGGGCAGAACGAATAACGTTGAGGAGCAGGAGGAAGAGCAACAACCAAGATAACAGTCAGATATCAGAGATTTGAGTTCAGAGCAGAACAGTAATCTGTGCAAGCATCTCAGGCAAGACTCTCCCTTGTTCTCACAAAGAGGAAGGAAGGAAGGAAGGAAGGAAGGAAGGAAGGAAGGAAGGAAGGAAAGACGCATGCAGACTTCTAAGATTCTGTTATGTAGTAGAAGTAGCATTAGTACATTCATAACTTTGGTTTCCTAATCTGATCTACCTTGACAGCTTTTTCACATGCATTGTGTGTGTAACAAACACAAAAAAGGAAGTGGGGCTCTGAATGCCACCCTGACTTGCCTTTTTTGACCCCTTTAAAGTCTCTGGGTAGTATATCTCGACTATTTTGCCCTCCATCCCTAGATAAAAGCAGCATTTCAAGTATACTCTGGACTTTAGGAGTATCTGAAACGGGATGGAGCCGTCTCTGTGGAATCGTTCATTGAGACAGTAACCGCAACCCTGTTCCGATTTTCAGTTTCAGCTGCTTGACTTTCTTGGCAAGGGTAGCTGAGCAAACAACTCTGCAGTCAGGGATCTAGGACTGGCTGCGGACAAATTCTATGTGGTTTGGACAGATTAGATATCTTTGCTGCCAAAAGGAATGTTCATTATAGGAGGGATTAATGATGAAATAAAATAAACATCCAAGATCGAGCCTGAGACGTTTTTGCTTCATTATCTGAGTGGGTTGCTTCCAATCAAGGAAGTAGGAGATGCTGGTTATCCTTTTAAAATAAGAAAATGTTCCATGGAGAACTCTATCCCATAATATTATGCATGCAACAAAAGAAGAAATAAGCCAGACCCTGGCTACCCTCAGAGAATACATTGTATTTCAGCTCCATTTATTTCCTTTGAAGCATTCAGATCTTTCAAAGAACGAGCAGGAAGGATTAATAGACTACTCCAGTGTTTCTCAACCTGGGCCATTTTAAGATGGGTGGACTCCAACTCCCAGAATTCCTCAGTCAGCCATGCTGACTGTGGAATTCTGGGAGTTGAAGTCCACCCATCTTAAAATGATCCAGGTTGAGAAACACTGGACTACTCCATTTACTGTTCACAAAATGGATGATGTAGGCATAGCCAAACTGGTCAGTCCCTGTCACTTCTTCTAGTCTCCCTAGGCAGGGGCTTCATGGCAGCGTGAGATAAACAAAACCAATGATGTGCATTTAAACCAGACAGAGCTTCCATTGTTCTCTTGTGACCACCATTTTGACTTTTTCTGACCACAGTCTATGCACACCCTGTGCCCAGAATCCTCTCTGCCATCTTACTTTTGCTTGCTTCCAAACAAACAAACAAAAATGGCTGCAACCATTCATTGTTTTTATTTTTAGTGTAATTTGGAGAGCTTAGAATCATTCTCAGAAACAAAGAAATGCTTCCTAGCATTAGTGCTCTGTGTGCAGCATGCTGGGTTCTCATTAAATCTTTGTAAGTAAAAGAATCTTAATATAAAATTAAGGGGACAGGAAAGCTGGCAGGCATTTGAGTAGCTTCCAGGAGCACATTGGTATCTGTGGTATAAATCTTAAGTGTGAGGCCGGTCATATTTTATGACAAAATGGCACAAAGTTACTTAGAATACATAATTAACAAGTCCATTAAGAAGCATTCACCATCTAATCAATAATGAATAAGAGTGGCTGAATGAAATTCCCATGGTTGTAATGAATTGCTGTCAAAATAAAAACCTAGGGGGCAGTTTTGAGGTCTGCACTATAGGTAAATGTATGTGTGAGTACACACAAATCTGTAGGGCATCTTATTGACTGCATCAAGATTACTTCCCACATAAATGTGCCTTGCATCCTAGGGTGTGAATACAGCTTGCCAATTTAAATAGGCCAGTTTTACGGAGTTGATTGTTTTAAAAAGAGCTGCTGCTGCTTCTGTTTTGAATGCACAGCTATTTTTCTCCAACTGGTTGGCATTTTAAACTGCCACCAATAGTTCCCTTGAGTTTCACTGAACTGTTGGCTGCCTCTTCCTTGGCTGTGACTTGTACCTTGGGGAAGAAAGAGTTCAGAACTGGGCCACATTGAAAATTACAAAGCCACTGAAAAACCATGACAATTCAGAAAGGGCATTGCCAAAGTGGACCTAAGCATCCTGAATAGAAGAACAAGCTTAAATGATGGTCCTAAACAAAGGGGTACTTGCCAAATTTGAATATTTCCCTAGTATGAGTTCTAAAGTAATTTCTGCGTTGGATTTGGGTCTTTGTCTGAATCTACCCAACTTCTTTCTTACCTGCCCACATGGCTTTTCATATTTCTATAGTTTCTTCCTTTTGAAAAATGTCAGCAAGACCAAAAATGGGAAAGCAGAAGAAAATGGGACAATTAAAGATACATTGGTGGAATTTCATACATGTTATTATGGCTGCTTTCCCCCCAAATGAGTATATTAGTCTTCTCCAATATTGGAATTCCCAACATTTGCTGAGAGCAGTTCAAGTACATCTGGCAACTCATACATCTGGAGGGCAACCTAGTTAGGAATGGCTGTTATAATGAACATCAAGAGTATAAATTATATCCCCAGTTTCTTTAAAAGCTGTAACACTGTTGTCATCCTGCATCAGCCAGATTCAATGTATGACAACGTGAAACTATAAAGAATGTGGACATCACAGAAGAATGCAAGGGGTTCCTATGCTGGTGGCATCAACTGATTGCCACTTATTCTTCAGCATCTCATGACTTACTCATCACAAGGAGGCAATGGGCTGGGGATAGAGTTTAATCTGTCCCTTTTTGTCCATCACTTTATGTGCTCTAAAAAAATCCCAATTTAAATTGTAATTCTCGTTCTTGTTATAGTTGGAAAGCTGCTTTACTCATCATTGCTCAGATAGTTCCTGTTCTCAAGAACATCCAGAATAACAGAGTTGGAAGGGACCTTGGAGGTCTTCTAGTCCAACCCCCTGCTCAAGAAGGCAACCCTATATCATTTCAGACAAAGGGTTGTCCAATCTCTTCTTAAAAAACTCCAGTGTTGGAACACACAAAACTTCTGGAGGCAGGTTGTTCCACTGGTTAATTGTTCTAACTGTCAGGAAGTTTCTCCTTAGCTCTAGGTTGCTTCTCTCCTTGATTAGTTTCCATCCATTCTTCTTATCCAGAATCCAAAGAATTTTAACGCATTGGAGGCTGTATGATTCCCAGTTTGGAAATCTGAGAATTCTATGTGGAAAGTTGACAGTGTATTAAATGTGCATTAAGAGTATTTTGAGCTGGGAAATCTAGGGAGTTGTGGTGCCAATATATACAGAGAGTGGGCAAGACTGCAGAGTTATCAGATAGGAAACTGAAAACTATTAGAATCTATGAATCTTCAGCTTATCTCAGCATATACTGCATGATAGGTCTTAGAAATTGGAACTGGAATTATTATTGTGATTTACCATAGTCTTATACTGTAAACATTAGACTTGTGTTTCTCAACCTTGGCAACTTGAAGATGTGCAGACTTCAACTCCCAGAATTCCCCAGCCAGGATGTCAATTACCAAGATAGAGAAAGCCTGCCTTAGAGATTGTCTAGATCAGACATGTCAAACACAAGGCCCGGGGGCCGGATCCGGCCCGCAAAGTGGTTTCATGTGGCCCGTGAAGCCATCCTGAAAACAGTGAGGGAACGGCCCCCACTGCCTTGGCCCTGGCCCAGAGACCCTCCTTCTGCCAGAGACCCTCAGATCTGTCCCACTCCTGCCCAGGCTCCCATAGGCACCCTTGATGCGAACGATGTAGAGCTGGCCACGCCCACCCAGTAGGCCATACACACTCTAGCCACGCCCACCCAGTAGGCCACGCCCACCCAGGCCACACCCACCCGGCCCCTTGAGGGCAACCACAATGCTGATGCGGCCCTCAATGAAATTGAGTTTGACACCCCTGGTCTAGATCAATGTTTCTCAGCCTCAGCTGGCTGGCGAATTCTGGGAATTGAAGTCCACACATCCTAAATTTGCTCAAGAATATGCAAGTAATCTGTTCTAAAATATGCAAATAGTTCTTTCCCCTGCTATCTACAGCTAGGTTAATTTTTTCATTATATTTGGAAAGGCCTAATTAAATTAAAAGACAATCAGAATAAAATGTCTGGTACAGGGATCCCTCTTTTGGTTAAGTTTTCCACAATCACTAAAAAACATTTAATACCTTACATTGAATCGTGTTATGAAAAATAGGATTATAAAGTCCTATCAGGCATTTTAGAAAAAAAAGCATTTACTCTCTGAACATGCCCCATAAGTTCTGCTTAGATGAAATTCTCCTTGGATGACTGTAAGAGGGACTGCACACATACACACACACCACTGTGAATCTGTCAGTTTCACAGTTGTTGGTTTTCATGCTATCAGCACCTTGCATCATCAATTCACTTGCATGGACTATAAAACAGTTTAACACATAAAGATTGTTCAGCTCTAGATATATTTGCACTGCATAGGTGGGTTTTTTTTAAAAGAAGAATGATATCATTTGAGAGACTTCAATGAGGCTTAAAAAGTGTGCCCAGAGGGTGACTAGCACTGCTTTCTGAATACATGAATCATGCCTTAGTCTACACATGAAATAATTCACTCCTTTTTTCAATCTGAGTCTTACTGCATATATGGGCATTGGAGAAGGGTGCTATAAATAGATTTTAACATAGGAAACACCAGAATTTAGTACCCTCACAGGCATGGCACTATTTATAGCATGCATCACAGTCAAATTCTGTATTAACTTCCTTCTGCCCCATTCCAAACATCTGCTACTGACTCTCACAATTTGACCCCCAGATGTGTTCTATGGGTGTAAGGGGGAATGAAGTGAAGTTTTGGTTCCCATCAAAAGTGGTAGGACCTGCTGGGAGAAATAAGTTAAAAAGCTGATAAAATGAATTGTGGTTGAGGGATGCGATGGTTCCACTACACTCTACTTAAACTGCCTAACATTTTAACATCCACTTCAAACTCTATACAGTAAAGCATAGAATAATAGAGTTGGAAGGGACCTTGGAGTTCTTCTAATCCAACCCTCCTGCTTGAGCAGGAGACCCAATACATTTGCATATAGACAAATGACTGTCCAATCTCTTTGCTCCATTGATGGAGCAACCACAACTTCTGGAGGCAAGCTATTCCATTGGTTTATTGTTCTCACTGTTAGGAAATTTCCCCTTAGTTCTAGGTTGCTTCTCTCCTTGATTAGTTTCCATCCATTGTTTCTTGCCTTGCCTTCTGGTGTTTTGGAAAATAGTTTGACCCCTTCATCTTTGTGGGAGCCCCTCAAATATTGGAACACTGCTACACCTCGTATTCATGGACATGAAGGTAATGTGCTTGTGAATACAGGTAGCCCTAGACTTATGACCACAATTGAGCTCAAAATTTCTGTTGCTAAACCAGGAGATTGCTAAGTGAGTTCTGCCTCATTTTCTGACCTATTTTGCCATTGTTGTTAAGCAAACCATGTGGCCGTTAAGCAAATCTGGCTTCCCCCATTGACTTTGTTCATTAGAAGCCAGCTGGGAAGGTTGCAAATGGTGATCAAAGAACCCTGGTACAGTGCCAGTTCCCAAGTGTTTGAATTTTGATCATGTGACCATGGGGATGCTTCAACAGTCGTTAAGTGTGCAAACCAGTCATAAATTGCTTTTTAAAATATCTTTGAACGGTCACTAAATGAATGTTTGTAAGTCGAGGACTACCTATAATACAGAAATTATCACTCTCTTTTTCTAGAATGCTTGCATTTTTTATTTCCCAGTCCAGCCTATGGTCCTGACATTTTATGATGGTCTCCACCTAAGCACTAAACAGATCCAGACTTATTGAGCTTTTCCAAGATTAAAAAAGTCATTCACTTAGCTCAAGTCTGCCATTTTAGATTACTCCAAATATAATGGTTGATCTGCCTCTAAAATGGCTGACATAGCATTGATCTAAGCCGCTCACCTCCTTTGAAAACTCTGTCAGCCATCAAACAAACAACATTGCCCTAACTTACAGCCAAAATCATAGCAGTTTGCCCACCGCTGTTGAGCTGTGATGTGGGCTGTTTTCACATATAAATGCATAAATATAAGTGTTATATAAGACCTCTCTGCGTGATGTTTCAGGAATTTCTCCCAACAAGTGTTTAATTTTATATGGTTAAACTTGTAGAAATGTAAACAAACTCCATCACCTAACAAATGGATCATAACTCAAGGGAGTAAATGACATTTCCCTACCCAGGAGCAGCTGCAAAGAGGCTAGCTTTCTCTGCATGACCACAAGAGTTAGACGTCATTAGCCAACTCTTGTAAGACAATAACCAATGGTTGTGTGAAAAAGCACATACTTTAGAGCTGCTTTATTCAGAGTTTTGAGTTGCTGGTGTTTATGTAGTATGCTTGGCAAGAACTGCTAAATGGTTATTGCCAAAAAGCAGACATGGGTAGGATTTCTTGGACCAGAAGACCAAGAGAACATGTGGGTGGTAGATATGGAAACAGAGAAGGAATTAAAAGCAGTGTGAGTTGCATTTTATGTCTTTCTCCATGGAGGCATTTTCTCAATGGAACTGCCTGTCAGCTGACAAAATCTTTGGAGGCTTCCTCTGTGCCTTCAGAAGTGAGAAAGATGACTACCCTAGATATAATAGGACCCAAGCAAACCATACCCTGTCCTCTCAAACTTTGCAATTTGTAAATATCAAAACCCCCTTACTTTGCCTTCTTGCAGTTTTATTTATGCTTCTCTCCCAATGCTTTTAAGTTTGCCAGACTCATTGTCCTAACTTCTTAGAAGATCATTGGGTTAGGAGGCAAAATGTAACGTTAGGTTGTGTATCAGGAGGGCTCCACTGGGTTTATGGGGTGATGTGGAGGATATTTTATTACTCCCTTGGGGAAATTTTGGTTGTTATGTTACACTCAATCATGCAATTATAATTAATACCTTTAAGGAATCAGTAGCACTGATATAGTTGAGAGGGATCCTATCTCTCATTCCCCTGCTCCATATTTTTGTCTAAAGCAACTGGACTTGTTTTTCTTTGAAGACATTTTGCTTCTCATCCAAGAAGCTTCTTCAGCTCTGACTGGATGGTGGGGAATGAAAGAATTTATATTCCTGGCAGACAGCTGGTCATTTGCATTCTTTTAGAGAGTTGTTGGAGCCATTTGGAGGTTTTCTGGGTCCTTAGGGGCACAGATGCAAATGTGTGTGGAGCCTTCTGGCTGCAGGATGTTTTCTGCCCTGTTCCTGTATAGTCTGTAATATTTTCTGGAAATCCATTCGTACTCCCAAACTATTTGAAGGGTGTTCATCCTGAAGGATTCTAAAACAATTGGAAATTGTTTAGTCTAACTGTTGCTTTCTTGCTTTTTGTAATCAGCTTTTGCATCAGAGAAATTTCATGCAAGCTTGGGAAATATGTACATGAATGTGATATAATGAAGGAAGGAATAAGGGAGTGTACAGGAATGATTGATGTCTTCTTTATGATATAATGGCTCTGTTGTCTGATTTTCATTGGCTAACAAAGTTTATAAAGCAGTGCTACCAACTTTCTAACGCGTGGCACTTCTGGACATAACTCTGCCAGCGTTCCAGATTGTTGGCCACCCAGCTGCTTAATTTGATCAAATAAAGTGCTGTTTGATCAAGAAGTCTCTGCTTGGGTTATCTGATTATATTGATATGATATCTCAAGTTCAAGTAAGGGATGGGACCTTACAGTCCCAAAGTGCATAGCTAAATGTCTGTGGAGATTGGTATAAGGATCAATGGTTTAAATTCCGAAATAGGCTGACCCTCTCTTCTTCTTAGCAACCCCTTAAATATTGGAAGACTGCTATCATGTCTATCATGTATAGGTAGTCCTCGACTTACAACAGTTCACTTAGTGACTGTTCAAAGTTAATGGCACTAAAAAAAGTGCCCCCCAAGCCACAGCTGAGCAAGACACCTGCCTGCCTGCCCGGTGGCGCTCTTCCTCCTGTCCGAGGCTTTTATTCTTGTGAGCATTTCTGTTGAGGATTGGCAGTGGGGGTGGGGTGGGGGGATGTTTGGTTTTTATTCCCCCTGTCTGCTGGGTGGTTGCAGCAAGTTTTGATCACTTCACATGACCCTGGGACACTGACCATCATAAATATGAATTAGTTGCCAAGCATCTGAATGTAAATCACAAGACCTGGGAGATGCTTCAACATTCCAGCTGATCGGCGTTTCTTCTGGGCTCAGAAGCGCCAGGATCAGCGCCGAGCTCCAGCTGGAGCCTGGCACTGATCCTGGCACTTCCGCTGAGCCCTGACAGCCCTGAAGAAATGCTGATCCTGGTGCTTCCGCTGAGCCCTGACAGCCCTGCAGCTCCAACCATCTCTCACTCAGGCTTATGCGGTGCTGCCACCAATTCAGCTCATTCCCCTCCCCCTCTACCACTTTTCTAGGATGGTCGCGTACCACCTGCCAGGTGCCAATGTACCACAGGTGGTACCCGTACCACTGGTTGAAAAGTCCTGTGGTAGATATACCCAGTTTCTTCAACCGTCCAGTCTCCTGTTGTCTCCAAACAGCTTCTCCTTGGTGACCTAACTGCAGAATGTCGCCTAAACATAATTCATGGGAATTGCAGCCCTTTACCTTTATATCAGGCCCAATGTTGAAATCCTGGAGTTTTTTCATCTGTAATTTTGAGTCAACAGACACTTGGTTGTTTCCCCCCCTCCTGCCTCTTATTGTTGCAAGCCACACTGAGTGTTAGAGTAAAAATTTAAAGGTTAAGAATAAATTCAGTTTAATACTCTCTCTCTCTCTCTCTCTCTCTCTCTCTCTCTCTCTCTCTCTCTCTCTCTCTCTCTCTCTCTCTCTCTCTCTCTCTCTCTTTCTGTGTGTGTGTGTGTGTACAGAAACACACTAATTTGCATCTTAATTGTTCAACCATTTTGGCTTTATTTCATCAAAGAGAATTCCATGGACATCCTGTTTTTCTACTCTGCTGATTTATGGGGTATAAAAGGAGAATCTCTCCATTTTTAATCCAGAATTCCAACACAAGACAAAAAAAGAAAGAGAGAGGAGGGAAATAGAGGCAGGCAAACTGGGAGCTCTTCAGTTACACATGCTTGCACATAATTAAAACTGCTCCTTCTTTAAGGGAGCCCATTAATCATGGATAATACACATCTGAAAGCCATTCTCTTTGGTTTCATCAAAATGTCTTGTTCCCCTGTGGCCCAAAGAAGCTCTGTCTTTAGGGCAGTATGCTGGCTGGGGAATCCTGGGAGTTGAAGTCCACATAATTTAAAGCTGCTGGGATTAAAAAAACACTGATATAGAGGCATTGCACTGTAGGTTTGTAATAATCTGTCCATTTTTCCAACATTGTTTTTCCAGCAAGAAAGATAAAAGTTGATATGCATTTTCTTTGATTGCAGCAACTATCTGACTTGGCAAAATACTGTGCAGACTGGGCCAATTAATACTACCATTCTGAACTAAAGGAAAGAGGCTTTTAAGCACCTCGTTAATATGTACAGAAAATTAAGCATGTAAACAGAGAGGAAGGGGAGCGAAAGAGATTAAAATAACAAAGTGAATTGTTGTAGCTTTCTTGTTTCCCCCATCCCCGTTGCTTTCTGAAGCAATCTGGACAATTTAAATTTCCCACAGTGATATGTTTTAAGTTTTTAAAACAACAGGAACATTTAGCTTGGCGGGTAGCCTCGTTTTGTTTTTCTTTTCTTCTTTTTAAAGAAACTTATCAGTGAAGTTAAATGAGTTAAAGAGACAAGGTATTCTCTTGGGGAAGGAGAAGAGAGCACAGAACTATCTCTGTAGGCAGGATCCAACTCACCAAAGGCCAGTGAAAACCAACCACATCCTCCAGTTATTGCTTTTAAGTAATCCTTTTCTCACCTGCCAATCATCTCAGCAGAATGCTCATATATGCCTTGGAACGAACTGGGGCCATTTACAGAGCAATTAAATATTTCCTTTTTTGCTCCGTTGGCTCTATCTGCAACAACACGCTCTTAGGGTGTGTCAGGACATTCAAAGGGAGTGAGGCATGATAAACAAACAAAGCTCTTGGCCACTCATTTTGACAACTGCCTTGTAGCCCAGGGCTATGCCTTTTTACTTGGAAGTGACTTGGAATTTAATGGGGGGGGGGAGGAGTTTGTTGCTCTTTTTAATAGATGCGTGTAAGAAATGCTACTATGCAGTACGATTCTGTCCATGCTTGCACAGAAGTTAATCTCATTGAGTTAGGTGGGGTTTGGTCCAAGATAAGCATGAACATGTAGAAAGCTTACGTTCAGCCCCAGACATCAACTTCCCATATAATCAAAAGTCACCTCGTCCAGTAGCTCATTACTGTACATGATAAAAATGTTCATGGTCTGTTCTATTTCAGACAGCAAGCCAAGAACGTAGGATTAACTGCTTTCCCCCTTCCCTTACCCAGAGAAGTTCAGCATACTCCAGCGTTTCTCAACCTGGGCGACTTTAAAACACGTGGACTTCAACTCCCATAATTCCTCAGCCAACTGTATTAACAGCATGGCAGAACTTCTTCCAGATATTCCTGTTTTGTATCTGAAGGGAGACTGTTTTGCCCAAGCCAGCTGCTGTCCACATGTTTTTGGTTACAATTCCCATCATCCTCGACAGTATGACACTAGTTGTGGATGATGGGAGTTATAGTTTGACACATTCGGAAATCACCAAAGATTTGGAAGGATGTAAAGGCTCAATTGGGAACATTTAATGCTTCATTTTTCCATCTTAACGTTGAAATTGATAACAGCTGAGAGAGACTTTTCTCCTTTGAAGTGCTTGTTTAGAATAAGAACCTTTGGCTGGGAGTATGTCTTATGTTAAGCTATAAATGTAGTTTGCTTGATTTCAATTTAGATTTTGGAACCTAATCTTTGTGATGCATAAATCCTGCTTTATAGTTTAGAATGTTGCATGGATCCAACTAATTGTATCTTTACAGTTGACTGTGTAGACTGTATAGCATATAGCCGTGGTGGCAAACCTATGGCACGCGTGCCAGAGATGGCACACAGAGCCCTTTCTGTGGGCATGCGCTCCGTTGCCCCAGTTCTAGGCCTTCAGCTGGGTTTTATAAAATCTTTTCGCCTTAGGCCTCTGCCGCCGTGTGCAAAAAAAAAAGATTCAATCAATCAATTTCAACTTCTCACAGGAAAAAAAAAGATCTCACAAAGTTGGAATTGATTGATTGAACTTTTTAATCCCAACCAGTCTGCCATTACCACCGCAGTCATGCCCACCCAATGGGCCATGCCCACCCAATTGGCCACACCCACCCAATGGGCCACGCCCACCCAGCACTCAACGATACATAAGTGGGTTTTGGGTTATAGTTTGGGCACTCGGTCTCTAAAAGGTTCGCCATCACTGGCATATAGAATAGAATATTTGTAGCTCAGAGTAGAGTTGTGGAGTTCTTGGGGGTCTCTAGGGACTGTTGTTTGCTTGCAGACATTTCGTTACCCAAATAGGTAACGTCATCAGTGTGAGCACCAAGGATTCCACAGTCACGGTTAAACATGGGCTGTGGATCCTGTACATTACCATGCTTTTGATAGCATCTAGGTAATTTGTTGGGGACCCTCATATTAAATAGGACAAAGTCTGATTAGTAGTGGGATAGGAAAGTATTCATGACTTTCAAAGCTATAGGCACTAGACCGAGAAGTTAGGAAGATATTTATTTATTTATTTATTTTTATTTTAATTCCATTTATATCCCGCCCTTCTCCGAAGACTCAGGGCGGCTTACAAGCTTAGCAGTAGCCTTCATTCTATGTATATGCCTGCTTATTAGGGCTTTCACCACCACCCCCAAGCGGCATTATTACAAAGTCAGCTTAATTGCCCCCAACAATCTGGGTCCTCATTTTACCTACCTCGGAAGGATGGAAGGCTGAGTCAACCTTGAGCCTGGTGGGACTCGAACCTGCACTAATTGCAGGCAGCTGGTGTTACTTAAGGAGGCATTAGCCCACTGCTCCACCAAGGCTCTGTGGGAAAATATTTGGGGAAAAAGGCCACAACAAGCCTCTTCCATATTTAATAGAAGTATGGATGGGTCCATGAAGTTATTGGTTCAACTTGTGAAAAAGTTTACTTTTTAATTATGCTTTTTTGCACTTCTCTACTTTGTGAGAACAGTCTATAGATCTTCAAAAGGTGGGGGTCCTGTTCATAGGTCTGTCTATAGAATTACCAGATATATGAACAGGCAAAGGAGGACAGAGAAACCAGAAAGTGTTTTACTTTTGTTGAAAGAAAAATCATCAGGTCCAGTTCCAAGCTGGGAATAAATAAAATGGAGGCTAAGATGCTGGAAATAAAAATGCAGGCTGCTTAGAAAGAAGGTTCCAGTTTATTGATGAATTTATTGATGAGCAGAACCACCAGCAGCATGTGGTTCTGGGACAGCTGACCCAATGGAGTTGAGAGTGGATGGATCTTTATAGGGCTCTGAGACTTTGAGGTGGAAATGTTTCTGGGTTGTGCAATCAGGTGGGCTTTTGTGTCTTTTGCTAGTCTGAAGAGGGTGTAGGATTAAACCTATTATGTCCTAAAGCAGAGGTCCCTATTTTTTGGGGGAACAGGGACTGGTTATGTGGAGACAGGTTTTTCCACGGACCGAAGGGGGCATGGTTTTGTGTGCTGCCTGCATCCTGTGGATGGGGCTTTCTGTGTTTGTGTGGACTGGTTGCTGGTATGTTGCAGCCTGGTACTGGTCCATGGACCAGGAGTTGGGGATCCCTGTCCTAAAGGTCATGTTCTTTAGATTTTTTGTTGGGGGGGGGAATGTAAATTGTTAATCTCATCAGCTGTGGAGGCTGAAGGTGTTTTGCTTGTGAATGGTGTGCCCCAACCTTAGAGCTTAGAGCTCAAAGCATTGTTAGAGACCCCAAACACCCACTTTATGGTATGTTTCTGTTGCCCCCCCTTTGTGAGGAGGTTTCGAAGTATTTCTAGCAGGACTACCTGGTTCTGTAATAGCTTTGTTCCCTATGCCATCCGTCTGGTAAACTCGCAAGATTCGTTTTTCTCGCCATGCACATGTATACATGAGCGGAACTAGACTGTTGTTTCTCTGTGTCATATAATATATGTATAATTCTGTATGTGTTTATTTTTGTCATATTTATGTAGTGTATATCGGAGGCGGTGACCCTTTGAGAGCTGAATGCAATAAAATTTCATTTTAATGTATGCTGATTAGTACATTCAAAGTGACAATAAAGTTATTCTATTCTATTCTATTCTATTCTATTCTATTCTATTCTATTCTATTCTATTCTATTCTATTCTATTCTATTCTATTCTATTCTATTCTATTCTATTCTATTCTATTCTATTCTATTCTATTCTATTCTAAAATATGCATTTCTAAAAGCTGGCCTCCTCCTCAGATTTCTGCCTAGGAAACTTGGGCTGGTTTCTGCCTCCCCTAAGATTTTTCTCCATTATTCCTTTGGGTAAATATAATATTCTGCCTTTTTTAATATCCCCCCAAAATATTTCCTTTTCTAGGAGGGTGGGTAGGTGCTGGCTTGCTACAATTTCTTAACATCTATGACAAAAGTTACACTGAAAAACAGCAAAACATGTACTTAAGTCTACATGGTTTTTCAATTGCAATATTTTTCCAACAAATCTTTATTTTCAAGAACTTAAAGTGATAATAAAGAATCGAAATGTATGACAGGTCCTGTGCTCTGCAGATGACAGTGATCATAGAGCTGAAGGGGATGGATTGAAGTGGATTGCTGGAATCAGGAAATAAATTAAGTAACATAAATCTAGGCTGTTGTGTCTGTAGACAATTTACAGGGTCACAATACAGGAAAGTTTGAATGTTTACTGTAGTAAAAACACTCCAGAAAACAACAACTTAAGACACTCAAAAAGTGTCTCAAGGTAGTCCTTGAGTTACAACCTTAGAGTTCACCTATAAATGGTTGTAATTCATGATGGTCATAAGACTACCTGCATTTGATTTTTAGACTCAGCCTACTGGACGAGGCAATTAGGAGAAAAAAGGAAGATTTTCCTTTCTTTTATTGGACATCTGGTAACTCTAATCTTGAAGAAAGACTGGGGCAAAATCTGTTCCTTTTATGGCCAGAAATTGCCTATCAGTTTGGCACACTAGGCTCAATGCATTCTCCCTTTTCTTTTAATTTTTTTTTTTTGAGCAAAGGCAGTGGAAAAGGGGTTGTGAGTTATGGGGGAGGGGAAATCACAACGTTCCAAACTCTGTTGTGCTGAATTCTTTGGCTGCCTCGAAATGGTGCTTGGGAACCATTGCAAAAGCTTCCAGCTTCTGATAATGGCTGATATACAGCACATGTGTCCCTCAGAATATTCAGATGTGAAATGCAGAGTGGCTATAAATGGGTTTACTAGACAGTAAATAACTTCTCAATGGAAGCATATTCAAATATGCCTTTTCTTTCTCTTCTTTCTCACCATTTAAAAAAAATATTTTTTTTTATTGGTGGAAAACTTGATGTGTCATGAGTTTGATGTAGCCTGGACAACTTAGGCAGGACTGCATCTTTGGCTGTGAAACTAACCTGCAGGTCTTTCGGGAAGAAAAGGCAGAGGCTGTAAGTTTGCATTGCAACTAGGAGTTCAGAGACGGGAGAAAGATATGCCTGTCCAATATGCTTACAGCACACATTGTTGGAAAGCATAGCATCCTTTGAGAAAAGGCTGCTGGCCTAGAAATCAGGAGATTGTGAGTTCCAGTCCTGCCTTAGACATGAAAGCCTACTGGGTGATTTTGGGACATGAGGTGACTAAATTATAGTGCTGCTTGGGCAAAATCACTGCAGAGAGATGGGCAGCTTATAAGTTTGTTAAACAAACAAATAAATAAATGCCAGCTGCTTGGGCCAATCACCAGGAGACTGTGGATTCTAGTCCCACCTTAGGCATGAAAGCCAGCTGGATGACTTTGGTCCAGTCACCCTTTCAGCTCAATCCACCTCACAGGATTGTTGTTGTGGAGAAAATAGGAGGAGGAAGGCGTATTAGATATGTTCATTGCCTTGAGTTACTTATAAAGTAATAAAGGTGAAATATAAACCTAATAAACAAACAAACAAATGAATAGGTTTGAGGCTGCATTTGGCCACTGAGTGACCCATTGGGAGTCAAAGACCAAACATAATTGCAGCTAGGATAAAATCTAGGTTAACAACAACAACAACAACAACAACAACAGTTGTACCAGTTGTCTTCCGGGTGAGATTCAAGGTTTTGGTAATGGCTTTTAAGGCCCTACATGGCATGGGTCCAGAGTACCTCGGGGAACACCTGCTGCCGGCGTCAACTTCCCTCCGCCCTGTGCGTTCCCACAGAGAGGGCCTCCTCAGGGTGCCACCGGTCAGAGAATGCCGGCTGGTGGCCCCCAGGGGGAGGGCCTTCTCTGTGGGTGCTCCGGCTTTATGGAATCAGCTGCCGGTCGAGCTCCGGATGGCACCTGACCTTCGCTCCTTCCGACGCGGTCTGAAGACCCATCTATTTGAACAAGCCGGCCTGGACTGATGGGGATATGTTGGGGTTTTAATGGGGATTTTTATATGGTTATCGAATGTTTTAGCTGGGCTACTATTTAATTCTTTTTAATTTTTGTATCCTGTATTTTTATATGTGCCCTGTTCACCGCCCTGAGTCCTTCGGGAGAAGGGCGGTATACAAATATAATAAAACTAAACTAAACAACTACTACTACTACAACTACTACTACTACTAATAATAATAATAGAGTTGAAAAGGACCTTTGAGGTCTTCTAGTCCAACCCCTTGCTCAGGCAGGAAACCTTATACCATTTCAGACAAATGCCTGTCCAGTCTCTTCTTAAAAACTTCCAGTGTTGGAGCATTCACAGCTTCTGGAGGAAGGTTGTTCCACTGGTTAATTGTTCTAACCGTCAGGAAGTTTCTCCTTAGTTCTTAATTCCAAGGTTGCTTCTCTCTTTGGTTAGTTTCCATCCTTTGCTTCTTGTCTTGCCTTCAGGTGCTTTGGAGAAGCTTGACTCGCTCTTTTGGATTGGGATTGGGTTTGGATTGGGTTTGCTTTTATTTTTATATACTGCTTTGTGCCCTGTCAGTATTGGCAGAAGAGATCTTGGTTATTCTTTGATTAGGCTGTTTACCGTACAGTTTGCCTGTAGTAGTTACTTACTTCTTGATTGTTAGTCTAATGTTAATCGGTGTGAATTTCTGCTCATTTGGGTGTTGATTGCTGGTGAGGAGGCCTTATCAAGGAATAATCAACAGCCTAATCAAGGAATCACCTATGAAACAACCTGTGGTTTTCTTTGCTCTTAACCCTGCAATTAAAAAACAAGATTACTCAAAGAGTTAATACTTATTTTTAATAATACTTTCTCCAGATATGTATCAATTTCAAAGATAATGTTGGAAATATCAAGGATGCTATTGTATAAAGGCTGATTTTTTAAAATTCTAGCCATGGTATCCTATTACTTATCAGCTCTTTTTTTTACACAAATGTTTTGCATAATATAGTTCTAACGGGGATAGGCTGGAATGTAACTTGCAAGATTTTTTATTATTTATTATTTATTTATTTTTTATTTATTGGATTTATATACCGCCCCTCTCCCGAAGGACTCGGGGCAGTGTACAGGGCAATTAAAACACAATATACAGTACATAATATACAAAAATTAAAATAAATTAAACCAAATAGCCCAAGCAATAAAACACGTTCTAAAATTTAAAATTTGGAATTTAAAATCTAAACCCCCAATCCCTCAGTTCAGGCTGGCCAGTTCAAATAACCAGGTCACGGCGAAAAGAGCGAAGGTCGGGAGCCATCCAGAGCTCAACAGGAAGCTGGTTCCAGAGGGCAGGCGCGCCCACAGAGAATGCTCTCCCCCTGGGGACCGCCAGTCGACATTCCCTGACCGACGGCACCCTGAGGAGGCCCTCTCTATGGGAGCACACAGGACGATGGGAGGTTGATGCCGGCAAAAGGTACTCCCGTAAATAATCCAGGCCCATGCCATTTAGGGCTTTATAGGTCATCACCAGCACCTTGAATCTCACCCGGAAGACAAATGGAAGCCAATGCAGCTCGCGGAGCAGAGGTGTTACATGGGAGTATCGGGAGACCCCCATCACAACTCGCGTGGCCACATTCTGCACCAGTTGGAGCCTCTGAGTGGTATTCAAGGGCAGCCCCATGTAGAGAGCATTGCAGTAGTCTATCCGAGAGGTCACGAGCGCATGAGTGACTGTATGTAGGGCATCTCGGTCCAAATAGGGCCGCAACTGGTGCACCAGGCGAACCTGGGCAAAAGCCCCCCTAGTCACAGCTCCTATATGATTTTCTAAACAGAGCTGTGAGTCAAGGACGACACCCAAGTTGCGAGCCCTATCTACGGGGGGTAACACCTCACCCCCTATAGTTAAAGATGGAATAGAGTGGACAACCCGAGATGCCGGTATGCACAGCCAGTCTTGGCAGGATTTAGATGAAGCCTGTTCCTCCCCATCCAGACCCTCACCGCCTCCAGGCAACGGGACATCATGACGAGGGCATCACTGGGTTGATTTGGGGTGGAAATAAAAAGCTGGGTACCCACCCCAAAACCACGAATGATCTCACCCAGCGGCTTCATATAGATGTTGAACAGAAGGGGCGAGAGGACTGACCCCTGAGGGACTCCACAAACGAGAGGCCTCGAGGCTGACCTCTGCCCCCCTGTCAACACCGACTGTGAACAACCCAGGAGGTAGGAGGAGAACCACTGTAAAACAGTGCCACCCACTCCCAACCCCCTGAGGTGCCGCAGTCGGATACCATGGTCGATGGTATCAAAAGCCGCTGAGAGATCTAATAGGACTAGGACAGAGGAGCAACCCCTGTCCCAAGCCCGTCAGAGATCATTCACCAGTGCGACTAATGCCGTCTCCGTGCTGTACCCGGGCCTAAAGCCCGATTGGTAGGGGTCAAGATAATCCGCTTCCTCCAGGAACAGAGGAAGCTGATGTGCCACCACACTCTCAACAACCTTTGCTAAAAAGCGAAGGTTGGAGACCGGACGATAGTTATTCAAAATGGCCGGGTCCAGGGCAGGCTTCTTGAGGAGGGACCTCACCACCACCTCCTTCACGGTGGCAGGGAAGCTACCCTCTCTCAAAGAAGCAGTTATTACCGCCTGGAGCCAGCCTCGTGTCCCCTCCCGAGCTGCATAAACCAGCCCGGAGGGGCATGGGTCCAATAAACATATGGTGGAACTCAGCCTCCCCATGATCCTGTCCACTTCTTTGGTTAAAACATGGGATTTAACATTCTTAATTTAAATTAACTCAGCTCTTTCATATCAAAGTTCTTCTTTGTCCAAAGACTTTTGCTTTCAAGTCAGTTCAAATGCTTTTTGGCTCATTTAAGTACAGATCACCCAGTGCCAGATAGATTATAAGGTCAATTGGCTTAGCTAGAATTTGGATCTTGAAGTCAGAGGTC
This sequence comes from Vipera ursinii, assembly GCF_947247035.1. Taxonomy (NCBI): domain Eukaryota; kingdom Metazoa; phylum Chordata; class Lepidosauria; order Squamata; family Viperidae; genus Vipera; species Vipera ursinii. The sequence goes on from NC_139516.1 coordinate 13,718,193, forward strand.
TACAATAACAGTACAGTTATTTTTTTTGAAAAATTACCAGGAAAACAAATTTCACCAACTAAGCTTATTCAAGGTAATAAAAGCCCATTTTTGTTCCTCAGAAGCAAGTTGCAGGGAACATGAATCCCATGACATTGACTCTTCAACTCCTCCTGGCCACAAGGGGGCAGTAGGAAGTAAATAGAGAGTTAAAGATTTACTCCAGGGTTGAGCAACTATGGCAACTTTAGGACCTGTGGACTTCAATTCCCATGCTGGCTCAGGAATTCTGGGATTTGAAGTCCACAGGTCAAAAAGTTGCCATAGTTGACCATTCCTGATTTACCATTTATCTCCTGTTTGTCATTTTCTCTTTTTCCTTGTCTGCAGTTATTCAAGGGACTTTAGACCAAACAAAATACATGGAACTGATGCTATTGCATTCTCTTCTGGTAGGATGGAGCTACCTAGGAGTTGAGTTTTTCTGTCCCTAAAAGTTATACCTACCCAGGTGGCCCATCATTTTTATGTCATGTTGTTGAACTCTTCCAGTGATATTATTTCTGTTTTATTGTGGACATTTTATTATTATTATTATTATGTGATCATTCTTTAATCAGGATTATTATTGTTGTTCATTTCCAGGAGTTTGGTTAGATTTGGTGGCACACAAGTCCAATAAATAAATTACATATGTCTAATATTTCATTTCAACTTAATTATTACCTCCCAACATCCCTTATGTTCTTTGTTTGAATTAATTATCCCCAAGTAAAGTGTTCATCTATGTGTTCCATTTAATTTCATTTGTCTTAAATCTATTAATTTTTAAATGTTTGGATAAAATCATATTCTTGTAAGGCATTTCATGGGATGGAACAACTTGCCTTCAGAAGTTGTGGGTTCTCCAACACTGGAGGTTTTAAGAAGAGATTGGACAACCATTTGTCTGAAATGGATTTCCTACTGAGCAGGGGGTTGGACTAGAAGACCTCCAAAGTCCCTTCCAGTTCTGTTATTCTACATACCTTTTCTGTACTCCCTTAGAGTCTTCTCTTTTCTCATATACCTTTAAAACTGCTTCAGTAATCATTGCTCACATCACATTCTCACTACCCAGAAGACTAATTAGAATTAGGCAGTATTCATAATCACATTTATGCCCCTAGCCAAGTGGGAACAATGGTATACTGGCTGTAATAGAGATCAGTGCACGTTTGGTCATTTAACTAAGCCATTTAAACAAAGGCAAGACCATATTATAATCTTAAAAATCAATCCTGAATGCTTGGATGCTTCTCGAAGAGTTCAAAGGCTGTTGAATAAGACTGATGGTTATTCCTTGCGATTTCTAAGATGCATCTCCAAAAAGCAGTGTTGGAAAACCTACACTAATATCTGTTTCACATTCAGCAAGATCAGATGGTTTTCTTGGAAGGGTGATCCAACAATGTGTTACTGAAGGTACTTTAATTAAGCAAAAAAATTTACCGCTGAGTTCACTGAAGAAGGTAAAAATACAACTTGTCCTTAAAATAAAAGAAAGACATCAGTTTTCTGTAGGAGTCTCTAAGTTATAAGCTGCCTCTTTCTGTTGCTGCTGTCTTTAAGACTGAAATAACATATATGACATGGGACAAAACCAGAGTAAAACTTACAGTAAATAACATGGGACAAAACCAGAGTAAAGCCAGGGCTTTTTTTGTCACAGAACGCTCAGAACGGAGTTCCGGCACCTTTTTTGGATGGAACCTTGTAGGGTAGGCAAGGCGGATTGTATGACATGTGTGAGTTCTGGCACCTTTTTCTTTTACAAAAAAAGCACTGAGTAAAGCTATACACTGATTTCATCCTAGATCAGCGGTCCCCAACCTTTCCAGCTTGGTGGCCTGGCAGAGGGGAGAGGAGAATGAACTGGGCCATGCAAGTGGTGGACCGGTGCACATGTGCACACACATGCAGCTCAACTTGGGGCTGGTGCACACTCATGCATGTGTACAGCACAACTTGTGCGAGTGATGGTCTAGCGTACACAATCATGCTTGCATGCATGCGCACCAGACTGCCACTCGCATAACCCGGTTGCAAATAGGCCACGGCCCAATAGTGGGCTGTGGCTCGGAGGTTGGGGATTCCTGTCCTCCATGATTAACAGCTCTTTCAGGATGCAGAGATGGACATCATATTTTCACCGCTTCATTTGGCATTGTGTCCTTTATCTCTCTCTGCCTGTGTTATGTTTGTTGAGGTAAGATATCAGCATTTACCTTGTTCTTGCTTGTTATAGCAACAGTCCATCTATTGTACATCCTACCTATGGCATTTAATTTTGGAGGGGTCAAAATTAGGAAAGTGGATTATTACTTGCTAACAAAATCGGCTCGATATAATAGAGATAATAAAGAATTTTGTCCATCAGAGGACACTCGAGAGCATCCAAGGATGTTGGAAAACAAAACAAGTTTTATTAAAGCTTTTGCAAAAGTGGTGGAACTCTTGTAATGGCAAATCCCAGAGTCCACACCTGAAGCAATTTTTGCATAGGTTTTTATACCCTGTCCCGTACATCACGCCACATCCTTCCAAAGTGAGTCCAGTTGATAGGCCCACCTGGTCACATGCTTTCCGACCGCCTAGCAACCATTACAATTAACAAACCCTCCAATTATTAGATCAAATGCCCTTTTGTTTCTATCTTATCTTCACTCCCTTTTCTGTAACATCCTGCTAACTTGGGATATAGCCTTGTCTACAAGGTGAACTGTTACCCAAGCTGGATAATTGCAATTATAAAAGATTTATGTCTTCCCTTGTTTTTCTATAAGAATGCCTGCTTTGTATCTAGAAGCTATGTGTGTAACAGAGTTCATGCTTCGGTTAAACATGGCTGCACTTTGGTTCTTAGTTATACTTTAAAATACTAACTCTAAGCAGTTTTTATAAAGAATAAGCCTTATATAAAATGAATTCATAAGCTATATGTTATTCTACAATAGTGTGCACTATTCTAAAAGTATCCTTTAAGTCAGTATATATATTTCTCTATTTCTTCATCTTATTATATGTCCTTTCCTAAATAGGTAAGTGCCTCTATATGCCTATTCCTTTAACAGAATTGGAAAATTACAACATGTACATTTCTCACATTAGGACTGGTTTTCATACTTACAACCATTGCAGAATCCCTGTGGTCAAAATTTGGACACTTGGCAACCAGTATGTATTTATGACGGTTGTAATGTCCTGGGATCATGTGATTCCCTTTTGTTTTGACAAGCAAAATCAATGGGGAAGCCAGATTCGCTTAACAACCGGGTTACTAACTTAACAACTGCAGTGATTCACTTAACAACTTTGGCAAGAAAGGTTGCACAATGGGGCAAAATTCACTTAACAAATGTCTTGCTTAGGAACATAAATTTGGTGCTCAATTGAGATTGTACATTGAGGGCTACCTCTAAATCCCTTACCCTGGTCCTGATATAAAATAGCGCCAAGGCCATTCAAACTGGCATCAGTATGTAAAACACTTGCCTTGTACTATATCAGCAAAAACAAAGCCAGAAATATGACTGAAACAGAACACAGTGTTGTGGAAAGCTTATTCAAATAATTTATCAGCTCATCTGTTTCAAGGGATTTTGATTCTTGGCAGATGATATACTAAATCTTTTTTGCTGTTGTTATTGTTGTGGAATGAGAGTGGAATAGTTTCCTTTTACAAATTCCTGACAAAAGTACAGAATCCTAACCCCCCCCCCAAGAACCACCATAACAATTTATAGATGATTCCATATACCAGTGATAGCAAACCTTTTAGAGACCGAGTGCCCAAACCACAACCCAAAACCCACTTATTTATCACAAGGTGCCAGGGCCGCATCAGCATTTTGGTGCCCTCAGGGAGGGGTATGGGGGCATGGCCCACTGGGTGGGTATGGCTGCGGTTGTCACGGCAGACTGGGTAGGTGTGGCTGGGGTGGGCATGGTCACCTCTATTTTGCTCATGGGGGGATGCCTGTGGAGGCCAGGCAGCGTTGGGGGAGATCCAGGGGGTCTCTGGCAGGTGGGGTGGTGGGAAGGAGGCCCAGCATAGAATGGGGGGAGGCACGCAATCCTAGCTGGGGCTGGGGGGCCATGGTGCCGATGGGGATCCACCTTTCCCTGCTCAGGGTGGCCTTTGGCTTGCTGGGTGTGGGCGTGATCTACCACTTCTACTTGAGCTTGCTAGCTGGCCGCTTCGCCTCCTTTGTGCTGGGTGGGGCTGCTGCTTCGGGCTGCGGTGGTGGCCTAATGGACCTGCACAAGCTGCTGGCAGCGGCGGTGCGCGTTCCCACAGAGAGGGCTCTGAGTGCCGCCTCTGGCACGCGTGCCATAGGTTTGCCACCACTGCCATATACCGTAGTTACACTCTCAGCCTTAGCCAGATTTATTGAAATATCTTTTTAAAGTCTGATACGACCAACTTATTTGTGGTGGACAAAGATGACCCTTTGCCAATAACAACTTTAAACCATAGGCTTCTACTTTATCAAGGTTTTTCATGAATTTGCATTCAAGTTCCTTTCGTATATTTTCAAACACAGTTAAATCATCAAGATAAACCGGCAATTCAAGATTTGTGTCACCAAATGTTGGAATGTGTGTTTGGAGCGCCAGTGACTCCTTGAGGAATTTTCTTGAAGTAAGCTAATCCTAGTGTGTTTCTCGACCTTGGAAAACTGAAAATGTGTGGATTTCAACTTCCAGATGTTTGGCTGGGGAATTCTGGGAGTTGTAGTTTCCACATGTTCAAGCGGCCAAGGTTAAGAAATACAGCACTAGAGGTCAAATGGAAGCAAATTGCCTTTTTCCCCAACTCCTGCTATGGATCAGAAAGAAGCTGGTAGCAGCTTTACAGAATAAAAAAATTGTGTTAAAAGTCATTCGTTTTTACAAGATATATCTCATTTCATATGATACATGGAGACATTTAAATCCCAATTTAGGATTTTAATTGGGAAAAAGTGGGGGGGTGGGAAAAGGAGGCCAAGACAAAATGGATATGGAGACGCAGGTTTCATATGAGAAAGTACTTTAGCAATTAACAATTGTAGTCTAATGTGCTAAAACCCAATTGTATTTGTTGAGACCTTATGAAATAGTCTGAAACATGGGGTTTCATTGTGTCCAGTCAAACTCTCCCATACATCAACTATTTGAGGTATAGAATTACTATTCAAAAAGGGACGCGGTGGCTCAGTGGGTTAGGACACTGAGCTTGTCGATCAGAAGGTCGGCAGTTTGGCGGGTTGAATCCCGAGTGCCGCGTAACAGAGTGAGCGCCTGTTACTCGTCCCAGCTTCTGCCAACCTAGCAGTTCGAAAGCACATAAAAAATGCAAGTAGAAAAATAGGGACCACTGCGGTGGGAAGGTAACAGCGTTCCATGCGCCTTTGGCGTCTAGTCATGCCGGCCACATGACCACGGAGACATCCTCGGACAAACACTGGCTCTTTGGCTTTGAAAGGGAGATGAGCACCGGCCCCTAGAGTCGGAAACGACTAGCACGCATGTGCGGGGGAACCTTTACCTTTACCATTTATTACTATTCAGAGCCCAATAATCAATAGACATCCTCACAGGACCACTTTTCTTGTGCTCCATCAAGTAATCAATAGACATCCTCACAGGACCACTTTTCTTGTGCTCCATCAAGATAAGGGAAGTCTATGGGCTCTTTGATAATTCCTGCAAGAAATTATGGATTATGTTCCAGGGCTCACTCAGATCAAATTCAAGATTTTGAAAGGAAATATATTAGAAAAATCTAGTAGCCTATGGGGACCATAATTCTTCTCAGGTTGATCCCATAAAAAAAAGCATCATTAGATATGTCAGGAATGTTAGATTCAAACAGAAAAGTCTGGAAGTCAGTATGCCAATTTTTCAATGAATGTTTATCACTGCAACTGGATTTTCAATAATAATAATAATAATAATAATAATAATAATAATAATAATAATAAGATGATGATGATGATGATGATGATGATGGAAGGGACCTTTGACCTTGGAGGTCATCTAGTCCAACCCCCTGCTCAGGTAGGAAACCTTATACCAAAGAGCCTTGGTGGAGCAGTGGGCTAATGCCTCCTTAAGTAACACCAGCTGCCTGCAATTAGTGCAGGTTCGAGTCCCACCAGGCTCAAGGTTGACTCAGCCTTCCATCCTTCCGAGGTAGGTAAAATGAGGACCCAGATTGTTGGGGGCAATTAAGCTGACTTTGTAATAATGCCGCTGGGGTGTGTGTGTGAAAGCCCTAATAAGCAGGCATATACATAGAATGAAGGCTACTGCTAAGCTTGTAAGCCGCCCTGAGTCTTCGGAGAAGGGCGGGATATAAATGGAATTAAAAATAAAAAAAATAAAAAAAAATTACAGACAAATGGCTGTCTAGTCTCTTCTTAAAAATTTTCAGTGTTGGAGCATTCACAGCTTCTGGAGGCAGGTTGTTCCACTGGTTAGTTGTTCTAACTGTCAGGAAGTTTCTCCTTTGTTCTAGGTTGCTTCTCTCTTTGGTTAGTTTCCATCTTTTGCTTCTTGTCTTGCCTTCAGGTGCTTTGGAGAATAGCTTGACTCCCTCTTTTTGTGGCATTTACAAAATGCTAGATTATGAGGTGAGTTGTGCTTTGGAATCAAGCTTGAGAGAACTCCACTTTGAAGTTAAATGAGGGGATTAGAAGAACATTTGGGAAAAGTATTCTGTTTTAAAAATTACAGAAAGGAACAATAAATATCAAGGGAACTAAATAAGAGAAAAATATATAAATTTAAAATGCTTTGTGTCCACAGTACATGTGGTCCTTGACTTACCTCAATTCATTTAGTGACCATTCAAAGTTACAATGGCACTGATGTTGCAGCATTCCTATGGTCACATGATCAGAATTCAGAGACTTGGCAACCAATTCTTAATTACAACGGTTGCAATGCCCTGGGATCATATGATCCCCTTTTGCTACCTTCTGACAAGCAAAGTCAATGGGGAAGCCAGATTCAGTTAACAACCATGCTTAGCCTTTCATAGAGTTATAGTATTAGAATCAGGAGTGCCTACAGGAAGGCTCAAAATGGTTAAGTGGAAGGTTGCAACAGCATAGTTGAAATCCTGTCCCTTTTGAGCATGCATGAATGTCTCCTGGGACAGCCCATGCCAGAACTAAAGCAAGTGGGGAACGGCCGAGAGCCTGCAATGCGACTGTGGTGCACCAGAACAAACTATAACACGTATAATTCAAGAATGTCCCCTCAGGAAATTTCAAGACATCTGGAATGATCTCATTGCAGCCACACCCAGAAGCAGTAAGATGGTTAGCTTCCTTAGGTAGCAAATTATAACATCTATCCCATTGCAATTCTATGGCTCCGTATTATGGTGATTTTATTATGTATGTGTATATGCTTTATTTAAACTAAATTTTTATATTAGTGCATCAGGCCTGCCATCTTGAACCTCTAAATAGAAAAGATCCTTGGCTCCATTTGTTGAGAAAGGTATAGTTTATTAGAGATCAAGTGTATTGCAGTAATGCATAACCAGAACTGGGAATCACACACCAAAATCCCTAAGTTCAACTTTTCCCACCCTTAACTGCCTCTCACTGCCAAACCTCCCCCTAGAGCCAGTCTGGTTCAGACAAGATGTTTCCTTAATGGTCAGTTCAAGCACAGGTTGGCATGCAGCTGCCTCCTTCTTTCAGCTGAATGACCTTGAAGCAGCGTCTCAAGGAGATGCAACACTTACTTTCAATTCCTCCCCCCCCAGTTCACGGCAGACTGTCACCGCAAAACAGCGAAGCACAAGCAAGTGTGAAGTGGCAGCTGACACAATGATTGCATGACCTCCGTAAATGCCATACACTAAATAAATAAAAAAGTCTCATACAACTACAAAGCTTCCTCCATATATACCACTGGTTGGATGGATGCCTTCTAGTTCAACTTTCTGCTCCATAAGGAATCACTCCATAAGGATTCAGAAATAATCTCTGACAGATGACCATCCAGCCCCTATTTGAAACCTAGTCTAGCGAAGGAGAAATTCCTATGTGACATGACAGCTGGTTCTTTTGGCTGACAATTTGTACACCTGGCTTGGAGCCAGCTGGGTGACTCTGGGCCACTCTGTCCCTCAGCCCAACTCACCTCATAGACTTGTTGTGAGGAAAAGTTGAGGAGGAAGGTGTGCTGGAGATGTTCACCATCTTGAGTTATTTGTAAAAAATAATAAAGGAGGGATGCAACAAAATAAAAGAGTAAAAACCTCCTGGTTTGTACTATGGTTTGTAACGGACAAGTTCTGATCCTAATTTCTGGGCCTCCTCTATGTGACAACCCTTCAGATATTTGAAGATACTCATATTTCCGGCAAGCCCTATTTCTTGTACAAGTAAGTAGCCCTTGACTTATATCCAGTTCCTTAGTGACCATTCAAAATTTTCACAGACCTCCCTGAGATGGTTATAACCTAGTTCCAAAGTTTCAATGGCCACCATCCCCTCCCCTCAGTCTTGTGACCCTATTTGGGGTGCTGCTCAGCTACTGGCTGCATTTATGATTATTTACAATGTCCTGCAGTCATGCGTTCTAGTTTTTACAACATTTTAGCAAAAAACTGCTATTTACTTGCAGTTTTTCACTCCCTCCTCCTTAGTGAACAATGCTTAATAGCCACCACAAAAAAATTAGTAAAATCAGGTCAGCCTCGTTGGTAACTTGTTTTACAACTGTCATGACTTACGGCCATAATGGGCAAGCTCCATTATGGTCATAAGTCAAGGAATACCTATAGGTTAAACATACCCCAAGTTCTTAACCATTCTTATCCAACTCCTTGCTCAGGCAGGGAACCCTATACCATTTCAGACAAATGGCTGTCCAGTCTCTTCTTAAAAACTTCCAGTGTTGGAGCATTCACAGCTTCTGGAGACAAGTTGTTCTGCTGATTAATTGTTCTAACTGTCAAGAAATGTCTCCTTAGTTCTAGGTTGCTTCTCTCCTTGATTATTTTCCATCCGTTGCTTCTTGTCCTGCCTTCAGGTGCTTTGGAGAATAGGTTGAGCCCCTCTTCTTTGTGGCAACCCCTGAGATATTGCAAGACTGCTATCATGTCATCCCTCGTCTTTCTGTTAATTAAACTAGACATACCCAATTCCAGCAACCTTCTTTATATGTTTTAGATCCAGTCCCCTAATCCTCTTTGTTGCTCTTCTCTGCACTCTTTCTAGAGTCTCGACATCTTTTTTACATCATGGCGACCAAAGCTGGATGCAGTACTCCAAGTGTGGCCTTACCAAGGCATTGTAAAGTGGTATTAATACTTCACCTGATCTTGATTCTATCCCACTGTTAATGCAGCTTAGGACTGTGTTCTAGGATAGTGTTCTTCCTAGGGCAGGGGTAGGCAACCTCGGCTCTTTTATGACTCATGGACTTCAACTCCCAGAATTCCTGAGTCAGCATAGCATAGCTGACTCAGGAATTCTGGGAGTTGAAGTCCATGAGTCATAAAAGAGCCGAGGTTGCCTACCCCTGTCCTAGGGCTTACTTTCCAGAAACTTCATCATCCTGATATTTCTCTTCTGAACTTGTTTCAGTCTGTCACTTTCCGGCACTTTGAAAAAGATGTGTCTGCTTTAAGTTTTTGAGGAATGATGCTTCTCTTGGATGCACACCTGCTGCATGAATTATTTACAAGGTTTTTTTTTTGCTGTGCTTCTTGTTTGTCCTTTTCCAACATTAAACTCAATGTTTTAGCCCAACGACATTTCAGCAAGACCAGTTCTATTTACAGCTCATCTAAAATTTCCTTCTCTTCAGCCTCAAATTCTTGCTAGTTTTGAAGGCCTCATTTTTTAAAAAAAAAAAAAAGGAGAAGCATCAGCAGCAGCAGTAAATAGTCTTGTTCTGAGCTCTTTCTCACTTTCTCAGGCTCTTACACAGGCCGGTCATAAATTAATCTGTCCTATAAAAGGCAGGAAGGTAAAGCCTTAGCGAAATGTGCAAAGGATTAGCCACTTAACTCCCATCTGCATTAATGAGGACCGAATATTTATTTACTCCACAGTTCATAAATTGTGACCTTGTAACTTCCACAGTTTCTTAAACTATAATGTTTCCCTTGTTCCCTTGGCTCCTGGTTATTCCCTTCAAGTATTTACTGGGCTGTTGGCTTCAAAGTAATGGAGAGACCCTGCAGAGTTTTCTCTCATCCTAGAAGCTGTAAAAAGCCATTCCTCTTGGTCTTGCCATGTGGGCCGGGCCGGGACGGGGGGGGGGAGGGTCACCATCATTTGGTCTCTGGAATACTCCCAGCCCCAGCCACAAAGATGTTGACTCAACTCTGCGCCCTCTTGAATTTCCATAACTTCAGCCAGCCTCATGATCTATCTAGCAATCTATTGCCTTCTCTAGTTTTCCCTAGTTTCATGGCATACAGATGCATTGGACCTCAGTCCTCATAACGTTAGGAAAGACAGAAGAGCTGGAGAAGATAAATTATTTTCTCGGCTACAGTTGGAATTTCACATATTTTTTATGCCAAAAAAAGCAGGACGACAAAGAGGACTTGGTGTAGTGGTTAAGGCACCAGACTAGAAACCAAGAGACTGGGAGTTGTAGTCCTACCTGAGGCTTTAAGCCAAATGGGTGACCGTGAGTTCAGTCACTCTCTTTCAGGCCTAGGAGGCAATCAGTGGCAAACCATTTCTGAAATTGGGTATGTCTAGTTTAATGAAGAGAAGGTTGATAGCAGTCTTCCACTATCTCAGAGGTTGCCACAAAGAAGAGGGCGTCAAGCTATTCTCCAAAGCGCCTGAAGGCAGGACAAGAAGCAACGGATGGAAACTAATCAAGGAGCGAAGCAACCTAGAGTTAAGGAGAAATTTCCTGACAGTTAGAACAATTAACCAGTGGAACGACCTGCCTCCAGAAGCTGTGAATGCTCCAACACTGGAAGTTTTTAAGAAAAGACTAGACAGTCATTTGTCAGAAATGCTATAGGGGTTGGACTAGATGATCTCCAAGGTACCTTCCATTTATTATTGTTGTTATTGTTGGTATAAATCCTATTAAGAAAACTGCAAGGACTCATCCAGGCAGTCCCTATGAATCAACACTGACTCAAAAGCACCTCCCCTAAAAACATAATTGCTCTCAGCCTCATAAATGGAGGGGAATCCCTCTGCTAGGTAGGTTTAAAGGGCTCCACTGATGAGACAGATGAATACTTTTCATTAAAGTAAAACTTAGGATTTCAAAGAGGATCACAAGAATTATTTCAGTATTTTTGGTTCTCAGGGCTGTTAGTGAGGTATGGTTAAAAAAAAATCAAGATGGTAACTACAATAGTGTGATTGAAACTCTGCCTGTTTTTCCCCCCCTGCATCTAAATACACATACACACTTCAGTCACTGTTGTGGCTGCCATCTTGAGTTTTTTTTATCACAATGTATAGATATCTCTGTTCTCCTACCAGTTCCTACTTTATTGGACATATAACTTCTGTGATAAAAAGTGCAGAGAAAAAAAATAAACTTATATGCCACCTAGAGTCGCTCGATAATGAAATGGGTAGTATATAAATTTAATAATTAAATTAAATTACATAAATAAAAAGAAAATGGACTGTAAGTTGAGTGGTGAGGTTCACATTAATATTCTGCTTCTGGGCCTTTTAGAGTCTTAAGACAACTGTTACGTTTCTTAAAACTTTATATATTAAAAAGAAGTTTAATATTATAGAGTCTTATTTACAATTTTCACTTCAAAATTTAGAGCATTGGAAGGTGGTGTTGACTTTTAATCTACCAAAACCCCTAAATTTATTTATGATTCTGAACTCTGTAGATGACAAAAGGCAATTCTTGGCAAGTCACCATAAACTTTGCCCAAAATTTTTAATTCAGTTTTTAAAGGGAACCTTTTCATAAACCCCCACAGGATATAATGCTTGGAATTGTCATAGATTCTTCAGCCTGGACAGTTCTTTTTAATATTATTTATAACCTATCAAAGCTGCAGGTTTGATCATGGCTGACTTTATTGCTGATGACACCTGTCAGGCTCCCACCGAGATTGTAAGAGGGAGTTTTCATCTTTGTTTTTATAACTCCAAAAACACAGACAGGCATCCACCGGGAGGGTGTTACACAATACCTAACATTTGTTGCGGAAGCATTTCCTATGTGTATCTAGAAGCTGTTTAGAGACATTTTTGGGGTACTGAAGTCATGCCTGGACTGGTATAATATAATAATATAATAATAAACCTTTATTGTCAAAGTACAACATGTGTACATTGAGATTAGCTGAGCCTCCCCCCCCGTGCTCTCTCCCCCCAACACACAGTGACAACAAACCCTCCATCCCACCACACCATGTGAACCAACTACACCACACACCGGCCTCCCAAGTCAATTCTGCATAAGATTATGTCCCATTTAAAAGCCTAACAGCCCACGGATAAAAGCTATTTTTCAGCCTGTTGGTACGGCTGGCTATATTCCTATATCTCCTACCGGATGGTAGGAGAGTAAAGAGATACCGTCCAGGGTGTGAGTCATCCCTGAGAATCTTCCTCACTCTTCCAAGGCAACGAGCCCTGGCGATGTCATCCAGTGGTGTCAGGGAACAGCCCACAATGTCTTGTGCTGTGCTCACTACCCTCTGTAATACTTTCCTATTCGCGGCTGTCAGACCAGCATACCAAACCACAATACCATACGAGAGGACGCTCTCTATAGTATTGAGCCTTGGTGGAGCAGTGGGCTAATGCCTCCTTAAGTTACACCAGCTGCCTGCAATTAATGCAGGTTCGCATCCCACCAGGCTCAAGGTTGACTCAGCCTTCCATCCTTCCCAGGTAGGTAAAATGAGGACCCAGATTGTTGGGGGCAATTAACCTGACTTTGTAATAATGCCGCTTGGGGGGGGTGTATGAAAGCCCTAATAAGCAGGCATATACATAGAATGAAGGCTACTGCTAAGCTTGTAAGCCGCCCTGAGTCTTCAGAGAAGGGCGGGATATAAATGGAATTAAAATAAAAAATAAAAAAATAGTAGAACGGTAAAAGAGGGTCATTAGCTGTTGTTCTACCCTGTTCTTCCGCAAGATCCTAAGAAAGTGAAGCCTCTGTTGGGCCTTTCTAGCCACCTGGGTTGTGTTAACTTTCCAGGTCAGATCTTCACAGAGGTAGACTCCCAGAAATTTAAAGGAGGAAACTCTCTCTACACAGTCCTCCCCGATGTAAAGTGGGGCAGGTTCCTCCTTTTTTCTCCGGAAGTCTAACACCATCTAATGCAAGTTTATAGCAAGATATAGAGAGAAAAGGAGAAAATGTATTTTACAACATTCAAAACATAGTATGTTTTGCAAAGCAGCAGCATTCGTGAGATTGAAGAAAATCTTATCATAACGTTGAGACACAAGCCTTTTTCTTCATGTGTTGTATCATTACACACATGTGCAAAGCTTATAAAATGACCATAAGGGTAGTCCTTGACTTATAACCACAATGGAGCCCATCCTATGTCATGATGGCCATAAGTTAAGACACCCTTGTTTACCTACCCAATTATAGGACATCTTTTGTGGTGGTCATTAAGCAAACACAGCATTCATTAAGCAAATGCCACAGTTGTTAAGTGAAACCGATTGTCTGCAATGGACTTTTTTTTTGCTGGAAACTGGAAGTAAAACCCTGTTTACAGCATAACACCCCCCCCCCTTAAATTGCAGTCATAAATGCAGGCTTGTTGCCGAGCATCCAAAATGTGATCACGTGACCATGGGGGTTTGGCAATCATTGAAACTTTGAATCTGGTCGTGCCTTTTTTTGGGGGGGGGGGGTGTGTTGTAACTTCAAATGGACACTAAGCAACGGGTTTTTAAGTGAAGGCTACCTGCATGGCATTACTTTAATCATTCAGGATGGTGCCTATGGAGATTCTCAAACATCCAGGTCATTGTTGTCCCAAAGGTGCTTTTTCAAGAGGAAACTGGACTTCCTTGTTTTTCTTTAAAGATGTTTTGCTTCTCATCTAAGGGCTGAACTTGGATGAGAAGCAAAATGGGATATTCAGGATGGTGCTTTTCAGCCAGGTGCTGCTCAGACTGCATCCTGTATTTTATGTATTTTATGAGCACCTCTCAGCAGAAATTTCTGGCACACAGCTTAGTTAGATTTAACTTTTTACTGCAGACATGAAGGAAGTTATACGTATTTAGAAGTTCAGGAGCACTCAAGAATCTGCCTACATCCTACCTGGAGTCACAGAACATGTGCTCTGTTTTTGTGTACCTGGAAGAAAGGCAGAAGGAAGTGACCTCTGATTAGCAATCTCTTAAATAAGGAGCAAACAGAGACACTCAGGTAGCCCCCCCCCACTTACAATCATAACAGAGCGTGGTCGTAAGTCATGAAGTAAAGTAGGTCACTTATGTGAATGACCTGATTTAACAATTCTCTTTGCAGTAGTCATTAAGAAAACACTACAGTTGTTAACAAATTGTTTTGTTGTTGTTGTTAGTTGCGAAGTCATGTCCGACCCATCGCAACCCCATGGACGACGTTCCTCCAGGCCTTCCTATCCTCTACCATCTTCTGGAGTCCATTTAAGCTCACGCCTACTGCTTCAGTGACTCCATGCAGCCACCTCATTCTCTGTCGTCCCCTTCTTCTCTTGCCTTCAACCTTTCCCAGCATTAGGGTCTTCTTCAGTGAGTCCTTCCTTCTCATTAGGTGGCCAAAGTATTTGAGTTTCAACCTCAGGATCTGGCCTTCTCAAGAGCAGTCAGGGTTGATCTCCTCCAGGACTGACTGGTTTGATCGCCTTGCAGTCCAAGGGACTCGCACGAGTCTTCTCCAGCACCATAGTTCAAAGGCTTCAATTCTTTGGCGCTCAGCCTTTCTTATGGTCCAACTTTCACAGCCATACATTGCAACTGGGAAGACCATAGCCTTGACTATACGCACTTTTGTTGGCAGGGTGATATCTCTGCTTTTTAGTGTGCTGTCTAGATTTGCCGTGGCTTTCCTCCCCAGGAGCAAGCAACTTTTAATTTCTTGGCTGCAGTCCCCATTTGCAGTGATCTTGGAGCCCAGGAAAATAAAATCTGTCATTACCTCCATTTCTTCCCCATCTATTTGCCAGGAATTGAGAGGGCCAGATGCCATGATCTTGGTTTTCTTAATGTTCAGTTTCAACCCAACTTTTGCACTCAACAAATTGTTTACTATGGACCAATTTTGAAAAAAAAGAATTAAATGCTAATAGTAAGAAAATAAGCAACAAGTATTTAGGATACGTTTTAAGAAATTTAATATGTCAGAATAAAACACAATTAATACAAATACTGTATATGTTAGGGATACATTTTTTAGAAAAAGTTTCTTTGAAATATTGGACCAAAAAGGATGCTGTCTGACTGCACATTCTGCAGTGAGATGGACTGAATTAAATTGATCCCCATGATTCCTTTGTTCTGTCACATCAAAAAGAGAGAGATAATTTTGATTACATAAATATCCCTCAAACAAGGATATTGAACTTCAATTGCCAGAATTTCCAGCCTATATAACTGAGAATACTGGGAGTATATACTTTAACATCTTGTGTAAAATGATGGTGAAAGTTGACAAACTCTACACCCCACCCCGTCCCAGAATGTTTTTCTCTGTATTTGCCAAGGCTCAGTTTACAGATGTTTTCCAAAGCGATGGAAGAAGTTCAAGTTGACTTGGATGGATCCAAGGAGCAAGTAGAATAGTATAAAACAGGGGAGGAGATTTCTGACAATATTTATCTCACCTACACCTGAACCCTAAGGATGGAACTGACTATATATTAAATCACTAAGGCAAGATACAGCCTGCTATTTGTAGAATACACGGTTGCTAGAGAAGGAATTAAGAAACGTTTGGCTGCATGCAAAGGGTGCACCACATTACTGAAAGATGTTTGGATACCTTTGTGAGGATTAATGCCTCAGTTCTGAGCACACCACTGATGTGTGTAGCTATAACCTTCCAAGCATGGATCCGATTCTATAAGGTGTTTTGAGTCACAAATGCAGAAAGAAAGAATGAGCATAGGCATAAAACACACCTCTAATTGGCATGCTCAATTTAAGCTTTGAAATAGGGTTTGTTTATTTGTTTGTTTTAATAGTTCTGTAGGATATTATATTATTTGTCTACTACAAATTTCTACTTTCTTTGTTCTTACTAGTGTTCCAGATAATGAGAGTATATTTAACTCATTACTCTTCTGTGACCTGGAAATGCTGGGAAGTTCAGTTCCAGCCCAGCTGAAGTACCATTGTTTGGAGAACAGAGATACCATATATACCAACACCGCTCTCAGTTCCTCTACTTGTAAACCTGCATTGATGATCACTATTCATTTCTCATTTTTCTTAAAATTTGAGCAAAACATCTAAGTGGAATGGGGAGAGTAACATTGTTTCTCATCCTTCCCTCTGATGCTCTGGTGAACAACCTGACCCCCTCTTCCTTGTGGCAGTCCCTCAGATACGGGAAGACTGCTATCATGTCTCCCCTATTTCTTCTTTTCTTTAGACTAGCCAAACCCAAGTCCTGCAGCCGTTCTTTGTATGTTTTGGTCTCCAGGCCTTTGATCATCTTAGTTGCTCTTCTCTCAGTTTTTTCCAAACTGTCAACATTTTTTTTGTGATACGGTGACCAAAATTGGCTGCAGTATTCCAGGTGTGGTCTTACTAAGGGTTTATAAAGCAGTACTAATACTTTGCGTGATCTTGATTCTGTGGCTCTGTTTATACAAACCAGGATTGTATTAGCTTTTTTGGCTGCTGCTGCACACTGCTGGCTCATGATCAAGTGATCGTCCACTAGGACTCCAAGGTCCCTCTCACAGTTACTGTTTTTAAGCCAGGTCTTACCCAATCTGTATTCGTGCCTTTGGTTTTTCCTGCCTAAGTGTAAGACTTTGCTTTTCTCCACATTGAAACTCATTTTGTTGGATAGGGCCCATTGTTTAAGACTGTCAAAATCTTTTTGGAGCCTGAGTTTGTCTTCTGGGTGTTGGCTACTCCTGTCAGTTTGGTGTCATCTGCGAATTTGTTGAGTTCCCCTTCAATTCCCTCATCTAACTCATTTATGAAGTCATTTATCTTGGAACAAAATATTGACTGGTGCAAATATTTAATTAGCCAATTTATATAACCTTCATCTCACAAAATGTGACTCTGGGTGGTATGCAATATATAAAAACAGTAAAAATCATAAAACACTCAAACATAAATTAGCACACACACACACACACACACACACACAGAAAACAGAAAACAGAAAAATCCAAAGTAGTGTGAGAACAACTATTGCTTGATATTATACCCAGGTTTGATAGAAAAACAATGTTTGGAGGGCCTTCCAGAAGGCAGGCAGAGATAGGACCAATCTCACCTCAGGAGGAATGATGTCCCAGAGGGCAGAGGTCACAGCAGGAAAAGGAACACATCTGGCTCCCACCAGATGGGACTCTTGCGCAGATGGAATCCGCAGCATGAGTCTCCCACTGGACCTGATGGGATGGGTGGATTAATCAGGAAAAGGCAGTTGCTTAGGCAACCTGGTTTCATCCCATGTAGGGCAAAACCAGCACCTTAGAACTGCATCCAGAACCAAACTGGCAGCCAATGTAGCTTGTGGAACAGAGTGTAATGTGTGCCATCCCAGGGCTGCCCATAGCTGTCTGTGCAGCTGCATTCTGCACCAG
Source organism: Vipera ursinii (assembly GCF_947247035.1). NCBI lineage: Eukaryota > Metazoa > Chordata > Lepidosauria > Squamata > Viperidae > Vipera > Vipera ursinii. The sequence continues at coordinate 13,735,972 of NC_139516.1, forward strand.
CTGAAGGTTCCAGGTACTCTTTTATTTATTTATTTATTTATTTATTTAATTTATATACCGCCCTTCTCTCAAGAGACTCAGGGCGGTTAACAGGGCAATATGTAAAAGACAGATACAAAAGTTAAAATTATTAAAACATGATTAAACAATGCCCATAGTACAAATTTAAAATTAAAGTCATAATAACAAACCCACCCCATGCCATCAGGCCAGGCCCGCTTCCTTAAAGAGATGGGTTTTAAGGTCGCGCCGGAAGGAGCGGAGGTCGGGCGCCATCCGGAGCTCTACCGGAAGATGGTTCCATAAGTCCGGTGCACCCACAGAGAACGCTCTCCCCCTGGGGGCCACCAGTCGGCATTCTTTGACCGGCGGCACCCTGAGGAGGCCCTCTCTGTGGGAGCGTACTGGGCGGAGGGAAGTTGACGCCGGCTGCAGGTGCTCCCCAAGGTATTCTGGACCCATGCCATGGAGGGCTTTGTAGGTCATTACCAACACCTTGAACCTCACCCGGAAGACAACTGGCAACCAATGCAGCTCGCGGAGCAAAGGTGTAACACGGGAGTATCGGGAGACCCCCGACACAACTCTCGCGGCTGCATTCTGTGCCAGCTGGAGCCTCCGAGTGGTCTTCAAGGGTAGCCCCATGTAGAGAGCGTTGCAGTAATCAAGACGAGAGGTCACGAGCGCATGAGTGACCGTGCGCAAGGCATCCCGGTCTAGATAGGGCCGCAACTGGCGCACCAGGCGAACCTGGGCGAACGCCCCCCTAGTTACAGCTACAATATGATCTTCTAAAGAGAGCTGTGAATCTAGGAGGACTCCCAAGTTGCGAGCCCTATCTACAGGAGGTAATGACTCACCCCCCATAATGAGGGGTGGGATATCCTGAATATCCCGGGATGCCGGTACGCACAGCCACTCCGTCTTGTCGGGATTGAGACGAAGCCTGTTCCTCCCCATCCAGACCCGGACCGCCTCCAGGCACCGGGACATCACGTCGAGGGCATCACTGGGGTGGTTTGGGGTCGAAATGAAAAGTTGGGTATCATCAGCATACTGATGATACCCAACTCCAAAACCACGAATGATCTCACCCAGCGGTTTCATGTAGATGTTGAACAGAAGGGGCGAGAGGACCGACCCCTGAGGGACTCCACAAGCGAGAGGCCTCGCGGTCGACCTCTGCCCCCCCCGTCAACACCGACTGCGAACGTCCCAGGAGATAGGAGGAGAACCACTGAAGAACCGTGCCTCCCACTCCCAATCCCCTGAGACGCCGCAGCAAGATACCATGGTCGATGGTATCGAAAGCCGCTGAGAGGTCTAATAGGACTAGAACAGAGGAGTATCCTCTGTCCCGAGCCCTCCAGAGATCATTCACCAGCGCGACCAATGCCGTCTCCGTGCTGTACCCAGGCCTGAAGCCCGATTGGTACGGGTCTAGATAATCCGCTTCATCCAGGACCAGAGGGAGCTGATGCGCCACCACACTCTCAACAACCTTCGCAAGGAAGCGAAGGTTGGAGACCGGACGAAAGTTATTCAAAACAGCCGGATCCAAGGTAGGCTTCTTGAGGAGAGGTCTCACCACCGCCTCCTTCAAGGCGGCGGGAAAACTGCCCTCACTCAAAGAAGCAGCTATAACCGCCTGGAACCAGCTTCGTGTCCCCTCCCGGGCTGCATAAACCAGCCAGGAAGGGCACGGGTCCAATAAACATGTGGTGGAGCTCAGCCTCCCCATGATCCTGTCCACTTCCTCCGGAGTCACAGGATCGAACTCCTCCCAGATGACATCGACAAGATCACTCGTGTCCTGATCGTCCGATACTGCCCAGTCGGAGTGCAAACCGGTCCGAATCCGAGCGATTTTGTCCGACAGATGTTGACTAAATTCCTCGGCACGCCCCTGCAAGGGATCCTCACTGACCTCCTGGTTGAGGAGGGAGCGGGTCACCCTAAACAGGGCGGCCGGGCGATTATCTGCGGACGCGATGAGGGCAGCGAAATAGTTAGATCTCGCTACCCTCATCGCAGCGAGATAAGACCTAATATGGGTTCTTAGTCGCAATCGGTCGGATTCAGATCGGGTGGACCTCCAGACGCTCTCTAGGCCCCATCTCCGACGCTTCATCTCCCGGAGCTCCGCGGAAAACCATGGAGCCCATTGGGATCTGCGCCGGGTCAGGGGCCGCAAGGGTACAACTCGGTCAAGTGCCTCCGTGGCCGTCCTTTCCCAGGCCTCCACTAAGGCATCCGCCGAGCTGTGAGCTGGGGAGGCAGGTGGGGCCCCCAGCGCTGCCTGAAACCTCTCAGGGTCCATTAAGCGCCTGGGGCGGAACCATCTAGTTGGCTCAACAACCCCACGGTGGGGGGTGGCAAAACGGAAGACCAGCCGCAGGAGATGATGATCGGTCCATGACAGGGGCATAACAATTGGGGAGCCCCCACCAAGATCATCTAACCACCGACCAGATAAGAAAACCAAGTCAAGGGTGTGGCCTCCCTCATGGGTTGGTCCATGCATTACCTGCGTCAGGTCCATGGCCGTCATGGAAGCCATGAACTCCCGAGCTAACTCAGATACTCCTCCCAGGGATGGTAGATTGAAGTCTCCCAAAACTATTAGTTTAGGAAACTCAATCACCAGCCCTGAGAGGATATCGAGAAGCTCAGGCAGGGCTGCTGCTACGCGACTAGGCGAAAGGTACGCGAGCAGCAAGCCCAACTGCGCCCTAGGACCAAACATCAATAAGAGAGATTCACACCCGACTATCTGAGGAACGGTGGCCTCCTGCGGACATAAGGTCTCCCTCATAACTACAGCCACTCCCCCACCCCTACCCTGAGTCCGAGGCCGGTGTAGCACCCGGAAGCCTGGTGGGCAGAGATCCACCAGGGGGATACCACCCTCTGGGCCCAACCAGGTTTCCGTAATGCAAGCCAGGTCCGCTTGCTCACCCTCGACTAAATCCCGGACGAGGGGAGCCTTATTAGCAACGGACCTGGCATTTAGGTACACCAGTCAGAGCTCAGGTGGCTGCACATCCCCGCTCCCAGAGCCTTGGGTCGAAGGCAGAGGGTCGGAGCGCCTCACCGCTTGGAGATAGCGGAGAGGCCCTCCCGGAGGTCGATACGGCCCTCTGATCTTACACCTGCAGCCATTCCCTATCGTCGTGGGAATTGGCATTCCCACGACCCGCTCCAGAGCTCCAGAGATGACCGACCCCTCTTCAAGGGCAGCCCTATGTAAAGTGTGTTACAGTAATCCATTCTACATGGTCCAAGAAAGGGTACAACTAGTGCACAACACAAAGTCGTACAAAGGCCCTCCCAGCCTTGTCTGCCATTTGCTTCTTGAATAGAAGTTGTGAATCTAGAAGTACCTCCTAGATTTCATACAGGGACTATTTGGGATAGTGCCATTCCATCTAGGACCAAAAACAGTAAATTTGCATCCAGAAACCCCCAAATCCAGAGCTACTCTGTCTTGTCAGGGTTCAACTAACATTATTCAAATGTTGGGGGCTTTTTTTTTTGCAAGAAACAACAACTTTCCCAAAGTTTCAGCTAAGTTGCTTGTGACATTTAGCCAATAACATACGTAAATGCTTTCTAGTTCAAGCAGGTTTCTTGTAATGTTTGATACCGAAATTTTATCATCCTCGTCATCACCAATGTCATCCCACTTCAGGCCAGGAAACTTAAATATCAGCCAAAACAGAGTTCATGGAAGGTAGGTACAATGAAAACATATGTCTGCATTGACTTGGGGAGTAAATAGTCAGAATTCGTCTGAGTGGGTGGATCAGGGATAATTAACTCAGAACCTATAATTATGCTTGTTATTTGTTGATATGAGATCAAAGCAGTTTCAGATCTATCACTGTGTTTTGGAAATGTTACTGCAGCATCAGCTTTAGTCAGTTCTACAAATTGATTGCATAAAATACATGGAAGGGGTAATGGCAAACTTTGTTGTGGAGAAGCATAATTGCTGGTATAATTATAGGCTTCAACAAAGAATGTAAGGCAATTTCTCTTCTTGGATAAGCTGCTTAAAATAAAATGCTGGAAGCATGATTCCAAATCATTCATTATCATGAGACCCAAGTTGGTTGTCATGTACATTATATATTGGAGATCTATTGAATCTGGGGCCCTCAGCCTAAATAAGGTAATTCATCCCTGATCAGATATGATCTAACTGACCACCAATGTCAACCAGCTATCAATTTCTCTATCTTCCATAAAGGATCAGTGGAATTTTGCTTTTACTCAGTGTTTCTCAACCTTAGCAATTTTAAGATCTGTGGATGACAATTCCCAGAATTCCCCAGCCAACATGCTGGCTGTGGAATTCTGGGAGTTGAAGTCCAGAGATGTTAAAGTTGTCAAGACTGAGAAACACTGAACACTCTTGGAGTGAATTAATATTTGGCAGGTAGCTACTCTTGAGCCTCACAATTTGACAACTCAAGAGTGTTTCCCCAAAATTAGTGTTTGAGTAGCATCCGGCAATTGATGGTGCCCAGTTGAACATGGTGCTTTCTCTAAGTGCTTTGTTATTTGAGAAAGAACAGAAAATTGCATCCATATATCCAAGTTGACTCAGTTGTGAACATGAACCCAACCTCATTTTGAAGGACTCTAGTCAGTGCTAGTCATACATCTAGATAGAATATTTGTCTCAACTTCAACTCCAGTGTGATTCAAGTTACCAAGATTAATAATAATAATAATGTTGGAAGGGACCTTGGAGGTCATCTAGTCCAACCCCCTGCTCAGGCAGGAAACCTTATACCATTTCAGACAAATGGCTGTCCAGTCTCTTCTTAATAACTTCCAGTGTTGGAGCATTCACAGCTTCTGGAAGCAGATTGTTGCACTGATTAATTGTTCTAACTGTCAGGAAATTTCTCCTTAGTTCTAGGCTGCTTCTCTCCTTGATTAGTTTCCATCCGTTGCTTCTTGTCCTGCCTTCAGGTGCTTTGGAGAATAGCTTGACTCCCTCTTCTTTGTGGCAACCCCTGAGGCATTGGAACACTGCTATCATGTCATCCCTAGTCAATGCTTTTTTTGTCACAGAACACACCGGAACAGAGTTCCAGCACCTTTTTTCAACAGATTTTTCAAGTCTTAAAAGTAACTTTCTAAAATTTGATGTTTGGTCCACGTGGACTTGAATCGCCCTGTCAACCATAGCAGGTCGACGACAAAATCATTAAAACAGTGCATGCGGGCTGCTTGTGTGTCAAGTCCAATGCATGCGTACTTTGTCCGTGCTGGTTGTGATGGCGCTGCTTGGCTTGTGATTGATTGTGTGGTCACGCACTGAGTGCTTATTGTGGGCGGTGCCACTTTATTATTTCGTTACATAACTGATGTGTGGGTGTATATACAGTGATTGACTACTTGTGAAAGGTAAATAATTATCTTTATTTTAAAAAAATCGTTGGTGAATTGAAATTTTTTTAATTTTTAGTGTAAAAGTGTGACCCCAAATTTAAAAATGAAAAAAAATATACTAATTACTCCTCAACCACCGGTCCTGCTAAGAACTGAATATATAATTGTTTAAATAAAAGTTTAAAAAGATGTGAGTTCTGGCATCGTTTTTCTTACAAAAAAAAGCACTGCCCCTAGTCCTTCTCTTCATTAAACTAGACATTCCCAATTCCAGCAACCGCTCCTTATATGTTTTAGCCTCCAGTCCCCTCATTATCTGATGGGTTAGGGGTTTTAATTATTGTTTTTAAGTGATTTATTTATTGTATTTGGGCACCATGATTTAATCTGTTTTTAATTTTTGTATTTTGTATTTTTGGTATTTATTGCCCTGTTCACCGCCCTGAGTCCTTCGGGAGAAGGGCGGTATACAAATTAAATAAAATAAATAAATAAATAAACAAATCTTTGTTGCTCTTCTCTGTACTCTTTGTAGAATCTCAACATCTTTTTTTACATCGTGTTGACCAAAACTAGAGCTTGAGAAGGAAAAAAAATCCCCACGAGCAATTCTTCCCATTCCTTGGGGTAAAAATATAATAACTAATAAAAGTAACTCTAACATGATTTCCAAAATATAACATTCTTCATTCTTTGAGCCAACACTGAAAGTTCCTTCCCCCATCCAAATACATAATATCCAAGAGAGGCCAAGTTGTTTTTGCAGCTGAAGCAGAAAATCCTCCCAAGTGCTTCTCCCTGGGAGCAAAATCTGAGTAATATGAACTAAATATCTGAATGGTTTGCAGTCCACTTCACCATCTAAGGTCCTATGTACAGCAATAGCATTTGGCTGCTGATTTTTTATTGATAATTTATGACAGAATTCAGAACACAATCTTGCCATTCTGCTAAATGATAAAGATTTGGCGGGCTGGAGAGCTGGGGAGAAAGCCCGGCTTCAAGCTAATTGGGGAATGTGATTTATGACTGTTAATTGGAGGAGGGAATTGTGCTTTGTTACTTTGTGCCCAGGGGAGGGGAATTCAGTTTTTGGTTTTAACTATGTAGTGCCGATACTTTGTTTCTCGAATAAAAGATTCTTTAAGGTAAACAGTGCTTTGAAGTTCTTCTGAAGAGTTTCATCTGTCGGAACCATGACAGCTGTAACATTAATGAGTTTCCTTGGTCCCCAAATCATAATAAGAGAGGTTATAAACGTTTTAAGGCCCCTGACCTTCGCTCATTCCGCCGGGACCTGAAGACCTGGCTCTTCGAGTTTTCTGGCCTGGACTGAGAATATTAACTGGGGTTTTAATTGTATTTTAATTGTTATTGGGTTTTTTTAGTTTCAAGGTTAGTTTAATCATTTTAATTGTTTTTAATCTATGTAATTTGTTGTACTGTTTTAAAAAACCTTGTGAACCGCCCTGAGTCCTACGGGAGAAGGGCGGTATATAAGTTTAATAAAATAAATAAATAAATAAATAAATCTTCTCTAAGCCTTACAACTCACTAAAACAAGCAAATGTGCATGCTAATGTCAAATTTTAACTCATGGACTTTAACAGAAAGTTTTGATGCCAATGCTCACATTCCCAAATTAACCAATTTGGGTTACTAACAGGACACACGATACTTTTTGCACACATCTTGCTATGTGCTTCTGAGTTTTAAATCATCAGCCCTGGAGTTTGTGTCTAACCCATCAAGAGTTTAATACTGTGGAAGAATAATTAATGAAACATCCACAGGGGATGATTGCATTATAAAATTGATAAAACATGAAGCAAGGACAAAGCTGACCACTTTGGTGAGAGCAAAATCAAAAAAGGCTTTTTTTAAAAAAAGAAAGAAAAAAAGATAGGGAACCTTATATTGGACTTTTTGTAAAAAGAAGAAAAGACTGAATTGATGATTTATGAATTTGGGGACCAAAGAGGGCTAAAGGGAAGGGGAAGTACAAAAAAAGAAAAGAAAAACAGGATGGAACTGCTTGATAGAAAGAAGAGCAGAAGTTGTAACTCTATGTATTTTCTTTTTTTATTTCTTTTTTTTTAATTCTCCCTTTGATCTTTATGCTTTTTTGAATAAAAAATAATTTATCAGTGTGTATTGTGTAGTGGGTCCGACGCAAGGAAGAGACGCCAGCCGGTGTGTGAGTTCAGCTCTTTATTGAAGGGGGGTAGTGAACTGGGGAATGAGGGCTACCTAGCCTCCTTAAATACCTAGCCAGGTAAGCGGACAGCCAATGGGGTTGGCCCTAGGTTTCCCGCTGAAACTGGGTTTCCCGCCGAAACCGTCCAGGCCAACCTGCATACATAACAGTGTGCACAACTTATTAAGCATTGGATGTATCCTAATTAAGATATTAGAGAAAATGTGTTTCAAAACTGTGAAATGAGAAGAAATTATATGCCAACATGAGAATGCTGTAGAACTTTTCTGTAGAATAGACAGGGGATATCATAGGCCTGTGAAAGAACATCTATTAGTAACTGGTTTAGAATTAAAAGGCTGATTCTAAACTCAGCAGGAAAAAAACAAACAAACCCTAAGGCAATTTGATTAAAAACAAAACGAAACAAAAACAGCCTCTAAGCCATTGCAAAGCGTATAATTAGGCTTCATCCAGGAGATTTTTCTCTTGCATTAATTTAATTGGTTTTTAAAAACTGGCAGTATTTTCCTATTTACTTAAAATAAATTAAACACTTTGGGGTTTTGTTTTGATGTTATTTTTTCCCCTGAGTACTTTGGATATGAAAGCATTTTGATTCCTTTGTTATTTTTTTCCCCCTGAATAATTTGCTTTTGCTTTGCTTTTGGTCTCCTCCAAAAGTATGACGGCAAAGTAGGAAAGAGAGAAGAAATTAAGGAGGAGCAAGAAAAAATGAAAACCTAGGGAAATTTTAAAGAGAATGAGAAGGTGCTAGCTTTCAACACTTCTAGACCACTTTTTCCTCCCTTGCTGGACTTCAGAGATGCTTTACCACCATTCCCATAAGGTTCAAGGTGTTGGTAATGACCTACAAAGCCCTTCATGGCATGGGTCCAGAATACCTTGGGGAGCACCTGCAGCCGGCGTCAACTTCCCTCCGCCCAGTATGCTCCCACAGAGAGGGCCTCCTCAGGGTGCCGCCGGTCAAAGAATGCCGACTGGTGGCCCCCAGGGGGAGGGCGTTCTCTGTGGGTGCACCGGATTTATGGAACCATCTTCCGGTTGAGCTCCGGATGGCGCCCGATCTCCGCTCCTTCCGGCGCGACCTTAAAACCCATCTCTTTAAACAAGCGGGCCTGGCCTGATGGGACGGGTGGGATTTTTATTAATAACTTCAATTTTAAATTTGTATTATTTATGGGCATTGTTTAATCATGTTTTAATAATTTTAATTTTAATTTTTGTATCTAACTTTTATGTATTGCCCTGTTCACCGCCCTGAGTCTCTTGAGAGAAGGGCGGTATATAAATTAAATTAATAAATAAATAATAAATAAATAATCCCCAGCCAGCAGAATGGAGCTTTGTAAGAAAACACATACAAAAGGCTAAGCTGAGGAAGAAAGTGGCATGCTGCCATTTGTCTGTTTTCATTGGCATGTTATTATTATTAGGTTTGATAGCCCACTGAAGCTGTTAGGTATGGTCTGTCTACAAATCTGGTAAATTAGCTACTAAATATATCATCATTAGACCAACTCCTTTTGATGGACTAGATATCATCTGGATATGGCATTTTCATGAAGTGGACAGTTCCTTGCACCCTACAAAACCCTGGGTTTACTGGTGCAATTCCAGGTGACTTTCTTTTCCATTCTCCAAGTCTTCTGATTTCAGAATAAAAATGAATCACATCTTGATTGGGTTGGCCTGAATGGTGAGAAATGGGAACACGGCTCTGAAGAGGAAAGACCTCACACTTCACTGGAGCCACAATCCCTGAGTTCCACCATACAGAAAAGAGGGAAACAATAATAATTTTGAATTGTGGGACAGGAATTTTTAGGGCTCTGATTTTCTGTCAGGACCTTGGGACCATTTAGGGAAACTGGATAAGTATGCTTGTGGAAGGAGAGATGTTAAGGGGGAAAAAATATCTGGTTTATAGAGGTGGCAGCAGCCTTGAAAATAGCCATTGTCTCTTCTTAATAACCGGTGAACATTGAATGGGATTAGCAAGATGCTCTTCGTTCACTATGGACCACTTGCGGTTCTGCCTAGTTATTCTTTTTTCATTAGACAATTACGCAGGCCGAGATTACACAGGTTGAGTCTTCACTTCCTTTTGTCAGTTTTATCCTGCTTTGTTCAGGTGGGTAAGAGTCCTTTCTTTTGGTTGGAAAGGATGACAAGGAGTTTTGGTCAAGGGCAAGAATAGTTTTGTTGAAATAAAAGTCTTCATCAAGGTCCAGTCCAACCCAGGAATAAACAAAATAGAAAGAAGGTTGTAGTTTATTGAAGAGCAGAGCAAGACAGAAATGTGGCTCTGGGAAAGCTGACCACCTGTTGCTGGGAGTTTATACTTTCTTGGGCTTTTGTGTTTGGAATTGTTCCTGTGGCATGAACTTTGACCTGAGGTTCAGTGTGCCATTCTGGTATTCTGATGGTGGTGGGTTCATCCTATTATGTCGTAAAGATCATATCCTGCTTCCCTGTGGCTGTGGCTGATGGCTATGTCCTGTATTGTTGGTTCTAGGGATCGTGTCTTTCTAATCCCATCAGCTCTAAGCTTCCTGGCTCCAGTCTTTCTGAAAGGATTATCAGGTCTGCATTTCTACAGATCTGGTTTCTGCTTGGGGCAGAGAGACTTGTGGGGTGGTGGGGGTGGGGGTGGTTTCTGCCTTTAAGATCCTTTGGGGAAATATATTTTGCCTTTTTAATATTCCCCAAAATATTTCCTTCTTTGGGGGGCTGTCTTCCCACAGTTTCTTCAGGTCATGGCAGGAGTGTGTGAAGTGGGGAACTAAACCTGACCCCTGTCATGTTTGCAAGGTCAGGGGTAAGTGTCCTGGAAGTGAATCTCCATTTTGGTGTGCCACAACACAATTTGTCTGCTGTTTTAGGATACCTGGTTCCTAGACTAAGGAGCAGGTTTATTTGACTATTACACATGCAAATTAGAACTTCCTATTCCAAGCCAAAGATCAGCACCAAGACGTTTTGGACACTCACTCTACAGCCAGCAAAAGCTACCTTGTCCCAGCAAGATGTTGGGTGAGCTTGTGATGGCAGCAAACTGCCCAGTTGTCCTTATGCCACATTGGGAAGTCAGGATTTGGGAAATGGGGAATAAGAAGTCATTTACTTGAATGTCTACATAAAATACAGATAACAACACAGCGTGCTGGCTTGTCTGCTTACTTCATTACCTAGGTAATATCATCAGTGCTAGCGAGTGTAGATTAACCCCCAACACTCATAACACTGATGATGTTACCTAGTTGAGTAATGAAATGTCTGCAAGCAAACAATCAAGCCCAGGTAGCATCAAGGACTCCACAGTTCATCCCTGAGGTAGGAGATATGCTCTTCTATTGGAACATAACACAACTCAGCTACAATGTCTGCTACGAGATTTGCAGGTTTCAAATGAAAGTTCCCCTAGCAGAATACCTGCCCTCTGGAAGGAAGTTCTCCTTGAGATCCAGGTGGCCCTGGATCTGCTGAGAGAGAGAGAGAGAGAGAGAGAGAGAGAGAGAGAGAGAGAGAGAGAGAGAGAGAGAGAGAGAGAGAGAGAGAGAGAGAGAGAGAGAGAGAGAGAGAGAGAGAGAGAGAGATCTCACTTCATCACGCTGGGCAATTTTACGTTTTGTATTTTTATTGATTTTACTGTAATGTCTTTGATTGTTGTAAGCCACCCAGAGTCATTGGCAGTTGGATGGCATGCAAGTTTAATAAATTGTTATTATTTTCAATAGGCTGGAGGGGAGAGAAGCTACATCCATCTGGGATGGTGAGCCCTGTCAGTGGGGTAAACGACAGTCAGGGAGAAGAATGTAAACTATTAACAAGAGCTACATCTCCATTTGGCAGCTGCCATGCGATATAATAATAATAATAAGTTGGAAGGGACCTTGGAGGTCATCTAGTCCAACCCCCTGCTCAGGCAGGAAACCCTATACCATTTCAGGCAAATGGCTGTCCAGTCTCTTCTTAAAAACCTCCAGTGTTGGAGCATTCACCACCTCTGGAGGCAGGTTGTTCCATGCAGAATGTAGGCACAGAAGACAGTTGTACCCTACTCTTTCCATGTAGCCGACAGCCAGTGAACAACGTCACTGCTGATAGAAGAGGCAGGAGTTTTCAAATCAGACTTTATGGCCCTTTGGAGCACACAAAAGACTTCCAGCATATTCTGAAAATCAGAATCTTAAATATGTTTTTGAACAGGACATCCCCAAAGGCAGGGAAGCATGATGATGATGATGGCATGATAGATGATGGTGACGATCCTGCAGGTAAGCATTATTCAAGAAAAGTCAACTGCTGTAATGATCCGTGGGAGTTGGACGATTTATCTGATTTAACGAACATCATTTATTAGACACCTTTCCGCAGGCTGCGGCCCAGCTGGAGGCCTGCCATTGGCTCATCTGGCTCATCCCCATTTGAAAATCCAAAACATTCAAGCCTATCTTGGAGTCTGGGTCAATTTTTCCCATTGCTTGGCCTGCCAAGAAAACAGAGGTATGTTTTTAATATCTGTGTGGATTGTGATGGAATTCTGTTTATGTGCATGCTTCATAAATAAGCATCTACAGACGATGTGGTTACGCAGGGAAGAGCTTAGCTGGATAGGACAAAGCTCCAGTTACTGCTACCAAAGTTTTCTTAATTCCACGTGAGCACCTTCAGTAGCAGTTTCTTTTTTTAGAAAAAAAATGCTGCATTGTACTTTATTATTTTCTTTCTGCCACACTGGGAATATTTTCTCCTTTCTTGTGCCCGTTATGTCTATTTTGATTTTTAAAGGGGCTTAACTGTTTCTTTTAGTTTGGCTGCTATATTAGAGGCTTTCCCCCCCCCCCTAAAATAAATGGGATAACATTTTAAACTAATGGTTTCAACAGCAAATTTCACACCGGGTTATTTTGATTTTTGGCCTAGTAAGAATGTCTACCATACTGTAAAAGGATAAAGTTTCTAGTCCTTATGTTTATGAATATACATGTCAAAGCATGATGGAGATCCTTACTGGACAGAAAAAATCTGGGGAAGTGGCTGAAAGTAATTTCCATTGGATGAAGGCGGCTTCCAATGTTCAGCATAAATCCCGGGGGCTACCAAAATCAGATATAATTATGCAGAATTGCAAGCTTGAGAATAAATTAAGGAATGTTAATTCTTGTGGGATCTTTCACGACACCCATAATATAAAATCTATGGCTGGGAAAAAAATATATGTCCTACTCATGCTGGCAGAGATTGCCTACTTAGGATCCCATTGGTCAAAGAATTCCGACTATTGGGATTCAGAAGAAGAATTTTCTCTACTGCAGCATCCACCCTTTGGAATATCTTACCTTCTTAGGTAAGATCTGCCCCCACCCTCCTATCCTTCCAAGGAGCCTGAAGATCTGCCTCTGCTGGTTGGCCTGAGGACCCAATTGGGGAGTTCCATGCTGGAGGGGGCTGCTAAATTGATGGCAGACTCCATCTCCCCCACTCTTGCTCTCTGCTCTCCACCCATCCATCTTTTTGGTTAGCATAAAAAGGTAAAGGTAAAGGTTCCCCCGCACATGCATGCTAGTCGTTTCCAACTCTAGGGGCCGATGCTCATCTCCGTTTCAAAGCCGAAGAGCCAGCGCTTGTCGAAGGACGTCTCCGTGGTCATGTGGCCGGCATGACTAGATGCCAAAGGTGCACGGACCACTGTTACCTTCCCACCGTAGTGGTCCCTATTTTTCTACTTGCATTTTTACGTGCTTTCGAACTGCTAGGTTGGCAGAAGCTGGGACAAATAACAGGCTCTCACTCTGCTACGCGGCACTCGGGATTTGACCCGCCAAACTGCCAACCTTCTGATCGACAAGCTCAGCGTCCTAACCCACTGAGCCACCGCGTCCCTATTGGTTAGCATACTGATGTATTATTCTCACTTTGTTCCTTTGTCACTGTTTATTTTACTGTTCTATTATTTTACTTCTGCTTATACTCCTTTCATTTCCCCCCCTTTTTATTATTATAAACTGCCTAGCAACCTCATAGTGAGATAAGCGGCAAATGAATTTAACAAACTAAGAAACAAACCAGTCAATCAATTAATGAATACCCGCTGTATTGATGAACCCCGGAGTTTCCAGTTAGTGCCTCCCCTTATACCAGGGCTTTTCAACCTTTTCACCCATTGTACTCCTTTTAGGATATGGCAACATCCAAGTACCACCAGTTACCTAGCAAGGTGTCAAAAACCTGATGACCAAAAAAAGAAAAGAAAAAAGAAAAAAGTGATGAAGTACAGGTAGTCCTCGACTTACAACAGTTTGCTTAGTGACTGTTCAAAGTTACAATGGCACTGAAAAAGTGCCCCCCAAGCCACAGAAGAGGAAGACACCTGCCTGCCCTCCTGGTGGCGCTCTTCCTCCTGTCTGAGATTTTCATGGTTGTGAGCATTTCTGTTGAGGATTGGCAGCAGGGGTGGGGTGGGGTGGGTGTTTGGTTTTTATTCCCCCCGTCTGCTGGGTGGTTGCAGCAGGTTTTGGTCACTTCACATGACCCTGGGACACTGTGACCATCATAAATATGAATCAGTTGCCAAGCATCTGAATATAAATCACAAGACCCTGGAGATGCTGCAACATTCCAGCTGATCGGCACTTCTTCTGGACTCAGTAGAAGCACCGGGATCAGCGCCAAACTCCAGCTGGAGCCTGGCACTGATCCTGGCACTTCCATTGAGCCCTGACAGCCCTGCAGCTCCAGCCATCTCTCGCTCAGGCTTGTGCGGTGCTGCCACCGGTTCAGCTCTACTTTTCTAGGATGGTCGCATACCACCTGCCAGGTGCCAATGTACCACAGGTGGTACCCATACCACTGGTGGAAAAGCCCTGCCTTATACAACATGCTTCATCAAGTCTACTACAAACCTAGCAGCCACATTTTTACACCACGTTAAAATTGTTTTGTTTGAACCATGGTAATTTGAGTTGGGTGTGTTGTGTGCAAGCAGCCTAGCATGTTGTATGAACCATGTGGTTAGTTGAATTTTGGTATATTATGCAAACTCTGAAAATGTATTAATGTAATAAGGCAAACGTGTTTAATGAACCCCACCATTGCAGACAATTTTAACACGGACCTTTCAAAAAAAAAAGAATAGTACTCCTGCTGAACTTCAGTTGGCAGGTTGATGTGAGAGAATATCAACTTTTTTCCATCATTCCCTGGACCATTGAATGATGATGTATTCCCACCTACAGAAAACAAGACCAACATAGATTAGTTGTGGTTAGTTCCTGGACTTTTGATCTCAAGAATTGGCCTGAGAAGTTTCTTAGCTGCTGGCAAGTACTTCTGAGGCTGGATTTTCTTTTCCTGAAATTGGAAAGAGAATTAAAACTAATTTCTAGCAGGGATGCTTTCGAGGGTATCGTGCAATTTTCTGTCTTTTAATTGTTGCTTTATTATATTGAATATATGATTCTTTACAGGCAGTAGACCGACAATAAAATGTTTTAAAGAAATAAATCTGGTTAATTTGCATGATGTGCATCATTTGTGGAATCTGGCTTCCTTAGAAGAAAATGTTGGCTAAGCACAGAGTTTTTTCCCCCCTAATAAAACTCTAGCTATGATCCTTATTTTGTAGATTTATTGTGACAGTATTGGCTTATTGCCAGCATCGTGATGGATACTCTCCAGAAGTGGCAAAGAGCCTGACCAGCCCATTTGTAATCTAAACACAAAGCTCATTTCATAAATTGTAATAGCTTTCAGAAACTTAAGCCTTAGGTAGACGTATCTTTTACCCTTTTGCCTTTGAACATTTCACTTATTCTTTTTTTGCTGTACTTCCCATAATATACGGCTCAAGTCTGAGCTCTCCCACACAGACCAGAATGGTTTAGGCATCAATTCTGTGCTTATCGACTCATGAGAATGTCCCATGAACTCGGAAGATAATTCTAAGGAGAGCATAGAATTCTATTTATAAATTTATTTACCTTCCGCTTCTAATCCACCCTTTTGCTTATGAAGTTAGCATGCCATTTTAGAAGATAAATTAAACGCATTAACTATTTATCATTGCGGGCAATAGGATAGGAAATTGCAGACTTCAGCACAGGGTGGAAATTTGAAGTTCACTAAGTGAAAACTAGCTTTGATATAATATGTATACTTTTTCTTTTCTTTTAAAAAATGTTTCTTTCCAGTAGTGGGGTACAATTAATCCAACTTGAAGTCTTGTATATGGTGCATTTTGTAGTGAGAGCTTGTGTTGGTTTCACAGAAAAGCTTTTAGCTCATTCTGGAAAAATGGGTGGGGAGGATGCTTTATAACAAAACAGCTGCCTTTTTGATAAGCAACAGATTGGGTGCTTTCATTATGAAGTCCAAACTAGCATCCTTTAACTCCAACTAGTTGATTTAGAGGGGGTATTTTTCTATTGTTTTTCCCCCTGTTCCAGTTATTTAATATGCCTATCACTTGTTGGATTGTTCTATATAATTGGTTATGTTCCATCAAGTTGGTACTGACACTTATATAGAAAGATTTTATCCAGGATGATCTGTTCTACACCTGCCTTTTTGTCACCAACAGTGCATCCCATCAGTGCTATACCTTAGTTCAGGAGTCCCCAATTCCCAGGCCACAGCCCACCACTGGGCCTTGTCTGTGGAAGCAGCAGGTCAGCGTGCACGCAGCTCCATTTGTGTGAACGGCAGGTGTGCGTAATCACTGCTTGCGCAAATGGAACTGCACACACGTGCTCATCTGCTAAGGAACCATTTCCTCCCACCCCTGCTGATCTGCAAAGCAGGAAAGATTGGGGCATGCTGCCTTTGTCCACCCACCCACCCACCATCATCATCTTCTTCTTCTTCTCTTCCATTTATGGGTTCTCTTCAACTTTGGAACTAAGAAGAAATTTCCTGACAGTGAGAACAATAAACCAGTGGAACTATTTGACTCCGGAAATTGTGGTTTGAGGTTTTAAAGAACAGATTGGACAACCATTTGTCTGAAATGGTATAGGGTTTCCTGGTTGAGCAGGGGGTGGTGGACTAGATGACCTCCAAGATCCCTTCCAATTCTTTTATTCTGTTATTCTTTCCTTACACTTTTCTTACTGCTATGGATTTATCAAGGGAGCTGGTTCCCATAATGTGTCCAAAATATGATAATTTGAGTCTGGACATTTGTGCCTTCAATGAGAACTCTGACTTGATTTATTCTACCATCCATGTATTTGTTTTCTTAAGTATCCATGGTATTCTCGAGAATCTAATAACACAGTACAAAAGCATCAGTACTCCTTCTGTCCTGCTTCTTCAAAGTCTAACTTTGACATCCACAGGAAAAGCCACTGTCTGCATGATTCTGATTTTTGATAAGACACATCATGTCACCTGACTATCATATTTCTTGACTGCAGTTGATAACCAATCCCAAAACACAAAAGCTGTTTACCATCTCAGTGTCAATTACTGAATCAGTAACTACCTTTAGCATAAGAATTTGACTCTAGAAATTTCTTCTGGATTTGGAGATATTTTGGAAGATTTGCCTGGTTTTTCTGTGTATTTTTCCTTCTTCAGTGTCTTTACTGGTGGCTGCTATAATAATATTTCTTGTCTCTATGTCTGAAATTTTATACTTATGTTCCTTCCTGATTGCCATATTTGAAATTTGCTTCTAAGATTAAGGCAACTTTCCCCAGTCTAATATTTATGGGTGAAAACTCTCATAATACCAACTGATACCTTGTTTAGCCATCCAAGTGTACATATCTAGCATCTTATTCTAAAATTTCAGGGAGGGGCATTTGTGTAATATTTTGCGATAACTGGGATTCAAAAGCATATTTCATGCAGAGCTCAATGCGTCTCTGATACTTTGTTTATAACTGTCAATGCCCATCTAAAAGTTACCACCAAATTATATTTTTAATATTACCCCAGTGAAAAATAGTTAATACTTTGGATCCATCATGTTAATTAAATATTATTCAGTTAATATTATTTTATAAATGCTAGATTTCAACAGTATATTAATCATGGTATATGGATAATCTGCTGTTTCTCAAACACTTTTGTCTTTCAAAATGGCTGTGCTGATAAAACAGTGCTTTATCTAAACTCTTTGGCAGAATTAGAGATAAATTAATTTGTTTCACTATTTAATATAAGAGCCTTGGTGGAGCAGTGGGCTAATGCCTCCTTAAGGAACACCAGCTGCCTGCAATTAGTGCAGGTTCGAGTCCCACCAGGCTCAAGGTTGACTCAGCCTTCCATCCTTCCGAGGTCGGTAAAATGAGGACCCAGATTGTTGGGGGCAATAAGCTGACTTTGTAATAATGCCGCTTGGGGGTTGTGTGAAAGCCCTAATAAGCAGGCATATACATAGAATGAAGGCTACTGCTAAGCTTGTAAGCCGCCCTGAGTCTTCGGAGAAGGGCGGGATATAAATGGAATTAAAATAAATAAATAAATAAATAAATATTCAGTTATGTAATTTTGCATTATAATCAACATATAAAACAAAAACCAATTATTTAAAACTGAAATTTCTCCCTTCTGATTGTTCTATACCAGCCTGCTACCGGCCCTGCAGAAAAGGCAGGGACAACCCCTTTTACAAGAAGGCAAGAGGCTGGAATTACGCCTGCCAAATTTATTGCTACAAAAACAAACAAGACAGAACCAAGAAACAGGAGCTCTTCAAGCGGTTGCCTTCAGCAAACCAGCCCTCCCATGCATTCCCCCTTAAATACAGTTCAGGGCGTGGCTTCTCTCTGCCTCCTTCTGAGGAGCCCCATTGCCTTCCTCTGTTTACTCCTGATTGACTGCCTCCTGCGTCGGGCGTCCTTGAACAGGGCCAGCTGTGGGTCATCTTCATCCACGCTGTCAGGCTCACACAGCTGGGTCTGCGTCGTGACCAGATGAGAGGGGCCTGGCTGGGGGCTCTCATCAAGCTGTCCAATCCCCTCAGCAAGCTCTTCAATACCCCCCTCCTCCTCCTCCTCCTCTGAGTCGTCCGACCCAACTGCCGAACCCACAGGCTGACCCTGAATCACAACACTGATTAAAAAAAGAGTACAAATGCATATTGTAGTAAAAGTCGTATTGTAAACATTTTAGCTTACAAAATCTTTGTATGAACGAAATCGCTTACAAAGTTTGCATATCAAAGGGATTTTTCATACTCCTGCTTTGAAAACGAAAAGCTCAGGTGGAAGCAGAAATGAACTGAGTTTATGATATGAAAGCTGAAATGGACCTATTTGCGCAACCCCACTTTGTATAGGAAGTGTGACATTCCCATTTAGATAGTAAAAAAATAAAAGTTGGGGCATGTCTTGGAAGTGACGTACAGCCATTTTTTCTATTTTCAGTTCCCCATAGGTAGTACAACAAAGGGATGCGGTGGCTCAGTGGGTTAGGACACTGAGCTTGTCGATCAGAAGGTCGGCAGTTTGGCGGGTCAAATCCTGAGTGCCGCATAGCAGAGTGAGCGCCTGTTACTCGTCCCAGCTTCTGCCAACCTAGCAGTTCGAAAGCACGTAAAAATGCAAGTAGAAAAATAGGGACCACTACGGTGGGAAGGTAACAGCGTTCTGTGCGCCTTTGGCATCTAGTCATGCCGGCCACATGACCACGGAGACGTCCTGGGACAAGCGCTGGCTCTTTGGCTTTGAAACGGAGATGAGCACCGGCCCCTAGAGTCGGAAACGACTAGCATGGATGTGCGGGGGAACCTTTACCTTTATAGGTAGTACATCCACTTCTGTCTTCTGAGCTAAGTCGCTTAGATTGGAACAACTGTCGTATGATTAGGTGGGTACAGTATCCCACAAAAAGGAAAAGGAATTTGCAATTGTGTTGTGCTTAGTTGGCCATTTTGTCTCTTGCAGGTGAGCAGATTTCATTCTGTAGGAATGTTGAGCCAGTTTGTATGTGCAGCTGCTGTCTGAGGTCATCATCAAAACTCCCTGGGTCTTTTGTAAATTTTGACTTAGAGAAGGTGCTCTTATTTCAGGGTCTATGAGTCACAGTACCTGGGAGAAGAAAGTGCATAGAGAACTTTTTTTTTTAATTAGACATCAGCAAATGTCCATTTCAGTTTCTCATTTCTCCATTTTAATTCAGGTTCATTCCATGCCTGTATTGGATTGAGATTTTTTTTAAAAAAAAAAGTTGGCATCCCTAAGGCTATTTCTTCTAAATACAGGTATTTTGGTGCACAGTTTTCCTTGAATGTTCTGCAAATAGTGTTACTTCACATGATAGATTTTTTGTATGCTGTTTTCAGTTATCTGTGTCCTTATATGCACATTTCCTCCTAAAATACCCTTCTTTGGCCTGTTTGTATAAAATGAATATTATTGCAAATTTCAGAGAACTGCAACTTTAAAAAAAATGGTAAAGTGCAAAGTTTGATAAATTTACATAAGATGCTAATTGGAAGATTTGCTCTATTGTCGGTTCAACAGCTTTGACAGAAATTAGCATAGCAGATAGGGCAGAAATTTTATATTGTATTATTTAAAGTGAGACTAGATTATGCAGAATTGGAACAGTTTTGTTTCTGCTCCAACCTCCCCCAAGGAAGTCTTAAAGCAGGGGTAGGCAACCTCGGCTCTTTTATGACTCATGGACTTCAACTCCCAGAATTCCTGAGCCAGCCTGGCTCAGGAATTCTGGGAGTTGAAGTCCATGAGTCATAAAAGAGCCGAGGTTGCCTACCCCTGCCTTAAAGGAATCCTTCTTAAAGGAATCCATCACATTTTTCCAGCAGAACAAATCTAATTCAAAGATCAGTCTATATATATATAAACTGCAAAATCTTAAATTATGGTTGCTGGTATGATGGGACACCACAAAAGGAAGATT
Source organism: Vipera ursinii (assembly GCF_947247035.1). Taxonomy (NCBI): domain Eukaryota; kingdom Metazoa; phylum Chordata; class Lepidosauria; order Squamata; family Viperidae; genus Vipera; species Vipera ursinii. Next base: position 13,756,472 of record NC_139516.1, read on the forward strand.
ACCTTTCACCTTTTCCTTGTGATGAATAAAGAATTTCACTCCTAATAAAAGTTACAAATATATGCCTCACATTACAAATTACATGTGAAAACTGTAGGCTTCTAAACTAAATTACAAATTATTCAAGCACCTTAAAAAAATAAAATCCAGATTTCCTGTGACACTATTTAGTTGAAATTGGGTATAGACAGACTCACATCTTGTATTATGTTGTGGTTTTCAAACTAAAACTTAGCAAAGTACAGTTGGCTGCATTTGTACAACTTGTTAAAACATAAACTATCAATTTCAAATCACAGTTGCTGAATTAATAACATGGAATGAAAAACTTCCTTTGCTGGTGAGTCCCACCAGGTGTGGCAAGGTGTGGCAACAGCTACACTCCCCAAGTGGTGGGGAAAAAGCTACTTTGTGGGGAGAAGTTTTAAGGATGAAATGGGTTCCTTAAGCATCTGGGAAAGGGTCAAATATCTTGCTTCCCCCCAACACTGTAGGAGCCACAAAATGAATGCATATCACATGGTGGATGTGATCCTTGTGCTACTCTCGGTCTACAGTATACAGTACTTACCAGACTATCTTATGGCTTAGCATGCTTTGGGAACCATGATGTTGAATCATAGTTTAATTTTATAAAAGTGAGCCTTTTTCCAGCCTTTGTTCAGGATTAAGCATATCAAAATTGGTTAATCTTGATTAGTACTGATGAAAAAAACAAGTTTATTTAATTTTAATTTTAATTTAATAATATTTGTATACCGCCCTTCTCCCTGAGGACTCAGGGCGGTTCACAGGGCAGAATAAAATACTAAATACAAACATTAAAAAGAGATTAAATGATTGCCCAAGTTAAAACAATTGGAATAGAATTCTAAAACACCAAGTTAAAATTAAGACACCAAAAATAAAAAACCCCACCAATCCCCATCAGGCTAGGCCGGCTTGTACAAACAGAAACGTCTTGAGATCGCGACGAAAGCAGCGAAGATCAGGCGCCAACCGGAGCTCTACCGGTAGCTGATTCCACAGCTCCGGAGCGCCCACAGAGAAGGATCTCCCCCTGGGGGCCACCAATCGACATTCTCTGATCGGTGGCACCCTGAGGAGGCCCTCTCTGTGGGAACGCACAGGGCGCAGGGAGCTTGATGCCGGCAGCAGATGTTCCCTAAGGTACTCCGGCCCCATGCCATGGAGGGCTTTGAACACCATTACCAGTACCTTGAATCTCACCCGGAAGACAACTGGCAACCAATGCAGCTCACGGAGCAGAGGTGTAACGTGGGAGTATCGGGAGACTCCCAACACAACTCTCGCGGCTGCATTCTGTACCAGTTGGAGCTTCCGGGTGGTCCTCAAGGGCAGCCCCATGTAGAGAGCGTTGCAGTAGTCCAGACGAGAGGACACGAGCGCATGAGTGACCGTGCACAAATCATCCCGGCTAAGATAGGGCCGCAACTGGCGCACCAGGCGAACCTGGGTGAAGGCCCCCCTAGTCACAGCTCCTACATGGTCTTCCAAGGTGAGCCGTGAATCTAGGAGGACTCCCAAGTTGCGAGCCCTATCTACAGGGGGTAATAGTTCACCCCCCATAGCCAGAGGTGGAATATCCGAATAAACCCGGGATGAAGGTATGCAAAGCCACTCAGTCTTGTCGGGGTTGAGTTGAAGTCTGTTCCTCCCCATCCAGACCCGAACCGCCTCCAGACAACGGGACATCACGTTGAGGGCATCACTGGGGTGGTTTGGGGTCGAAAGGAAAAGTTGGGTATCATCAGCGTACTGATGATACCCAACTCCAAAGCCATGAATGATCTCACCCAGCGGTTTCATGTAGATGTTGAACAGGAGAGGCGAGAGGACCGACCCCTGAGGAACTCCACAAATGAGAGACCTCGCGGTCGACCTCTGCCCTCCTGCCAACACCGACTGCGAACGTCCCTGGAGATAGGAGGAGAACCACTGTAAGTCTGTGCCTCCCACTCCCAGTCCCCTGAGACGCCGCAGCAAGATACCATGGTCGATGGTATCGAAAGCCGCCGAGAGGTCTAATAGGACTAGAACAGAGGAATATCCCCTGTCCCGAGCCCTCCAGAGATCATTCACCAGCGTGACCAATGCCGTCTCCATGCTGTGCCCGGGCCTGAAACCCGATTGGTACGGGTCTAGACAATCCGCTTCATCCAGGACCAGAGGGAGCTGATGCACCACCACACTCTCAACAACCTTCGCAAGAAAGCGAAGGTTGGAGACAGGACGAAAGTTGTTCAATACAGCTGGGTCCAAGGCAGGCTTCTTGAGGAGAGGCCTCACCACCGCCTCTTTCAAGACGGCGGGGAAGCTACCCTCACTTAGAGAAGCCGATATAACTGCCTGGAACCAGCTGCGTGTCCTCTCCCGGGCTGCATAGACCAGCCAGGAAGGGCACGGGTCCAATAAACATGTGGTGGTGCTCAGCCTCCCCATGATCCTGTCCACTTCCTCCGGAGTCACAGAATCAAACTCCTCCCAGGTGATATCGACAAGACCGCCCGTGTCCTGATCGTCAGACTCTGCCCAGTCAGAGTCCAGACCGGTCCGAATCCGAGCGATTTTGTCCGACAGATGTTGGTTAAACTCCTCGGCACGACCCTGCAAGGGATCCTCCCTCACCTCCTGATTTAGGAGGGAGCGAGTCACCCTAAACAGGGCGGCCGGGCGATTATCTGCGGACGCGATAAGGGTGGCGAAGTGGTTAGACCTTGCCTCCCTTATCGCAGCGAGATAAGACCTAATGTAGGCTCTTAGTCGCAATCGGTTGGATTCGGATCGGCTGGACCTCCAACCGCTCTCTAGGCCCCGTCTCCGACGCTTCATCTCCCGGAGCTCCGCAGAGAACCATGGAGCTCGACGGGATCTGCACCGGGTCAGGGGCCGCAGGGGTACAACTCGGTCAAGAGCCTCAGTGGCCGTCCTTTCCCAGGCTTCCACTAAGGCATCTGCCGAGCTGTGAGCAAGGGAGGCAGGTGGGGACCCCAGCGCTGCCTGGAACCTCTGGGGATCCATTAAGCGTCTGGGGCGGTACCATTTAATTGGTTCCAAACACCCACGGCGGGGGGTGGCAAAACGGAAGACCAGCCGCAGGAGATGATGATCGGTCCATGACAGGGGCATAATTGGAGAGCCCCCACCAAGATCATCTAACCACCGTCCAGATAAGAAAACTAGGTCAAGGGTGTGGCCTCCCTCATGAGTCGGTCCCGAAATTACTTGTGTCAGGTCCATGGCCGTCATGGAAGCCATGAACTCCCGAGCCAACTCAGATGATCCTCCCAGCGATGGTAGATTGAAGTCCCCCAAAACTATAAGTTTCGGGAACTCAACCACCAGCCCAGAGAGGACATCGAGCAGCTCAGGCAGGGCTGCTGCTGCGTGACTAGGTGAAAGGTACACCAGCAGCAAGCCCAACTGCGCACCAGGGCCGCATCTCAGAAAGAGAGACTCACACCCGACTATCTGAGGAACAGTGGCCTCCCGCGGACACAAGGTCTCCCTCATAACAACAGCCACACCCCCACCCCTACCCTGAGCCCGAGGCCGGTGCAGCACCCGGAAACCTGGTGGGCAAAGGTCAACCAGAGGAATCCCGCCCTCTGGGCCCAACCAAGTCTCCGTGATGCAAGCCAGGTCCGCCTGCTCACCCTCGACCAGATCACGAACGAGAGGAGCCTTATTAGAGACAGACCTGGCGTTCAAATACACCAGCCGGAGCTCAGGGGGCTGCACACCCTCACTCCCGGGACCTTGGGGTAGAGCCAGAGGGTCGGAGTGCCCCACCGCTTGTAAGCAGCGGAGAGGCCTTCCCTGAGATCGATACGGCCCTCTGCTCCTACATCTGCTGCCATTCCCTGATGTCGTGGGAATAGGTAGCCCCACGACCAGCCCTGGAGCCCCGGAGGTAACCGACCCCCGCTCCTCCCCCCTGCGATCTACATCGGCACTAGCCAGAACAGCGGTAGTTGGATAGCCCCCCTTATCCAAACAACCAAAAGAACCCTCCCGCCTCCCTAACCCCCTAAAAAATTTTGACAGAAAAATAATCAGGGGCCTCTTATTAGATCTACGTCGAAGGCCCCTACCCGTGCCCAGCCAACTCTCAGGGTCCCAATAAATGGGCCCTTCCTCGAGGTTATAATTGGCTGGCAAGGCGGGTCGCACCCAGGAGGGGGGAGCACCCCTGAGGGCGAACAAGTCCGTGGAAGAATATTTAAAGGAAGGCATAAATAGCAGTCCGGATCGCAGGCAGTCCATAGATAATAGTCCATGAGGAGGATCTATTCAGAGAAGGTGTCCCAGGCCTCCGTCCAGCCGCTGCCACTCAGCTGGATAAACCCCCCGGGCAGGCCTACCACCGTCCTCTCACGACGGCCACAGAGCCAATTCTCGGGGGGGATGGAAGTCTGGAGCAACCGCACTGGGTATGGCATGCCCCATAGAGCTCTCACCTCTAGGGGCAGCAGATGTAGATTCGGCCATCCTCTCACAATGGCTAATACCCAGAGTTCTCTGTCCTTTGGGGTGTAAGGGGCAATGCGCAGTCGATTGTAAAAGCAGAAATAACAAGCCATCATAGTCAATTCTGCTAACGGCCAAGTCCCCCGTTGTCCCGTCATTCCTAGAGGTTGTAACTGACCACCACTCCATAGGCCCTCAGTTCCATAATTATTAGGGCCTTCCAGACTGTGGTCAACAAAGATTGACTCCCCCAGGTCCATTAAATTCCCCGGAGCCCCCTCAAAATCCCGAGACACCAGCCAGATCACAACAAGTGTATTGGGGGGCGCCGGTCTTCCAGAGTCCTTCGAAATGACCCAAGTCCACAAGGCTCCACTGGGCTCCACCGGGATCCACCGGCTAGCCCAGGAACCTTCAGGGCCATCAGGAACAGTGGGGGTGCCAACCCATCTGGGATATGCAGAACCAACCGGGGGACCGGCGAACCGGCCATAACGCCATCGCTGAGTCATCGAAACCGCTGCTGCTGGGCCGCTATGGACACCGCCGCCGCCATCACCGTAGCCACCGGAACGCCGCCAAAGCCGCAAACAATCCGGGGAGAGCCACCGCCACCGCCGATGAAAAACGGGCCAAAAAGGCCCAGGCGGCAGCGGGACAAACGGTCCGGTAGAAGCAGGCCAGACCACAACAATCGATGGTAAAGTGGCCCGAAAATGGCCCGGGAACAACGCCGCCGCAGCCGCCGTCGTCGTCGCCATTAGGATAACCAAAAGCGTCGTCGATGCAGGCAAAAAGCAGGCAAAAAGCAGAGGCAGGCCGAACGAAAAGAAAGCGATAGAAAAGGCGGGCCAAAGCAGCTCGCAAACAGCTCCGTCGCCGCCGCTGCAACACCGCCGCCGCCAGCCGCCAGGAACTCCAAACGCCGCCGAAGAAGCCGCCGAAGAAGCCAAGACCGCCCGACATAGCCGGAAACTCCGCGACAACCAGCTGAGCAGGTAGCAAACCGGCAGCCCAGCGAAACGCCGGTCAAGCTGGGAAAGACCTAACCAACTGCAGAACTCATCGCTGCCACCCTTCCCCCAACCCAGGGCATAAAGGAAAAAGCCCTGAGGGGCTCCTAAGACGCCTATCTTCTCGGACCTGCAGAGCTCAACCTCACACGTCCGCCCGCACGTCCGCCATCTTGTTAAGATACAGCTGAACTGTTGCTTGTTTCAACCCTTATGTAGTTTAATCACATCTTGTCCAAATGTTTCCTCGGCTACCATCAACTAACACGGTTCTTCTCCTGCAAACTCTTTCTTGTTATTCTGGGTATTTCATAATGTTATCCATCCTTTTACTACCTCATGACTCTTTACCACCAGTCACCAACTTAACTGAAATTACTATCTTCATTTCCACCAAACCTATCCATTATTTATTTATTTATTGAACTTATATACCGCCCTTCTCCCGTAGGACCCAGGGAGGTTCACAAGGCAATTAAAACAACATTACAATACAAAAAGTTAATAACAATTAAAATAGATTAAATTATCCTTGATTAAAAATCTAAAACCCCTATAACTCTGATTAAAAACCCAATTACAATAAGTTAAAAATTAAAAATTAAAAATTCTCAGTCCTGGCCGGAAAGCTCAAAGAGCCAGGTCTTCAGGTCCCGGCGGAACAAACGAAAATCAGGGGCAGTCCTGAGCTCTACGGGTAACTGGTTCCAAAGGGCAGGCATGCCCACAGAGAAGGCCCTCCCCCTGGGTGTTGCCCGCCGGCAATACTTTGCCGGCGGCACCCTGAGAATGACCTCCCTGTGGGAGCGCACAGGATGAAGGGAACTTGATGCCGGCAGCAGGTGTTCCCTCAGATATCCCGGACCCAAGCCATTTAGGGCTTTATAGGTCATCACCAGCACCTTGAATCTTACCCGGAGGGCAACCGGAAGCCAATGCAGCTCACGGAGCAGAGGTGTTACATGGGAGTATCGGGAAGCCCCCATCACAACTCGCGCGGCTGCATTCTGTACCAGCTGAAGCCTCCGAGTGGTCCTCAAGGGCAGAGAGCGTTGTAGAGAGCGTTGCAGTAGTCTAACCGGGAGGTCACGAGCGCATGAGTGACTGTGCGCAAGGCATCTCAGTCCAGATAGGGCCGCAACTGATGCACCAGGCGAACCTGGGCAAAAGCCCCCCTGGTCACAGCTCCTATATGATCTTCAAGACTGAGCCGCGAGTCCAGGAGGACACCCAAGTTGCCAGCCCTATCGACGAGGGGTAACACCTCACCCCCCATCATTAAAGATGGAATAGAATGGTTCACTCGAGATGCCTGTACGCACAGCCACTCAGTCTTGGCAGGATTGAATCGGAGCCTGTTTCTCCCCATCCAAACCCGAACCGCCTCCAGGCAACAGGACATCATGTCGAGGGCATCACTGAGTTGGTTTGGAGTGGAAAGAAAAAGTTGGGTATCATCGGCGTACTGATGATACCCCACCCCAAAACCACGAATGATCTCGCCCAGCGGCTTCATATAGATATTGAACAGGAAGGGAGAGAGGACCGACCCCTGAGGAACTCCACAGACGAGAGACCTCGGGGCGGACCTCTGCCCTCCCGTCAACACCGACTGTGAACGGCCCAAGAGGTAGGAGGAGAACCACCATAAAACAGTGCCTCCCACTCCCAACCCCCTGAGACGTCGCACCAGGATACCATGGTCGATGGTATCAAAAGCCGCTGAAAGAACTAATAGGACTAGGACAGAGGAACAACCCCTGTCCCGAGCCCACCAGAGATCATTCATCAGCGTGACCAATGCCATCTCCGTGCTGTACCCGGGCCTGAAACCCGATTGGTACGGGTCAAGATAATCAGTTTCCTCCAGGAACAGAGGAAGCTGATACGCCACCACACTCTCAACAACCTTCGCTAAAAAGCGAAGGTTGGAGACCGGACGATAGTTATTCAAAATAGCTGGATCCAGGGCAGTCTTCTTGAGAAGGGTTCTCACCACCGCTTCCTTCAAGGCGGCGGGAAAGACACCCTCACTCAAAGAAGCAGATATCACTGCCTGGAACCAGCCTCGTGTCTCCTCCCGAGCTGAATAAACCAGCCAGGAAGGGCACGGGTCCAATAAACAGGTGGTAGAGCTCAGCCTCCCCATAATCCTGTCTACCTCCTCGGGAGTCACAGGATCAAACTCAGTCCAGATACTACTCTCAAGACCGCTCGATTCCTCCCCATCAGACTCTGCCCAGTCAGAGTCTAAACCGGTCTGAATCTGAGCGATTTTGTCTGTCAGATGCTGACTAAACTCCTCGGCCCGCCCCTGCAAGGGCTCCTCCCTCACCTCCTGAGAAAGGAGGGAACGAGTTACCCTAAACAGGGCAGCCGGGCGGTTATCTGCGGACGCGATGAGGGCGGCGAAGTAATTAGACTTCGCCGTCCTCATTGCCGCGAGATAAGACCTAGTGAAAGATCTTATTCGCATTAGATGCCTTCATTTTGAATTTGCTATTAAAAACTTATTTTAGACTGTAAGAAAAGAATGGTGTGACAGGAATTAAGGTCTGTCTAAAGAGTCAGATTTTAGATTTCAGTCATATGTTCTTGTGAAATCAGAACATTACTATACAAACTGCCAGTTTGTTTTGTTTGTAAAAACATTTCCACTTTTTTTTTAGTTCTGCAAAAAAGCTAACACATTCCAGAATCAAAACAGTACAAGGGTAAGAAGAGATAACGAAGATTTCAGGTTAAACTGAAAAAGTTTGATGAGATAAGAATTAATTTTACACCTACAGTTGGAGTTGCCAGCTCCATAATAATAAAATAATTAACACTAGCAAGCCAATCTACATGTGGCTTCTGTTCCCACACCACAAGATTTACTCTGGTATGCAACCAGGAGACACAATCATTTTTCTTTGTCCTCCCAGTTCAGTAAAGAAAAACAACAACAAATCAAATTCTTTATGGCAATAAGCGACTGAGCTATTACTTTTAGCACTTCCTAACTTTGACCCCAAGAGTTGATCAAAACAAAGGAGCACAATTCTTCTGGAGGTATCATGGCAGTGTAAACACAAGACATGAGAGAGATAATGAAAACATTTTCCAAGGGGAAACCATCCGAGTCTGTATCAAGGATAAATTCAGTCTGCATAGGGCCATGTATGCATTCCCACCCCCCAATATGTTGAGAATACTTGATTGCAAGAATCTCAGCCTCATACTTCAAAGACATTCTCTACAGCCCAACCCAACAGCTGTTCTCTTAGAAGTGAGATTTTGCAGTGGCTTGAAAGTTCACTTCAGCTCATATGAAAAATCATGGGAAGTCATAATACTATGGACATCTGTGGGGATTCTCAGTCATCCAGCTCATGGTTGTCTCAAAGGTGCTTTTTCAAAAGGCAACTGGACTTTGTTTTTCCTTGAAGATGTTTCGCTTCTCATCCAAGAAGCTTCTTCAGAACTGAAGAACTTCTGAACTGAAGAAGCTTCTTGCATGAGAAGTGAAAGGACTTCAAGGAAAAACAGTTGCCAGTCCAGTTGCCTTTTGAAAAAGCACCTTTGGGATAACGCCATGAAGTTCTTGGTGCTGTTTGAGAAGCCAACACAGAGATAAGCAGGGATCAACACCAGGCAAACAATCAGGGGGAAAACATTACTCCATCAAGGAAGAAACCATATCCCCACCAAAACTGGCAGGGCAAAGTGAATGAGTAGTTTTTAAGTGAATCATGTGGTTGATCAGTACATCTGGTTTTCTCCATTGACTTTGCTTGGCAGAAGCCAACTGGGAAGGTTTCGTGTGATCCTAGGATGCTGCAAGTATCATAAATACAGACCTGTTGCCAAATGCCATTGTAACTTCAAACAATCGCTAAACAAATAGTTGTAAGTCAAGGACTAGCAGTACCTATTGCTGGGATAGCTGTTGTAATGGCAGAATTGGCCTCAGTTTGAGCATATGGAAAATACTGTATGAAATAGAAAGGTTGCTTGGCTCTATCTTGAATATATCATGACTTGATGAATTTTCCCTCTCTTCGTTTTTCCATGAACATGACAAGGAAAATAGAGCTCAGAAAATCTCTTCCCTTTGAAGACCTGAAGATGAAGGTTTTTGTTTCTTTCTGCTTTTTTCCCCCCTCACCACAAAATTTTCCTTCAGCGAGCTGCACACGCCCTAAACATACTGAATTACATATCTTGGACCTTTTCTCTTTCTTTTATTTTTACAGTGTGTTTTAGATTCCCTGCCACCTCATCATAACCTAGCAGGGGAGCTGAAGAATAAATCAAGAATATCCAGACCAGTGACACATGAATTGCAGTGTTATAGTGTTATAGTATTATTTCTAATTTATACTATTTTGGAATAATTATAATTACCAGATATCATAGCAAACCCTTTGAAAGGGTCTACCAGTTAATATTCCAAGGCACAGCTTGAAGAATAAATGCATCAATTTGGGCTTTTTCCTATTTTTAAACAAAGATGTCCTCTGCTCATCCTTGTGTCAATAACAAATTAGCCCAGCATGAAATTGACTGTCCTCATGGCTGACTTCGCTCCAAAGTAATAGATGACAGAGCCAAATAGCTTTTACACTCACTAAGGATGCCATGGATGGTTTTCTTTCTCTCCATCAAAATTTGTTTGCTTGTTTTATTTTATTCCTGGGTGGCTTAGAGTATAAAACATATCAAAACTAGTGAAACGTGGAAATCAAACCCCAAAGACAGCATCACTTGGAAGGAGCAACAGCCAATTCTGTCCCCACCCATGGAGATAAAAACAGACCAAAGTCTCTCCCACCTCATCTTAACAGGCCAAAGAATAATATTTTTAATGCTCTTTTAAGGGTAGTAAAGTGGAAGCTATGTGTATCTTCGGGATAATGTGGTTCACGAGGGACCAGTGGCATGACAAGGAATGAGGAAGGAGTTATCCATCTTTCCTCCTGCCTCACTCTGTCACCATCCCTGAAACAAATCCAGAATGGACCATTTATCATGGCTGAGTTAAGAATTATATCCTTGAGCCACCGGAAAACTCTAGCAGGATAAATTTTGCTGTACCCATTGGAAATCTCTATCCTGTTCTTTAATGAAAAGACGGACGAGGTGGGACATGATAGCAATGTTCCAATATTTGAAGGGGTTACATTTAGGGTGGGTGCTCCAACACTGGACGTTTTCAAGAAGAGATTGGACAGCCATTTGTCTGGAATGGTATAGGGTCTCCTGTTTTGAGCAGTGGGTTGGCCTCGAAGACCTCCAAGGTCCCTTCTGACTCTGTTGTTCTCTTAAAATGTTTCTTGTGGCAGAGGAACCAAAAATAAAGACTAGGGGTGACAGGATAGCAGTGTTCCAATATTTGAAGGGGTTGCCACAAGGATGAAGGTCTCCAAAGCACCTGAGGGCAGAACAAGAAGCAATGGATGGAAACTAACCAAGGGGAGAAGCAACCTAGAAGTAAGGAGAAATTTCCTGACAGAACAATTAATCAGTGGAATGGCTTTCCTACAGAGGTTGTGGGTGCTCCACCACTGGAGATTTTAAAGAAGAGATTGGACAGTGATTTGTCTGAAATGGTATGGGGTTTCCTGCCTGAGCAGGGGGTTGGACTAGAAGACCTCAAACTCTGTTATTCTGTTCCTTTGTTATTGTGGCATGATGCCAGAAAGCATTTGCTCCTATTAACGTTACACAGCACATGAGAACAGATTCCTTCAGTTTACCTTCTTTCTGTTCCCATCAATGACAGTAGCTAGGAGGAAAACATCTACCAATCACTATCCTAAGCATGAACCAGGCTGGGGCAGAGGTGAATTTTGACCAGCAAATTTAGCCATTGGCAACCTTCTCTTAGAATTTTTTTTAATTATTATTATATTCATTTTTATTTTTCCATTTCTTCCACAAACAAATTAACAAATATACCGCAATACATAGATACATGCACATAAGTATGGGTGCTGCTCGTCCATTTCCCCTTTCACTGTATCGCTGGAATTGTGCACATATTTTGCCTGGCTGCATTGAAAGGAAAACAGATTCTTGGAGGATAGCTGACAGTGAAATCCAAACTATGCTGTGAGTATTAAAAAGGTAAAGGTTCCCCCGCACATGCATGCTAGTCGTTTCCAACTCTAGGGGCCGGTGCTCATCTCCGTTTCAAAGCCGAAGAGCCAGCGCTTGTCCGAGGACGTCTCTGTGGTCATGTGGCCGGCATGACTAGGAGCCAAAGGCGCACGGAACGCTGTTACCTTCCCACCGTAGTGGTCCCTATTTTTCTACTTGCATTTTTACGTGCTTTCGAACTGCTAGGTTGGCAGAAGCTGGGACGAGTAACAGGGGCTCACTCTGCTACGTGGCACTCGGGATTTGACCCGCCAAACTGCCGACCTTCTGATCGACAAGCTCAGCGTCCTAACCCACTGAGCCACCGCGTCCCTTTTGCTGTATTATGTCCCTTTTTAAAAGCGGATTTTCTGGAATACAGGCAGTCCTCGTCTTACAACCACAATGGAGACCAGTATTTCGGTCGTTAGGCACTGTGGTGGTTAAGTCAAGGCACTACATGACCAGACTCAAATTTATAAGTGGTTTTACAAGCAAACTACTGCAATCATTAAGCAAAATGTGTGATTGTTACATGGACCACATGACTGTTAAATGAATCAATTCTCCCAAAAGGACAGCTTTTTGTCACAAACCAGCAAAACAAATCACAAATTGTGGACATGTGACTGCAAAATGCTGCAGTGGTCAAGTGTTTGAAATGTGATCACATGACTGCAAGGGTGGTGATGGTCCAAAGATCAGTCACAAGTAGCTTTTTTGAAGTCCATCGTAACTTCAAACAGTGATTAAGCAACTGGTCATAAGTTGAGCCCAGTACCTGTAGTCTTCTTCTAGAATAGGGGTCTTCAAACTTGGCCCTTTTATGACTTGTGGACTTCAACTCCCAGAATTCCTCTGGGAAGTGAAGTCCACAACTCATAAAAGGGCCAAGTTTGAAGACCCCTATTCTAGAAGAAGACTAAGTCCATGTTCAAAGCACTCTAACAATGTAAACAATGTAAATTCTTGATATTCTTTTACTCAGTTGTCTCAAAAGTGCTTTTTCAAGAGGCAACTGGACTTTCTTGTTTTTCTTGAAGAGCTGAAGAAGCTTCTTGGATGAGAAGTGAAACATTTTAAAACAGGCATGTCAAATTTGTGATGTCACGTGACGTCGTGTGACGTATCATGACTTTTTCCCCATTGCTGGCAATGGGGTGGGCACGGTTTCATCGTGATGCATCTGTCTTCAAAGAAAAACAAGAAAGTCCAGTTGCCTCTTGAAAAAGCACTTTTGGAACAACCATGACCTGGATGACTGAGAATCTCCATAGACCTCCTGCTCAGTTCTTGAGATAAAACTATACACAGAGCTTGCCTTCAATGTTTCCCAATGGATGGACTCCTAAACAAACCTTCTCATGTGCTAAAAATGGAATGGGATCCCAAGTCTCTGCCTAACTAGAAACTGGGTCTTGTTAAGACGGGATCTGCGTCATTCAAACCCAGTGCCTATCCCATACATGTGTATGAAGATGCTTATAGTTTTGCACACATGCTTTGAGTGTCCAGCTATTTCATGTTTCAATTCCAAAGGAGGAAGTTTCCCTTCAATGCTTTGTACAGACAAATATAGGAAAATATTAATTTAATTAGCTTATTTACAGGTATGCATTTTAGGACTTTTTCAGAGGTATGCTTTCACAGAGAAGCAATCAGACAAGAGGACAGCCAGCTGCAAGACATAACAGTTGGAGAGCCAGTAATAAGGAAGACCGTACATAGCTGCTTAGACTGGAAAGGGAACTTTAAACAAAAAAGCTGATTATTTGCCAGCACTTGCACAGAAAATGCTTCCAAAGAAACTAAGTTCCACAGTGTTTAGGCAACTACCATGAAGAGTCTATACCTCTTCCAGGCCAATTTCTTAATGAGAGGCATTCAAGAATGACCTCTGCAAAGATACTTGTCTAGGATTGCACCAGAATGGAGTTGTTAGTTCCTTAAATAAATAAAAGTCTTTGGGTTGAGCCCAACTCCTAGTGACTTCATGGGTACATCCTATAGCTCTTTTGGCAATGTTATAGGAGTAATTTGGCATTGCATTTTTCTAGGATACTTTTTCCACTTTAGTCTACACAGTATGTCTGGGAGGAATCCTATCCAAGTATCAACCAGTCCCAAGCATGCTTAGCTTCTAAACACAGACAACTCGGATGCTGCCATCTGCCCCATACGTAATATCAATAGCCTGCTCACCAATTGTTTAGGTCTTAATACCAGCATTTTGAATAGCAGTGAAAGTGTTTTAGTGAAAAGAATAAAACATAGCAAGAACTTTACATACTCTCAAACATGGTGTGCCTGAGCTATTCATAAAATGGGTCCAAATGTTCCATGTTAATACCAGCAGCCAATTATCGTGCACTGCCAGCCTTTCTGACACCTTTTCTGTGGAAGTTGGCATGCGCCAAGGCTGAGCATTGTTGCCATGAATGTTTATTCCCATCATGAGTACCATCACATCAGACCAGGTCTTCAAACTGGCTGGCTGAAGAATTCTGAGAGTTGAAGTCCACAAGTCTTAAAGTTGCCAAGTTTGAAGACCCCTGCATTAGACCATCACAGTGCCTCCTATACAGTGGTGGGATTCAGCCAGTTTGCACCAGTTCAGCAGAACTGGTAGCTAATTTTTTGTTGCCCAGGCCCAGAATGGACTTTCGGAAGCGGCATCCACACAGAGAACCGGTTGTTCACATATTTGAATCCCACCACTGCTCCTGTACAGGTAGTCCTTACGACCACAATTAAGCCCAAAATTTCTATTGCTAAGAGAGAAATGTATTAAATAAGTTTTGCCCCATTTTACGTCCTTTCTTGCTACAGTTGTTAAGTGAATCACTGGAGTTTTTAAGTTAGCAAGATGGTAGTAAAGTGAATCTGGCTTCCCCACTGACTTTTTTTTTTAATCCCATTTATATCCCGCCCTTCTCCGAAGACTCAGGGCGGCTTACAATTTAAAGCACAAATCAATGTGCTTAGCAATAGCCTTCATTCTATGTATATGCCTGCTTATTATTAGGGCTTTCGCCCCCCCCCCCCAAAGTGGCATTATTACAAAGTCAGCTTATTGCCCCCAACAATCTGGGTCCTCATTTTACCTACCTCGGAAGGATGGAAGGCTGAGTCAACCTTGGGCCTGGTGGGATGCGAACCTGCACTAATTGCAGGCAGCTGGTGTTACTTAAGGAGGCATTAGCCCACTGCTCCACCAAGGCTCTTTGTTTGTCAGAAGTTTACAAAAGGTGATCACATGAGCCTGGGACTCTGCAACCATCATAAATATGAGTCAGTTGCCAAGTGTCTGCATTCTGATCACATGACCACAGGGATGCAGCAGCGGTCATAAGTGTGAAAACTGGTCATAAGTCACTTTTCCCCAGTGCCATCGTAACTTTGAACGATCACTAAATGACCTGTTGTAAGCTGAGGAGTATCTATATTAGGGGTGGGCAATTAATTTTCCCAAGGGGCCACATGAAAAACTGAATCCTTTGCAAAGGGCCTAACTGCTTATTTACATTTTATTTAACTTCTAATTGATGCAGACCGGATAGGGACAGCCCAGAGCCCTTAAATTGCCAGATCTGCTCTATGTTGATCATACTACTGCTAAGCTTGTAAGCCGCCCTGAGTCTTCGGAGAAGGGCGGGATATAAATGGAATTAAATAAATAAATAAATAAATAAATAAATAAATAAATAAATAAAATATCCTATTCACAGGTATCACCAGGGAAAAAGCTTAGCACTGTGTCCAGACATGGCAAAGGTAAGTTAATAGCATGACCTCCAAATGGTTTGCCTGCACAGAAATCTAAAAGCAAATAATTTTTTTTTTTACTAATACCTGTACCATAAAAATTCTTGGCACTTATTTCTGATCCATTAACCTCAATTTCTCTTTGGAGGTAGTGCTCCATTTTTTTTTAATGATTTGACCAGTGGATTGTAAAATGTAAGTTTTATATGCAGGCTTGCCAGATATCAATCTCATCGTTAAAAGTGTAGGCCTCTTTGTTTGAAGTAGGATGTTATAAAAAGCCTCCTGGATCCATCCACAGTCTTAACAAAACTTATTTTATTCTCCACAATGAAGCTAATAGAGAATGACTTAATGCTTTAGTCAGCAAGGTATTTTTAAAAAAAATAATAAAACTTTTGGTAACCTCCTGAAGGGTACACGGAAGCTGAAAACAGGCTTGAATAAATGATCCCAACAAAAGTTAAAAATTAATCAGGCTGCAATACACTAAGGCAATTCCAGATTAAGATAAATGAAGTAGAATTTCCCTAAAAATATTGTACTGAAATAAGTACTATATCAAAAGAAAGGTCCCTATTTTAAACATGTCGCTAACTATGGCAAAATCAGAAACCCACCATGGGATTTTTTTACTTGAGGATGGAAACAATCCAGTTGGATTTGAGGTTTCATTTGCAAAAGAAAGTCAAGTTTTTCTTAATGCTTCTTCTCATGCAAGAAGGACTAATGAAAGGAAGTCTTAAGATAAATTAGTCTTTACCTTCGCCTCCCTTCAGATAGTCTTTGGCCCGGCTGATCTTGAAGACCATCAAGCAGAACTATTCACCAGGAAATCCTAGAGATGTAATTACATCACATTATCAGCTTACTGTAAAATCCAATATTAGATTTAGAGACAGGAAATCTACAGTATTATATGAGCTGAGAGACACAAGAGCACAGAACATAGAATAATAGAGTTGGAAGGGACCTTGGAGATCTTCTAGTCCAGCCCTTTGCCTGTGGCAGGAGATCCTATGGACAAAATTTGGTTCTTAGCGTAATGACAAACTTCCATACTGGGTCTAGGTTTTGCTCTCATGTTGTAAAGACAAGAACCAGCTGTTAATATCTTTATGAAATGACATAAATATAATTGACGAGTAATTTTCCAATTTCTCAGCAGAAAAACTCAACTCGGCATATTATGTACCGCAAGGATTTTACTGAGGATCCATCCTCACTTTGTACCTGCAAATCATGGCACAAAGAGACCTGTGTGACTCCTCATAACTTTACTTTCATATCATCCCCACTCCAAATTGGGAGACTATAATATAGATTGGTGTCGATCTATTCTTAGTTTAGAAGAATTGTTTCCCTCTTATCCTGACACAAATCCTGCCAGTTTTTTAACAACAGAACAGAATCCACTGCTTATCTGATTAATTGGCTCATTGTCAAAGTGTTCTTATTATTTGGACGTTTTTTTCTAACATTCCAGAACAATTTGTCTAACTGTAACTTAAATTCACAGAATAACAGAACTGAAAGGGACCTTGGAGGTCTTCTAGTCCAACCCCCTGCTCAGGCAGGAAATCCTACACCATTTCAGACTAATGGCTGTCCAGTCTCTTCTTAAAAACTCAGTGCTTGAAGCACCCACAACCTCTGGAGGCAAGTTGTTCCACTGGTTAATTTTTTGAACTGTCAGGAAGTTTCTCCTTAGTTCTAGGTTGCTTCTCACCTTGACTAGTTTCCATCCGTTACTTCTTGTCCTGCCTTCAGGTGCTTTGGAGAATAGCTTGACTCCCTCTTCTTTGTGGCAGCCCCTGAGATATTGGAACACTGCTATCATGTCACTCCTAGTCCTTCTTTTTATTAAACTAGATACAGCCAATTCTAGCAACTGTTCTTTATATGTTTTAAGCTCCAGTCCCCTAATCATCTTAGTTGCTCTTCTCTGCACTCTTTCTAGACTCTCAACATCCTTTTTACATTGTGGCAACCAAAACTGGATGTAGTATTCCAAGTGTGATCTTACCAAGGCATTATAACGTGGCATTAACGCTTCATGGGATCTTGAGTCTATCCATCTTTAATGCAGCCTAGAACTGCACACTACCGGCTCGTATTTAAGTGATTGTCCACTAGGACTCCAAGATCCTTCTTGCAGTCTCTACTATTGAGCCTGGCACCATTTGGTTGCACCATTTAGTCTTCTTCTTGCCTAAATGTAGAACCTTACTTTCTTACTTTCTTCACTATTGAATTTCCTTGTATTAGATAGCACAAGTCTGTCAAGACCCTTCCGTATTACAGCTTATTCTGTAATAAGCGTTTGATGTTCAAGTAGCTTAAAGTAAGGATGAAAACAGCTTTTGATTTAAATCACTTCTGAAGGAAATGCAATACACGTATGCACACAACCATTCAAAATTCAACTGGATAGCTGAGTTTTCCACAGAAATCCATAACTTGAGTGGGAGATTTTTTGACTGCAAACTGAAGATGTTTCTCACCTACTGTAGGTCCAACCAGACACAGCTTTCCTATAGAAGCAACTGAAGATTAATGAAAACAGGTGTTATTTGGATAGAGTAAGTCAGTAAGTAGTAAGTAAGTAAGTAAACATCAAAAACTAAAAAAAAACCAATATATTTTATTTCTCAACTGATGAAACACTCATTTATTTTGAAGAGTAGATTCTCTAAGAGGTCACTTAAAGTAATAAAGATAGCCATTTTTATCCAAATACTATCATTTTAAAATATTGGCTCTCATATTAGAAAATGTACCAGCTATTTTAAATTGTTAATTTCTCAATACGTCATCCAATAAATTCAGGACTGGCATGTTTGTACAAGAAAGACCTACCACAATACACTTTATCATTTGTTTATTTTTTCCTTTTGTGGGAAAGGGAACAAACAATGTTACAGGGTTTCCTATAAAACTTAATATTAAAGCAACATTACCACTTTTGTGGCAGCAGATTTTATCTGGCCAAGCTGTATAAATGTAGAAGGGAGATATTTTTGGCATAGCTCAGATAGAAACCAGACATGGCACTATATAATATTAAAAAGAACTGCTGAAAAGTACTGGAAAACCTACCCTATAGATCAGGGGTGTCAAACTCAATTTCATTGAGGGCCGCATCAGCGTTGAGGTTGCCCTCAAGGGGCCGGGTGGGTATGGCCATGGTGGGCATGGCCTACTGGCTGGGTGTGGCTAGAGTGCGTATGGCCTACTGGGTGGGCATGGCCAGCTCTACATCATTCGCATCAAGGGTGCCTATGGGGGCCTGGACAGGGGTGGGACAGATCTGAGGGTCTCTGGCAGAAGGAGGGTCTCTGGGCCAGGGCCAAGGCAGTGGGGGCCGTTCCCTCACTGTTTCCAGGATGGCTTCACCGGCCACATGAAACCACTTTGCGGGCCGGATCCGGCCCCCGGGCCTTGTGTTTGACATGTCTGCTATAGATATATGTTTTTTAAATATATGAAAGGCTGCCATATATGATGGACATAAATATTTTTGAATAAAATGGTAACAAGAATGTTTGAATACTAGATTTGTTTACATCCGATCATTTTTTGTGTTAAATCTTTTGGAACATTAGAAAACAATGTGATAATTGCCAATAACATAAGCTCCAGTTTAATCATTGTATAAGAGTTCTTGTTGGAAATATATTTAAAATGAGCTATGTGAAATTGAATTGAAAATACATTGTTTTGTGAACTAAATTTGGTATACATAATTTTGCCCAGCAGTGTTAGTTTAATTCTCATGAGATTGTAAAAATATTGTGAGATTTCACAATCATTGGCAACATCTCATGAAAGCCCTGAAGAGATCATCAGAATCTTAGAAGAACTTTCACAAAAATGCTCCAAATGTTGTTAGATTTTGATGAAATGATTTGGCAATACTAAAATGACATGGGGAGGTGTGTTTTAATAATTGACGTGTGTCTTAATGAATCTTAATGATTCAGTGAGTGTTCCTGTGACTTCAAGTGTAACACTGCTAATCCTTGCAAACTCGATATATATTGGCTCGTCCGAAACAATATCTCTCTCTCTCTCTCTCTCTCTCTCTCTCTCTCTCTCTCTCTCTCTCTCTCTCTCTCTCTCTCTCTCTCTCTCTCTCTCTCTCTCCCTCCCTCCCTCCCTCCCTCCCTCCCTCCATCCATCCATCCATCCATCCCATATTTACAAGTTAGAACAGTTAAAACAATTTTTTTTAAAAAAGAAGCAATTATAAAACCTAAGAGGAAAACAGAAATAACATTTCAGAGTTTAATGTCGAGTTTGGAGATCCAGTCAGTAGCTGCCGTTGTTACGCAGAGGAAGAGGAGGAGGAAACACCCTGAGGAAAGTACATATTGAGCTCTAAATGAGTTGCTGTTCTTAGTTTGCGTTCTTCCAAGTGCAAAGTGAAGCAGAAACGCCACAGGTGACCCCTTTAAAGGCAACTGACCATTGTTTGTTTTTGCCTAATGACCATAGTTAATTTATTGTCCAAGGTTATATGCATGCCTGACAATAAATTCTGAAAACAGAATTACCTTGAAATTATTGATCCCTTAGACCAGGGGTAGGTAACCTTGGCTCTTTTATGACTCGAAGTTGAAGTTCTGGAAGTTGAAGTCCACGAGTCATAAAAGAGCCAACATTGCCTACCCCTGCCCTAGACCAGGGGGTCTTCAAACTTGGCCCTTTTATGACTCGTGGACTTCAATTCCCAGAACTCCTCAGCCAGTGTGCCTGGCTGAGGAATTTTGGGAGTTGAAGTCCACAAGTCATAAAAGGGCCAAGTTTGAAGACCCCTGCCCTAGACAAAGAGCAGGCTGAGTGAAAGACAAAGAAACATAAGAGACCAAGATCAGCATCCCTCTGTCCCTTGTGGTCAGAAGGTTGCAAGGCAGTGGAAACTCAATGCCATTGAAGTAACAATTCCAGGTATTGCATCAATCCCATGGGTAGGAAGGATCCCTTCTTTACCAGACAGCAGCTGTTAATATGGATGGTTATGTGAGGAAGATGAGCAAACTGGGAAGAAGAAAGCACTACTTTCTCAAACATCATGGTCCCAATCCAGCAATTTCTCTTTGTCAAGTAATGTATGTAAAATGTGATCATATATTGTATATTGCCAAGTTTAATTATTTGGTTTCAATCTTACTAGGTGGGAGTTTAATTGGAGGTTCATTTAGTCCCTTTTTATAAGCAACAATACCCATGGCACTTAGATTTATATACTGCTTTCATAGTGCTTTACAGCCCTCTCTGAGCGGTTTACAGAGTCAGCATATTGTCCCCAACAATCTGGGTCCTCATTTTAATGACCTCGGAAGGATGGAAGGCTGAGTAAAATCTTGAGCCGGTCAGGATCAAACTGCTGGCAGTGAGCAGTGACCTAAACTACCATGCTGCATTGTAACCTCTGCGCCATCAGAGCTCACACACAAGAGTTCATAGGCTGAATAATGCTTTGATCTAGATGTTGATTATATTGTGGTTTAATCTGTATTAGTAGGTATTTTTATTGTTGTACGCTTCTTTGATTTTCACATAAATAGAAGAAGAGATAAAGCCAATAAATAAAGAATGCATTAATAAACATCATTGGAAAAAATCACCATCTGATCAAACTGGAGCAAAGGCCAGAGTTTATCTCTGTGAAGCAGGAACAAGTCAACCATAGTGCTTATGATTAAGAATAGAGAAGAGAAGGAAACACACAATATCTTTGTGCACACACAAACTCATATTTGTGTAAAGAAAACATTGCAAAAGGTATATCCAGGGACGCTGAATCAGAAGTAAGTTTCCTTGTAGATATAACAAGATGGACAAGTAGTGACTTGGGAGTTGCCTATTCCATGCTCTACAACTTGTACATCTTCGTGTTAACAAATTATTTCACCAAAGCTATATAAATTAATGAGGTACCAGCTGATGTCAGGCTTCAATTATGCTTGGGTATGTGTGCAAGCACATGTGTTTTAAAACTTCAGATTTATTAGAAAGTATTGGCAGATGCATAAAATGACTCTTCTCAAATGGTTTTCAACACTAACGAAGGGGCCTTCCTTGTTGTTGGGCCATGACTGGTGTGAATTACAAGGTGTTCCTTAGCATTTTTGCAAATGTGAGTTCACTGCTGTGCAAAAATGTTGACTATGCAATTGGATGATATCTTGATTTATGGACATCCACTGGATGAACCCCTCAAGCACCTGAAAGCAATCTTTCATCGAGTGGAGGAAATAGTTGGGTTTGACTTTTCACTCCTCAAAGTGATTCTTTGAGACAGCCGGTAACCAGATATGGATTTAGGATATATTGTTGGGTAAAAGAATTTTTTTTTAAAAAAAATCAGAGACACATAAAAATGGAAGCTATTTCAATCCACTAATAGTTGGTCATGAGATGTTTTAGGGTGCTGAAGATCTTGAGATCTTGAGATCTTGAAAATTACCTGCAATTTTTTTTTAAAAAAAAGTTCTTTTACCATGACTGGAACTGTCTTCCAGTATTCCAACATTAATTCATTCCTTCACATTTGGCACTGAGGTATTAGTTCCTCTTGTAGAAATTGCAGATAATAGGTATTTCTTCTCTCTAAAATTAAATACAGGAGGAAATAAATGATAGAACTGGAATAGCTGCCTTTAAGTTTAGCTTAGCCATCTCCAAATTGTCTCCCTTCTGAACTGCTAGGTCTGCACATCCCAAAATTCCCCTCCTCCTCCCCTCCAGCCTACTACAGTTGAAAATACCTCTGGAAGAGGACAGTTAGGGGAGAGTGATTTAATTTTGTGCTCTAAGACAGAACTTACTACATCTTTTATATATTTGCGTGGACTTTCTTTAGAAAAAAAATCATTGCTAAATGCTATGGGTCTGGGATAATATTCAGAAAAATAAGTCACCTTTGGGAAGATGGGTAACATATAAATATAATACAGGTAGACCTCGATTTATGACCACAATTGAGCGTAAAATTTATGTTGTTAAGTGAGTTTTGCCCCGTTTTATGACTTTTCTTCCCAGAGTTAAGTAAATCATTGCAGTTGCTAAGTTAGTAGCATGGTTGTTAAGTGAATCTGGCTTCCCCCATTGACTTTGCTTATCAGAAGGTCACAAAAGGTGGTCATAGGACCCCGGGACACTGACATCGTCATAAATATGAGTTAGTTGCCAAGCATCTGAATTTTGACTGAGAATGCTGAAACATTCCTAAGTGTGGGGAAAAAGGCATAAGTTCCCTTTTCAGTGCCATTGTAACTTTCAATGGTCACTAAATGAATTGTTGTAAGTTGAGGACTACCTGTAGATAAATAAAAATGGCAGGACAAACCTTTGTTCTGAAGCAAGTGCAGGAAGGTTTGTGCTTCCTGATAAGATATGTGAGTGTGTCCTCAACTGTCCTCAACTTACAACAGTTCATTTAGTGACTGTTCAAAGTTACAACGGCACTGAAAAAAGTGACTTGTGACCATTTTTCACATTTATGACCTTTGATCATGTGGCCATGTGATCAAAATTCAGTTGCTTGGCCACAGATTCATACTTATGACCATTGCTGTGTCCCAAGGTCCTGTGATCCCCTTTTGCAACCTCCTGACAAGCAAAGTCAATGAAGAAGCCAGATTCACTTAACAACCGGGTTACTAACTTATCAACTGCAGGAGTTCACTTAACAACTGCCGGAGGAAAGGTCATAAAATGGGGCAAATGTCACTTAACAAATGTTTCACTTAACAACAGAAATTTTGGGCTCATTTGTGGTTGTTAAGTCAAGGACTACCTAGAGCAGGGGTAGGCAACCTTGGCTCTTTTATGACTCGTGGACTTCAGCTCCCAGAATTCCTGAGCCAGCCATGCTGAGGGGAAAGGGGGAGGTTTCCATGCTGAGCCATGCCGGCTCAGGAATTCTGGGAGTTGAAGTCCACGAGTCCTAAAAGAGCCAAGGTTGCCTACCCCTGATCTAGAGTCAATCCCAATCAAGTTCTGCTCTAGACAACAACCCTGCAGCTCCCATTCAAAGTGAAGGCAATTGATGGGGTTATTTCCTAGACATAAAGAAATCTGAGGGCAGCAGGAAAATTACCCCAGGGTATATTTCCATCTGAAGAACTGCCTCTTCTTGGGGTTTTTTTGTTTTGTTTTTAACCTTAGACTCATCAGACCTATGCTAGAATTCCTCTGCACCATGTATTTGATGATGGCGATGATGATTTTGAGGTTGCTGGGAGGTTTTTTCCCTCCCAATTTCTAAGGCAGCAACCTTGGATTATGTAGGCCTGCTTTCCATATTCAGTGCATTTGAAGATGATTCTACAAACCCAGCATGATGCAACTCTACTTCCAACATGGAAGAAGATGTGGTAAGGCAAACTTGACAAGTGAAATTAATTATTGCATTCCATTAATTTTGAGTCATACCCCCCCAGCCCATTAAAGCCAAGAGAGCCTTATGGAAAACAAACTCACCGCAGGGCATTGAAATGTTAGTTTTGGCCTCTGCCTTCTCCATCCTGCTGGGGTCTTTTTTTGGACAGGCTAACTTCATTGTGGTTTGCTTCCACTGCTAACATCAGTAGAACATCTGCTGTCTTCGAGGGAGAAAAAGAGAGAGATCGATTCTTCATCCGAAGCTGCAGTGGGAAAAGATGGAGCCTCCTTAGCTACTTGAGATGCTGGCAATATCAGTTTCTCATGCTCTGTTTCTTTTATTTATCTCACAAGTGTCATTTCTCAGCATTCTGGGTGAAATACTGTTAAGCACACGATGGCTAAAGTATTCTGTGTGATGATATTTCTTAATGTATTAATTTATATCCCACCTTTATTACTTTTATAAATAACTCAAGATGGTGGACACATACAATATTCTTCCTTCTTGCTACTTTCTCCACAATAACAGCGCTATGAGGAAGATGGGTTGAGAGAGAGAGTAACTGGCCCCAAGTCAATCAGTTGGCTTTCATGTTTAAGACAGGATAGTCACCGTCTCATAATGATTGGCCCAAAGACATCCTGCTGACTTTCGTTCCAAAGGCGGGATTAGAACTCACAGTCTCCTGACTTCTAGCTTGGTGCCTTAACCACTAAACCAAATTGGCTTATCACCTATGCATTATTTTTAAAAAATATTAAATTTTTATTCCACCCTTTGTAGAGGAATTCAAAATGGCATATGCAATGCTCCTGTTGTCCTGTTTTTCTCCTGACTACAACCACAAATCTGTGAGTAGGTTGGGCTGACAGAGAGTGATTTGCCCATCGTCACCCAGTCAGCTTTTGGGGCTATGGGTTGACTAAAACCTGGATCTCTCTGCCCCTAGCAGAGCCACTACAGCACACTTCTGCAATCTTTCCTGGAAAAATAAAGCAGTCCTTAATAGTTTAACAATTTAATTTTTGTAGGTAACAATAAGGAACCATCAGATATAATAATAGCAAGTAAGACTTCCAGAGTCTACTTAGAGTTGGGTGACTAATACATTTAAGCCAGTAAATAAATATATAAATAGAAAATAAAGATAGTTAGACTGGTAAGAGCAAATACTTTTTACTTCTTCTTTTTCTTGTTCTTACAAGAAATAAAATCATTAAAAGGATTTACCGATGTAAGTTGGAAAGTTAGAGCGATCAGGTTCGTATTATTATTCCTTCCTTCCTTCCTTCCTTCCTTCCTTCCTTCCTTCCTTCCTTCCTTCCTTCCTTCCTTCCTTCCTCCCTCCCTCCCTCCCTCCCTCCCTCCCTCAAATTGCACTAACACTTTGCATAACTTTATTTTAAGTTCAATTTAAAAAACAGCATTAAAATTGGTACCAAAGATGACTTGACAAAGTTGTTGAAAAATGAGAACTGTTAAGTAAAATGCCCCAGAAAAAAAATAACATTTATCAATATTATATATAATGCCATGATAGCATAAAATGAAGACTTTTATAAGAACATGCTATTAGTTTACAGTGGTTTAAGCCATCTCCTGCTATATGGGATAAGTTAACCATATTGTATGAAATGATAAATAATTTATATTAATAACAGACTATAATTGATGGGTTCTAAAGTGAAGCTGAGATTTAGAAGCCCAAATTGTGTTTGCAGCCATTAAAGTGAAATTTTACACTTCCCACCTGGGATCCATCAGTGCAATTCATAAGAAAGCCCCAGACCATCATTTAGACACTCACATATTCCCCAAATTTCTTCTTGAACTTTGTCAGAAGTATAATATTCTGCTGTACTGTTTCACATTTCACAGTGTTTTGGTTTTAATGTTGATCTTAGTATTTTCTCCTTTTTTTAATGTAAACTCTCTTCTGAGAGGCTTCCTGTTAAATAACAACAACAACATAACAAAACAGTAACAAACATAAAGCCTTCGCTAGGAGAATTAGAAAAATAATGACAACACTCCAGACTTAACAATTGTTGATAAGAAAGGCAAAAAAAGCCTGGATAATAAACATTGCAATACTGAGGATAAACAGAATAGAATAGAAACAACTGGAGAAAATCATAAAATATAAAGACCTGCAAGTAAAATGACAGTGGCAAAAGAAATCAAAATAGTACTAGTAGTAAAAGGGGTGCAATTCCAAAGTATCTGGAGCACCTTTTGAACACTATCGGCACTGACAAGATTAAGGTAAAGGTAAAGGTTCCCCCGCACATGCGTGCTAGTCGTTTCCGACTCTAGGGGCCGGCGCTCATCTCTGTTGCAAAGCCGAAGAGCCAGCGCTTGTCCGAGGACGTCTCCGTGGTCATGTGGCCGGCATGACTAGATGCCAGAGGCGCACGGAACACTGTTACCTTCCCACCGTAGTGGTCCCTATTTTTCTACTTGCATTTTTAACGTGCTTTCGAACTGCTAGGTTGGCAGAAGCTGGGACGAGTAACAGGTGCTCACTCTGTTACACGGCACCCGGGATTTGACCCGCCAAACTGCCAAACTTCTGATCGACAAGCTCAGCGTCCTAACCCACTGAGCCACCGCGTCCCTACTGACAAGATTACCATCAGTTAATTGCAAAAGATAGCTTTAGTTGCAACAACTTACAGACTGTGACAATACCATTAATATTATTAAACAACAACATCTGCTTAGCCCCGGTGCTTGGGAAGGACTCAATAAGTGGGCAATAATGCCAAAACCAGTCTAAACATTTGGCTGATTGTGCAACCAACCACCATCATAATAATGGTGAACTCTGTATGCTATAAAATCCCTTGATCAGATTCTACTTTAACCACAGATTCACTGTGGCCTTAGGCAAGCAAACTTTTAATTATCCCAAGTGCTGCAGTGATAACATTTGTATGCTAAGCCACTTTAAGAAAAGACTGTAAGGTAAAATATACAAGGCTGCTTTAAACAACTGGAAGAGGAATGCCATTGAAGGCAGCAGATTTAAAGGTCTATCTTGGGGCAGGTTCAGACTGAAATTGCAGAGACATTGTGCAACGTTTGTGTGTTATGATGTTTTTTAAAAAGTCTTTGTATCTTAACATTAAGACAGATGAAAAAATATTTTGTTTCTCTGAAAAAAAAGTTTTGAACTTTCAGTATGCATAAATTTTATGTAGGGCTACCTTTTTTTAAGTTCAGCCACCTCCCCTTTTATTTTCTAGCTAAATGGCAAAAAGAATTCTCTTTCAAAGTTAAAGTTTTAATTACCATAAATCTTTCTCATTTTCATGTTTAATGCTGCTTTAATTTTTATCATAATAGATAAGATGAAAACTCAAATAGTTGTTTAATAGGAAAATAAAATCAGTGTTGACATTTACACATCATATTAACCAATAATATTTTGTGATTTTTTTAAAAAAAATGGGCCTTAGGTAAGGCAGTTACTTCTCTTCTCTCTATGTATTTTATCCTCTTCTCATACAATTGGCAGAAGTTCAAAATTAATTATTTTCACTTTTAGCCCTCCATTGGGGGTGGGTTTGAGTGGGTAATCAGAAGTAACACACTGCTTAAATTTAATTATAGTTAACTTCAAATGTATTAGCTTTAAAACACAGCTAATGAAATGGACTTATTGAAATAAATCAGTATTAACCATAATTATGACCCAGGAGAATATGGGGAAATGAAATTAACAAAAAGAGAATCTTCTCCTGACCTTGGTGGTATAAGTGGAGGACAAACAGTGTGTGTGTGTCCATGTGTGTGTGTGTGTTTATACACATAGGGACGAGCCTGGGATTTGCTCTGGATGTTGTTCAAGGTTAAAGAATTTATTGGTTCCCAGCAGTTGCTGATCTACAACTCATAGTAGTCCCAGCTAACACATCCAATGGTGACAGGTGATGGGAATTGTAGTTCCAGAGTGCCTATCCATACATGGCATGTCAACTTCATTGCGGAAATAGTCACCAGGAGACCGGTGTATGAGAATGAGCTATTGTGGAAGACAACTCTTATTCATCCCACCAAGATGGTACTCAAAATCTATTGTACGTATGCCAAGAAGTATTATCTGTATAGAAGGTGTTTTCTTATGGTTGCCAGCCCTGGTTTTTGTCTGATGCACCACTTATCTGAAGAGCCACACTTCCTTTAAAAAAGAAAGAGGGAAGAGAAATAAGAATCTTTGCTGATATTTAACAAGGCCACCCAAGAGAATTTGCATTCACTTCTCACTGACAAAGTCAACACATCTCTGCCCCCCCACCCCTCCTCCTCTCCTTTCTGTTCCCATCCATTTCTCATCCTCCCACCGCCTGATAGCAAAGTGGGTTAAACAAGGTGTCAGCCTTGATTATCTAACTAGGTTATCCAAACCCTCTTTTGCAGCGACCAGAAATTCATTTGACATACCTTATATCCCAATTGTATGTAGAAGTCTTTTCTTGGTTATCTTGCTGATGAGAGTATGGTGGGAAAGGAATAGAACTGAAGCCCCCCCCCAGATAAGTTCGACACACTCAGGAGATCTGTAAACTTGCTTGCTGTCCATTAGGTTAAATTAGTGGGAGGACTGATTGGCCGAAAGTGAATTTAGTCTCCGAGAAAGAAGGCTGAATGATAAATGGTTGTGTTTATTGTAGATAGTTCCCTGGTCCCGAGGCCTCAACTGTGACCTCTTGTGGGAATTAATTTTGCCTAGGTCTGCAGGAGTCTGAGGTATCAGACAAGAAATCAATTATTCAAGATTATTCACTCTTGCCTTAGAAGAGACAACACAACTCCAAAGTTTGCAGCAACCAGTCCTCCCCCAAAGAGGAAGAGAAAGGAGTAATCCTTGGGGACGGTGAATAGAGGCTTTATGAAAAATCTTGGGCGTTGGGGGGAACCGAGGAGAAATGGAAAGGATGGTATAGAGAAAATTAAGCACATCAGAAAAAAGAGTGATTTTTTGTGTTGTTTAAAATTAGCTCTCTGTGATAACCATCTTTAGCCTGTACATTTTTGAAGACCAACAGTTATCTCCCAGATTGTTAAGACTCCAGTTATTGATTCTGCTGGACAGTTCAGGATAATGAAGACTAACTTCCAACACATCTGCAGGACAACAGCTGGGAGAAGCTGTATTAGATATGTTTCATTCAGTGAAGAATTACTTGGGTGGCCACTGATTCATAAAACAGGAACCTAACCCAAAAAAAGAGAGCCAAGGATTACACAAAATTAAGCTTGCTGAATTAGAATAATTGCTGTCATTTATGTAGCAGTACAGCTTCATTATGGCACATACAGTAAAGTTATGATCAGTGATGGCTACTCAGGGTAGCTACCCAGGGAGTAACTGCGGAGAGGCAAATCCAAAGTTCTTTTTGATGTATTTCCTAGGGTTCTTTATCTCAAAACCTTTCCTCATTTGCATCTAGTCATTGCATATCCCAGCAGCTTCTTTTTATGCCACATTCTTCTGATTATTCCTTTCCTCTTAGATCATAGAACAGGGGTCTTCAAACTTGGCCCTTTTATGACTTGTGGACTTCAACTCCCAGAATTCCTCAGCCAGCATGCCTGGCTGAGGAATTCTGGGAGTTGAAGTCCACAAGTCATAAAAGGGCCAAGTTTGAAGACCCCTGTCATAGAACATAGAATGATAGGGCTGGAAGGGACCTTGAAGGCCTTCTGTTCCAAATCCCTGCCCATGACAGGAGATATTATATCAATCTGGTTAAATGGCTGTTCAGTCTTTTCTTGAAAACCTCCAGTGATAGAACATCCACAGCTTCCAAAAGCAAGCCATTCCACTGTTTTCACTGTCAGGAAGTTTCTCCTAAGTTCTAAGTTGGATCTCTCTCTAATGATCTTCCACCCGTTGCTTCTTGTCCTGCCCTCAGGTGCTTTGGAGAATAAGGTTTTTTTATATAATTTTTTATTGATTTTCAAATATTACAATTGTATATTTGAAAAGCAATGTGGTGTCTGGGTTACAATAGTTCCATTTTATGCAAGTACATGTTATTACAAATCTCCAATTTGTTGTAGCCAATATTTCCTCTCTTTTCCTTTAATACATATTGTCTCTTATCTAAATTAATTTTATCTATCAGTTATTTAGTGGTTTCCTTGCATTTGTCAATACTTTTATATATTTTATTTATTTTAACATTCCATCTTTAAAGCATCAATCACCTTATAAATTTTCCCAGCTTTGATTTTGCATTAATATTAAAGATAAACGTTTGAAGTTTCTCATTTTCATATTTCAAAGTGACCCCACTTCCCTTTATCACAGTTCTCTCCAACATCTAATGATCTAGATATACATCCTATCTATCTCATTTCCATATCAACAGGTTAATAATACAATATAATATTCTTGTTTTCATTATAATTTCCACATACTGTAAATTCAATAGCCAAAATTTCTCCCATTTCAACATTTAATACATCCTTTCTCTTCTCCTTTATATCTGTTCTCTCATGCTTAGACTTATAATTTTATTCTTATCACTACATCCAAGTATATTAGTTACATATCACTCTTAACATATATACGTCTTAGTCGAATTTCATTTAAACAGCTCAATATTTCAATTTAACTGTTGATATTCACACATCTAACTGTTGAAATTCACACAAACATTTTTTAATTAGCCAGTATTTTTATCTGCACATCAAAACAGTCTCTCGTAATCCAAGTACAATCCTGTCTATTTAGATATTTTCCGTTTCAGGCCTCTTAAATATGTCCATTCTTCTTTAATCTTATTCTGGCTTTTTTTCTTTGCCATGTCATTTTCCGTGTCTTTGCTTCAGGGTCATCAAAGAGTTCTTGTGTAGTTGTATCACATTGAAGTGACCCTCCAATCTTCATTTTTGAAGGGTTGAAGGGTCTGGTAGAGGTACCAAATCTTCTCATTATTTTCTCCTCTTGGCATAATTGTCCTGGACTGTCTATTTTTTCTTCCATCTGTTTCTCATCTTGATCTTCAAAGTCCTGCTTTATATAAGAAATTTTTTCCTCCATCCATTTTGTCATGTTTTTCTCCAAGTTTTCTCTTGTCTGTGCTTGTTGACTAGTTAAATCTTCTGTCACAGTATTTGATTGTTCAATTTCTTCTGTTATGTTCTGTTCTGATAGATTATTAGTTGTAGTCACAATTTGAGTTTGCTTATCCAAGATGCTTTCTAGTTTTTTCCCAAAAGCTCTTATTTCATCACCGGCTGAAGAAAGGAACTTATACGTTTGGCAGGTTATTTTCATCATAACATAGATTTGTTTTTGTATTTCTTCCATGGTGGATTCTCACATCCGGTGTTCAAGGTTAATCTTATCTTGTTTTCTAAAGTCTCAAGTCAAGAGCCAAGTCTCTCTCTCTTTTTTTTTAGGGTGTCAGATTGCAATTTCACGTTTAGCCACAAGGTGTCCTCCAAGTATTTAGAAAATTCTTTTCTTTTCTTTTAGGGATCTGCCTGTTAATCTCTTTTCAATTGTTTCTTCTGTTTTAGAAGGACAGAGCCAAATTTTCAAGTAAGAAGTAGATAGTCAAAAGCTTTTAGTCCACAAGTTTTTTAAAAAAAGAATAATGTTCTAATTGAGGTCTAATTCATTTTTTTAATGTTTCTTTTCAAATCACCCCTGGAGGTTCAATCGCCGCTGTTTCTGAAGGGAGGGTTGAAATCCCCCCTCCCTCTCCGCAGGGGGGAAGGTACTTAGCAGTTTATTTAGGTGGAAAGAAGAAGATTGGAGTATAAGAGAGGTTGAACTTTCCCGGTCTCTTCCACGCTGCTTTGATGTTGCCTGGTAGTAAGTCTGGCTTTGGCTGTCT
Organism: Vipera ursinii; assembly: GCF_947247035.1. Classification (NCBI taxonomy): domain Eukaryota; kingdom Metazoa; phylum Chordata; class Lepidosauria; order Squamata; family Viperidae; genus Vipera; species Vipera ursinii. Next base: position 13,788,112 of record NC_139516.1, read on the forward strand.
GCAGCCTAGTGAGCAGCCATGTTGCTATGGCCAGTCTTTTGTCCGCCAATTCAAAGGGAATGCAGGCACTAACGGGAGAGTTGCGGCTCCCCCGCATTTCTGCAAAAGCCCCTTCTTGCTGGTCGCCCTTCCAGGGTGACTCTTCGACCCTTTTAGGGCCCCCCAGTGATGTGAAACTGGATGTGGAAGATGAGCGCCATCCTCCACACATCCATAACAGCCAATGTGGCAAACCGGAAGCCTCGCTTTGGAGAATAAGTTGACTTCCTCTTCTCTGTGACAGCCCATACCTTGTCTCGTTACGAACCTATACCAAAAACACGGTTAATTCATCCTGAGTTGTTCTGTTTTCTATGTATTGTTTTCCTCTTATTATAACATTTTCTTTTTCTTTTCTTTTTTTTGCCAAGGCTGCAATCCTGTGTGTTTCATAACATACAGTATGTTTCTGTGGCTGAAGCAATCTGCTGACTTTTAAAAATTAGGGTTAACTTGCTTGTTGTTATTAAATTAGTCATTTTAGGCTAACCCAGTCTCTCTCTCTCTTTCTCTCTCTCTCTCTCTCTCTCTCTCTCATTTCGTGTAATGTGTGATTAGCATTTTTTTTTCAAGGAAGTGAGCTGCTAAAATGATTTATGGAGAAGACTCCATTTTATTTTCAACAGGGTAGCAGATTTGGTTGAGTACCTATTTTAAATTTGCTAAGCATAACATTTTATTGTATTTACAACACAAAGTAGCACGTTGACAGTTCTGTCAACCTGAGCCTTCATTATTGAGCTGCTGGAGAACTGGAGGGCTTAAGACAGATGTCTTCCTTGATAAACAGCAATGGTGATTGCTGGATTTTGTGTACCTGTCTTAGAAACACAGTTAACAAAGGCCAAATGGGGTGAGGCAACCTGTCATACACCATTAGTATCAATGGAAACATTCATGAAAGGAGTATTTTGTCAAAGGTAAAATACTTCTAGATTTTTTTTTGTCTGAGTCATATTTTCTTGGACTCTATGTTACTTGGGTGAAATGGAGAGGAATGATCCTGTTCAGCTGTTATTTGCTATGAAAAACCATGTACATATAGTTTTTACGGCATATATGCATGCATGCTTACATGCCTACAGACAAATAAATATATATGTACCCAAATAAAATTCACAGCCCAATTCTATGCCTATTGAGCCCTGGTGGTGCAGCAGTTAGAATGCAGTATTGCAGGCTGACTGCCCACAGCCAAGAGTTTGATCCTGACCAGCTCAAGGTTGACTCAGCCTTCTGTCCTTCCAAGGTCAGTAAAATGAGGACCCAGATTGTTGGGCTGACATTTGTAAACTACTCAGAGAGTGCTGTAAAGCACTGCAGTGTGGTATACACATCTAAAGTATTATTACTATTACTATTCACTCTGAAAAAAAATCCACTAACTTTAGTAGGATGACTTGGAAACAAAGCAGATAGGATTGAAACTTAAAAATCAGCTAGCTTGAAAACTGGATTTGGCTACCTGAAGACTATTTCATTGTCCTGAGGTGATGTTGCTTCTTGAAACTGACAGTCCCACTAAGAAACATGTATTCTAAAATAGGTTCTTCATCCCTCGATTATGGAAAGACAGAACTATTTCATGATTTCTTACTTTATTTACACAAAATTATGTTTATTCCATTTTGAATGACATTTATAAGCTTGTTTTTCAATTTGCAGAGCTGCCAGCTCTTGTAAGGACAAACTATTCCACCCTGAGGAAAAAAGTTCCTGTCCAAAATGGAGGAGGTTTATGATTTATTGAAAAAAGAAAATATTCAGTGGTTTGTAGCAGGGAAACCAGTTGGCAGCTCATGGACTCGATCCAACCCCTGGAGCAATTTCCTTTGGCCAACAGCAGATCTTCCAGATATTAAGGTGTGGTGAAATATTGGCTTACTATTATGAAGAACAGTAAATTGTTTTCGAAGTCAAGAATACACAGAGTCCTCATTTTAATTCTATATGTCTCTCTGGGTTTTTCTGATTCACAAATCTTTGCTATGTATTAGTGCATACATTCTATAATCATAAAACCTAAAATATGCACTAGCCTCAGAATTGAATGGAAATACATTAGTTGATTATCTGACAAAATAGACTTCTATTATCTCAATAACCCTTTGGAAGGAAAACAGAATCAGAATTTGTGCCTGAAATATCTGCAATGAAAAGGTTTTGTGCTGGTTTTCCCTATCTTGGCACTCACTAGATAGTATATTGGGATAATTCCCAGAATTTATTAGTTAATGCATAGTGACAAGTTCAACTCCTAGTTAACTATACGCACAAATGCAATCACAAACCATCCTCCTGATAGCCCATAGCCCTTTCATGCATATTCCAGTCATGTTTTTGATCTCACCCATCTACTTTACCTGTAAATTCCTGATTGGGAGTAGGGTCTGAGTTGGCTTCACACATTAAGCAGAATTAGAGTCTTTATAACACCTGGTGCTTTGCCTAGATTCTGCAGCAGCTGTACAGCCCTGAAACAACTATATGTACATTATTTTTATTGTTATTATTGTTGTTAATTTTACTGTATTTATTCTTTAAACACTGGGACTTCCATCCAAATACACTTGGTACCACCATTTATATTTCTTTAAATTCAGATTGATAGATGACTTATTAATGTATACAATTTGTGTACTACCTACTGTGACTCACTTTACAATAATGCAACAAACCAACCTTAAGACTAAAATAAAATCTAATAGCAAGCCCATTTACAAAACACTAAGGAGATGGTTCACCATTAGTGTCCAAACCCTTCTGAAATAAACAAATCATAACTGCCTATGGAGATTCTCAGTCATCCAGGTCCTGGTTGTCCCAAAGATGCTTTTTCAAAAGGCAACTGGAGTTTGTTTTTCCTTGAAGACCTTTTGCTTCTCACCCAAGAAGCTTCAGTCAGAACTAAAGGAACATCTTGGAAGAGAAGTGAAATGTCTTCAAGGAAAAACAAAGTCCAGTTCTCTTTTGAAAAAGTTCTTTGGTACAAGTCTTAACTGCCTCTTAAGGCCAAGAGGGTCATCAAAGAACAAGAGTATTTAGGAATTAGATGGACATCCATTTGCTCTCTCTTCCATTTTGCACAATATCCTGAACCAACTTGTGCAAGGTAGAAATCCAAATCATGCTCATTTTAAGAGGGCTTCTTCTTTCATGAAGATTTGGAACTAGGGGGTTTCAGAAATATTTTAGGAGAAATTATCCCTGGTCATCATTAAAATATAGAGTTCTCTTAGCAGAAGAGAAAACAAACAAAAAATGCCATTCCAACTGGTTCTAAGATCTGGTGTGGTTTGTAAGATTCATATCAGGCAGGATTTCTTTTTCCTCACTTTATATTTAGTCAGTTTTAAACAGCAAAATCCTCTGGGTGGCTGTGATTTTCAGGAACTGTATTGTATTGTATTTCTTCAACAAGCTTGCAAAAATTACAATTAATCTGCACTGGAACAGTTGATAGAATTTTAGAAACTGGATATTACGGACTCAGAGATGGATGCCATCTATTGTTATAATTGGTATGGGAAAAGTCTTGGAAAAACATGTATGCAGGTTTAACAACGAAATCTTTAAACTGGAAGTCCAACACAATTCTGAAAGTCTACCACACTGCATTTAAAACTCTAGCCTTCTTTGGAAGATTCCAAAGAATAGAAGTAAAATGGTGAGAGTGCATGTTAGAGTATCCTAAATGGAATAGCTGCTTATTTTGTTCCCTTTGGAACATAGATTTCATCCCATGTGCCCATGACACAAACATGTGCTTTCCCCCCCTATATTCTCATATCTTCATTTCGCCTCCAGCTCATAACTGAGGTACGCTTAAATTGCTCCTACTGGTACCAGTGTTGCCACTGGACAGTTGCAATGTTTTTAGGAACATCAGAAGACCTGGTGATTGTGGACATTATGGTAACCAACTGTCATACATTTAAAGATCTACCAATTCTTTGATGCAATGGCATGGCAAGTGGGGAATTTAAATGGAGCATGGCTTCAAGTCACATCCTCTTTGCAAAGGATGTCTCCAAGTCCATCAACTGGCTTTGTGATCTCTGGAAAAAATGCAGCTGCTTTAAAGAGTTCCTATCCCCACACACTTCAAAGCCTTGCACAGCTCCTGAAGGCTATTCCAAGAAGCATTCTGACTGTTGCAGAGGTAGAAGCAGGAGAGAGTTCTTTGAAAAATCCTGCCAGTCTCAAAGTAAGCATCCATGTGAAAGGGAACTTTATGAAACACCCGCCTGGTCCTTGATAAATGGAGAAGCCTGAGCTTCCAGCCGTGCCAGTCATAACAAGGCTCAGCTTGAATGGATTTCAGCGGAGCAAACAGTAAAGAAACATGGGATATGGGAGGTTTATGGGCTGTTCTGTCCCAATGATTGCTAACACTTGGTTTATTTTCTGGAAGAAAACGTCTTAAATATATGGGTTTTTTTGTTTTTTGGTGGGGTTTTTTTTGGATCAAGCGAGGGCATTAAAGATGATCTGACTGTTTGAAAGTCTTGCATTACAGCTTAGAGCAGGGGTGTCCAACCTTGGCAATTTTAAGATCTGTAGACTTCAATTCCCAGAATTTCCCAGCCAGCATATTTCTGGGAGTTGAAGTCCACAAGTCTTAAAGTTGCCAAGGTTGAACACCTCTGACTTAGAGTTTTGCCAGTTCTTTGGAAGAGTCGTTCCAATGATCTGAACAAGAGTTTAGTAGTATTTGTAAGTGGCAATATAAATATTCAGAATGACACTCTGTGCTTGTTCCTACCAAACAAAAAACAAAAGGCAGTAACAATTTGCTGATCCAGCACATGCTCTACATGAAAGGATCTCCATCTTGGGGACTGCTTTTGAGACCACGTTCAGAGAATTGTCACCAAAGACAGTTGATTGTGAAATGAATGAAGAAATAAGATATCTGCCAATCTCCAAACACTTTCTTACAGGAAAATAAACAACTGAAATTGCTCAGGGGGGATCCTATCGTCTCAGCTCTCCTCTCTCTTTTTTTCTGGAGAAACGAGCACACTTCTAAACAAAGCACTAGGTTGAAGCTGGTCACCATTTTGATTTTCTATGACTTTTCTGTGTGGGGCCCTTGGCATTGTTGCTAATACCTAAGATGGGTGCATTGCTTTCCAGCATGCTAGTTTCCTGTTTAAAAAAAAGGGGGGGGGAATAGAATCAGGTGGGATAGGGAGTCTGGCAGGTGTCAAGGAAAGTCTTGGCAAATTCAGGTACCATACTGAAGGATATAAATTTGGAATGAGAATCACAGAGAGTCATTTAGGCCATGCAATCCAACCTCCTGCTCAGTGGGGGAATCCAAATCAAAGGATGCCTGAAGGGGATCTGGTCTTTGTTTGAGCACATTTAATGAATCCACTGCTTATCTGGTTAATTGGCTCATTATCAAAGTGTGCTTATTATTAGGAAGTTTTTCCTAACATTCCAGAACAATCTGCCTTCCTGTAGCTTAAATTTGTTGTCCAGTGTCCTGCATTCTCGAACAGAACAAAAGAGAGTAACAGAGTTGGAAGGAACCTTGGAGGTCTTCTAGTCCAACCCCTTGCTCAGGTAGGAAACCCTATACCATTTCAGATGCTGTCCAGTCTCTTCTTAAAAATTTCCAGTGTTGGAACATTCACAGTATCTGGAGGCAAGTTGTTCCACTGATAAATTGTTCTATCTGTCAGGAAGTTTCTCCTTAGTTCTAGGTTGCTTCTCTTTTTGGTTAGTTTCCATTCATTGCTTCTTGTCTTCAGGCGCTTTGGAGAATGGCTTGACTCCCTCTTCTTTGTGGCAACCCCTGAGATATTGGAAGACTGCTATCATGTTTCCCTTAGTCCTTCTCTTCATTAAAGTAGATATACCCAATTCCAACAACCGTTCTTTATATGTTTTAGCCTCCAGTCCCCTAATCATCTTTGTTGCTCTTCTCTGCACTCTTTCTAGAGTCTAGAACATGTAGCAAAGAGAGCAAGTTGTGGAGTCTTATGTGTGATGCCCATTCTGGTATTTGAAGAATGGAACCGTTCTTAGTGATGCTACTGAGAAGTCACTATGTGGTTGTTTCATTCCTCCTCTGGTAGAAGCATGAAAGATAGTTTGATGAAACCTGAATGTGCTTTAGAAAAAAAAAACACCTGAGTTTCCTTTGCAGAAAAAGAACATTGGCAGTTTTTCAGAATGAACAGTCAGTTAAATCTGTTTGGTTGAAAAGTAGCTATTTTGTGGGTTAAAACATAGGAGATGCTGCAATGTTTTCATTTACTGATATGAGTATAGACAAATTTCTTTTATATTTTTGCTGCTTTTCCCAAACACATCCATTTTTTAAAAAAAAATGATTAGCATAAAATGCAGGAGTCAAAACCAAATTAATCTTGGTCATGACAGCTGTTTTTCTGCTTGCAAAATGCAAGGATAATATTTTTTTTAAAAAAAACTTTAGACCATTTTAATTTTGTAGATGAATTCTGTGTACCATCCTCAGGACGCTCTCTGGGAGGGAGAACTAGAGGTCCATTTTCTGTTCTGAGATGGAAAATTATTTATTTGACTTTTCAAGTCCCATGAGGCCAAAGGAAGATTCACAGCTGGTGTCCTCAGATGCCAGACCTCCAATTTTTGAATTCTCAAGCCAGAGACTGCAAAAAGAAGGTATTCATAGGCACTGAGAGCAATTGAGGAAAGAAAGACAAACAAACAAGAGGAAATGGCTGTAGAAGTCCCAAAGAAAAGAAATATACTTTCCTTTCCATTTTCTGTCAGCAGGGCATAAGAAAAGATTCCTTTTCTGCCTTGATTTCATTCTTGCTCTCTCCTAAATAATTATTCTAGAAACGGTGTTTTTCCCTGCCTTGGTCCATTTGTGGAAAACACTGACTCTGCCAAAGAGCGTGCAGCCATGCTGCTTAAAGAACAGCACAGGGCACAGTAGCAATGAAGCTTGACTCACAACAGCAAGAAAACGTGGAGTACAGTTAGGAAGTTGAACATTGACCCAGGTAAGATGGAACAGCATCACAATGAAACACTTAGCTAACCACCCGTTACTACTAAATGGCAAATCTCCAAATAAATTCCAGGAAAAGAAAATGAAATATCAGGAACATCACCAGAGAATGTGTATTTTTGGAGGTGAAAAAATGTCATGAAACATAACACAGAGATACTAATCTCAGCAACATTTGGAATGAGCAAATAAAGCTTGGACTGGGTACACAGAAACGGCTCCTAGAACAATTTGACCCCTGTGTAAAAAACAGATAAAAGGTCTAAGCCTTATCTTCATGTCTCCTTAAGACAATGCAGCATGCACATTATCCAGTAAATGTTATTCTTATGCTATGTCCACATGAAATTTGCAGTTGCCTCAGGCCCAACCCATAGCTGATTTAAATGTTTAAAGGTCAGCTTTACTACCACACTTTATTGAAAAAATGGTTGGAGTCAGGATAGAAACTACTCAGCTCCTTTTGGCTGTTTTGGTTGATGTGGGCATCTCCCCCATGCCAGTCTGGTAGCTGGACACTTCTGTCCATGGCCTTTTTTTTACTTGGGCTGTGGGATAACTAGACATCTAGGTATGACAGCAATTAAACTATTTTGAGGAGAGTTTGATAAAGCAAAAATCCATGATTAAAAATCCATGATTAAAAATCCATAAAGGACTTTCAGTGTTATCAAACCACTCAAATATGTTTATGGTAATATACTGGTGTAGGCTTTCACAGATGGTACCTATTGAGCAGAGTTGAGCAGAAACTGATTAAATAAGCATCAATAGGTATCTTCCTAGTGACCTAGTATAGTGTCCCTAGTCTATGTAGATTTCCTGATGTTTCATTATCTACTGTGACTGGCATCTTCAGAGGCAAGGTGGTCAGCTACGTAGATCCAATCAGACTCAGCTGCTCAAATGAATCTTCATTTGAGATAATGAGACAGTGGTGTATAAATTAAATAAATAAATAGGATAGAATAACAGAGTTGGAAGGGACCTTGGAGGTCTTCTAGTCCAGCCCTCTGCTCAGGCAGGAAACCCTATACCATTTCAGACAAATGGTTGTCCAATCTCTTCTTAAAAACCTACAGTGTTGGAGCATTCACAACTTCTGGAGGCAAGTTGTTCCACTGATTAATTGTTCTAACTGTCAGGAAATTTCTTCTTAGTTCTAGATTGCTTCTCTCCTTGATTAGTTTCCATCCATTGCTTCTTGTCCTGCTCTCAGGTGCTTTGGAGAATAATCCAAATAAATCCAGAACCCAGCATGAACAAAGCAGCAATCAGGATTCAGTACTCCAAAAATGATGCTGGCACTAACAAAGAACCAACCAGAGACCAGCCCTCACCAATCTGGACTAATCAGCAACTAGCTCAACTAAAGACCAATCAAAAATCAGGTCACCTGGCTATAAAGACAGAAACCTAGTCAAGCCCTCGTTGGTTGCTGTGGTTTGTGTAGCAGACCATCTCACCTCTGAAGATGCCAGTCATGGCTGTTGGGGGAACATCAGGAAATTTGCTGTCTGGACCACAGTCCTTAAACTTGAAGGTCAACACTGCCCAGGTTTACAGTAAATTAGTAACAAATATAGCAGTCTAGTGTAAGAAGGAACTGGTGGGCTGACAAATATCTCAACATCTTGCAAACATCTTTGTTATTTTTTTCTTTCACTTTTAAGCTTTTTCTTCTTAGTTGCCTTAGTTTTTTTTTTGTTTTAAAAATAAAATTATATATTAAAAAGTATCCTAAAAAAAATACTCAAAGATTCTATCAACAGACAATGCCAACTCAAACAAATAGGTGGAAAAGAAACTGAAGTGATTAAATAAGTGGTAATAGGTATATTCCTATGCTTAAAATGTCATATGATGGTAATTGTAACTGTTTCATGAGAGGTCTGCTTCCTGGGAAAAGAACTATGACAAATCTAGATAAAGGTGCAGAGATGTCATATTGACAAGCAAAAGCAATTTTAAAAGAGGACTAGGTATCTATGTACTATTACTATTCATATAAAACTAGAGCATAGAAGAACACAAACAGTCCTGACAAAATGATGTCCATTGGATTACAGAGTCATAAATTACTGAGGCAGTGAATAATATTAGGCTAGAAGTTGAAAAACACATTCCGGGGGTAAACCTGTTCCATTTGGTTGATAGAAAACCACACTAAACTGGTACCCTTGTAATTAATTATTGGGAATCAAGCTCATTTTGAGTGAGACTTATTCCTTAAAAACAAGAAATAAAGATGGAAGAGAGAAAAGGAGAACAATATACTACTGACTCCTATGAACAAACATCAGATTTCCGGAGCATTTCTTTAAAAAGATGAGTAAAGAACATGTATATATAGATATGTAACTTATCTACTGAACTAAACCTCTGCTTTTACTAAGTCTTTACACAGGGAAGCCTCCAACTGGAATAAAACTGCGCAAGAAACCTCAAAATTGGATGCACTGCTAAATTCCCTTAGATTTTCATTCAGCATAAAGTATTTTGCTTTCACCATGCTCTGTACCCACTTCCACCACTCAGCAGGATTTTGTAAAATATTTTTAGCATCTGACATCTGAGATGAAGTACATTGGTGTTTCTAGTAGCCTAATTTGCAGCAATTACATTTATTTTCCTGTAATGAAATCAACTGTGTTGCCCTGCTGTTGGTTAATTTTTGATTAAAGTCTGCAGTCGATCAGATGTCAGTATTCAGAGGAGCTAATGAAGAACAAATACTCAGCTCTTGATATTCTACGGTAGCTTTTCCAACATACTTCCTTAAGGGAACTTTTCTTGCTCGTTTAGCTACTGAATAATTTCTTAGTGTTTCTTGCTGAATCTGGGCAGAAACATCCCCTCCAGGGATCTTTCACATGGACATTTACGATTGGTTCAAGATTTGTTGCTAAACTTTGTTGCTAAGAATATCTTGAACCACCACTTAAGTAGTTTGGATTGGACTCAGACTGTACATGGAGAGCCAGATTTGTAGATGGCTTCTGCTTTCTTAATAGGTTAGCTATCTAACCTTCCTGAATGGCTGGGCTTGATGCAAAAGTAAATCTCTAGGATACAAGACAGTAATTTGCAAAATTTCACAAATTTATTGGAAACTGATGACGATCATCCAACTCTACATTTTTATACTACATTGTTATACTCATCATACTACTGTACGTTGTTAATTGCTGTCTCTGCTGTGAACAAATATTCTCATATACACATCCTCTTCATGACCTGTTTTCCTTGTTACCTTCTGGGAGGAGGCTCCGTGGTATCCGAAGCAGAATATCCAGATTCAGTCACAGTTTCGTTCCATACAGTATTAACCTTGTGAACTCTAGAGCTTCCTCCTTCCGTTATGTATTCAAGATGGACAGAGATTAATACAATAGTTATATGTATTCACATGTAAGGATGTAGGTCTATACATAAACATACTATAAACAACATATGTGTGTTATGTATGAGTACACTTTGAGAGCAAGCAACTAAATTTCATTTTTAGTATATGCCATTGTGCCCACAGTACAAAAAATGACAATCAAGGTCATCTAACATCTAATTATCTAATATCTAAAATATTTTTGTTTCTAAACAGCAGAAATCTTTCCATGGCCTTATTACAGAGGAGGAACAGATACTTTTCTAAGAAAAGTACAAAATCCACTTGCCTCCCTGATGTTTTCCAGGCAACGACAACAACAGCATCAACATCTGGAGAACTGCTGTCGGAAACAAGAGAAGAGAAGCGTATGAAAAGCAAAATGAGCCAAAATGCATGGAGGTGGTACCAGAGTAAGACTTGGACATCTGGACCATTGAGCCCTGGTCAAGAAATGCACAGGTAGTCCTCGACTTACAACAGTTCATTTAATGACATTGGCATTGAAAAATGTGACTTATGACCATTTTTTTTTCAGTTAGGACAGTTGCAGCATCCCCATGGTGACATGATCAAAATTCAGACACTTGGTAGCTGGGTCATTTTTATAATGGTTGCAGTATCCCAGGGGTCATGTGAACACTTTTTGTGACCTTTTGACAAGCAAAGTCAATGTGGAAGTCAGATTCCCATAACAAATGTGGCAAGAAAAGTCATAAAATGGGGTGAATCCCACAACAACAGAAATTTTGGGCTCAATTGTCATAAGTCGAGGACTACTTCTAATTTCCTAGTAGAAAAATTCAGTTCCATGTTAGTGCTGCCTACAGACATGGGATTGTTGCTGGGGGAAAATAGGAAGAAGATTGTGTTGAATATGTTCACTGCCTTGAGTTATTTGTAAAAATAATAATGGAAGGAGACAAATAAAGTCTAACAACTCATCCTTCTGATATCTTGGTAAGTTAATAGTAATAGCACTTAGACATATATACTGCCCCATTGTTTACAGCACTCTCTGGGCAATTTGCAAAGTCGGTAGGTCATTGTCTCCCAGCCTAACCCTCCTCACAGGACAATTTTGAGATTAAAAGGTGTGTAGTTGTTGTTAGTTGCGAAGTCGTGTCCGACCCATCGTGACCCCACAGGCCTTCCTGTCCTGTACCATCTTCTGGAGTCTATTTAGGCTCATGCCTACTGCTTCAGTGACTCCATCCAGCCACCTCATTCTCTGTTGTCCCATTCTTCTCTTGCCTTCAATCTTTCCCAGCATTAGGCTCTTCTCCAGGAAGTCCTTCCTTCTCATTAGGTGGCCAAAGTATTTGAGTTTCAAAAAAGATACATGTTGTTGTTGTTAGCTGCGAAGTCATGTCTGACCCATTGTGACCCCATGGACAACGTTCCTCCAGGCCTTCCTGTCCTCTACCATCTTCTCGAGTCCATTTAAGCTCACGCCTACTGCTTCAGTGACTCCATCCAGCCACCTCATTCTCTGTTGTCCCATTCTTCGCTTGCCCTTAATCTTTCCCAGCATTAGGCTCTTCTCCAGGGAGTCTTTCCTTCTCATTAGGTGGCCAAAGTATTTGAGTTTCAACTTCAGGATCTGGCCTTCTCAAGAGCAGTCAGGGTGGATCTCCTCTAGGACTGACCAGTTTGATTACCTTGCAGTCCAAGGGACTCGCAGGAGTCTTCTCCAGCACCATAGTTCAAAGGCCTCAATTCTTTGGCGCTCAGCCTTTCTTATGGTCCAACTTTCACAGCCATACATTGCAATTGGGAAGACCATGGCCTTGACTATACGGACTTTTGTTGGCAGGGTGATGTTTTTCCTTTTTAGTGTGCTGTCTAGATTTGCCATAGCTTTCCTCCCCAGGAGCAAGCGTCTTTAAATTTCTTAGCTGCAGTCCCCATCTGCGGTAAAAGGTGTATGGAGTGTTAATAATAATTATAACAATAATACAGTCTTAGAAAGTTGTCATTTGGGAGAATGTAAGAGGAAATGCTAAGGGTTTTTCATTTAGAGATTACAATGGAACAGACGAATGAGTCAAGCAAGCAGCTCATAGCCCTGGAAGGATATATGGGAAGTGAACCAGCAGCCACAAAATTAGCTGATTGTAGTCTTTTAATTCTAGGGGGAGAGCTTGGGAATGAGAGTGAACACAAACCTTCTCTCTCCCCCCCTCCCTCTCCCTCTCTCTCTGCTTTTCTATTTGTCCGGCTGAAGTTGCTCAAGAGCTTATTAATTGGACCACATACTGCTTCTGGCACAGTCCCATCTTCACAGGTCATTTCAGGGAAGGAAGGGGTTTGAGAAGTTGGGGTGGGGGTTGCAGGAATGGCTCAGAAGTCTTGTCAGTGAGAGAAAAACAGAAACTTCTCTTCTGTAGCCAGTAGCTGGAGATACCTGTGTGGGTGTTTGCCTGCAACTGATGAGCAAATGCAGATGTTAGCACATGTAGGCATGCACAGCCCTGTGGAAGAAGATGCATATGGATGAGGTAGCATGAAGGAGTGCACGAATGGAAAAGAAAAAGCTTCATTTGCAACCTTTCAATCATCAGTGCCGTTCCAGATCAACTAACGTTGATCTGACAAGGATCACTGTCTTGCTAGACAATATAGACAATCCAGCCATTCATTTTACGAGTATGGGGGTTTGCAAGGAAGAACAATTACAACTCCAAAGTCCAGCATTTTCACTACTGAAGAAGGAACTAAAGGCTTAGCTTAATGATAGCTATATTTGGGAATTCTGGAAGTCGCAGTCGATAAAACTTAAAAGTTTCTGAGGTTGAAAAACACTGATCTGCAGGAGTGTTTTTCTGAGGTTGAAAAACACTCTTACCTGCAGTTTTAGAAGACAATTAGCAAATTCATAACCAAACTATTATTCTTCTTTGCAAAGCCAGGAAGCCAAGCTCATTTAGCAGTTGCCCCAATTTTTAGGTAGAATCAGTTTCCTAAGGTTTGAAAGGTATAAAGGCCATCATTTCTTTTTTTTCCATTGGGGTTTATGAATTCTTTAGCTGGGCTGATTTTCTAAATTTCAATCTATTTGATAGTTAATATGAGGTTTATGATTGGTCCATTAATGATTGGTCCATTAGTGGGGGAAAGTGGCAAGAAGGTGACAAGCAACAGGGAGAAAGCAGAACTATTTAACTCATTCTTTGCATCTGTCTTTACACAAAGGGAAAAAACAGTCCAACCTACTAAAACCAGTGCCATAAAAAAACAGAATAGAAACGCAAGTTAAGATAGGCAAGAAAATGGTAAGTGAGCACCTGTCCAGCCTAGACTAGTTCAAATCACCAGGACCAGATGGATTACATCCCAAAGTTCTCAAGGAACTGGCAGATGTAATCTCAGAACCACTGAACTATATTTTTCAAAGATCCTGGAGCACTGGGGAACTACCAGAGGACTGGAAGAGAGCTAATGTAGTTCCCATCTTCAAAAAAGGGGAAAAAAATAGATCCAGGAAACTACAGACCTATCAGCCTGACCTCAATACCTGAGAAGATTCTGGAAAAGATAATCAAACAACAAATCAGCGAACACCTTGATGCAAACAAAGTCATCACTAAAAGTCAACATGGGTTTGTCAAAAACAGATCATGCCAGACAAATCTTATTGCATTCTTTGACCAAGTGACAAAATTAGATATAATTTACTTGGACTTCAGTAAGGCATTTGATAAAGTAGATCACAACCTACTACTTGATAAGATAGAAAAATGTGGGTTAGATAGCATCACCACCAGATGGATTCGTAGCTGGCTGACTGGCCGTACTCAGCGTGTGGTCCACAATGGAACTGAATCTACATGGAAGGAAGTGTGTAGTGGGGTGCCCCAGGGCTCTGTTCTGGGCCCAGTGCTCTTCAACATCTTCATCAACGATTTGGATGAGGGGATAGATGGGAAACTCAACAAATTTGCAGACGACACCAAGCTGGCAGGAATAGCCAATGCTCCAGAAGATAGGCTTAAAATATAGAAGGATCTGGACAGACTCGAACACTGGGTGCTATCTAACAAAATGAAATTCAATTGTGAAAAAAGTAAGGTTCTACATTTAGGCAGGAAAAATCAAATGCACAGGTATAGGGTTTCTTGCCTGAGCAGGGGGTTGGACTAGATGACCTCCAAGGTCCCTTCCAACTACTACTACTACTAATTATTATTATTATTATTATTATTATTATTATTATTATTATTATTATTATTATTATTATTATTATTATTTTGATTGTATTTTTTATCTCTTATTTTTTGGCACACTTTTTCAAACTTTGTTGAGTATTATCATGTCAACCACCCATAGCCTGTTGAATTGTGGTGGGATATTTATTAAATTCTTCCTTCTAGGAGATGAGAAATAAAACATAATCCTTTCTACAATGCAGCATATTCTTACTAGTCTTTAATTAGTTTGCACGTTTATGATTTTCTTTTCTAGATTAGTTAATGGCTTTGATAATTAAATGGAACCCTTAGACCGGGAGTGTCAAACTGCCAGCTTGCAGGCCGGATGCATCATAGCGAAACTGCACCCATGCCAGTGCCAGCAATGGCAAAAAAGTCACAATATGTCACGACAAGTCATGTGACGTTGTGAGTTTGACACCCCTGCCTTAGGCTAATTTAAAGACAATTCTGGGTTGTTACATCCTGAGATCATTAGGATGGCACTAGGAAAGGGTGTTTTGAGATCAAAGATAACACACCTCTGCATATTTTGAAGAGATCTAATCAAGATTGATCCATCAAGATACAATCCAACTCTAATTCTTAACCTCTTGGAATGTCTGTGAAAAGAACATTATGTGAGGTTTGACCTTTAAAGGTGTTACACTCGATATTTAGCAGCTGAAGAAACACTGAAATGGTGTGTCTCACAAAACAGACCATCCAAGGTGGGCAACTCAGTATCTTCCAGATATTTTTGGATTCCAACTCTTACAAAGTTCTGAAAGGGTGATCACAAATTAAAAAGGTTGCAAAATCCAAAATTTCTGGTAGGTGAATGCATTCCAGCCATGAACAAAGAAGAGGGAACAATTCAGATCTGTGCAAGGATTAAAAAAAGAGAAATATTTTAGGGCAGAATTACCCAAATTACTCAAAATTACCCAAATTTAGCAGAGATGAGACTTCAACTCATAGAATTTTCAGCTCACTGAAATTAAAGGCCACATGCCTAGGACCCAAACAATCAAGCCGAAAACAATACCCTAAATATACCAATGAGAAAAGCATATCCCTACCAACGCTGGCAGGGAAAGCTACTATAGATAAACAGAAAGTAAACCCCACACTTAGTAGCAGTGATGAGGTTACCTAGTTGGGTAATGAAATGTTTGCCAGGAAACAAACAAACAAGTTCAGAGAGTACCAAAGACTCCACAGCTCAATCATGAGCTATAGTTATTCTTTTCTATTAAAACTGTATACGATAAAACCTTTGCTAGACCGTTTCAAGGGCATAAACCGTTGTGCAGGTTCTTCAGAAACCCTTAAAAATGGACAAAACAAAACTAAAATAAGTGTGTGTGAGGAGGAAGGTAAGTCACTGATGATTACACCCATGGACTTCTGCCTCATTCCAATCTTTGTATAGGATGTAAAAGTAAGCTATAGACATTCATAGACATTCAACTTGGTTAACTTAGGTTCTGAGATAGTTTGCAGTTTCACTTAAGGAAGGGATGCAGAGATAAATGATGCTTGTTGCTCTACTTGAAAAATATCAAAACCAGCTGTTACTTGGGCATTGAACTCTAGTTGATTTTAAGTGTTACATGCAATTTTCATGGTAGGAAGAAATCAGAAATTGAGGAAAACTAAGCCACCTGTAGTGCATTCTCTCTTCTCAGATGGTGCGAACACTGCTTATCTATTTTCACTTATTTAGGGTGCAATTTTATAACCTTGTTCAGCTGAGCACTAAGCTTTTAGGACCTTAATGTTAAATTAGACAAATGGATCTTGGTGATCATCATTTGATCCTTCTATCAGAAAAGCCACACGCCTTCACAAACATGGGTGAGAGGAGTCGTCTTTTTCTTCCAAGTTCAGTTACAGATATGACCTTTGAAAGTCCCAAGCAGCCAAGCTGAACAGAAGAGGAGATGGAAGATTCACGCTCTATTTACACAAACTATCACATTTCAGATCCCACCCGTGGCAGGAACCAAGAGGGGAAGGGAAATAAATGATGCAGTTTCACTTCTCCAATTTCATCTGTCTTCAAATGAAAAATAAAAGCACAGGGAAGGCATCGAGACTAACAGATTACAAATTATTTTGTAACTGAATGCACTTGCTGTGACCAGCAATTATGCTGGAAGAGGGAACAGAGTAGTGGTTGTGGGGAAAAGAGGAGGAGGAATTAGGAATCTTTGCCATCTTCAGTTACTTATAAAGTATAGTAATAAAGGCGGATAAAGAAATCTAATAAATTGGGCTTGTGCCACAATTAGATGGAAATTAATCAAAGAGAGAAGCAACCTAGAACTAAGGAGAAATTTCCTGACAGTCAGGATAATTAATCAGTGGAACAACGTGCCTCCAGAAGCTGTGAATGCTCCAATACTGGAAGTTTTTAAGAAGATACTGGACAGCCATTTATCTGAAATGGTATAGAGTTTCCTGCCTGAGCAGGGGGTTGGACTAGATGACCTCCAAGGTCCCTTCCAACTTTATCATCATCTTCATCATCATTAGATTTGATGAACCTGTTGTTTGCTGTACATCTTTGTGAGGAACAGTCTTCTTGATTCCAACCAAAAGTTCACTTAAGAGAGCTAGCTATATCTCAGGAAACTTGATGAAAAAGGCTCCCTTCAACTTCCTTTCTTACATCTACTATTTAAAAAATGGAGGTGATTAAAGCATGAGTGACGGTGAGTGGGATGAAGACCCTTCACTTCATTCATTTGCTTGTGTAAAGAGAATCTACCAATATTAAAACTTCTATAGTTCATATCAGCATTCCTGTTTAAAAGAAGTTGTGGAGATAGCTCTTCTGTATTTCTCCTCTTTTACATTGCTGGCTAGCTGAAACATCTTCTTTATTGAAGCATCTTAGCTAGGGATTGTTACATTATTTAAGACCTCCAAAAGAAACATCCAAGAATGAGCTATTGTGAACTATTTACTGAATGAACAAAGGAGTAGCTAACTGACTTATCTGCATGAATGTAGCTTGACAAATTGTAGGGCAGCATCCATGCTAAGCTTGTGAAGATATATTACTTGGAGCTCATTTCTTTGCCCTCCTGGAGGGAAACAGGGGTGGTCTTGGGTGTATTTCGGGAAGGAAGCAACTTGTGTTTATTATTCTTCTCTGTAGACAGGGAGTAGGCTGAAGAGAAATTAAAATGAGATTAATTTTTGTACCATGGATGTGAAAAATCCAGCCCAGTGCTTGAGCTTAAATTGGAAATACTATTCAAATTTTTATAAGGAGCTGGGAATTTTACTAGTTGTAGTTCTTTCATGAATTTATGAATGAATGAGAATTCTTTAAACAAAAGCATTTTGATCAAGAATTTCAAGGGGAAGAAGGAAAGTCAACGACAAGCCAGATTCAAGGAAGTTGTTGAGCTTTTCCACACAACGGCCCTTTGGATTTTGCAAACTGTTGCAAGCTGTTCCCAACAAAGGATGGGCTTCCTCCTAATCTTTTCACCAAGTGTGGCATGCAGTCCACTTTCCAGAGGATCCCAGGACAAGCTGTAAGGTAGGGGCTGTGATGGGGACACAGGCTTCTCCATTCCAAAACTAAAGCCAGGATATTTGCTCGCATGAATTTTATCTTGTGGTTGCAGAGCAGCCAGAGGTTTTGGCTGCTTGTAAAGTTCCATCTCCAGATTGAACAGACAGCTGCTAATGGAGGAAGTGGGAAACTGTGAATGGAGAATATTTCCTGTATCTGACAGACTCATTGAGCAAAAAATGGGACCACATCAATAAGCTGGGAAATTCCTCCAGTGAGGCCATTTAGTTCATATTCGGTTAGCAGTTTTCCCTGTGGACAATTGAAGGCTATATGTATGGACTGAGAAAAATGTGCATATCTTAAGAAGACCTGGAGGACAATAACACTCTTCCACTTGTTCTCCCTACCAGCTGGAATTTAAGCCACTTTCCCTGTTATTCAGGTGAACAGAATCAAACTTTGATTAGTTGCCATTAGTAGCACAAAACTTCCATGCATCCATTTAGCTCTTTTTAAAACTCTTTGAATGAATGCCCACCACCACTCACAGATACCAAGAGTGGCAGAACCCACCATTCAAAAGGTATTTTATATTAAAAAGTTTCTTTTTATCATTCTCAAATCTCTTCAACTTAGATTTTTATTTATTTACTTTTTCCATGTGTATGTTTTTATAAATCTGTATCACAGCATCTTCTTCCTTCTCATTTTCATGGAGTGTAATAGTTACTTCACCACATGCATTCTTTGTACTTGGGGTGACATGCCAGAGTAAGTTAAGCCATCAGCAGCCATGGTTCCAAATCATGATTCTGACATTTCTTCTTGATCCTAATTTAATCCACAGCCTGCCTATGGATAGCTCTGTGAACCAAACCACTGCATAACTTAGTGTGTTGTCCAAATGTGCTATTGAAGGAGAACTTCTATGATGAACAGGTAGGGGAGGTGGCTAGCAGAAAGAATCAGAGGCTGACAATGTTTCCCAAAGCACTGAGAACTTTTGATAGTTGTTTGGTCCGCTGAGAAGATGGCACTTAGCCCAGCCCTGAACTGACATCATATCTGCCTCTTCCCCAAAACCACAAAATATATTTCCTATCCTCAGTTATAATGAAGGACACTTTAACTTTTGTACTTGGAAAAGATGTGGTGGCAGGAAGGATCTGTCATTCAGAAGGAAAGCCCAAGCCAGAGATCCCAGATTGGTTTTAATTTCACATGAGTTTTTAGAAGATTGATGGATGGAGGAGTCAGAAGAAATACATATCTGATGCTAGCCATGCCAGAATGAGGAGGGGAACAAGCTCCTTCAGCTTGGTGCACCCAAACCAGAAATATGCAGTTTATATTCTGCAGCAAACATACATCTTTGGCTGCCTTGGGAATTTATACTTTTCCTGGATGAATGATTGCAAAAGTTTATGAAGTTGAATGCTTTGATTAAAGCAAAAAAAAACCCACACAATTGCTTTTGTTTCTACTTGGAAATGGTTTCTAGACTTTGTGTTTGAGGGGGGAAAAATGAAACTTTTGATTTTGGGTTTTACTGATTAGATAGGATTGTTGTTATAGAAATGACTAATTTATACTACTATGTAAAAGTAAAAAGTTGAGGTTTGATGCTATTATCTTATTCTACTGCACCAAAGAGATTTGGAAGTCAATACCTTTTCTTTCTTTCTCCTCTTTTCCCTACATTTCCCCCTTCCCTTTTCCTTCCCTTATTTTCCTGCTATTTTCTTTTGCATTTTTGTACTTTCCCTCAGTACCAAGAAAACGTAACTGCAGGGTGCAGATGAGAGCAATGCTTTCAAATAAACCTAGATGCCTTCATGCTGTTTGGCAAAGCACGCAGTATGTTTTTATCGTGAGAGACATGGTAAGAGACAGCCGGGCAATTAAATTCTTTTATGTTCTCAGCAGTTATCCCTGGAGGTGCTCATGAGCAATGAATGTCATCTGTTAAGAGGCCGCCTTGTTCTTGCAAATATAAATGGTGCCCTTTAGAGAGGCTCCTTTATGTTGCCTCTCTACCTTTCTTTTGTGTGCCTTCGTTCCCCTTCATTGCACTTAGATTGGCCTTGAAGAGCTGCAACGTGATGCAGATGGCTTCAGGTCTATAAATTCTTATTGAAACCATAAGGAGCCAAGGACAACCAGGAATTGTCCAGACTTGTCTAAGACAGAATAATCTCCAGCTAAGCATGTTAATAATATTTTGAGTCCTTTTTAGCATCTAAACAAGTGTTCCTCAACTCCGCAGCTGTCCATGGACTACTGTTAGCTGTTGGATGTTGCCATGGCATATTTGTGCCATAGTTAGGAATAAAACTTGTATACCTCAAGGCAGTGGTGGGATTCAAATATCTGAACAACCGGTTCTCTGTGTGGATGCTGCTTCTGGAAGTCCATTCTGGGCCTCGGCAACAAAAAATTAGCTACCGCTTCTGCCGAACTGGTGCAAATTGGCTGAATCCCACCACTGCCTCAAGGACATTAAAGTGCAGTATTGCGGCTAGGAAAATCTAGGTCCAAATCCTCCCTCTTCCAGCACTTAACTCACTCTTTCCCACCAAGTGCTAGATGAGTGTGGTGGGCGTTGTAGTGCAAAGAACCCAGTTTGGTCTAGTGGTTAAGGTACCAAGCTAGAAAGTGGGAAAAGTGTGAGTCCAAGTTCTGCCTTACCCCATGAAAGCCAGCTAGATGACCTTAGGCCAGCCGTGCTCTCTCAGGCCAACTAACCTCACAGGGTTGTTGTTGTGGGGAAAATAGGAGGTGGAAGGTAATATATGCTTGCTGCCTTGAGTTATTTGTAATAACAAAGTTGGTATATAAACAGATCAATAAATAAAATATGGAGATCATACATTTGTTATTCTGAAGTCTCTTTACCCAGATTGGAGATATCATTCTGGAATTCTTCAGAATTCTTCACTACTCGGAAGCCTTGATTCAACATGATCCCCGAGGGAGTCCATAACAGTTGCGTAAGTTTATTGTATTGTAGGTTTGAATGATCTCAAAGCATTGTGGAAAGAACTGATCATCCTGATTTTCCCTTTTGACATTCTTTCATCAATTGCCCATTTTTGTTTCCTTGCTTACTTTGAAGTTTGCTCTTCTGAAGCCAAGTATGATTGTGCTATCCACTTACATCCATTGTAAATGTTTTTTTTTATTATGATCACTATTCCCAACTGGTTCAGTACATTTTAGATCATGTGCAAGATTCTGAAGATTGGTTGTGATTAAATCTAGTGTTGTCTTCTCCATTACCAGTAATTATTCCAGGACACACTCCTTTTGGATATATAAAAATCTGGTTTCCTGGTCATATCTAGAATGTGTATGCTGCCATACTATGTGAGAGTGAATGAAGACACCCACTGTTATTCTTTTTTCCATTCTGTAAATTAAGATTTATTGTACATGTGCACAGCACGTATGTTTAGGGACGGAAAGGTGGCATATGTACTAACTTGCTTTCATGGATTGTTAGACATTCACAATAATCCAGTGGGGGGAAAAAAAATCTGTTCCATGTGGAATCTATTGGGAGTTAGTTTCCTATTTCATAAGTCTATGGGATTCCAAAAAAGGAGAATATTTGAGTTCAGGATTGAAATGAGGACTCCTTGGTTTATATTAACCTGGTGTATGGATTTGACAATATATTGTACATTATGACCGTGAAGTCCTTTGCTCTCTCAGCTTGGTTGGTTTCTTGTGGACATTTCATTACCCAAACTAGGTAACATCATTCCTTACTAGTGCTGATGATATTGCCTAGTTTGGGTAATGAAATGTCTGCAGGAAAACAACCAAGGTCAAAGAGCAACCCCTCTATGGGATTCCCTTAGTTCTCTGTTGGATAGGTCTATGAGATTGAGTGCTCTTTTGGACATAGAGGTCAGAACACTCTCCTGTCTTTTGTATAAATATTCAGATATTCTACCAGGTTTCTATAATGCTCAAGGAATCTATGTTTTCCTGTAATATCAAGCATTCCAATTCTCCCATTTTGGCTCAGAGGTAGTAATCATTTTCTGACCCATCTTTTCTGGCATGCACTGTTACCCTTCTGAACTTGTGGCCTCCTTGATTTATGAGGAAAAAATGGTGGACCAGGTTATGGGAAATTAAGTAGAAGAGACTGACTGGACCAAACTTAGAGAAAACACCATAGATTGAGAGATCATATCTCATCTGCAGTCTGGGATCAAAAGCAGAAAAAATAGTATTCTCAGGTCCTCAAATTAGGCAGATTTCACAAATTATAGTGGCTTAATTGTGGACCGGTTTGGGCAAAGCCATGTCTAATGAAATTCTGCATGCATCTGGAGCATTTGAAGACACAGGAAAAAACACTAAATTAAAATTAAAGCCATCTGAGTGACCTGCAAAAATATAATCTCTAACTGTGAGTTCAGTGGTAGTCTACAAGGAGGAGACACCATGTACTTGGATCTTGATAGATTTCCATTTTGGACAGCTTAATTCTCCCCACTTCAATTGGATATAGTCTTAACTGTTGCAAGGAGTTACTATGTGTACAGCTGGTGTTCTTTAGCTTAAATCTATCCACCCATCCATCCTTCTTTCCATCCATCCACCCACAAAATGTGTATGAAGCTTCTTCTTCACTTTGGGAAACTTATGACATGAAAAAGCACAATGAGTATTTTATATGAATTTGTGAGCCCTTCTGAAACATTTGTGTTAAAGCATGCATTCTGATTCCCCATTAATAATAAGAACCACAAAATAATAATAGTAATAAACAGTGAGGAAAATGGCTGCAAAGCATCCCTAGAGGAATTTCACTGCTCTATTAATTTCAGCTCAGATATCATCGGGAAACGTTGCCTGGGAAGAATCAGATGCAAATGGTGAAAGTTATTACAAAATCATTTACACTGTAATTTTTCATAGTTGATGTTCTTAATTTTTGGATCTCATTAAAGTTTGGGAGGGCTCCAAAAAGAATAGATTATGTTTCCTTCTGAAAGTAACTTCATTTTCTAACCACGTTTTGATGAGCATTTTTTTCAGAGGAAAGAACAAGTACCGTAGTTTGAAGCCTAAATTTAATTACCTATTGTACGTGAATGGTTATAAGAAATTATTTCATTCTTGAACACTGTGAGGTTTTATTTACAGTATACACTGTAGTTCTCCAGGAAGCATTTACAACTCTGATCAATAAAAGTTTGCTTAGTGATACATCTCAAAATGTAACTGAGAATGTGGGGTGGGCATTAAAATATCCAAGTTATTTCATCCTAGCTTTAATCCTTCATCTAGCTAGAAGAACCTTGGGACATGAGTGATTATAATGCTTCCTTTTATTGGAAGAATAGAAAATTGCTTTACGTTCTCCTTTAGTCAATGCTGTATTTTTAGCTCATGCCAATAAGCAATATGAGAGTGTCTGTCTTTCTTTCTGGGCAGGGAGGCAAGAAAAACAAGGCAGACCCATTTAGTGTTATGTCTAGAGCTGGTGGCATCTTTCTCAATGCATTTTCTCTCCAATGAGGCCAATTTAGGTCTTTGATTCAGATCATTTTGCCTACTGAGAATGGCGTCAGGCAGAATGAAACTTAATGGAGGATCCTGGAAGGGCCACTGTGAGGAGACTCTTATTCCAGTCTCAACTTCAATTTGGCTCAATCTTAATTTATTGGCAGATAAGGTCATACAAGAGTTGCCAACCCGTTACCAAGGTCAGAGCATACTAACTAGAAGATTTTATGGGAGAAATTCACACACAAACACACCATTGGAATGTATTCGTGCCTTCCAATTCATATTTCTAGCCAACCCCCCAACCTTACATGGTTCATCAACTATATTCTTCATGCCTTTCACTACATTTTAGTGTCGACCATTGGTGATTTGATTAAAATAATATGATTCATGAGAGGAGAAGAACCAGAACTGGATCACGACCAAGATGATGTAGGTCCTAGGATATTTTCAAATATTTTATTGAAAGATACTGGAGCAATTATGAGATGATCTGCTGCAGTGGAACATTCTGTTCTTCGTAAAGTTGTGTGGAACAGTGGTGGGGAGGGAAGCTGCCTCAATGCATTGTCAAAAAATAAAAATATCACCTAATTCTGATCCTTAAGATGGGATGCGGGTTGCTTACATGTAAGGCAAAACATGAGATTTTGCCTCAACTGCTGTTATTTCCCCAAAACTCTGATATAAACCAGGGAAACTTACTTGTGTGAGCTCTACAATAGAAAATCTCTCCTAAGGATTGAGTTGCAATTGTATTTGTAAGCTAAGAGTCTTAGTAGGAGGCAGCCCTGAGACAGCTTTAGTTTTCTAGGACATAAACTGGCTAAATGTTAAAAAGTGGCTCTTGGATGGAGGAACCAATGTAGAATCCCAAAGCTGTTGGCCAGACTGGGTAGTAAAAAACTCAAAAAACATATTTAAAAAAAACCACCAACTTCTCAGAGGACAGTGATGACAATCCACTTCTATATTGTTGTCATCACAAAAGCTACATTGATGTGGTCACCTAGAAGTTGAGTTTGACGTATGACTCCTGATAGTCTTAGGTGAAGCCATGTTTTCCATACCTGGTGCCATCCAAATGCATTGGACTACTTCTATAATACTCAACCACAAATCTTGCTGGAGTTTATGGGATTCACAGTTTAGCCCAATTGGAAGGCACAAAGCCATGGAAGACAGTCTTAAATTATCTTCTAGTTCTCATGTGTAAGCAGCAGCAATATTTCTCTATAATGGATGGCGGTGGTGAGGATGGCAGAAAAGATTATTGGCAGTTTATTTCCTTCTATCCATAACATAGCATATAAGCGTTGCTTGAGTAGAGTCCACAAGATTGTCTGGGACACTGCACATCCTCATCACAGTGTGTTTTCCTTGTTACCTTCTGGGAGGAGGCTTTGCGGTATCCGAAGCAGAACATCAAGATTCAGTCACAATTTTGTTCCATTTAGTATCAACCTTGTGAACTCTCAATTTTCCTCTTTCTGCTATGCATTCAAAATGGACAGTGATTAATATTTATATGTATTTACATGTAAGGGTGTAGGTAAATACATATGTTGTATATAGCATGTTTATATGTGTGTTATGGCTGTGCATGCTTTTGAGAGCAGGCAACCGAATTTCATTTTTAATGTGTGCCAGTGTGCCCACAGTAAAAAAAAAATGACAAAGGTTATCTGGAGAGAGTTCTTTCCTTCCATTGCTTGGTGGAGTAGTGGGCTAATGCCTCCTTAAGTAACACCAGCTGCCTGCAATTAGTGCAGGTTCGCATCCCACCAGGCTCAAGGTTGACTCAGCCTTCCATCCTTCCGAGGTAGGTAAAATGAGGACCCAGATTGTTGGGGGCAATTAAGCTGACTTTGTAATAATGCCGCTTGGGGTGTGTGTGAAAGCCTTAATAAGCAGGCATATGCATAGAATGAAGGCTACTGCTAAGCTTGTAAGCTGCCCTGAGTCTTCGGAGAAGGGCGGGATATAAATGGAATTAAAATAAAAAATAAAATAAAAATAAATCCCTATAGCCTCCGGGCTCATACATATACAAAGAGTGTATAGAAGCTCTATACTTCTCATACCCTTGAGGTTGGGCCATTTTCACAGGTAAGTTGTTGTTTCTGGAAATAAAGCAAAATGGGGGGGGGGTTGGAGGGGGCCAGGAAAGCAATCCTGGAACTTCTGGACAGTCTGTTTACTGCCTTTTCTGATTCTATCCGCTGTCCATCAGCAAGAAAATAACACTTTGAAAATAACAATAGAACGGGACTGAATTTGGAATGCTAGGAAAATCGGGTAAAACAATGACTGAGACAGAAAATGGACCAAATTGGCTGGGAGCTGCAAGAAAAAAAGAAAGAAAAAAAGTGAGAAGGCTTTCTAAAGGTGAAATAGTTGGAGAGAATCCTCACAGCTGCCCTATTCTTAAATAGTCCTTCCTGTTGATCACATAACTCAAAATGGACCCCAACTAGTAGTTATAAGATCATCCAATATAGTAAAACATCCTTGATAGACATCTGCCCTGCACTTCTCAGCGTACACACAATGGTAAACATACACAGATACGTTTCTCGGTTACACAGAATAAAAATATGGTACCTTTGATGGCTGCTTGGGAACAATTTTAGAACCCATCTTTTCTTTTCTTTTGTTTTTTTTAAATGCTTTTTTAAAAATTTAGGAGCCACTAATCGAACAGGCTCACAGTTCTGGGTACCTTAATTTTATCCAGAGTATTAAATTGCTTTGGAATGAATGTAACTGTAAATTCCACATCAACTAAAAATGAGCACCTTATTTCTTTTCAATGGGATATGGGTTAGTCTTACATGAGCAGTCTGTATGGTGGATGAATAGAAATCCCACTCTGGCCATTCCAGGCCTTAATCCAGTGCTTCTCAAACTTGGATAAATTACCCCAAATTGGGTAAACATAATTTTTCTTTGGCTGATGACACATGAACCCTTCACCACTCACAATGGGGATATTTAAATTGACTTAATTGCCACGTGAATTAGAAGATATTCAAAAATGTCCCTAAGTATTCCTATTAAGAAAAAAATAGATAAAATTACCAATTTATTAAAATGACATAAAAACCATTCATTGATTGATGCTTTTCTTTTTCTTTTTCTGTTTTTCTTCCTTTCTGTCATACAGGCAGTCCTCCAGTTAAACAATAATTCATTCAGTGATTGACTGATGTCACCGTGCTGCGGAACGAAGGGACTTTCACCGATCCTCAGTTCAATACGACTTTCTTAAAAAGAGTAATGCGGGAATTTTTTTTGGAAGCACTGCCTTAATCTGTCTATGGAGATTCTCAGTCAATCAGCTATGCTGGCTCAGGAATTCTGGGAATTGAAGTCCACAAGTCATAAAAGGGCCAAGGTTGCCTACCCCTGCCCTAGGTCATGGTTGTCCCAAGGTGCTTTTTCAAGAGGCAACTGGACTCTCTTGTTTTTCTTTGAAGACGTTTTGCTTCTCATCCAGGAAGCTTCTTCAGCTCTACCCTACCACTTAGACAGGAGAAAACACACAAAGCAGAAAAACCAACCAAGATGGACAGTGACATGTCTCAGAAAACTAAAAAATCAGAAATCTGTCCGACAGAGAGCTTACCCAAACAGAAATAATGTTTTAGCCAAAGGACTGAATTTTGCAGTAACACCTACAGCACAGCTACCAGTTATAGATCTCCTCACAGCCACAGAGTCAGCCATCAGGAACAATAAACAGGTAGAACAATGAAGGATGAAAATATCTGCAGCCCTCACCAGTGCCAGAACACCCTGCTCCCAACCCCACAGAACTGATGAGAAGCGAAACGTCTTCAAAGAAACACAAGAAAGCCCAGTTGAGGGTGAAGGTCCTTTCTCCAAGCTTGTGGGTTTGTTTCTGAACGTTTCGTTACCAGGCTAGGTAACATCATCAGCGGAGTTTAGAGGATGTCAGTAATAATAATAAGTTGGAAGGGACCTTGGAGGTCATCTAGTCCAACCCCCTGCTCAGGCAGGAAACCCTATACCATTTCAGGCAAATGGCTGTCCAGTCTCTTCTTAAAAACCTCCAGTGTTGGAGCATTCACCACTTCTGGAGGCAGGTTGTTCCACTGGTTAATTGTTCTAACTGTCAGGAAGTTTCTCCTTAGTTCTAGGTTGCTTCTCTCCTTGACTAGTTTCCATCCATTGCTTCTTGTCCTATTTTCGGGTGCTTTGGAGAATAGCTTGACTCCCTCTTCTTTGTGGCAGCCCCTGAGATATTGGAACACTGCTATCATGTCACCCCTCGTCCTTCTCTTCATTAAACTAGACATGCCCAATTCCAGCAACCGTTCCCTATATGTTTTAGCCTCCAGTCCCCCAATCATCTTTGTTGCTCTTCTCTGTACTTTTTAGAGTCTCAACATTTTTTACATTCTGTTTATAAGGGCTTCAGGTGTGGGTGTGTCAAGTCCAGTTGCCTCTTGAAAAAAGCACCTTAGGAAGCACTGCCTTAATCCAAGGCTGGATTCCAAGCCCTGGGCCCTCCAGTAGTTTAAGGGTGGAAGGCCTAACCAACCACACTGCTCTTCCGATCACACCAACGTGGCTGCCATCTTGACTTTTTTTAACCATACCCCACGGCCCAACAAAAGTGCGTATAGTCAAGGCCATGGTTTTCCCAGTTGCAATGTATGGCTGTGAAAGTTGGACCGTAAGAAAGGCCGAGTGCCAAAGAATTGAGGCCTTTGAACTCTGGTGCTGGAGAAGACTGCGAGTCCCTTGGACTGCAAGGCGATCAAACCGGTCAGTCCTAGAGGAGATCTACCCTGACTGCTCTTTAGAAGGCCAGATCCTGAAGTTGAAACTCAAATACTTTGGCCACCTAATGACAAGGAAGGACTCACTGGAGAAGAGCCTAATGCTGGGAAAGGTTGAGGGCAAGGGAAGAAGGGAATGACAGAGAATGAGGTGGCTGGATGGAGTCACTGAAGCAGTAGGTGTGAGCCTAAATGGACTCCAGAAGATGGTAGAGGACAGGAAGGCCTGTGGGGTCGCGATGGGTTGGACACGACTTCGCAACTAACAACAACTACACACCTTTTAATCTCAAAATTGTCCTGTGAGGAGGGTTAGGCTGGGAGACAATGACCTACCGACTTTGCAAATTGCCCAGAGGTTGAGGGCAAGAGAAGAAGGGGACGACAGAGAATGAGGTGGCTGGATGGAGTCACTGAAGCGGTAGGGGTGAGCCTAAAGGGACTCCAGAAGGTGGTAGAGGACAGGAAGGCCTGGAGGAACGTTGTCTATGGGGTCGCGATGGGTCGGACACGACTTCGCAACTGACACCATGGCGGCCCAAAGGATTTCTCCAAACGCTGCCTCCAGTCGCTTTCCCTCTTACAACCGAGAGGACCAGCCGCCCCCTTCCTCCCCACAGAAACGCCTACAGGCTGCCTTCAGCCGTTCACTGCACCGTTCCGCTCGCGTTCCGCCTTGGCGCAGTCCACTGCCCCAAGTAGGGTTGCCTTCGCGCAACACGCGTTAAGCCGCAGAAACCCTCAGCCCGGCTTAACGTGCGAGCGCGACCGCGGGCATTCACCGGCTGACCCGGCTGACCATCCCGCCGCCGTTTGAGTGGGCGCGCGAAATCCGGCGGGGCACCTTCCCCTTCTCCGCCTCCTGGCGTGGGGGTGGGACGGGGTGGGGTGGGAGAGCTTTGGCGACGGCGGCGCCCCCCCCTCCCCAGCGCGCGTGGGGCGTGGGCGGCTGGGGAGTCTCCACCTCTTCTGGCGCGGGCCCGGGGAGTCTGCCGAGCCGCCTTCGGAGCTCTCCGCAGACGGGGCTGGAGGCGAAGGAGCGCGCTGTGCAGCTGGACGAGGCATCGCCGTCGTCGTCGTCCTGCAATCTCTTTTCTCGGAGCAGCTCCCCGAAAGAGCGACACACACACACACACACCCTCGGCGGCTTCCTTTGCCAAGCGGGCTCGGCTCGGCTCGGCTCGGCTCGGCTCCCGGTCCGCAGCACCCCCATGGACGCCAGGTGGCTTTTCTGCCGAGGCAACGCGCGCTGAGCGTCCCCCCGCGGCCGGGTTGCTCTCGCCCTCCGGCGGCTGCTCGCCCGTCGGCTGGCAGAAGAGAGGAGAGGCTCCGCTTTGGCCATGCTCCGATCCTGGGCGCTCGTGGCCCTCGGCTTAGGTGAGAGTTAGGCAAGGCTCGGCTGCTCGTTGAATTTGGGGTCGGGGTGGGTGGGTCGTGGGGAGGCGGTTGTGTGGCTTCTTGGCTCGGCCCGGGATTGGAGTTCCTGGCGCCATCGAGTTAAAATCGGGGCTGTTGATGCCTTTCGGGAAAGCGATGTCCTCCCCGCCGGGATGGTTTTTACAGCCTAGCAAGCTCCGGGTCGCCGGGAATGGGCCTTGGTTTGTTTGCCCCGGAGAAAGGTTAAAGTGAGGTGGTGGTGGGGGTCCTTGGTGGTCTCCGAGCTTGCTGATTTGCAAGCACTGATGGTGTTACCTAGCTTGGGTAAGGAGAGACGTCTGCAAGAAACCAAGCAAGCTCAGAGAGAGCACCGAGGATTCCTCACGTCAACCCCGAGCTGCAAATATTCTCCTTTATTTGAAACGTTCAAGTCAAATGTCAAGCCGAGCGGGTGGCGCGCACGCAACTTGAGAAGATGGGCTGCCGTCGAAGAGACGGGTGGAAATCGCGCCGCGGAAAACTTGGTTACCTGGGACTTATAACGTGGGATCGTTAAACTCAAACCACGATGTTTAAACGCGCTGCCAGAATAAAAGCGCGCTCCTATTCTCGACCCTCCTCCGCCAGCTTGATTTGTTAACACTGGTTTAGTCTGCATCGGGTTTGGAAAAGTTTGAGGTTCAAGTGTGTTAAGAGAATTTAACCACGGGATTACTCCTGGATTGCAGTGGAAGGTCAGTTAGCTGGAAATCAGAAAATCAGGAACAGCAGTAGCGTAGAGGGCATGTTTGGTAGCTAATCCGCGAAAGCGTCTGTTAAAATAAACGTGTTGACCTTTTAAAGATGCCGCAAAAGCTTTTACCAATTTTGCTTTCGTACACTCGGAGGGTTATCCTAAACAAAGAGCAAATCCGCTCCCATCAGTGTTTAAATATTGCAATCTGTGATAATGATAATGCTGGACAGTTAAGAAAATAATAGTTTTTCCTGATTAATCCAAAGTACCTTGTTCTATGTGGGGCAATACATCTCTGGAGGTTCTCATTCATCCAGCTCATAGTTGTCCCAAGATTACTTTTCCAAAAGACAACTGGACTTTCTCATTTTTTTTCCCTTGAAAACGTTTTGCTTCTCATCCAAGAAACTGAAGAAGCTTCTTGGATGAGAAGCAAAATGTCTTAAAGAAAAATCAGACAGTCCAGTTGCCTTTAAAATAAAATAAAAAAACACCTTTGGGATGTGGGGCAGTATATAATGTAGTCACGAGTGGGAGAAACTGAATACACCCATTTGCAAAAAAAAAAAAAAAAAACCAGCCCACGAGTTAGCATATTGGCTTACATAAAGATGAACCAATTTGTATGTTTGGTATTCTTTTTATTAGCCTAATGGTAGCAATTCTCCTAGCTCAGTGTCTGTCAATCTGGCCATGTTTTGGATGTGTGGACTTAAACTCCGGAGGATTTCCCAGCCACTAGCAGTTTGGCAGGTCGAATCCTGAGTGCCGCGTAAGAGAGTGAGCGCCGGTTACTCGTCCCAGCTTCTGCCAACCTAGCAGTTCGAAAGCACGTAAAAATGCAAGTAGAAAAATAGGGACCACTACAGTGGGAAGGTAACAGCGTTCCGTGCACCTTTGGTGTCTAGTCATGCCGGCCACATGACCATGGAGACATCCTCGGACAAGCGCTGGCTCTTCAGCTTTGAAACGGAGATGAACACCGGCCCCTAGAGTCGGAAACGACTAGCACGCGTGTGCGGGGGAACCTTTACCTTTAGTATATATTAAAAGAGTGGGAGAGTGCTGACTTTTTGTGGCTTTTTGAAAAAAAAGTACATTCTGCACAGAATGAAATGGCCAATGAGTAACTGTTGACTACTTTATGTTGAGAATGTCAGGAGAACCACTAATGCAGGGTGAAAGTTAATCCCGGCTGCATTTTCAAGAGCCAATCTCTATTTGGAGTAAACAGATTTTCCTTCACCATCTTTTTGAAGAGAACTTGGCCAAATTGTTCCTTACTTTCAGCACTCTTTTTTTTTTAAAAAAAGGATGCTTCTTCACAATATTGTGCTCTGGAGAATATGGGGAATTCTCTCCAAAAGTAGCATAATGTGCGAGACTTAATAAATCTGCTTCCTGTGTAGACTGAGCCACCTGGGCTCCTATTTGTAATGCAGAATGGATGGAGAACTAGGAAAAAGGATCCAACACCCCTGTCTGTTGCCCAGAATGGATGACCCTTCCTGTGTCTCTTGTGCCCAAAATACCAGATGGTGGTGTTGGGAGGGGAGGGGGGGGGAATGTGCTAAATCTAAGACAATGTTGTATTCAGAACCCCTCTGTTCTTTCTTTTCCCTTTCCATATTCTGGGATTGACAGCGGACTCTCTGGGTAGCCTGGTTGAACTCTGGCTCATGTTTTAAGCCTAAATGGTTTTCTTAAGTCTGTCCAAGGTCAATTCCAGAAGATTGGCCACAATAACCAATGGCAGCGAATACAGCAAAAAGTCTGGAGGCGGCATAAACACAAATCCTACTCCTCTGTTGTTGTTTTTTGTCTTGTTTTGCGGAGAAGAACTTCCATCGCCAGATGGGTAGTTTGGCTGATTTTTTTTTTTTGAGTGGAAAAATACTATTTTCTTGTGCTCTTTTGGTCTTTTTCATTTGAAATCCCAAGTCACTGACCTCTTGGCCTGCAGATTTTATATTGCAACAAAAGGATTTCACACCCACCCACACACAGACACCCACCCACACCCACCATCATGTGTTAAGGTTCTGCTTCTGTTTGCTTGGGCTGGTCTAAGTTCCGAAAGCAGCTCCCTTCTCAAGCAACTAATGCCAATCTACAGTATATAAAGAAGAATATTTATATGCACACAGTGGGCCTTCATGCGGCAGAGAAGGATTGCTAGTTGCTCAAATGTTGATCAGAGTTGACATTCGTGTATATAAACATGACATTCCCTGGCAAGTTTTGTAAAATCTGAAGCCACCCAAACATGGCTGACATCCATTTACTTTATGGAAAGACATTTGGAAAGTGAGGTATAGCGATGGAGCCTTGAGTTCACTTGTTGAGATGGGTAGCCACACAAAATAAATTAATACATAAAATACATTAATGATGGACTTCTGGATCTCTGCAGAATGCAAGGCTACTGATATTCACATCTTACAACAGTGTTTCTAAACTTTAGCAACTTTAAGATATCTGGACTTCAACTCCCAGGATTCCTTAGCCAGTCATACTGTCTGGGGATTTTTAGGAGTTGGAGTCCATATATATCTTAAAATTGCCAAGGTTGAGAAATCTTAGAAGCTGGAGTTCAACATATTTGATTGATCGCTAAAAGCAAACCATGGTAGTGTGGTGGCCAAAATGTTGGAATAGGAGCGGAGCGATCTAAGTTCTGCCCTCAGCCACGGAAGCTGACTGGATATAAAAATATATAAATTTAATAAAATAAAATAAATATCTTTGGGGCAGTCACAGGGTTACTGTTGTGGGGAAAAGTTGGAGCAGGGAACACTGAGTTTTAGTACAAAAGACAGGATCTTAATTTAATAAATATCATATGATTGTCAAACATCCTATTAGATCCAAGTAGAAGGTTAAGACGGCCTGAGTTAAAAAGGTCTTTGTTTTTAGTTATAATCTGCAGTAGCAGATAAAGCAATAAATAAAAAAGCCTTAGTAATGCCACACCTCGAATACTGCATGCAGATTTGGTCACCACGTTACAAAAAAGATGTTGAGACTTTGGAAAAAGTGCAGAGAAGAACAACTAAGATGATTAAAGGCCTGGAGACTAAAACATATGAAGAACGGTTACAGGAATTGGGTTTGGCTAGTCTAGAGAAAAGAAGAACTGGGGGGGGGACATGATAGCAGTATTCCAGTATTTGAGGGGTTGCCACAAAGAAGAGGGAGATCAGTTTATTTTCCAAAGCATTAGAGGGTAGGACAAGAAACAATGAATGGAAACTAATCAAGGAGAGAAGCAACTTGGAACTAAGGAGAAATTTCCTAAGAGTGAGGACAATCAACCAGTGGAACAGCTTGCCTTATTATTGGAGGTTTTATTATTGGAGGGTTTTTAAGAAGAGACTGGACAGTCACTTATCTAAAATTAAATCTGAGACATCTCAGTTCCTGCATATAGTAACAGATCTTCGGTTGTAAACCCTGCCTACCTGCCACAGACTTTACCCTAATCTGTAAGCTTTCACTTTTTAAATTGTTAAAACAGAAATCTTTTTTGTGTGTACTTTCAACTACAATAAGACAGGATTTCCGAGGGACGTTGGTAGACTCTTAAATGGGTAGGAACTTACTGTAAGCCGCTCAGCTAAGTTGGGGCTATGTTTTTGGCTGGTTCTCAAACAGAGCAGACATTAAAATGTTGGCACTGAATGTGTTCAGCGCATGGATTCCTTTTTGTCCTGGTTGAATGTACATGCTAAGCAATGCTTGTGCCAGCTTCCTGGTACTGAGAGTGACAGATTCAAGGGGCTTCCTGCTGTCATTGATGGATAGACAGATACCTTCATTCACCCACTCACTCCGATCACCCATAAATAAAGGCTGCTTATAAAACCAGTGGATTTAGAAACTAAAGCATGTAGTCCCTTGTGAGAACTGCACTTTCTGTAGATAATAGCAATGTTAAGGCTTCCTTTGGTGGATGTGCTGGTGGCTATGTACTGTATGTGTAAAACCCAAGGCACCAGGAATGACAGGTGGAGTTCCTTTCAGATTGTATTATTATTGTGTTCACCGATTGACAGAAACTGTGCTAGACTAAAGCAACAATCTGTGTAACTACTAGATATACTCTGTGAAGTGCTAGGGAGGGTCCACCTTCACCCTTTCCATGCATGCCAAAAAGTACAAGCTTTGCTGTCTAGTTTCCTCTCTGGGAAGGAGCCCCTCCCTCCTACGACTCTGGACTATATTCCATCACATCGTGGTTGGGAGGAGGATTTCTGACCCATTGATAATGGGTGGTGGTTAGGGATTATTTATATATTAGAGAAAAATAGGTGCATGACAGTTGAAGGCATCTGTTTTAGATTAGCCGTTTGTCCAGAACGGCATAGGATCTCCTGCCTGGGCTTGGAGTAGAAGACCCATCCAACTCTGTTACACTGTTATAGTTTTCCTAGACCACCAAATCAACAAAGAATTTAGCCTCTAAAGTGCTTCAGAGAGTGCCTGAATGGCGTATGAGTGGCACAGGAGTTTAGTCTTCTAAGAGCGACTTTGAGGCATTGGGGCAAGAACAGAGAGTGATTCAAGAGACTCATGCAGAAGACTAATGGGCAATAGTAAAGCTAGGCAGTCGGAAAATTAATAGAACTGGACTTACTGGTGTTACTGGGGTTAGAGTTGACCCACTTTTTAGGTCGAAGGTGGGCAACGTCCCTGTTGAGGGAGATGCCTTGTA
Organism: Vipera ursinii; assembly: GCF_947247035.1. NCBI lineage: Eukaryota > Metazoa > Chordata > Lepidosauria > Squamata > Viperidae > Vipera > Vipera ursinii. Next base: position 13,823,443 of record NC_139516.1, read on the forward strand.
TGCTACTCGTGGACGCAGCTGAAACAAGCAAATGGCTGCCTGCATCCGTCTCTTTGTTGCAGGACTGAGCCTCTGATATATTATTGTATATGAGAAAAGCGAATCAAATCACTTGTTAGTTTTCTTGGTCCATGCAAATGTAGACAACATGCTGACCTTTTAAGTTTCCTCTCCCCCAGCATGCAAAAATCTTGTTTGACATAAAAGAGTCTTGAATATATACTAGCCTTCAGTGTGGGTTGTTTTAAAAATACGGGGCCAATGTTATGCTATGCAGTTTCTCTTTTCTTAGCATCTATGTTGGGTCTTACTCCATGAAACTTTTTCATAAGGAGGTGTGTGGTTAACTCTTGGCATTCAGAGGGCTTGGAAGAACCATGTCTCTCAAATAGTTTTTAACTGATGTGATTTTATTCCATGTGCTGCTGTACGCTGTGTTTTGTGCTAATTATTTTGAGCTGGCTGAATTTTAAAATAGAAGTCCATTGTTTCAGGGTCTTTTTTTAAATGTCTCCTTGCATTCTTCAGCAATAGATGGAAGAAACAATGGCTTTGGGTTGGGATAAAGTGCTATACTAAAATTAAAGATATTTGTATTGTGGATTATGGTTCATTGTGTTCTAGGGCTTGGGTTTTGATAGATAGATAGATAGATAGATAGATAGATAGATAGATAGATAGATAGATAGATAGATAGATAGATAGATAACATAACCTTTATTGTCATTTTAATGTGGGCACAATGGCACACAATAAAAATGAAATTTAGTTGCTTGCTCTCAAAGTGTTCACATCCACAACACACATTTAAACATACCATATACAACATATGTATAGACCTACACCCTTACATATAAGTAACATCTAAATATTAAGCATTGTCCATCTTAAATACAAAACGGAAGGAGGAAGTTTTAGAGTTCACAAGGTTAATACTGTATGGAACAAAACTGTGACTGAATCTTTTGTTGTAGCATGTTATGCAAACCAAGACATTGTCTTAAGCTATGAGCATAGCATGTTGAGTGATCACAGGAATTACTCTTTCATAAGCTCAGTGGGTTAGGACGCTGAGCTTGTCGATCAGAAGGTTGGCAGTTTGGCGGGTCGAATCCCGAGTGCCGCGTAGCAGAGTGAGTGCCTGTTATACTCGTCCCAGCTTCTGCCAACCTAGCAGTTCGAAAGCACGTAAAAATGCAAGTAGAAAAATAGGGACCACTACGGTGGGAAGGTAACAGTGTTCCGTGCGCCTTTGGTGTCTAGTCATGCCGGCCACATGAGCACGGAGACGTCCTCGGACAAGCGCTGGCTCTTCGGCTTTGAAACAGAGATGAGCACCGGCCCCTAGAGTTGGAAACGACTAGCACGCATGTGCGGGGGAATCTTTACCTTACCTTTAAGCTGAATTTAAGGTTTAATGCAATGTTTCTCAACCTCAGCAACTTTAAGCATGGCTAGTGGAGGATTGTGGGAGCTGAAGTTTACCCTTCCTAAAGTTGCTGAGGTTGAGAGTCATTGTCCTTTTAATGAAAACAGGACTCAATGCAGCAGAAGTCACCATGTTGGTGATTGGTCCATTTGAAGCTCCTCTCCTTTCTTTTTCTTGGTTATGTGATGCAGTGCAGACCATATGCAGACATCTTCCGCTTCCCAGTACTCATATTGACATAAATATACCTACATGCAACGCAAGGGGATAGCAGAAACAAAAACAGTCAGGAAACTTCCTATGCAAACTCCCTGACTAGAGACTCCCCAACATACAGAAGACACACAGAAGACACATGCACACCCACCCTGATTAGACCCTAGGGAGGAAGTCTGTACATGTGGACATGTTCACATACCACGTACCACACACATGCATGCACAAAAAACACTTTGCTAAAAGAAACAAGAAAATACAGACGCCTCCTATGGTGGTTGCTGGTACAGAAGCTGTGCTCTGCAGACTTTCCTTGCCTGGTTTAGGATTGGGGGAGATTCAGTGGTGGAAGGGCCAGGAAATATACCAGAATAACTGAACTTTAACCATTGAGTTTTGCTACTTGAAGAAAAGTCTCAGTCATTTGTAAAACATTTTAAATATGTTCCATGGGGTGGAAGGGAGGGAGGGAGGGAGAGAGGGAGATGGGAAGAAGGAAGGGAGGAGGAAGAGGAAGGGAGGGAGGGAGGGAGATGGGAAAAGGAAGGGAGGAAGGAGGGAGGGAGATGGGAAGAAGGGAGGGAGGAGGAAGGAGAAGGAAGGGAGGAAGGGAGGGAGGGAGGAGATGGGAAAAGGAAGGGAGGAGGGAAGGAGGGAGGGAATGGGAGGGAGGGAGGAGGAAGGGGAAGGAAGGAAGGAAGGAAGGAAGGAAGGAAGGAAGGAAGGAAGGAAGGAAGGAAGGATTCACTGTTTTTTCAAATGTAGCCCACTAAGGTGTGTGGAGGCCACAGTATGGGCTGGCTAGCAATTCTTTGAAAAGAAGCTAGTTGTGGAAGGCTAATAACACACATTTTCCTGCATCTCACAAAGTGTGGTATGTATCAGTGTGGGATCTCCTTAATGCTGCAATGCAAGTGCTACATGTGCTGTACATTCATTACAAAGAGGAGCGTTTCTATTTAACCATTTTGTATGTTTAAAAGCTGGAGCCATACACCTGTACTGGAATTCCCTGAGCCTGGGAATAGAGATTTGGAAAATATTGCAGGACCAGCAGAGGTCTTTATTCCTTTGCTCTTTGTCCATCAAAGGGCAGTGACAACATCTTCCCTGCACCAAGAGGCAGTCAGGATGAGGATTAGACTCCTCAAAGAGCTTGTGCCTTAAAATACTCAATGGACAAAGGGAAGCTACCTGTTTTCCACAGTTCTGTAACTTAACTCCTTTTTCCTGGCAATAAATCTGATTATTGGGACAATGCAAACAGTTTCCCCCAGATGTGGGTTGTCACTGTATCGTAACTCATGGGAGATCCGGCATGAGACATTTCACCTTCTCTCTTTCAGTCATGTCCTTTTACCCCATTGCTAGTCCAGTCCTGGATAAACATTTCTAGGAGCTTCTACGGAGATTCTCTCAATCATCCAGGTCATGGTTGTCCCAAAGGTGCTTTTCCAAAAGGTAACTGGACTTTCATGAGGTGTTTTTTTTTCCCTTGAAAACACTTTTGCTTCTCATCCAAGAAATTTCTTCAGTTCTGATCATTTTTTTTTCTGAACAGTTTTGAACAGAAGAAGCTTCTTGGATGAGTTTAAGTAAAATTTGATTTTTTTCCCCTTTAGATATCTGCATTGGAAGCTATTTTCTGGCAAGCGTTAAGTAGGCTAGTGAAATGGTGTTTAGAAAACAATATGGATGGCAAGTGCAGTTGGTAAATTTTCAGCTTTAACTTGCTGTCAGGTTGACATTTAAAGGTTTTTTTGGCTGCGCTCAAAGAAAAACATGTGCGAAGGCAAGATCAAAGACAGGCCTATACTAAGCCGAGTGCGCCCATCCAACAGGATTGTTGGTCGCTGGACCTTATTGCCTCACACTTCATTATGAGCTCTAGATTTTTATCTGAAAGTTTCAAAAAATAACATTATCAGAGAGTGGCAAGTTAGAAAGAAGGAAACAGCCATCCTTTCCCACCCGTATATGTGCACTCAGCACAAAGTGTCACTTCCCTCGCACATTGAAAGCTGGCTTAGAGATCTGCTTCATCAAAGCTATGAACCACTAGAGTTTGGGAATATGAACATAGAAGTACATTATAGAAACAGAATAAATGAATGAATGTTTTCATCTTAACTGTATATTTTTTAGGGCTCATCTTTGATTATAAAGACAGGGTTAGCGGAACAGTTAACAGAATAACAGAGCTGGAAAGACCTTGGAGGTCTTCTAGTCCAACCCCCCCTGGAGACTTTAAATCATTTCAGACTGGTGGCTGCCCAGTCTCTTCTTAAAAGCCTCCAGTGATGGAGCAACCACAACGTCTGAAGGCAAGCTGTTCCATTGGTTAATTGTTCTCACTGTTAGGAAATTTCTCCTTAGGTCTAGGTTGCTTCCCTCCTTGATTACTTTCCATCCATTGTTTCTTGTCTTGCCTTCTGGCGCTTTTGGAAAATAAGTTGACCCCCCCTTTTCTTTGTGGCAGCCTCTCAAATATTGGAACAGTGCTATCATGTCACACACACACCCCTTCCTTTCATTGAAGACTTACCCAATTTCTGCAACTATTGTACACATGTTTTAGCCTCCAGGCCCCTAATCATCTTTGTTGCTCTTCTCTGCACTCTTTCCATAGTCTCAATATCTTTTTTTATAATGTGGTAACCAAAGCTGGATGGTTTTCAGAATATTATACAGTTCACCTTTACAATTGTTGCAGCAAACCCATGGTCATGTGGTCAAAATTCAGGCACTTGGCAACTGGCATGTATTTATGACAGTTGTGCTATCCTGCCGTAATATCATCACCATTTGTGATCTTCCCACCTGGCTTTGGACAGGAAAAACCAATGGGAGAAGCTGGATTCGCTTAATGACCAAGTTTCATTTGACAACTGCAATAATTTGCTTGATGAGTGTGGCAAAAAAGGTCATAAAATGGAGCAAAACTCACTTAACAACTGTCCTGCTTAGCAACAAAAATATTAGGCTCAATTATGGTCATAAGCTGAGGACTACCTGTATGTTTCTCTCAGTGTTCTACATTTCAGTGGTACTTAATGTTATCATTTTCTTTTGCTTACATATGAAATAGTCCTTCTTATCTCTGGCTGGACCAAAACAACAGGATTGTAAGAGATTCTACAAGATGAAAAAGGAGTTTAAAAAGCTTTTATCATCTTGGATCTCTCTGTGATCTGCTAAGACCTTTGCCATCTTGGTGGTTAACTTAGACTACAGGAGTTGTGGTACAAGATTCTTGCCAGGTTGGGGAAGGTAATATCATTGAAACCACTCTGATTTAAAAGGCATGATGGGCTTTGACTTAGCTGTGTTATTTAATTTATATCCCACTTTTCTTTTTTGATCTTAAGGTGGTGATTATCTTAATACCATGCTCCCTTGTCCAGTCCCCCCCAAACAACTTTGTGAGGTAGGTTGTTCTGAGAGAGAGTACAACCTCTAGGGAGCTTTTGTAAATTTGAACTTGGGTTCCCCACTCTTACTATTACACACTAGCCACTATGAGTGTCTTTTGAGCTGGGACACAATGACTGCCCCAAAGTCACCCAGTGAGATTCTGTGGATGATGGTGAACTAGGGCCTGCTGCTACTCCATGTCTCTCATGGTTTAAGTGGAAACACTGTTCAGACTTTTGAGGCTAGTCGTGAGAGACAAATAGATGTTTTGCCATTGCTGGAACACATGTTGGATTCTTTAATGCCAGCTGTGGCTCAACCACAGCAGAGTACACAGGCTGATTTCAATTAAAAGGCCCTTAGTTGTAAATGTGAACTAAGCTGCCTATTTAGCTAAACATGAAGATAGCAATTACAGTACATTCAACCCAAAATCAAATGGTAAACCCACACGTGAGAGAGCCCGCTTTTAATGTGACTTTTTTGGTACAAAGAGGGAATATAGGACAGAAAAATGCCATTTCAATTTGGTTGCTGAAGTGCCACAAGTCAGGGAAAGTGTTTGTGTGAGTTTGTCAGCTGCACTAATTCACTAGCTCTTCCTTTACAGGTAGTCTTTGACTTACGACCACAATTGAGCCCAAAATTTCTGTTGCTAAGCAAGATAGTTTTTAAGTGAATTTCGCTCCATTTTACCACTTTCCTTGCCACAGTTGTTAAGTGAATCCCTGCAGTTGTTAAGTTGGTAACATGAGTGTTAAGTGAGTCTGACTTTCCCATTGACTCTGCTTATCAGAAGGTCATAAAAGGTGATCACATGACCTTGGGATACATAAACCATCATAAATATGAGTCAGTCGTCAAACTTCTGAATTTTGAGTACATGACCATCAGGATACTGCAATATCAAAAGTGTGAAAAATTATCATAAGTCACTTTTTTTCAGTGCCATTATAACTTCGGACAGTCACTAAACAACCTGTCGCACATTGAGGATTATTACCTGTATTTTATCCACATTTTCTTATTCCAAGCAGAGCTCAGCTTTTCAACTATACCTGGCTTGGTTATTTATATTCCAGAGAATACAATATTCAGGATGCCAATCTATGACCAATTCTCTCTCCTAGAATATGCTACCAGTGTTTCTCAACCTTGCCAATTTTACGATGGGTGGACTTCAACTCCCAGAATTCCCCAGCCAGCAAAGTCCGCCCATCTTAAAGTTGCTAAGGTTGAGAAACACTGTGCTAACCAGTTTCTCTCCCCTTTGCTCTTTTCAGACAGTCATCAGTTTTCCATAATCTTTTTGCCCCCAAGAAAAGTACTCCCCATCCACCCAGCATGCTGACACCCTCTTCAGTCTATAATAGTGGTGTTTTGGCTACATGAAGATAAAAATGCAGATAATGAGTTCGGTATTAATATGATATGGTCTGTATTGTTCAGGAAATTAAGTAAGTCAGCAAGAGCCAAATCAGTTTCCAAACTTTTGTTCTGCCAGATGTAGCGTTCCTTGAATAGGTTTCCAGTGCTAGTATTTTTTTTTCCCTAGCAATTTTTGGTTTTTAAACATCTACTTACTCATCAGTCTGCATTTGTGGGGGGAAACAGAAAAACTGCAATATATTCACATGTCTCCCAATCTACTTTATACGAATAGTATTTTTTTTTAAAAAAAGCTGTATCCCTATCCTTGGGATGAAGACACAAAGAACAACCAGCTTCAAATCAGAAGATCATTTTCCTCCACACGAAATATTGTTTTAAAAGATAGAATGTATGAATAAAAAAAGACACCCAAATTAAACACAAGTTGGAAAGCGTGCATTTTACTTATTAGTGATTCGTTCGTTTAATGTTGTTTCATTTAATTTTTCTCCACATGAAATAATTATGCACAACTCTTCATCTTAACCTAGTTTCTAGCCAATGTTTTTCAGACACAAAACTATAAGGAATAGATAAACAGTGTGGGTTCTTTTATGTTAAGATGGTCTGGCTTGCATAAAAAAAATAGTTGGTATAGTGCACTGGAATTCCATTACTTAATGAAAGAGTAGGTAGAATTTTGGCCATGTCTCTGGTTACGTTTCCAACAAAGAGTGGTTAAGTGCTGAACAAGAAATGTACATTGGCGACATTAGAGTTGTTATTACTAGGGCTATACAAATACTAAGAAATAGGTGTTTGGGAACTTAACTTCTCTCCCAGTTAAGCAGCTTCCCGGTCATGAACACCCCATACAGCTGAAAGAGAGCCTATAAAACAGTTGTGTTACCTCAGGAAGAGATGGAACTGCTTTCATTATTCAAAATGGGGTACTTTGTGGGAATCTCCCACACACTGCAAAGTGTCTCTTCTAAGAAGTTGCCCAGCTGTGGTTATTGCTGCTATGTGGGATGTTTACATAACTTTTCCATCCATCATCACTGAAATATAGCATGATTCTGTCATTCTTTGTGGGTTTTCCCTGGTGGTACTTGGAAATTGTCACTGATCAATGAGTATTTGGATTTCAGGGAGACATAATACAGATATATATTCAACTAAAAAAGAAGTTAATGGTTTTTGAAATAGACTGGGCTTATGTCCAAAAAGAGTCTTGTGCTTTGGTTGATCTAATGCCTCCCTACAGGATCAAGAACTCAATAAGTATTATAAACCCTTAGCTTCAGAAAGGTGATGAGGCTAACCAGCCTTCTTGCAACTGGTTCCCTGAAAGTACTATTAGATGGCTACAACCATTATTTTAACCATGGGCAAGATTTTTGAAGATGGTATGAATTGTAGTGTTAAAGATCTGGAAGATAGCAGTTTGGGGAAATCTGGCTCAAAATGCCTAGCGTCTTTTTGAAGGGCTAAATAGATTTTCAGTTCAGCAGATAGGACAGGTGAAGTATAATCCCACAGTAGCCTCTTATTCACCTATCAGGGAATTCAAACTAAGAACTTCTGGTAACTTCTGATGAGAGAGAAGTTCCTTGAGGATGGGTTCCAGCACGAGTCTGAGAGCTCAGAAGAGTAAACCTCTGGTCCCGGTGACTGACCCAGATTGCATTCTGCAACATTATTCTGGGACATGTATATTTGCTTTTTTTTACAAAAAAAGCCACACACCCACATATGAGAAGATCAGAGCAAGCAAGACTAGGGTGAAATCTACTAACTCAGATCTTGTCTTCTGTCAGGTGATCTGTCTTTGCAGAGCATTGTTGCTATTGTTGTTGTTAGTTGCGAAGTCGTGTCCGACCCATCGCGACCCAATGGACATCATTCCTCCAGGCCTTCCTGTCCTCTACCATCCTCTGGAGTCCATTTAGGCTCACGTCTACTGCTTCAGTGACTCCATCCAGCCACCTCATTCTCTGTCGTCCCCTTCTTCTCTTGCCCGCAACCTTTCCCAGCATTAGGCTCTTCTCCAGTGAGACCTTCCTTCTCATTAGGTGGCCAAAGTATTTGAGTTTTAGCTTCAGGATCTGGCCTTCTAAAGAACAGTCAGGGTTGATTTCCTCTAGGACTGACCGGTTTGATCGCCTTGCAGTCCAAGGGACTCGCAGGAGTCTTCTCCAGCACCATAGTTCAAAGGCTTCAATTCTTTGACACTCAGCCTTTCTTATAGTCCAACTTTCACAGCCATACATTGCAACTGGGAAGACCATAGCCTTGACTATAAGCACTTTTGTTGGCGGGGTGATGTCTCTGCTTTTTAGTGTGCTGTCTAGATTTGCCATAGCTTTCCTCCCCAGGAGCAAGCGTCTTTTAATTTCTTGGCATCAGTCCCTGTCTGCGGTGATCTTGGGGCCCAGGAAAATAAAATCTGTCACTACCTCCATTTCTTCCCCATCTATTTGCCAGGAATTGAGAGGGCCGGATGCCATGATCTTGGTTTTCTTAATGTTCAGTTTCAACCCAACTTTTGCACTCTCCTTCTTCACTTGCAACCAGAGGCTCTTTAGTTCCTCTTCACTTTCTGCCATTAGAGTGGTATTATCTGCATATCTTAGGTTGTTGATATTTCTCCCGGCAATCTTAATTCCAACTTTTGATTCATCTAGCCCTGCCTTTCTCATGATGTGCTCTGCATATAAGTTAAACAGGCAGGGTGATTGTTGCTATTATTCCTGGCATAAGTGATAAATAGTTTGAACATTTCCTACACAAACACTATGTCTCATTTCTATCTTACCTATATAGGGCACCTCTACATAGCCATAGTCACTATTGTCCAAACATTTCACAAATCTTCAGCCTGTAGTTAGTAACCTGTAACTCCAAAGGTATTGAGTTCTCTAGGGCAGCAACACCCAACCTTTTAGGCACCAGGGACCGGTTCTGTGAAAAAAAATTTCCCCATGGACCGTGTGTGTGTGTTTTCATGCACTACCTAGATCTTGTCCATGAGCAGATGAAGCTTTGCTTGCTTACATAGCCCAGTTCCTAAAGGGTCACAGACTTGTTCTGGTCCATAGTCCAGAGGTTGGTGACCCCTGCTCTAGGGACTGCAAAAATGGGAGCCCTCACCTTTCCCTTGCTGCATTTGTTGTGGGGAAGAGGGTTTTATTTGCAAATTGTCTGATACTGTTCTGAAGCTTAATGCAAAGGACATCATGGTGCCACAGAGGTTTAGCAGTTGTAGGGAAACAGGAAAGCCAAAAATGTTGGAGGTAGGAATTTGAAAGCATTCCCACTAAATGAGAATGGCCTGTTCCTCAGCTATGTGGAGTTCCAGTGTTTCCATGTGTGAAAGGGACATCTTGCAATTTGTGGTAAACCCCAGTCCAGCCACAAGTCAGCTCAGCATTCTAGTGCCAACAATGGTATGTTGGTAAGAGTGGCTGAAAGACTTTAGTGGAACTGCCCACAGATTCAATCATACCATATGATATCTTTGACCTAAGATGCTACCTAGCTAAATTAATATTCTTGTTCAACCTTCTGCTGTAATCCATGGGTTGTATTAATAAGCTGTAAAGTTGAGCTGTCTGGGGTCAATTGGCTCAGTGCAGATAGTGCTATTCTAAACTGAAATAGTTAGTTTTGAGCCACGTTTTGCTATTGCCTCCACATATAAAACCAGATTGTCCAAATATGAGCCCTGCAAGGTCAGCCAAACTAGGTAGTTTTTTTTTCAAGCAATATCAGGTAACTACATTAACATAAATCCAAGATGCATATAAAGAAAAAAAGATGTAGAGTATGCAAAAAGGATCTACTATAGTGTGAATATAGAAATGGGTACTATACATGTGAAAATTTACCATATATAAATTATAGATTATAATTACCAAATTATAACATATTACTATTAAAGTAAACCATAAAATCCAACCAAATTTGATGAAATCTAGTCTAGTGAAAAGAAGGATTAGGGGTGACTTGATAGCGGTGTTCCAATATTTGAGGGGGTGCTACAAAGAAGAGGGAGTCAACCTATTCTCCAAAGCACCTGAAGGCAGAACAAGAAGCAATGGATGGAAAGTAACCAAGCAGAGAAGCATATAAATGGGATTAAAATAAAATGAAATAAATAAATAAAACCTGGAATTAAGGAGAAACTTCCTAACAGTGAGGACAGTTAACCAGTGGAACAGATTGCCTTCAGAAGCTGTGGGTTCTCTATCACAGGACAGCCACTTGTCTGGAATGATATAGGTTCTCCTGCTTGAGCAGGGGGTTGAACTAGAACCATGGTGGCGAACCTATGGCACGCGAGCCCCAGGTGGCACGCAGAGCTCTCTTTGTGGGCACGCGCACCATCGCCCCAGTCTTAGGCCTTCAGCTGGGTTTTATAAAACCTTTTCGCTTTAGGCCTCCACCATTGTGTGCAAAAAAAAAAAAAAGGTTCAATCAATCAGTCAAATCCAACTTCTCGTGGGAAAAAAAATATCTTGCAAAGTTGGAATTGATTGAACTTTTTAGTCCCACCTAGTCTGCCGTTGTCACTGCAGCCATGCCTACCCAATGGGCCACGCCCATCCAATGGGCCACGCCCACCTGGCACCCGACGATACATAAGTGGGTTTTGGGTTGCAGTTTGGACACTCGGTCTCTAAAAGGTTCGCCATCACTGAACTAGAAGACCTCCGAGGTTCCTTCCAACTCTGTTATTCTGTTATATTGTAGTTCCTGTTTCTGAAGACGCATTACTTTACCTTTATCTTTGATAACAACTCAACTGTTATGTTACCTAGAATTTTCCAATGTTGCACAATTAAAAAATTAAGTTGATAATCAGTTCTTTATATTTAAGCCTATGGTTTGGTCTTGTTAATAACTGCAATAAACCTAACCTCTGTTCTTTGTTTAGTGACAATATTTATCTCTCCAAAAAAATTTACACTAAAATTGTATACTTTGATCACCTGACCACCACAAATGTAAAAACATTCTTACAACGTCTCCACCATTTGGAAGAATAATTTTGTTATATATGTGCCAATTTTAACAGGAACCCAGTGCCAATGATGCATAATTTACCACTGGAGATCTTGCATTGAAATTGAGGTGAACCCACCTGGTTTTATAACTGCCAATTTGTCTCCTGTATGAAATTACCAAGATCAGTATTCTTAACTTTCTTTAATCCATTCCAGACTTCCTTTAATCCATATAGTATATCTCCTATTTCTGATTCTAGTAATATCCTATACATTTTTGACATTGTTCTTTTTAGTGGTTTTGAACAGTGAAGTATTAAATTCTAAAAATTAATATACGGCTGTGTTGCTGAAGCGCTAATATTTCTATTGCCCCAAAGAGATTTGAGTTGATACAAAAAGAAAACCCCTTCACAGGCGCAATTTGATCTTTATTGAAAACTTCACTATTATTAGAAAAATATTTCAATCTATAAAAATGTTATGCGTTCAAAGATTTCATTTTAGCCAAACCATGATGATTATCCTGATTGAAATAGGCTATCAAAGGAGTTAAAGGAAAAAAAATATCCTTTATCAAAATTGTGTATTTGAAGCATTGTTTTATTAAAACATTTTCACTATGTTTTATTCTAGAAAAAATGTTTTGAATATAAAACACTGATTTATAAGCTCATTTGACTCTTAACATATTTTCAGCTTAAATCCATTGTTTAGAAGAGTCTTCATAATAAATAGAATCATATGCCCTAACTATGCTGCTTCACAATAGATTTACAAATTGGGCATGTTTCTGAGGTCTGTAGGGAATCCTTTTATTTACTGTGAAAAAAATATTTTCATGAAAGCAGAAGCTTTCTGTTTCTTTCTTTTTCTTTTTTTTTTTGCCAACGTCTTAAAGCTTGTTCTGGAATTATCGCTGGGATGCATTGCAATAAAAAGTTAAGCTGTACAAGAATTTTCATCTTTACTACTGCAGTTTGCTGTGATATAATGAAATGTTGAATAGTCTTAAAAAACCAGCCCCAAATGTAAATTTAATTAATATTTTTTTTAAAAAAATAGCATTTCCTGAGAATCAAAAGCTTTAATTATATTTAAAGAAGAAATGGCTAGAGAAAGTTTCATTAAATTATGTCGTATTTAATAATTTCCTGATAAGGATAGCTTTATTTCAATTTGGAATGAATCCAGATTGATATATAGGAATCATTTTGCCTATAATCACTTACAGTCCATTAATTAACACTTTAATATACAGTTTAGAGTCCATGTGAAGACTGTGTTTTTTACATGGCCAAGGCAAGAAGTTGATACCACAAGAACCCCACTGATGTAGGGCAGTGTTTATCAACCCCAGCAACTTTAAAATGGGTGGACTTAAACTCTGAAACTTGGTCACCGGTCCACATATCTTAAAATTGCTGATGTTGAGAAATACTGCTATAGAGTATAATAACAGCATCTTGAAAGTCTGTAAAAATGTGTGTCGCCTCTTCTTATATCAAAGGGAATGAAGGCAAAGTTATTTTGAGTCTCTTTCTCTTGCTACTGCCTTTCCAGGGATTATGTTGTGATTTATATTCTTCCTTATTGTGTCTTAATGGTTCTGCTGATGCTTCTTCCATTCTTTTTCAACTTTATCTCTGCATTCCACTACACTGAGGCAAGATTTACTGATGGCATGGAGTTGCTCTTTTGGGAATAGTGAGCCTCATGAACCTCAATTGCTGAGTTTAGGTTCAGTTAAGCCAAAACCACACATGTCACAACAGAGAACTTGTTAGTTTGAGTGGGAAGGCAACATATCATACACAGCTTGTTTAAGTAACTGCTGCCCAACCCTCTTCCTTGTTGCCAGCCATCTTTGTAGAGCTGGTCTGGTGGACTCTTTGTGCTGGCCCTGACTGATGAACTCATCATCCTGTGCAAGCTACTTTGAATCTCTCCATGATGCAGACTGTCAGGACTTGCATTGGATATTAGGACAGAGCTTTCCCTGACTATCAGACTGTGGTGGAATATAATCTGGATTTCCAGGAGGGAGAGAGTGCATTGATATCAATCACCAAGAACCAAGAAAGACATGTTGAGGTTCTTCTAAGGAGTTTCATTTTTTGTCCTCGCAGTGGCTCAGTGGGTTAGAACGCTGAGCCTGTTGATCAGAAGGTCGGCAGTTTGGTGGGTCGAATCCCGAGTGCCGCATAACAGAGTGAGCGCCTGTTACTCGTCCCAGCTTCTGCCAACCTAGCAGTTCGAAAGCACATAAAAATGCAAGTAAAAAAATAGGGACCACTACGGTGGGAAGGTAACAGCATTCCGTGTGCCTTTGGTGTCTAGTCATGCCGGCCACATGACCACGGAAACATCCTCGGACAAGTGCTGGCTCTTCGGCTTTGAAACGGAGATGAGCACCGGCCCCTAGAGTCGGAAACGACTTGCACGCATGTGCGAGGGAACCTTTACCTTTACCTTATAGATACAAATCTTGCCAAACTAAAACAAGACTACTTAGCACCAATAACCATATACTGTGAGAACTCTTAGGGAAAGTTGTCTTAACATTTTTTTTCTCCTATACAAACTGTCTATACTTTGCTGTCTTTTGCTCCTCTGGAATACAGTCCCTCCCTCCTAGGAATCCAGACTACATTCCACCACACAGACCTATAAGGAAGACCAAACTTCAAAACCAAAGATACTATTTTATTATACAGATATAATGAGCCAAATCCTTAGTGTGAATGTGCTTCCTCCCTCCTTTTATCTTTATGAAAACTAAGGAAGATCATAAGACACTTTCTTAAATTGCCTTTCTACCCTGGAGTGAAATCCCTGACTATTGTCTTGGTTGTGACTTTTCCCCTTATTTCTCAAGTTTGTTCATTCTACCCATGCTTCATGTTTTATATGGATAAGTTTTGTGAATTTGAAATAACCATGATTGTAAGGAAATTACAGTCCATAAAAACAAAGCATCTTTTTTTTCCCCCTGCTGGCTTAATGCACTTCACCAGCACACTATATTAGAATATCAATATCAATGTCTATATTTTATTTGTATTGAAACTATATCCTAAATGCTCAGCTGAAGTCATGCATGCTTAATGTGGGTCAGCTGAGCCTCCAAAACAGCTTCTGGAGCTTCATCCAGAATTATAAAACTTTATGTTGAAAATGAGAATGAGGGAGGTACGGGAAGAAAAGACACTATGGTAGAATCAGACATCATTTGAAAAAGGTAGAAAATGGCTTTTGCCACAGCAAGGTTTGTTCAACATAATCTCTCAGAATCTGTAGGTAGGATGAACAAAGAGCATTAAAAACATGAAGCTTACATGTCTATGAGATTGTCAGTCATCCAGGCCATGGTTGCCCCAAAGATGCATTTCCAAAAGGCAACTGAACTTTCTTGGGGTTTTTTCCTCGAAAAAGTTTCGCTTCTCATCAAAGAAGCTTCTTCAGTTCCGAACTGAACTGAAGAAGTTTCTTGGATGAAAAGTGACACATTTTTCAAGAAAACAAAACCCAAGAAAGTCTAGTTGCCTTTTGGAAAACCACCTTTGGGACACAAGACGTAAAAGTACGTGAACGACTGAGGACATACATGCTCTTTACAAAATGTTGCACTCAAAATTTACTCACTGCTTCAGATTCCTTCTAAGAGCAAACTGGTTTAGTTCCTCAATCATACCGGAAAGAACTATAGTTTTAGCACAACACTGGAAAAAGTATCTGGAGTGGTCCTTTCACAGCATCCTCATGGTCACGTGATCAAACTTTGGGTTCTTTGCAACCAGCATGTATCTAAGATGGTTGCAGCATCTTGGGATCATGGGATTGCCATTTGCAACTTTCCCAGGGAGCTTCCAACAAGGAAAGTCAATGGAGGAAGCTGGATTCATGTAATGACTGCATGATTCACTTAACAAACACAGTGATTCACTTAACAGTCATGGCACAACTGACTTAACCACTGCTGTGGTCAGCAACTGAAATTTTGGTCCCATTGTGGTCATAAGCTGAGGATTACCTATATTTCTAGGAAAAAATATAGTTCAGAAATTGAGTGATTCAGCCTGTTTTATCAGTAGAGAGTTCTTACTTTTGATGTGTGACAAGAGCCATTGTTTCCTTAACACGATATATTTTTCAATTACTGAACAACATCTTCATTCCATCAAAACCAGGCCACCTGTAAAAATCAATGCAAAATCTAAATGAGAGGCTACATTTCTGATGAGGAAGTCCTAAACGTTGGCATAATTTCAGGGCACCCAGCTTCTTTGATTAGATTACGTTCAAGGCAGGTTGACATTTAATTGAAATGTCTGTCAATGGTATTTGAGGGAGCTGGAATGCATCAAGAATGGCCACTGCTGGCAGGCAAAGCAGTAGACTGAAATTTCAGACTATCTGGAAACCACACCTTAATAAACAGTTTCCCCCAGAACCTGCCTCTTAAAACAAATTCAGGTCTGTGCTTTGATTGAACAAGCATTTTTCCTTGTGGCCTGTTGTTGTGTCAAAGTGAAACATGCCCCCTCTTTCATTTATTTTGGTTTATGTCACTGGGTGCTGTGGCATGTATCACTTTAATAGCTTTCTAAACCCAGCATTTTCCTTGACAGCCTTTAAAGGGCTTTGCACATAGTGCACATTCTGAATGGAAAAACTCTTTTTGCTGTTGTTCCCTTGCTGTGGAAACAGTAAGCATGAAAAAGTCTTAAAAGAGGTTTAAAGTGCTCTTAAAAGAGCATGCAAACTCTTAAAGAGGTTATTTCAGATTGGTTATTTCAGCAGGGAGTCTTCACTTACCAACCGCCTCATTTAGCGACCCTTCAAAATGACAACACTGTAAAAAAACAAACAAACCATAGTTTTGTGACAGTTTTATGGCTGTTACAACAGAACAGAATAACAAATTGGAAGGGACCTTGGAGGTCTTCTAGTCCAACCCCCTGTTCAAGCAGGAGACCCTATACAATTCCAGACCAGTGGCTATCCAGTCTCTTCTTAAAAGCCTCCAATGATGGAGCACCCACAACCTCTGGAGGCAAGCCGTTCCACTGGTTAATGTCGCCAGGTCCTGTGAATGCCATCCAGATGATCAGCACACATTTAGCAGTTACAACCATTTCAACTTCCTGTGATTCATTGATCAGTATTTGTATGCTTCCCAACTAGGTTTACACAACACACTACGCTGAACCAATTTTATGCCCTAGCATTGTTATGCGAAGTAATCCGAATAAGAATTTCAAATTTAAGAAATGAAAGCTTATACATTTTATTAATTGTATGTGCGCATATGGAGATAATCGCTTCCATTCTCCTTTAGAACATGAGAACTAAAACTAGTTAAAAAAAATAATATCCTTAAATTTCAATCTTCTTTTTTAAAACTTGTGCTCCTTTGTTTGCCCTCATGATGTAGTGATTAAAGAGGCCCAAAATGTACCTCACTGTGTGACTTGGAATCAGTCATTGTTTTTCAACCCAGTATGTCTCTCAGGATTGTTACTGCAGGAATTAAAACTGAAGGAGGGAATATGCTACATGCATGGATTTGAGTGCCTGAAAGAAAGGGAAGATAGGCAGGAAATCTAACAAACAGATATGGGCCTCTCATTGTTAAATTAGCTAAGCTTTAGTTCAGACATGTCAAACACAAGGCCCGGGGGCCGGATCCGGCCCGCGAAGTGGTTTCATGTGGCCCGCGAAGCCATCCTGGAAACAGTGAGGGAACGGCCCCCACTGCCCTGGCCCAGAGACCCTCCTCCTTCCAGAGACCCTCAGATCTGTCCCACTCCTGCCCAGGCCCCCATAGGCAGCCTTGATGCGAATGATGTAGAGCTGGCCACGCCCACCCAGTAGGCCATACGCACTCTAGCGATGCCCACCCAGTAGGCCACGCCCACCGTGGCCACACCCACCCGGCCCCCTGAGGGCAACTGCAATGCTGATGCGGCCCTCAATGAAATTGAGTTTGATACCCCTGCTTTAGTTGATCAAAATCTGGAATAACGAAAAACTGATGTAATCTCCATCAGTTTGCTTAGGTCTTTTTTTTCCATTTTGAACTTGTTGGGATCATTGTTTGCAATTTTATTGAGGCTGCACTTAATGTATATATATATATAAGGCAAACTGAAGGAGAAATTTCCTGAAAGAACAATTAATCAGTGGAACAACTTGTCTCCAGAAGTTGTGGGTGCTCCAACACTGGAGGGTTTTAGGAAGAGATTGGACAACCACTTGTCTGAAATGGTATAGGGTTTCCTGCCTGTGTAGGGGGTTGGACTAGAAGACCTTCAAGGTCCCTTCCAACTCTGTTATTCTGTTATTCCAACTCTGTCATTGGTTCCATCTAGTATAGTTTGACCTGTTCAAGCACATCATAGTCCCAATGTTTTGTGGGATTTGGGTTTTTTTTCCTCAACAAAAGGTAGTGGAAAAGAGTTTTTTTGCCTATATTGTATTGTTGCAATTATCTGTGTACATTTATTTATTAGATTTTCATCCTGCCTTCATTACGTTAAAGATAACTCAGGCAACAAACATACATAATACTCCTTCATCCTCCTGTTTCCCCCGCAACAACCCTATGAGGTGGGCTGGGCTGAGAGAGAGGACCTGGTCCAAAGTCACCCAACTGGCATTTATGCCTAAAGTGGGACTAGAACTCCTTGTCTCCTCATGACTGGCTTAAAATCACCCAGCCAGTGACAAAGGGAGCAGAGCAGCCCTCATCAATGATCTTCCACAAAATAAAAACACTTAACAGGCTTTCTCTGCTGTCCCTTTTGTTTAGAGCAGGGGTTCCCAACTGCCGGCACTGGGCTGCAGCATATCAGAAACCAGTCCATGCAAACAACCAAAGCCCCATCCGCGGGATGCAGGCAGTACATGAAACCACGACCCCTCCGGTCCGCAGAAAAACCTCTCTCCATGGAACCAGTCCCTGGTGCTCAAAAGGTTGGGGACCTCTGATTTAGAGCGGTGTTTCTTAAACTTTTTTCCCTTAGGATCCTTTCTTAAAATTATGGAGGATCCTAAAAGAGCTCTAATTCATAGGGGTTGTATTTATCATATTAAAAATTAAAATGGACACATTCACGGCTGCTACTATTTCTCATGCTTGTTTGATGGGATTTTAATATTGCGTTATTTTTCCAAGATAGTCTTGCAATTAATTTTGACTTTATAGATTTCTGAGAGAGTCTTGGGGAACCCCCAGGGGTCCCAGGTGCCGTACTGGTCCAATGGTTAGGATGCAGTATTGCAGGCTGCCCACAGTCTGGAGTTCGATCCTGATGGGGCTCAAGGTTGACTCAGCCTTCCATCCTTCTGAGGTTGGTAAAATGAGGACCCAGATTGTTGGGAGCAATATGCTGACTCTGTAAATGGCTTAGAGAAGGCTGTAAAGCACTATGATGCAGTATGTAAGTCTAAGTGCTATTGCTATTGCTAAACACTGCTTTAATATAGCTCAACAAAAATGCAAATCTTTGGAGATCCAATCAGGATCAATGCCCCTTCTTAGCAGAATTGGGAGAGACTTCCCTGCATCCACCCTTTTCTAACACATTTAGCCTCTCCCTAGGAGTGGGAGTGGCATAAAATAAAGCAGAAAGAAAAACTAAGTTCTTAGAATGACCCAGTTTTTGTGAGGTTCCTCTAGGGCACTGTTTTTAAAATTAGCAAACACCTTTTAAAGTTGTCGAAGTTGAGAAACACTGTTCTAGGGTTTCATCTCTATGCTGATAGCAGGAAGATAAGCTTAACCTTTAGTGCTAACTCACCATGGAAATTAGCTTAATCCAAACAATCCTGGGGCTATTTGGGGCTAAAGCAAATTTGCTCTAAGCCCACCATGAGTGGATTTAGCAGTTTGCATAACAAGCTCCATTCCTGACCCAGCTAAGGATGTCCCAGGGACAGCTTTATTCCCAGTGAACATTTTAAAACTGGGGTTCATTTTCTGACGCATACTCTCAGGTCAGATTCTCTTGCAATCTTTCTCTCAGATTTGGCAGAGGGAATGCATATGATATTCTTTTTCTTATTCAGAGAGCATCTTGCCTTTTGTAATTCTATCCTTCTGGAACAGTTTCTTTCTGCCCTATTAAAAAAACAAACCCACCATTACAGTATTTCACAATTGTAGCCTTTGAATATTGATCAATTTCCATCTCATGTGCTAGTCAGACAGTTCATATTAAATTCTTTTTGGTTTAGCTAATATTAGAAACATTCCCTGCCATCTAATGAATCTTTTCGCTCTGCCTTACTTTTTGCTCTTAGTTTTCTGTCGGTGGTCAGATGAAACTTCTCATTTATACTTACAATTCTGTGGTAGCTGTGAGGAGGCTTAATTATTTACACACAAGGAAATTTTTGGAAATCCAATTAATAGTTGCACTCTTCAAAATGCTGCAGAGAAAGAAGGGGGAAAGTGTGCATATATGTATACATTCTTATAATCAAACAACCACAACCACCACTAATAAAGAATTCCATCCCTGCATATACCAGGATGACATATTTAATTCCAGAATAAGCAGTGTTGTCTCCCTTTGATGCTATCTCTTTTGCAAGGGAATGCAAGTCTGGGAACATCATTTAGTGGAAAGGTTAGTTAACCACTTTGGTTTCAACTGCCACATTGGAAATCATGTCTGGTAATTTGGCTTCCCTTCAGTTGGCAACGCTGAGATATGTTTGGACTTCAGCTCCCAGCTCCTGCTTCCTATTGGCAATTTTCCTGGTCTACAGATTCAAAAGGCATCATGGTCTGATTTCACCAGGATCCATGAGACCAAGGAGCAATAGACTCTATTACTCCTTGCTTTTCAGGAAGACCATCATGGCAAGGGGAGCCCATCTGCGTTGGCCCCCATTGCTGCAACTACAAGAAGCTAGCTTTGCCCTCTCTAATAGAAGAGAATGTTTGTAGCTCTGGGTTAAACTGTGGGGTCCTTGGTGCTCTCTGAGCTTGGTTTTCTTGCAGATGTTTCATTACCTAACTAGGTAACATTATCAGTACTAGAAGATAGTGGGGTTTGCTCTCTATGTACAAGTGGCTTGTCCAATGAGTGTGGGTGAGACTGTTCTTGTTGGTTCCTTGATCAGACTGTTTACTGTTTGATTGTTTGTCTGAGCTGGTAGTTCCTTGATTGGGTTATTGTTTAATGCCTGATTGTTGATCTGATAAATCTTGGGGTTAATCTCTGAGTAATGATAACTATCCAGGAGATTGTGAAGTCTGTCCATGTGTTGTGCAAGTTAGAACTTTTCATCAAGTTTTCATCAGGTCTTGTGACTGCAAGTTGGTGATCATGTTCACTTTGCTAGCCTTCTGCCTGTTTGTCCTGTATAATGGCTGTTACAGTTTTTACACTTAGCTCTCTCAGCATAGATGAAGCCCTCATCTTCTAGGATAATTGTTATGGATAGCTTTGTTTTCATTTGTCAGAGATGTAGAACCATCAGTTGCTGGTGAAACAAGAAGGTGAGCAGGAGAAGAAGAGGGGTGACATGATAGCAGTTGTTCCAATATCTCAGGGGCTGCCACAAAAAAGAGGGGGGTAAACCTATTCTCCAAAGCACCCGAAGGCAGGACAAGAAGCAACAGATGGAAACTAGTCAAGGAGAGAAGCAACCTAGAACTAAGGAGAAACTTCCTGACAGTTAGAACAATTCTCCAGTGGAACAACCTGCCTCCAGAAGTGGTGAATGCTCCAACACTGGAAGTTTTCAAGAAGAGACTGGACAGCCATTTGTCTGAAATGGTATAGGATTTCCTGCCTGAGCAGGGGGTTTGACTAGATGACCTCCAAGGTCCCTTCCAACTTCTTCTTCTTCTTCTTCTTCTTCTTCTTCTTCTTCTTCTTCTTCTTCTTCTTATTATTATTATTATTATTATTATTATTATTATTATTATCATCATCATCATTATCATCATCATCATCATCATCATCATCATCATCATCATCATCATCATCCTAGGTGGTGTAGAAATAGCAATGTTTTGCTCTGTGTTTTTTCCCTGGCCTTGAAGAACTTCTCTCCCTTCATTACCCCTTCATTATGAGTTTTGCATTTTTTTAGATTGTAAAACTAAGAGTCTGATCTTTCTGTTTATCTCTTAAATAGTGGAAGTAGCTGTGGGGAATGGTTATTTGAAAAATGGGATTAAAGTGCAGGAAGTTTGTTCTGAATTTCCAGCTGGCCTTTGGTCTGCAGACTAGCAGTAACTCTGATTGGAGATCTGTTTTTATACAACTTAGGGGTATAATGGTATGTGGGAATGACCTTGGGAGATAGAAGGAAGAGCTACAGAGCAGATATCTCTCATGCGAAAGGCATCTCAGTAAAAGTTAAAGAAGGGAGAAATATCTTCAGACTTGCAAGGTTCTGTTAATGCACCTTACAATAAAGCTAGAGTTACTATTCATTGTTTGTTTCATTCTTGTCTGGACTTCAAAGGGCTAGTAGTAAAAAGTCCTTTGCCTTTTGTGCATACCAAAAGTACATCTCTCTTTGCAGCAACATGATTACTCTTCAGTTAATGTTGTAATTTATAAGAAAAGAATGGTCAGCCAAGATGCTCATATATACTTATGAGAAGTGCACAGCGCTACATGAACTGATTCCTTCACCCATGGCCTGCTGGTGTTGCACAAGAACATCACAACATCATGTCTGGCTGAATGCAGATACAAACTTCTCTAATCTTGTCCTTTTTATCTTGTTGTAAGACACCCCGTCTCTCTTGATGGTGAAATAGATGTCATATACATTTAATAAACAATAAATAAAACTCAGAGTGGAAGGGGTGCCGTGTTACCACATTCAGACAGGAAGACTGGAATTGGTAGTGGAAGATTAGGTTCCCTGCGCAATTAGCTGTTTGATAAAAATGGAAGGATTATTTTTTCCTTCAGCTATTTTAAGAGCTGCTGCTCTTATCCAAATTTAACAGCAAGACCAACACAATTTCCTCATATGATGTTGGCCTCCTTCACTCCATTTTTTATGACACTGCAGTCCCTTAATTCAGGGTAGAATCAGATGGACCTGAGCATTTACTAGCTGGATGCCCTTCCTGATGCCATGCGGAGTTCACAGCAGATATTTTTTTCTTTTTCGCCCTAGGAGAGAAACATCTGCCACTACCTAGGATTGAACTCTCAACTTTCCAAGTGGGAGGCGAGCATCTTCAGCACTACACCACCACGCTCTCATGGTCCTCCTTCACTGTGCTCTTTAAAGTCATCCTTATAACACCCAATGAACACTTACATTGATGGTGTGTTCTTAAATAGTGTCCAAGATGACTAGGTGGAGCCCAAAGGTGGGCTCAAACGTGTCATCAATTTGGAGTTGCTACACTCCCCACAAGAGACCTAAATCCAGGCCCCCATGAATTCTATCAACTCTTTTTTTTATTGAAAAGTTTTTCAATACATTTTATCTTTAACAAAACCTGTTCCTGGTTACTTGTGCTTGACAATAGGTCCAACACATGAACTCAGGCTGAGTGGGCTTTCTCTTTTCATCCAGAGGTCCAGCTGTGGGGCAATCATTCCAGGCATTCTGTGGTATGTGGATAGGGAAAAGCACAAAACCTTTGGCTAAGTAAATAAATCTACTCAGAGTTCTTGCGCTTAACTACTTCTCATATATTGCAGTGGTACTCCAGTTGGTACAGTAGGTGAGTTGTACATGTACACAAAAACCCTGATTGCTGATGGTTGTATTTCTACTTGTGGAGAAGCAATTTGAGAATAGAAAAGTGAGAGTGAAGAAGGTATAGTGCAATCTCTTTGCCTGCCTGAGGCGTCTCCATTTCAAAATCAAGATCTCTCCAAATTGGTTTTGTGTTTAAGAGTATTTCTTAGTAGAATTATGTATACAATATCTTCCAGTCTCTCAAAGGCCTTTAAGATGGTTCACAACACTTAAGACCAATCACAGTATAATTGGGGGAAAATAACCCTTTGTAAACATAAAAAAGAAATCAAAAGCTAGCATAATTCACACATGATTGAAACCTATTAAATGTCTGATGAAACATAAATTTCTTAAATACCTGCTTTAAGAAATCAGGAAGGGGTTACCTATCACCATATCATTTTTGGGTGAAAGCTTCATAATTAGGGTGCAGCTACCAAATAGGCCCAGATGTTATAAAATCTTATATTGTCAGGCCCAGTCCAAAAACAATACAGAACAATTCAGGCAACATTCAGTTCTTTATTTGCTGAACTATATACACCAGGGATCTTCAAACTTGGCCCTTTTATGACTTGTGGACTTCACCTCCCAGAATTCCTCAGCCAAGTTTGAAGACCCCTGATATAGACAGACTCATTCCAGACTAATCCTATGCTACTCTAACTCTAATGGATATACAGTGGGAGAATCTAGAGAGTAGCTACCCTAAATTTCTTCCTCTTTCTCAAATCCAGTTCTGGGCTGGATTGTCTCTTGTTATACACCCCCACCCACCCTGGAATGTGCTTCCTCCTTCTTTGAAAACACCCTCCCCATTGTAGTCCATCATACCACCACTCCCTCAATAGACACAATCCACCATATATA
This sequence comes from Vipera ursinii, assembly GCF_947247035.1. Taxonomy (NCBI): domain Eukaryota; kingdom Metazoa; phylum Chordata; class Lepidosauria; order Squamata; family Viperidae; genus Vipera; species Vipera ursinii. The sequence continues at coordinate 13,847,491 of NC_139516.1, forward strand.
ATGGCTAGCTGGTGATAATGAAGCAAGATGCCCTCAAATTGATGGGAGAATGTGGTTTTTGATATAGCACACTTTTATATAGCACAATTATTTATAAATAATGACCTGATGTTTTAATTGGCAGCATATATTAAGAGTGAACTCTTGGAGGTTGACCGGGATCATTATAATAAGATTTTAAAAACAAGCATCTCAAAAGTATTCTGGTCTCCATCTGTACCAGCTGTTGTTTCCAAATATTATTTAAAGGAAGCCTCCCAGAGAAAGCATTGCATTAAGCCTGGCATACATAGTACTGAATTCTTTTCCACGATGTTTTCCTAATGAACTGATTTGTAGTTTTTCGCTGTACACTTTTAACAATAATTGATAGTAGATAGATGATATTCGTGACGTGTGTATCCTTTTTTCACTATTCCTCAAATTCTTTTTTCTATTTTCTTTTTATCTTCCTGCACTCCAGAGTGAAGTCCATTTATAACCTCTTCCAATTCTGGCTGTTTGGTATTAATGTCAAAGTGTTTTTAAATAGCTTATTTCTTCATGTCAAATCTCATTTCAGAAACTGAGGTTTTGCTCCATTGCTTTTTGAAACAACACATTCTATTGAAACATTATGGACTAGTCTCCTGATCTCACCTGCCTTTTTATTTCTGTTCTGCAAACTTAGAAAGCCACCTATATTTCTAAAGTTAAAGATAGAAATGACTGTTGTTTCCAAGAAGGAGAGTGAATAAGAGTTGAGGTTGAGTTTAGTCTTATCACTTTGGAGGCATTCTTAGGAAGTGGTCTTATTATAGCTGTTTTTACTTCTCATTCCTCTCCAATTTAATGTCCAGGTTAATTTTTAAATTATCCTGATAAAAATTCTGTGTCGCTCATTTTCAACTTATTTTGGAAGTGCCCTCGTGTGGTAGAAAAAGGAAGTGTCTGAGTTTCCAGCTATAATGGCAATAGAGCAGTGCTTTTTAAACTCTTTTCTCTTAGAACCCCTTCCTGCTGTTAAAAATTATCCCAAAGGAACGTTTGTTTGCATGGGTAATATTTATCAGTGTTTTCTGTATTAAAAAAAAGTTTGATGGGATTTTATTATTGGATTATTTTTCATCATAGGTTGGCAAGTAATTTGATTTAGCAGATCCCTGAAAGGGTCTTGGGGTAGCCCTAGAGTTCCTTGGATGGAATGGGCCAACTCTCCATGGCCAACTCACCGCGGGACAACTCACTGCGGGACAATTCCACAATTCAGTTTAATTATTTAAAAAAAAATTAAAAAATATTTTTTGTCATTCACATTTCATTCTGTCCCTCCTTTTGCAATCTTTCTTAAATCAGGTATAATAATAATAATAATAATAATAATAATAATAATAATAATAATAATAATAATAATAATAATAATAATAATAAGAAGAAGAAGAAGAAGAAGAAGAAGAAGAAGAAGAAGAAGAAGAAGAAGAAGAAGAAGAAGAAGAAGAAGAAGTAGTTGGAAGGGACCTTGGAGGTCATCTAGTCCAACCCCCTGCTCAGGCAGGAAACCCTATACCATTTCAGGCAAATGGCTGTCCAGTCTCTTCTTAAAAGCTTCCAGTGTTGGAGCATTCACCACTTCTGGAGGCAGGTTGTTCCACTGGTTAGTTGTTCTAACTGTCAGGAAGTTTCTACTTAGTTCTAGGTTGCTTCTCTCCTTGACTAGTTTCCATCCGTTGCTTCTTGTCCTGCTTTCAGGTGCTTTGGAGAATAGCTTGACTCCCTGTTCTTTGTGGCAGCCCCTGAGATATTGGAACACTGCTATCATGTCACCCCTCACCCTTCTCTTCATTAAACTACAAGGTCTGTGACCTTGACAACTTTAAGACTTGTGGACTTCAGCTCCCAGAATTCAGCTGGCTGAGAAATTCTGGGAGCTGAAGTCCACAAGTCTTAAAGTTGTCAAGGTTGCAGACCCCTGTCTTAAATGATTCTATTCCAACATTTCTTTGATATTAGGGTAAATCTTGTCCTGTTGCAAGTTGTCCCACAGCGAGCTGGCCATGGCAGGTTGTCTTAGACCCTCCGAGGACCCCACTTTAAGAAACACTGCAATGGAGTATTTTGCAGGGTTGCATGTCAAACTACGCTATTTTCCCCAGTGCAAATCTTCTAATAAAAGTTTGTGCAGAAGATTTGACTTTTTCTCAATATTTAGCAAAGGCAGGGTTTCTTCAACTGGCTTTTTCTCAAGGCAGGGAAAAGGTGACTGAAGTTCTTGCAAGATGAAGGTAGCCAGAAAACCTCAGCTCAGAATCTGCATCCACTACAGAATAAAGAAGGGTTGTGAATCAATATAAAAGAGAAATCTTAAACATTTATGTTGGCAGAGCTTAGAAAGGGCTGCAGCTTCAGCAGCTGTTATTTTTATACCGTTTATTAAATTGGGAAAGGCAAGTAGGAGAGAAAGTGGTAATGAAACCTCCTGGCATGGTTCTGCAGTATTGTACAAGTAGTCCTTGACTCACAGCCACAATTGTGCCAAAAGTTTCTGCTGCTAAGTGAGAAAGTTAAGTGAGTTTTACCCAATTTAGCAGTTTTGGCGATGTTGTAACAGTGATTTGGCACTGCGTTTTTCCAGGATGGTTTTCCCACTTTAGCCTACAGTTTGTCTGGGAGGAATCCCATCCAAGTATCAACCAGACCCAAGCATGATTAGCTTCTAAACACAGACAACCCGGGTGCTGCCATCTGCCCCATTCATAATATCAATAATAATAATAATAATAATAATAATAATAATAATAATAATAATAATAATAATAATAATAATTTTATTTGTATAGTCTGCTCCCCAGTTGTTTAGGCCTTTAAAACCCAATGCCAGCATTTTGAATGGCAATGAAAATGTTTTAGGGAAATGATTTTAAAAAATAGCAACATACTGTACTCTCAACCATGGTTTGCCCGAGCTATTCATAAAATGGGTCCAAATGTTTCATGTTAATACCAACAGCCAATTATCATGCACTGCCAGCCTTTCTGACACCTTTTCTGTGGAAGTTGGCATGCACAAAGGCTGGGCATTGTTGCCATTACTGTTCATTCCCATCATGAATACCATCACATTAGACCAGGGGGTCTTCAAACTTGGCAACTTTAAGACCTATGGACTTCAACTCCCAGAATTCCCCAGTCAGGCTGGCTAAGGAATTCTGGGAGTTGAAGTGCACAAGTCTTAAAGTTGCCAAGTTTGAAGACCCCCGCATTAGACCATCACAGTATATATACAGGTAGTCCTCGACTTACAACCACAATTGAGACCAAAATTTCTGTTGCTGAGACATTTGTTAAGTGAGTTTTACCCCGTTTTATGACCTTTCTTGCAACAGTTTTTGCCACAATTATTAAATGAATCACGGCAGTTGTTAACTTAGTAACATGGTTGCAAAGTGAATCTGGCTTCCCCTTTGACTTTGCTTGTCAGAAGGTCTCAAAAGGTGATCACATGACGCCGGGACACAGGACACTGTCATAAATATGAGCCAAGTGCCAGGCGTCTGAATGTTGATCCCTTGACTATGGGAATACTGCAACAGTCATAAGTGTGAAAAACCATCATAAGTCACTTTTTTCAGTGTGGTTGTCACTTTGAACGGTCACCAAATGAATGGTTGTTAGTGAAGGACTACCTGTAAACCAAGCTGAGATTCTGAGTTGGTTTGAGCTTGGAGCTGAGCAGAGCAGAGCAGGTTTTGAATGCGGAGAGATTCGTTCCAACCTTCCCATTTCCAAAATTCTTCTCCATCCCTTTTTCCTATCACTGTGTGAAATCTAGGTCAGAAAATGAAGTCAGAAGGAAAACCATGCTAAACATCATCTTTCTCCTACGGGAAGCCAGGCAGCCAGTCTGCAAGAGTCAATATTTAATCTAACTCAGTGACTTTAAATTGTGCACAACCTATTCTAAACTGAAGCCCTCCAGATTTGTCAGGAACGTGTTTTCCAGCATTCCTAGGCAACGGAAAACTGGCTGGGAATCACATTAGGAAAGCTTCTCACAGTTTCCTTCTTAGATTGTTTCCTTCTGTATTTGTTAACTTTTCTTTTTTCAACTACAGTCCCTTAATGATTTATCTCTTCTCTGCTCCTCTTACCTTCTTTTGTGGAGTAACTTTAACTTTAAACTCTCTGCTTTCTAATTTCCCATCTCCTTTGTAGAATTCAGTCCCTTAAGACTATTCCTACCACTCAGGGCCGTGTCAAGTTTTACTCCCTGAAGTTTTAGACACTCCCTTTAATTTTTCCTGAAGAAATTAGACCGCATATATTCTCAGAGCTTTGTTCTACAATATTGGAGTGTGTATGAATACCAAAAGGTTTGTTGTTATAGAAATGGTTAGTGTTATGTACTGGGCTTTTGGGTACCACACCACCTGCGTTGCTGGAGAGCTAACGGCTCTCCAGCAACCCAGACAGGCCGTCTCCGGGCCTGCAATTGGTCAGCCTAAGGCGGCAAGTGCGGGTTCAATCTTATTGGCTGCTACCATAGGGTTTGGCTATATATTGGGGCTGGGAGCAGCCCAAGCCTAAGTACAGTTACATCAAGAAATAAAGAATGAGTTTCTCTGTACCCAGCCTTGTGTCTTCATTTCTGCTCACCAGAACCCACGACATAACAGTTAGTACATATTACTATGTAAAAATAAAAAGCTGAGGCTGTATGTTATTATCTGACTCTATTGCACTTCAAAGAGTCGGAAATCAAGGCTTTTCTTTCATTTTCTCCTTTTACCCTGCACTTTTTCCTCTTCCCTTTTTCCTTCCCTAGTTTCCCAATCGTTTCATTTTTCTTAATATTTTATATTTTGATAAATTAATTTTAAAAAGGGAAGTGGGAATGTTTATGAACACCCTTTCCTACCTCGTCTCATCAATGCTGATTATTTCACATTGCACAGAAATTAAAGCATCCTAACTGCAGTGCTTTTCTCTTTTATTTTTCCCCTTATGTCTAATGCAGAAAAAAGAGGCTTTTTTAATGTGTTAGATTCCCTGATCGTCTTTTCAAAGCAACTGGGATATAAAACAATATTGGCTTGATGTATTTGCCAAGAAGACATAGTAAGGATTTAATCAAAGTGCATCACACATACCAGTTCAAATATGTTAGTGTGCATATAGTTGGGACATAAGCCACCAATAGACAACTAAAATATCCACATTCAAGGCATTTACTGATGTAAACAGGGGTCCTATTCCATTAATGGATTAATGTGTTTTCAGATGTTTACTAAAATGATGTGGCTTTTCTCTACAACATTCCAGAATTCGCAATCACATCAATGGCTAGTCTGAATAGGATTTTTCTGAGAGTTGTTATCCCAAAATACCTGCAGAAAACCTGGTTGCAAAATCCTGACTTAGATCTATAGGGTCTTCAGGAATGGAATCACACCCGCACCTTTGAACAGCTGCTGCACAACTCGCCTCTAGAAGGGCCCTGAAGCTCTTGGGCCACAAAATGGAAGGATGAAAGCTGGCTGGCTCTCTTTTCTGTGTAATTGTACCTTGGTGTTTTATTTTTTCTACCATTATCTGATGCCTGACTCAAGAATGCATTTTGTCCTGGAACAAATAGCCAGAGAATTGAGAGAAGACAAAGATGACTGAGCCTCTTAGTTGATGCATCTCTTTCGTTGATCAGTTCTCAAAAGATGTAGAGTCGACTTTCTATTCTGATTTGCTTAAAGAGAATGATTCTTACTAAAGTACTGATCAAATTGCCGGTCCATTGATCGGTTGATTGGTCAGTCAGTAGCTTGGAGAAAGAAAATAATACAGTGGTAAAGCAAGTCCATCTGCAACCTGGAACGGCACTTTTGATCGAGACCCCTAATGCCTGTTTGGCATTTGTAGCACGTTTTTTTGTGAAGTGGACAAGAAGCCAGGATTCTCTCTGTAATTTCCTTCCAACTCACCAGTTGAAATTATTGATTGATTCCATTGTTTCAGCCAATCTTGAAACCAGACATAGATGCATGAAGTCTCAGTTGATTTACTTTCATTTCACCTGCATTGCAGTTGAAACTGCCTTAAACTAAGGCAGTTTTCCCCTGAGATGCGATGACAGCTTTCCTGAGGGAATTCTTACCTCACCTCATCCTTTTGATTCCTCAGCTTCAGGCCTTCTAAAGGAAATGCTAATTTGAACGCTTTGCAGCTCCCCCTCAGTAGTCCACAAGAATTTTGTCGATTTCCTTCAGCACTCCATGAGCCCATGTAAAGTCCCAGGCTATTTGCTTCTCCTTGTTTTCATTTTCCGTAGGGTAGGGTGAAAGACTTTAGTTTCTTGACCTTCAGGAACCCACCACAGCAGGGGTCCTCAACCTTGGTAACTTTAAGATTTGTGGACTTTGCTGGTTGAGGAGTTCTGGAAGTTGAAGTCCACAAGTTTTAAAGTTGCCAAGGTTGGAGACCCCTGCACTACAGGACAATGATTTCCATTCTTTGTTTGTGGCATTTCACATCAGTAGATATGAAGATGATCACAGATTGCCTTCCAGCTGCAGGTAGTCCTTGACTTACAGTATGACCATTTGTTTAGCGCACTGAAAAAAGTGACTTATGAGCATTCCTTGCACTTAGGACTGTATCCCCATGGTCAGGCCATTAAAATTTGGGCACTTGGCAATAGGCACATATGTACGATGGTTACAGTATCCCAGGTTCATGTAATTGCAATTGGTGACCTTCCTAGCAAAGTCTGACAATTAAACTCAAGGAGAAAATCTGGATTCACTTAACAACCAAGCGATTCACTTTATAACAGCAGTGATTCTCTTAGCAACTGGGAAAAAAGATTGTAAAGTCAGGTGTGACTCAATATCTCTCTTATTTAGCAATGATCCAACTAAGATGATCCAAGGCCCGGAGACTAAAACATATGAAGAATGGCTGCAGGACTTAGGTTTGGCTAGTCTAAAGAAAAGAAGAAACAGGGGTGAAAATGATCGCAGTATTCCAGTATTTGAGAGGCTGCCACAAAAAAGAGGGGGTCAAATTATTCTCCAAAGCACCAAAGGGCAAGACAAGAAACAGTGGTTGGGAACTGATCAAAAAGAGAAGCAACCTGGAATTAAGGAGAAAGTTCCTAACAGTGAGGACAATTAATCAGTGGAACAGCTTACTCCCAGAAATTGTGGACGCTCCATCACTGGAGGTTTTAAAGAAGAGACTGGACAGCCACTTGTCTGAGATGGTTTAGGTTCCCCTGCTTGAGCGGGGGGGCTGGACTAGAGGAGAAATTGTGCTTAAACACTATTCCAATAACTATCCATGACTATTCTGGAATTTCAACTACCTTATGTTTGCTTTTTTCTGGAATTGCTAATTATAATCAGGGAAGCTCTGATCCTTTCATCTCTTAAGTTTAATTCAGTTTTGGAAAATGCATCCCAGTTTTCGTGGACTTCTGTGGGGATCTCTGCATTGCATCTTTTACCAGAGATGTAAAAGAGACCCTAAAGAGCAAGATATTTACTTGGGTGAATTCCATGAACCTTAGTACCAAGTATTGTGGATGTATTATCTTCCTGCTGAAAGATCAGTTGTATGGCTTGCGGGGGGGGGGGGGGAGGGGGCTGTCTTAGATTTCATAGTCCACCTAGAAGGAAAAGACAAGTGCCTTTATTCAGCTGCACCTGGTGAAGTGGTTGCTATTAACATTGAAGAAAAAAGAAAACATCTGGCTATATTGATTTGTCCTTAATCATTTTTCTTCCTAATTGCAGGAAAACATACAACTCTATACAGAGCATTTTGATAAATGTACTGAAACTCCAGTTCCAGTCAAATGTGGCAGCTGTATTTCATCAATTGCTTGGTAGACACATTTTCTTGGTTATGATGTTACTTCTTGTTTGTTTCTGGACCTATCACAAGTTACAGTCTTTGTTAACCAAAGTCCTAAAAGATATCAGCATAACAGAGTTGGAAGAGACCTTGGAGGTCTTCTAGTCCAACCCCGTGCTCAAGCAGGAAACCCTATATACCAGGGGTCCCCAACCCCCGGTCTGTGGACCAGTACCAGGCTGCAGCATGCCAGCAACTGGTCCACACAAAAAAGAAAAGCCCCATCCATAGGATGCAGGCAGCACACAAAACCACACACCCTCCGGTCCATGGAAAAACCTCTCTCCACGTAACCAGTCTCTGGTGCCCCAAAAGTTGGGGACCTCTGCTATATACCATTTCAGACATTATCAAATTTATTTATTATTTATTTTTATTTAATTTAATTTGTATACCGCCCTTCTCCTGAAGGACTCAGGGCGGTGAACAGGGCAATAAATACTAAAATACCGAAATAGAAAAATTAAGAAGAGATTAAACCATAATGCCCAAATACAACAAATAAATTACATAAAAACAGTAATCAAACCCAAACCCATCAGACCAGGCCGGCTTGTTCAAACAAATAGGTCTTTAGATCACGACGGAAGGAGCGAAGGTCGGGAGCGATCCGGAGCTCAACCGGTAAACGGTTCCACAGATCAGGCGCACCCACAGAGAAGGATCTCCCCCTGGGGGTCACCAGTCGGCACTCTCTGACCGGTGGCACCCTGAGGAGGCCCTCTCTGTGGGAGCGCACTGGGCGGAGGGAAGTTGATGCCGGCCGCAGGTGCTCCCTAAGGTTTAAGGTGACTCATAAACACTCCTTCCATATGAGATTTCCCACAAGTTACCATACTCAGTTGGCTCTTTTTAATTGCTTTGCAACCAGTCAAAGTTGCAACAGACCCCCCCCAACCCCATTTATGACTTGGAGTTCCAATGCACTCCCCCCACACACAGTTAAATGGTCGCATTTTCGGTACTTGACAACGAGCTCATTTTTATGGCCAGTTGCAGAATTTCACAGTCATGTGAACACTATTTATGATGTTTTTGTCTGTTTTTGGCAAAAAACAAAACAAAAGACCCAGCTACAGGAATACATTGATTTGCTTAATAGCTGTTGGGTTCACTTAACATCCATGGCATAATTTTTATGACTGCTGCAAAAAAAGTTATAAAAGTGGGTCCTGTCATGTGGGCATCTCAACTTATGGTTGTCATAATGTAAAATGGGAATTCTGGGCTCCATTACAGTTCTAGGGTGAGAACTACATGTAAATATTTTTAAAAGAGGAAAACAACCTTTCTCAGCTGGTGTCATCCAGAAGTGTTAGGTTATGACCGCTTAAGCACCACGCACTAAGCGGAGGCTTGTCAGCATTTATTCAACTACCATCCCCCCAAAATCCCCACAACTCAGCAATTCCTGGTCCCTTCCCAAGTCTATGCATCCAATTCACACCTACAACTCAAAAGCAAGGCTCAAGCACATGCACATGCACACACACACACACACACACACACACACACTCCGTGCAACTTCCTGGCAATGGAAGTCCAAGGGAGCAGCAACGCTCCTGTTGTGATTCAGTGTCAGCCTGTGATACTGGCAGCTGAGTCTGATGATTCTGAAGAGGAGGAGGAGGAGGGGTTTGGAGAGCCTTTGGTGTCAGAGGGAGGCTCTGATACACTGCAGGACTCTCAGCCTGGACCCTCCCGTCATGTTCCTCATGAAACTCAGCCATGTGAGCACGAGGTATTGGACATAGATGATTCACAGCTGGATCTATTCAGGGATGCTAGGAGCAGGAGGCATTCCAGCAGAGTAGAACAGAAAAAGGCCATGAGGCAACTCGGTGAGAGGAGGAGAAGGCAATGAGAAGCCATGCCTTGGGACTGCTGATAAAAGGGGAAGGTGTGGGAGGTGCTGGTTGCTGAAGGCAACCGTTTGAAGATCTTCTGCTAGAGTCCTGGTCTGTTATTCCTGTTTAACTCTTGTTTGAACCTTTGGTTTAACTCTTGTTTGAACTTTTGATTTCTTTGTAAATAAATTTGGTTGGGTTTTTACAGCCTGTTGACTATAAAAAGGGGTTGTCCCTGACATTCAAACAGAGCCGGTCATAGGCTGGAACAGAACAGCTCCGGAAGCAAGACAGGATCTCAACGTCAGCAAAATTCACGACAGATGACTTGGAACTTCACGGCACGGAGAGTCCATCGGGAACACAGCCAAATCTGGAATAGAGCCACGTCACCGTTAGCCCACAGACGTCAAGGCAAAGAATCAAACACGAATCAACAAGGATTCTGGAGCAAGGTTTTTCCCAGAGCTGAGAGAGTGTTGCTGCGAAATACAACACTTGTTCCCATCAAAAGCCCCTCCTCATGGCATCTCCTTAAATGCTACTCTCCAGGTGATCCTCATGAGGAGGGGTGGGGCGCCCTCCTACACAAGTAGTCGGCTCACCCTACACTGCCTCCTTACCATTCTCCGTGCTTGGTGATCGGGCGGGGGGAGGCATTTGCTCGTCTCCGGAACTCTGCCACTCCTCTGCTCCATTGCCTGCCCTTTCCATCTCCTACCCCCTTCCTCGGTCAGTCTGCACCCTCTCTTCCTCCCTGCCTACTCTTCCAAGGCCCGAGGGACCCAGGACTGCCTCGTCCTTGTCCCCAGATCATTCCTCATGGGGCATAGGGACCATGCCATCTCCCTCCGTCGGCCCCGGCTCCATCTTTTCCTCCTCCTTGGACCCGGGCTCCAACAGGGTCACAACATGTTGGGACTGTAAGAGAAAAAAAAATTAGTGGGTGTTATGTTGGAAAAAAGGCTGTCTTTAAACATTGCTCTGGTTTTATCTAAAGAGTAGAAACGGAAAGTCAGATCTGGTCCTTTGATGCTTTAATTAAAATTAAAAAATATTTTTTTAAAAATACATCTTGCCAGGATGTTCCTTATTGAAAACCAGAACACCAGAAAATTACCTCCTGTAAATAGAACATGGTAGTTGGAAACGGATGTCAGCAGACTTAATTTTGGGCCTCTTGGCTAGATCTCCAGAGATAAAATACAATAAAAAAAAGAGAGATTGATTGCAGCCAGGCAGACAGTACTAGGTTTGTTTATGTAATTTTTTTACTTTCCACTTCACTCTTCAGCAAGTGATGGTTTTCATATGAGGCTTACTAAAAATACAAATCAAATATAAAACTTAAGATCTTGTTATTATTGTTCATTTCCTTTTGTTTCATTTCACTTATCACCTCCATCCAAGTAGATGCTGGAGAGTTCACATATATTAGTATTGCAAAACCATGATAATAAATGATGCAGCATTTTAGATTTTTTAAAAAACACCCTTCCTTTATTATTTTTATAAATAACTCAGCAAATAATGCAGTCACATCTTCATATGACTAACAGTGTTATGTATTGAGGTTTGGAAAACATCTATTCACATGTATATTGGGAACTAACAGTTCCCCTGCACAGTAAGGCATTTGATAAAGTAGATCACAACCTACTACTTGATAAGATAGAAAAATGTGGGTTAGATAGCATCACCACCAGATGGATTCGTAGCTGGCTGACAGGCCGTACTCAGCGTGTGGTCCTCAATGGAACTGCATCTATATGGAAGGAAGTGTGTAGTGGGGTGCCCCAGGGCTCTGTTCTGGGCCCAGTGCTCTTCAACATCTTCATCAACGATTTGGATGAGGGGGTAGATGGGGAACTCATCAAATTTGCAGATGACACCAAGCTGGCAGGAATAGCCAAGACTCCAGAAGATAGGCTTAAGATACAGGAGGATCTGGACAGACTTGAACACTGGGCACTATCTAACAAAATGAAATTCAATTGTGAAAAAAGTAAGGTTCTGCATTTAGGCAGGAAAAATCAAATGCACAGGTATAGTATAGGTGGTACCTTGCTCGATAGTAGTAACTGTGAGAGGGATCTCTGAGTCCTAGTGGACAATCACTTAAATATGAGCCAGCAGTGTGCTGCAGCTGCCAAAAAAGCCAACACAGTGCTAGGCTGCATTAACAGAGGAATAGAATCAAGATCACGTGAAGTACTAATACCACTTTACAATGCCTTGGTAAGGCCACACCTGGAATACTGCATCCAGTTTTGGTCACCACGATGTAAAAAAGATGTCGAGACTCTAGAAAGAGTACATAGAAGAGCAACAAAGATGATTGGGGGACTGGAGGCTAAAACATATAGGGAACAGTTGCTGGAATTGGGTATGTGTAGTTTAATGAAGAGAAGGGTGAGGGGTGACATGATAGCAGTGTTCCAATATCTCAGGGGCCGCCACAAAGAAGAGGGAGCCAAGCTATTCTCCAAGGCACCTGAAAGCAGGACAAGAAGCAGTGGATGGAAACTAGTCAAGGAGAGAAGCAACCTAGAACTAAGGAGAAACTTCCCGACAGTTAGAACAATTAATCAGTGCAACAACCTGCTTCCAGAAGCTGTGAATGCTCCAACACGAAGTTATTAAGAAGAGACTGGACAGCCATTTGTCTGAAATGGTAGATTGTGAATCCAGGAGATTGTGAAGTCTGTCCATGTGTTGTGCAAGTTAGAAGTTTTCATCAAGTTTTCATCAGGTCTTGTGACTGCAAGTTGGTGATCATGTTCACTTTGCTAGCCTTCTGCCTGTTTGTCCTGTATAATGGCTGTTACAGTTTTTACACTTAGCTCTCTCAGCATAGATGAAGCCCTCATCTTCTAAGATAATTGTTATGGATAGCTTTGTTTTCATTTGTCAGAGATGTAGAACCATCAGTTGCTGGTGAAACAAGAAGGTGAGCAGGAGAAGAAGAGGGGTGACATGATAGCAGTTGTTCCAATATCTCAGGGGCTGCCACAAAAAAGAGAGGGGTAAACCTATTCTCCAAAGCGCCCGAAGGCAGGACAAGAAGCAACGGATGGAAACTAGTCAAGGAGAGAAGCAACCTAGAACTAAGGAGAAACTTCCTGACAGTTAGAACAACTAACCAGTGGAACAACCTGCCTCCAGAAGTGGTGAATGCTCCAACACTGGAAGTTTTTAAGAGACTGGACAGCCATTTGTTTGAAATGGTAGGGTTTCCTGCCTGAGCAGGGTGTTGGACTAGAAGACCTCCAAGGTCCCTTCCAACTTATATTATTATTATTATTATTATTATTATTATTATTATTATTATTATTATTATTATTATTATTATTATTATTAATTATTATTATTATTATTTGTATTGAACTCTAACAGTTCTGGCAGGAGCCAAAGTGGCGGGATCATTGGGTTCAATCTGATTGGTTGTATGAAGGTACAGTATATAAGAATGCATGTACACCCTCAGTACAGTTATGATTGCCAGTAAAGCAACTGTTCATTTGTACTCATCTGCCTGGTGTCTTCACTACGCTTCAGAACCCGATACACAATAAACAGCATTAGCTCAAAAGCAAAAGTAAAACAATATGAAAAACAATAAAAGTTTGCTTTGTTTTTTGATGACGCATGCTTGTATATACATGACAGAAGAGACTGAATTCTGTTGGCGCTCTGAAACTATTATTATTAAATTGTGACATTTTAAAAGTTATTCCTATTGCTATTTCATTTCTCTTAACAGACAAGCCTTAATTTTCCCTTCTCTTCATAATAGTGTCTGTAATTTTCTTTTTATTTAATATGTAAAATAGAAAGAAAAATAGAAATAGATTAAGGGGAAGTGTGAGGTGCACGGGAAAAGAAAAAAAAGGTGTTGACTTCCAATTTTTCTTAGCACAGTTCAAAATAAAAGCACTCTAGCCTCAACTTTTTGTTTTCACACATTATTATATACCGTAACTAACCATTTCTATAACAGCAAATCTGTCTATCTAGCTAATCGACACCCTGACCCTAAAACCTTATCTTCATAATAGTAAAATGGACATCACAGTGACCTTCCATGTAATGGCAGAGGAAAAGTGATATTAACAAATGCTATTACTTCTTTTTAGGAACTGAAACACTGTTGCTGAGAGTTCTCTACCTCTGTCCTAAAATAAAAATAATCTAATTTTTCTTTTAAGCCTTTGCATCTGGAAAGAAAATATGGGATGTCCCCAGAGCACACATCAGCCAGCTCAGCTCAGAAAAAATAAGATGGGAGCCGCAGTGCCAGTACCAATTGCGCCACCTTCAGGATGGTGCAAGAATTTCAACTGTTCTACCGCCACGGTTAGAAGGTCATTGGATCTCAACAGGGTATGTGTGAACTTTGTCTCAAAATGCAGAGGTGCAGGATAACATGACCACTTATGTCGGGGTGACACATTCAGTGTATTTGATTGTCAAGGTGGGCTTTTGTTAAAATATAGAATGTATTTCTTATTTCCTGGGGGTGGGGTGGGGGCAAACCTGTTCCTTTCTTGCAATAGTGTCTTTTATGGCACTTTAAAAACCAATACATAGTTGTAGTAATCAGATGCTGTCTTTAAAGTCCTCTAGTTGGGAAGGTAGGAAAAATATATATATAAAGCTGCAAATTGCTTTTTTGACGTTACCTAGGATCCTAAGTTTTAAAAAGTATCAGCTCAGATACATCTGCAGATTTTTGAATTACAAAAAGTTCTAAAGTTCTAAAAGTTTCTTGGACACCTCTTGGATTCATTTCTTGATACATTTGTGTAGACCTTGCTGTCTTAGTGCATGAAAAATAAGACACAGAAGAATTTCCTTAAGTGCACAGCCTCAGGTTATAGTACTTCAATGCTACTGATAAGGTAGGGATCTCCAAATTTGAGCCCCAAAATGCAATGGCCTGTGATTCTCAGAATGTCCAGTCTGGTTTGACAAGATAGTCATCTTTATAAAGTAGGAAATCGCAGCTCACAGATGCTTCTCTATCCCCAGTCTTCCCATTTTTAAAATGTCTTTAGTAAAATGGAATATATTTGTCTCATCTTTCAATCCAGAGGGCCACATATATTTTCCTTAAGCCAACCCTGCAGACTTGGCAGATCAGATCTTTTATAAGAAAAATGAGACAATGCCAGACTTTTGATAGCTCTGGAATTTCCCCAGTGATGAAATTCTTGTTCCAAATAATGACTTTATTTTGTTCTATAAATTATTCCTTTGTTTTGTTTCTATCAGGACAGGAGATTTGGAAACAGCACCACAGAGTTGACTAATTCACAAAATGGCTGCCTTGGTAACTGTGGCCATTCACAAAAGGCAAATGAGATGTCAAGGATATTTTCTCCCTTTGCAGTGGACTTTTGTAAGATCAAAAAGCGTTCTAGTAAATAAATATGCTGGAAGAGGCCCTTTCCATATGGCTGCTTTTTGTTAATATTTGAAATTAAAATAACCTTTAAAAAAATAAAGAAATCAGATGCAATTCTGGGAACCCATTGGTGCTGTCATGCTGTTCCTGGAACTGAAGTTATTTTGCTAAGTTCTACTCAACTCTCTAAATTTATCCTCTTAACAATTTTGTTGAATTGTCCAGCAGCTTAGCTGCTGTGCCATGTTTGATATCTAATAGGTTTACTAATAGAGTGTTGGCACATATCTACTTTTGGCAACTAAAAAGTATTATAGAGTTGGAAGGGAACTTGGAGGTCTTCTAATCCAACCCCCTGCTCAATCAGGAAACCCTATACCATTTCAGACAAATGGTTGTCCAATCTCTTATTAAAAACCTCCAGTGATGGAGCACCCACAATTTCTGGAGGTAAGTCATTACACTGATTGTTCTAACTGTCAGAAAAAATTCTCCTTAGTTCTAGGCTGGTTCTCTCCTTGATTAGTTTCCATCCATCTTGCCCTGCCCTCAGGTGCTTTGGAGACTAGGTTGAGCCCCCTCTTCGTTGTGGCAACCTCTAACAGGAATTTCTTCCCCTTGTCTTCAGGTGTGAAGTGCGCCCAGGACCTGAATTCCTTACTCGGTCATACATGTTCTTTGCTAACCGCCTGTTCAAAGCTTATCAGTTTTACTACCGTGACCCTTCCTGTAGAGAGCCCACCTACTCTCTGGTCATTAAAGGGAGAATCAGGCTCCGGCAGGCATCCTGGATCACCCTAGGTGCTACAGAAGCAGATTATCACCTTCATAAAGTTGGCATTGTCTTCTACAGCCAGAGGGCCATGCAGGAAATGGTCGCCCGTCTCAACCAAACAGGAGTGCGCTGCAGTGGATTTTTGCCAGCTGGACGGACTTGGGCTCCTGATGCCCTCTATGAGCTTCTGAGTGCTAAAGGGGAAGAGGACTGCACCCCTGGCCTTGGCTTTGCCATGCATGAGCTTAGCCTGGTACGAGTGGAGAAGTACCACCAGCCTTTGCTCCTCCAGCACAACCAGGGGAGCAGGGAGGTTGAGGAGTTGTATCTTGGAGACATTCACACTGAATGGTCAGAGAGGCTTCAGTATCGGCCTACAGGATATCAGCGCCCACTGCAAAATGCCATGGTAAGACCTATGCTTTCAGGGAATTTCTATTAGAGTATTATTAACTTTTATTGTTGGGTCCCACCAAAAGTGCATAGAAAGAATAACAGAATAGAGTTGGAAGAGATCTTGGAGGTCTTCTAGTCCAACCCCCTGCTCAATCAGGAAACCCTGAACCATTTCAGACAAATGGTTGTCCAATCTTCTTAAAAGCCTCCAGTGTTGGAGCACCCACAACTTCTGGAGGCAAGTCATTCCACTGCTTAATTGTTCGGTCAGGAAATTTCTCCTTAGTTCTAGGTTGGTTGTCTCCTTGATTAGTATCCACCCATTTCTTCTTGTTCTGCCTTCAGGTGCTTTGGAGAATAGATTGATCCTCTCTTCTTCTAGCACAGGGGTGTCAAACTCACAACATCACATGACATGTCGCAACATATTGCGACTCTTTTGCCATTGTCAACAATAGGGTGGGTGCAGTTTCACTATGATGCATCCAACCTGTGGGCCAGCAGTTTGACACCCTTGTTCTAGAATGAGCCTAGGATAGAAGGAGTAATAAGGAAAAAGTAGTACACCATTATTTCTTAGGAAAATGTCATTACTAGAGGAAATAAGCCTGAATGTAATTAACAGCAGGCCTGGAGACCCAACTCTTAATGCAGGTGAAATGTGATTAGTCAGCCGGCCTTGATTCCTTTTTTTTTTTGCTTTGTTTTTGCTCAGAAGCTTGGTTTTCTTCCTAAAATGTATATTTGTATCAAAATCATAACTAATCAATTTAGAAAGATGATTGATCTTTAAGATAAGTTCATTGCACTTCAGCAGAAAAACCCTTGTGAGCATTACCAGACGGGAACAGAAGGAAAGCATAGGGAGAGAAAGAAGAAAAATGGATTTTCCACCTATTTAATATTGCAACAACTGGGGTGATAGAATAACACACAAACAAACCATCCTCTTAGGCACATGTTCAAACTGGCATTGTTGTTGTTGTTAGTTGCGAAGTCGTGTCCGACCCATCGCGACCCTATGGACAACGTTCCTCCAGGCCTTCCTGTCCTCTACCATCTTCTGGAGTCCATTTAAGCTCACGCCTACTGCTTCAGTGACTCCATCCAGCCACCTCATTCTCTGTCGTCCCCTTCTTCTATTGCCCTCAATCTTTCCCAGCATTAGGCTCTTCTCCAGTGAGTCCTTCCTTCTCATTAGGTGGCCAAAGTATTTGAGTTTTAGCTTCAGGATCTGGCCTTCTAAAGAGCAGTCAGGGTTGATCTCCTTTAGGACTGACCGGTTTGATCGCCTTGCAGTCCAAGGAACTCGCAGGAGTCTTCTCCAGCACCATAGTTCAAAGGCCTCAAGTCTTTGGCACTCAGCCTTTCTTATGGTCCAACTTTGCACAATCTTAGTTGCTGTAAGACTTTTGAGGAGAACCTTGAAAAGAGCTACTGATCAAAATACAGGTAGTCCTTGACTTACAACAGTTCATTAAGTGACTGTTCAAAGTCACAACGGTACTGAAAAAAAATGACATGCTCATTTTTCCCACTTACGACCATTGCAGCATCCCCATAGTCACAGGGGATCAAAATTGTGGCACTAGACAACTGGCATCTATTTAAGATGGTTGCAGTGTCCCTGGGATCATGTGATCCCCTTTTGCTACCTTCTGACAAGCAAAGTCAATGGGGAAGCCAGATTCACTTAACAGCCACATTACTGCAATGAAATCTACATTTCACCACACCTTATACCGGTTTTAAATTAATTTTGCAAAGACTTCCTGTTTACCATCTGGTTTACCTCATGCCTCCATGGTTTTGGCCCAGGATAACTCTGCTTTAATGCAGAGGAACGAGAGATCAAATTGCCAACATACGCTGGATCATGGAGAAAGCTAGAGAGTTCCAGAAAAACATCTACTTCTGCTTCATTGACTATGCTAAAGCCTTTGATTGTGTGGATCACAACAAACTGTGGCAAGTCCTTAAACAGATGGGTGTACCAGACCATCTTATTTGTCTCTTGAGAAACCTATATGCGGGCCAAGAAGCAACAGTGAGAACTGGACACGGAACCACTGATTGGTTCAAAATTGGGAAAGGAGTCCGGCAAGGCTGTATACTGTCGCCTTGCCTATTTAACTTATATGCAGAGCACATCATGAGAAAGGCAGGGCTAGAGGAATCCAAAGTTGGAATTAAGATTGCCGGAAGAAATATCAACAACCTAAGATATGCAGATGATACCACTCTAATGGCAGAAAGTGAAGAGGAACTGAAGAGTCTCTTGTTGCAAGGGAAGAAGGAGAGTGCAAAACTTGGGTTGAAACTAAACATTAAGAAAACCAAGATCATGGCATCCGGCCCTCTCAATTCCTGGCAAATAGATGGGGAAGAAATGGAGGTAGTGACAGATTTTATTTTCCTGGGCTCCAAGATCACTGCAGATGGGGACTGTAGCCAAGAAATTAAAAGACGCTTGCTCCTCGGGAGGAAAGCCATGGCAAATCTAGACAGCACACTAAAAAGCAGAGACATCGCCCTGTCAACAAAAGTACGTATAGTCAAGGCTATGGTCTTCCCAGTTGCAATGTATGACATTACTAAAATGGGGCAAACTCACTTAACAACTCTCTCACTTGGCATCAGAAATTTTGCACTCAGTTGTGGTCATAAGTCAAGGACTACCTGTATTCCAAGCACACAATTGCATGGGCTGGTTTCCTCCTGGTTGCTTAAGCTATCTTGTATTTCATGTGGATTTATTTTAGGATGTTGTGTGCACTTGGCCATTTAGAGAGGATTATTTATTTGTTTTTATTTATATCCCACATTTATTATTTCTGTAAACAACTCAAGACGGTGAACTTATCCAGTAACCTTTCTCCTATTTTCCCCACAACAGCAACCCTGTGAGGTGTTAGGTTCAGAGAGAGTGACTGGCCCAAGATCACCCAGCTGGCTTAGTGGTTTAATATAAAGCAGGGGTCTTCAAACTTGGCCCTTTTATGACTTGTGGACTTCAACTCCCAGAATTCCTCAGCCAGGCATGCTGGCTGAGGAATTCTGGGAGTTGAAGTCCACAAGTCATAAAAGGGCCAAGTTTGAAGACCCCTGATATAAAGCATGAATCTAGTGATGGACTTCTCAGTAGTAGGTTATTTCTACTGAGATAGTGATAAGAGTCTAATATGCTCATTCTATGTTTCCCTCAAACTTCGTTGAAATGGAGCATTCCTACAACCTGGAGGAAAATCAGTTGCTTTCCACTATACTAATTGTTAGCAGAAACTTCTCCAGGACTGTTATTTCTCTTTTCAATCAATCAATCAATCAATCAATCAATCAATCAATCAATCAATCAATCTCCACATCAACACAGACAGACAGACCCAACCCCAAATTGCTTCTGTACAAAATAGCTCTTTGATTTTTCCCAAATCTGTACTTGTTTTAACAAAAAAATCCCTCCCATTTTGGGGAAATTATCTTTCATTATTAAAGTATTTCCTGCTTTAAAAGAGAACATACATATTTCAGTAACTACTGGGCTATTTAGTTATTACAGACTTTGTAGCATCAATGCTCCTTAGAGTGACAGTTGCAATAAGGTGGTTAAAAATGGTTGAGTTACAGCAGACTTCAGTCAACATGTCAAATTGCCCTGGTGCTGAGCTAACTACTGTGTTACTTAAATCTCCTTCTCATACAAACAAGGCTGGCGTCTCTCAAAATTAACCATATAGAACAGCTCATAGCTTATAAAAACAGACATCATTCACCATAAATCCTTTGGTGCCCACTATGATAATTAGAACAGGAGTTAACTTCAAATGCTGATCAGAAACCATATGAGCGACTGCATACATAGTTAGCTATAATTCCTGAGACCAGCAAGGTTAGAAAAACACCCTTCCTTGTTGTGAATTAAACAAACAAATAAATTGTTATAAGATGACTTCTAAATCAGGCTTCCCAGCTGGTGTTTTGTAGATGTGTTTCGCTACAACAATTATTTACTTGGGCTGATTTGGAAATAGGAGAGTTGTAATTCAGCACGCAAAGGTCAACATTTCAATATGCTGGTATCATATTACTTTGTCCATTAAGACATTACAGTCTTGAAGTGGATGGTATTCAGATGCTCTGATTTCTACTGTATTACAACCAATGCCATTTTGTTATTTTTATTAGCTTAACAAATTCAGGATATCAACATTCAGCATATGTCTGTCTTATAAACTTCTTCCCACAAAGTTCAGTAAACCTTGAGCAATTTAGTTTTTTGGGTTCAGAACAGTCAAGAAATGTTTTATTTTGAGGGTAGTCAAGAGTAAACAGTGCTACATATTAATACAAATTATCTGCTGGAATTAGGGAAGTGAAGAGTGTTTTGGCCTATCTGGGGGTTTAATTTCCTGTAGTTCAAACCAAGCTCCATTAATATTTCATACTTTATAGGTTTTTTGGCGTTCAACTGTGTTAAACAAAATCTCCCAGCATCCCTCACCATTGACCATTGTGGAAAAGGCTGTTGTGAATTACAGTTTAGCACAGGGTACCTGCAGGTGTGATCAAAACTCCATCTGTGCTTCCATTTATAAAGCACAGGTAGCACTTCAATTGCCCATCACAGTGACCATCTTTTCTGACACATACCATGTGGACACCCCAGTTCATCAACAGTTAGAAAAATTGCTTCAAATTTGTCTTTAAAACAGAAGTTCATCTTTGCTCCTGAAATGTGTTCTCCATGATAGGAAACATTAACAATGCAATTAAAATGTTGCTACCATTTTCTTCCACAGCACCACATTCATCCTTGTCCTGCCTGTGGGATTATATACAGAGCTGACGAACATAACCCGCCAGTATTACCAGCCAGAGCTGAGCTTCCTATGCTGCTCAGCGGCCACTGGGTCAGCTCTCGCTGCGAAGTACGCCCAGCTGTGCTTTTCCTTACCAGATATTTCATCTTCCATGCCAACAATCGCAGCTGGGAAGGCTACTATCACCACTACTCTGACCCTCTCTGCAAGCAACCAACTTTCACCGTCTATGCCTTGGGTCATTACAATGAGGGAGCACCATCCCTCATTGTGAGAGGAGGCACAGAGCTGATCTTCAAGGTGACCCATGCTCGGGTGACACCTATGGATCAGGTCACCGTGTCCATGCTGAACTCCTCTGATTTGGGGAGTTGCGGAGAGGCTGGATCTTGGCACATTGGGCAGGAGCTCGATGTGACTCACACCAATGGGTGTGCAGCTCTAGGTATTAAGCTCCCCCACACTGAGTATGAACTCTTCCGCCTCGAACGAGATGGAAAAGACCAGAGCCTGCTCTTTATTGGTGAGAGACCAACCGATGGGTCAAGTCCTAACACTCTCGGTAAGAGGCCCACGTCTTACCAGTCTCCTCTTCTCCAGTGTGGTGGGCCCTCAGGAACTTTGGCAAGACATAGTATGCCACACAGTCCAGAAAAATTAAGTGCCCAAGTGAACCATGAAGCACCAAAAACTCCCTTATCTCTGCTGGTGTTTCTTGCTACATTGCTAGTCATCTGGGATTAAAAGCTTGCTCATGGAACAGCAGAAACCGCAGTGTTCAGGCTTTGTGTAGCCATACCAAAAAATAAGCACACTCAAAGGTGTTTTTTTTTTTACAGATTGCAAAAAATTATGTTTCTTTGACAGCTATGATTTCCACCGCCATGCTTGCTTGCATACAGACATCGATCTGTAAATTGTTTTTTTTTAAATTTTTTAAATGGAAGTCATTCACTTTTCATCAGGTGACTCAATACACACAACTGCCTATTTCTGAAGCAGTTTTTCTCAATCTCAGAAACTTTAAGATGCACGGACTTCCATTCCCACAATTAAATTAAGCTGGGTGGAGAATTCTGGGAGTTGAAGTCCACACATCTGCAAGTTCCTAAATTGAGAAACACTTTTCCGAAGGGTCCAAGTAGATAGGAAAAGTTTTTTGGAGGGTGAAGGTTCGTTTTCCGAACTTGTGGGTTGGTTTCCAAATGGTTTGTTACCAGGCTAGGTAACATGTTCAGTGGGGCTTAGGGGAACCAAACACCACTGAAGATGTTACCTCTCCTGGTAACGAAACATTTGGAAATCAACCCACAAGCTCGGAGAACGAACCTTCACCCTCATCCTACACCAGAGCTACAGATATTTGCCACTTTTGCAAAATAATAATAATAATAATTTCCTTCCAAGACATCCCGCTGTTTAAACTTCTGTTGTGCGTTGAAGCAATATTACTTTCACCAATTTTTCTTCTTGACATTGCTTCGTAGTGTTTTTATTGATATGCAGCCACCACTTTTTACAATGCAAAAAGGTATCAGTGTTGAAATAATAAAAGGATGAGAGAAATTGAATTCTGGCTGCCATAAGAAAGAACTGCGTGATGTAATGTACAAATAAATTAAGAGCTTTATGAGGAGCTTATTTGCCAGGTGGATGGTCCATCTCAGCAAGAGGGAAACGCCTTTCTTGGTAGAGCAAATACCTAGGATGATGGTCTTCCATAATTGTTTTGTTGACCAGTTGTAAGCAGGTTTAAATTGTCTTTAAAATAAAAATTGTATGGTTTCAGTCCTCAGGGAGAATAAGCTAAAAAAAATGTAGACCTGTCAGCAAGGTCACAATTCATGGATGCCAGCTTATTTATCTGTATTGTGTTGAGCATGTTGCTTACAATAAGGCTAAGAATAGTGCATATGAAAGGGGAGATGAAATCCTCACTTCTGATCCTGTCAACCATGAGTCACGTGCATGGTAACTGCCGAAGTGAAAAAAAAAGATGGTGGTCACGCTCAAAGCCCTGTCCATTTTGCATGGGTGTCAGCATTGCAGGCACATACAAGTAGTCCTCAACTTACAACAGTTCATTTAACACTGAAAAAAGTAACTTTCAACCATTTTTCACACTTAAGACTGTTGCTGCATCCCCATGGTCACATGATCAAAATTCAGATGCTTGGCAACTGACTCGTATTTATGACAGTTGTAGTGTCCCAGGATCATGTGATCACATTTTGTACCCTTCTGATAAGCAAAGTCAATGGGTAAGCCAGATTCACTTAACAACCAAGTTACTAACTTAGCAACTGCAGTGATTCACTTAGCAGCTGTGACAAGAAAGGTCTAAAATGGGGCAAAATTCCCATTTAACAAATGTCTCATTTAACAACAGAAAGTTTGGGCTCAATTGTGGTCGTAAGTCGAGGATTACCTGTACAAAGAATCAGGATTTGGGCTTCACTGACAACCATCAGGTCCTGCTCACATGTGCTACAAACAGCACTTTAAAAACATAATTACTACTGGGCCAGTGGGACTTTCCTCAAGCACTCAGGTTGCATAAAGGATTTGGTCCCATGTTCTGCAGCAGTAATCTTTAAGAAAGAGGATTTATTTTGGTCAACAGAAAATTCTCAGGCTTTGTCTCCAACTTCCTCAAATTGGTAGATTTTAGACATGATTTTAGACAGTGGCCATCATTCCCAGTCAGCATGGCATAAAATGAGATGCACTGGATTCCCACACTTCGGTGAGGCTGTTTGCTGTCTTCTAGTGAATTTGAGTGATTTCTCCTATCCATCCTAAAAGTTTTTTGGGATCGTTTTAGCTTTCTTGAGTTGAACTCTTGACTTGAGTTCTGTCAAAGACCTATTTTTTGACAAAGCAGACAACAGTGGTTGTCACACTGCTCAAAACTTTTTTCAGATCTGTGGAAATCCAGTCCGAGTAGCAGCTATTTCATTTTAAGCAATTAATATTTTCTTTTTCTTTTTTCTTTTTTTTTTGCAGTAAGAATAGGCATCCCAAAGCTTAGGAAAGAACAAGTGATCCTATGCAACCTAAATTAACTCAGGATGATGCATATGGGATCTTATAATAAAAAGCTGCTGTAATTTTGTTTTTAAGCTCTGTATATTAATAAGCTTTTTTTATACGTCTTTTGCAAACTTATCTATTTTAAAGAAAAGAACAATTATGCAATGACTGCAAATGATACAATATACTAACAGGATTATGATTAATATGTAAAAATGTTAATGAGATTTTATAGAAACATCAGAGACAAATTCATTTACCACAGGAAAAATGTAATCCTTTTCTTAATGTATAATTGTTACAATAAAGTGTATTTTCAGCAGATTTTTAAAAAAAATCAAAGGAAAGTATTTAGATGTTCTGTACATAAAAACAACTGTTCATCTTCTAAAAATGAGTCTTCTGTTCCTGGAACTGCCCGCTCTTCCTTTTTTACTGATCAGCAACAGGGCAGAGTAGTAAAATCTTTGCAATTTCTGACACTGCTTGAGACTTTTAATTTTGTATGGACCACTACAAAACTCCAATTTAAATCGTAAGAAGAGAGGTTTCTCGGTAAAAGATAACATTCTGCCTAAGAAGCTTCTACCTTTGATCTTCTATTAAAAGGAGTTCAAGATATCAAGTTCCAGATACAAGGGGGAAAAATAGGCAGTGCCTAGATTGAATGGGGTTATAATTCACGAGAAATGAACTTTTTAAATTTGAGGGCTACGTTTAGCTTTTGAGGGGGATCCCAGTGTATTCCAATAAGCACTTGGAAACAAATCAAAGCCATTCAGAGAAACTAATATAATGTAGTTAAAAAACATGATTAATGTAGGCCACTCTGTCTTTGTAAAAAGTCCTTTCTGTTAAATTTTCCATTTGGTGGTAATGGGGGGGGGCTGCTCTGAAGGCCATATGTAGGCTATAGGGGAGGATCGTCCAATTGCTGTTCTACTGCTTAATAGATCTCAAGGTTGTAGGTTGTTGCTTTTTTTTACAAATATTTTATGCTGTGAGGAGCTATAAATTGTAAATGATCTTCAGCCGGTTCAATAATTGAAGTGCAATATAGGTTTGGCTATTTTGATATGGATACTAGAAAAGTTAGGTAGGGCTAATTTAAATTACTTTGGATTTAGAATTAAAATTAAATCAAGCTTTGGAAGAGTTATTCTTGGGAATAAGCATTGTACTGCTGATGTAATGTAATAGGAACAAAGCCCTTTGTCAGAGAATTGGAGTGAAGATGGAAGAAAATCAACTGGAAATTTCAGAGACAGAGTTCACCTCTCATGCTAAGCTTCTATGTGCTTAACTTTGGTCTTGACTGAAATCAAAATTGGCTAGGTTTACAGAAGATTAAGCCACAGATGATAATTCGAAAACCACAATACAGCGGTACCTTGGTACTCAATGTTAATTAAATCCAGGACTTGCAATGAGTACCAAACAAATTTGTCCCATAAGGAATAATGTACAGGTAGTCCTCAACTTACAACAATTCATTTAGTGACTGTTCAGTTACAGTGGTACTGAAAAATGTGACTTATGACCATTTTCCACAATTACGACCTTTGCAGCATCTCCATGATCATGTGACCAAAATTCAAATGGTAAGTGGTTGGCAACAGTTGTGTCCAAAAATCATGTGATCTCTTTTTGCAAAGTCAATGTGGAAACCAGATTCAATTAACAACTGGGCTATTAACCTATCAGCTGCGGGAATTCACAACAACTGTGGCCAAGAAAGGGAGTAAAATAGGGCAAAACTCACTTATCAAATGTCTCACTTATCACCAGAAATTTTGGACTCAATTGTGGTCGTAGTACAAGGACTACCTGTAGTGAGTCACAAGGCAGCTGACACCAACAAGTTCTAGCTTGTGTGCTGAGTACCAAACTAACAATGAGTACCGAGACAAAACGTTTGTGTCCAAATGCGTTGAGTACCAAATTTGTTGAGTTTCAAAGCAGTTGAGCACCATGGTACCACTGTGCTAGATTGTGCTAAGCACATTACACTGTCTAAGGCTAGGTATGCATGTTCAGCCAGCTCTTCTTGGCCTAAGCAAGGGAACCTTGTCTAGCTTTGTACTGTATTCACTGGACCCTCCACCTATTATTTCTACAGCTACCACCTTGTGAACAGAGATAACAGAATGTCTGGCTCAAAGCCATGCAGGTTTTTCAGCTTTTCAGTACTAAGGCAGTTGCAGTTAACCCTTATTCTTAGAGGTGAATTCAGGAATTTTGTAATTATGTACCTCAAAGGAAGAAGTGCAAAGGTAGATCAAGTGTGCAGTGTGCAAATAATTCTCAGTTTTGGAAATATCACTATCAAGTTCTGACAGTAAATAAATTATGAGTAAAATGTGGTTGTAAAAACATACCAAAATAACTTAAGCAAATATTTTAATTGCACATTCCTGTTTTAAATGAATTCAGTGGTGGAATTTTGGTATTAATCTGCCTACTCAAGATTTGAATGCTTAAGCAAGTATTTACAACAACACAACCAGTTGTGATGGAAATGTGAAGGACATTCATCTACCTTGCCACATAACTCACAAATGAAGCCTTTCTCATGTAAAATTTGCATGGCCTTGTTTTGTCACAAATGGAAAAGAGTGTCAACCAGTAAATTGGTGATTGGGGGAAAAAGTGAGACATTAAGATTGTGGATACAAAACTCTTGTCTATCCAGGGACAAAGTAGTGTAGACTTCTTGGAGACACAAGTATGAGTATGGCTTCCCTTTCTCAATATAGTTATACACTATAGCCCATTTGACAAGGCTGCTTGTCAACATTAGCCATAAACAGAGCATGAGTCATGAATTGCATGTATCTTTTCTGTAACCCTGTCCAAGTTCTCCTTGACATCATGAATGATTTGGTGCCTGAATCACTTGTTTGTAAAGTTGAGAACACTGTACTCGCGCATCTTTGTTCCATCCAAAACCATAAATTTTGTGAATGCTGGTTAAATTCTTGCATAATTTATTGTGGGGCCCATGCTCATACAATTCTGAAAGCCATTCATTAATTATAATCCACATGGGCATTCTGCACTGGGGCAGGATGGGACTGGTTTATTTTTATTTTGAATGTTAAAATTAAAAAGTCCAAATCAAGTCCAAAATAGGAAAAATCCTTCAGAATGGTCTACTATTTCTACTTGATATTAAAGGCCACTATATCTGTTGCTACACTGATCACAAAAAGGCTACCTGTATCCACATGGTTTTTCCTTAAAAGATTCTCCCTAACCTTCCCATATCTGCCGATGTGTGCTTCAACCCTCAAATTTCCCACACAAGGTAGCTATTGCTGAGAATTCTCCAGATCTCTGAATGGTGCTCAGTGTGCTTTTAAGGATACCACACTTTAGAATGTATTTATTTTTCTTGTTGGTTTGCTGCATGACCTCATTACTAATGGGATGGGATAAAGTAATAGATATCTTAAGCAAGAATATGTGGGTTTGACTTGAGTGTGTTGTGTTAAGCCAGTCAATTATGGGTTTCTTCAGTAAAGTATGATTACAACATATGGTGTAACTATGAATCTAGTTGCCATTCCATGTGATGATGGCTGCAAATGTAGACAATTTGAAAAGGAGACTAGATACATTTTCAGAAGATGTCATGGAATCAATTTACTATCCCCTGAATCTTGTCAGACCCAGTTTGGTGTAGTGGTTAAGGTAGAACCTGGGAGATCATAAGTTCTAGTCCTGCCTTAGGCACAAAGACAGCTGGGTGATCTTGGGCTGGCTATCTCAGTATTATGAAGGAGGCAATGGCAAACTTCTGAAAATCATGTGAAGGAAATTTATCCATCCAAACACCGGGTGTCAAAACCGACTCACAAGGCTACCCCCCTCCTCAAATCACAAGTGGCCTGACTTAAGTACCAGTTGCTGGGAGTGATAAGAAAGATGACTATCACTCTCTTAAGTTTTGCTTGTGAACTTACTAAAGGAACCAGGTTGGGCAGTCTACAAACACAATGCAGGAACTTCTTAACCATTCATGATTTAATATAATGAATGAGAAGGGACTCCCACTGCAATTTTTAAGGACCCGCCATTGAGCAGCTCACATGCTAAACTCCCAGGAGATGAAGATCCAAGACTGCAGATTTCAAGCATCAATCTTGCAATGAAAAAGTTGCAAATTTGTCCCTATAAACAAATCAATGGCTAAGGGAATATTCTTTTAAGATCTTCAGCCATTAATTCATTCTACAGAAATGAGATGGAAGGTAAAACATACTTAATGTTCTTTAAGTACAACTGATCTCAATGGAATATTATTTTTCATATTTACTGGACACTACAGAATTCACTGCCAACTTCATTATGTTGGAAATTAAAAAGGTGACATTTATACAATTTGGCTTAATAACTGTAAATTTGCAGATTAACACAGGTATCAATATATTTTCAAGATATATAAATATTTTTGATTATAACCAAAATATTTGGAATTAACAAACAGCTGTTTGATTTCTGATTTATGGATTAAATCTTTATGCAATAGGCTGATCGATATTATTCTACATGGTTAAGGTTTAACAGCATGTTTAAAAATAAGCTAAATGATTTCCTATATGTGACTTCCTTTTTCTCTTTTGTCTTTATGCTTTTTTTTCTCTGTCCTTTAAAAAAATAAAATAAAAGAACATGACTAAGACTTCTTTGATCCTGCAGCAGAAGTATTTTAACAATTTGGTGGCAGAATTCCAATTCAGTAACTGAATGCTATTTAGCGAGTTTGCCAAATAGCTTCTTGTATTGTCTGGGAGAATTCCAGAATGCCCCCTGAATTTCATAGTCCCCCATTAAAGTACACCTCAAACTATTTCATGATAAATATTAGACAACAAAATAAAGCTAAAGAAATTGGAATCAAGACCAGATGGTTAATTACAGCCTTTTTCTTTGCAAATTATAAACTGGAAGTAATCAGACAGTACCAAAATGTATTAATTTGGGGTAGATTTATTTGATTTTTTTAAAGATACTACATAGTCAAACAGGATTGGTCTTTTTTTTAACAGCATAGAACTAATTCCTACTATTTTTTCCCCCTACATAGACTTATTTTATATACAAAAACAGTTTTTTGACTGCTGTCTTCCCCAATGTTTAGATGATCAAAACTGAGAATTATGTGGTGCCCTAAGTGTTGGGAGGCAGAAGAATTCTTCACCACTACAGCAATATAAAGGAAAAATTAGTCCCATTCATCAACTCTGAACAGGTGCCTTTTTTCTTTCTTTTTGTAACCATTTATAGCAGTAGTCAAATTTCCATGACAATGAAGAAAACATGAGATGAAATACATTAAATAAGTTAAATATGCATACACATTTGGATATAAGAGTTTAACTTGGCGGCATGAACCAACAGCAATGGTAGCTTGGTCCCCTTTTAGAACAAGGCATTGATCCTTATTCTATATAATCTGACATGCAGTTAACTGCCCAGCATTTTCAACCTCGTAGTGGTGGGATTGCATCTGCTTCTTCTAAGCCTTTCATGGTTTCTTGGTAAATTCACCAAACAAGACTTACCAATGCTGTGTGTCCAAACATGTCCTTCTACAGACAGAACAGTTAGGTGGCCTGGAATCAGAAAGTCTACTGATAGGCAATTGTCCCCAGATCCTTGGCTTTTTCAGCACTGTTGCACCACTGCCTCCCCATATGCCACACAAATAAAAATTCAGCTACTGAATCAGCTGACAGGCACAAAGAGGATGTGTATGGTTTCACTTTCTATCTGGGCCGCTGAGAAGAAAGTAGCAAAAGGTAAGTTATGTTAGTGAAGGGCACGCATAAAACAAGCCTTGTTATCTCCAGAGGATCACCCATTGTTCTTGGGTTCAGGATGGAGACTGATTTGAAACAGCTTCAAAATAGGGATCAATGAAAACAAATGCCAAATTGCTTAATGGGATGGAAGGCTTGCGCACACCTAATGTTGTGTATGGTTAAGGCCCATGAAAATTTGCTATGGCTGCAAATACTGAAGAGGCAAGGATCTCTGGAGGATGGGACAAACAGGATGCAAAATTAAAAAAGAGAGATTAGAAGGCAGAAGTATATGGTCCCCATTAACACTCACATCTGGATCGGAAAACAGATGGACAAAAGGAATTTAACTGATCAGATTAACTGTAAGAGAGGAAGGGTGGGGTTCTAAGTGCAATAGCCCCATATAATGCTCCCTCTTGCTGCAAAGCCAGTCTGAATAAGTGCCACTCCCCCAGTTCAGCTTGGAACACTTTAGCGCAACATATTGTCTTAAGACGACCAGGAATTGGGTACCCTACATTTTCAAACCATCAGTAAACCATTTTATTTCCTTCCCTACTACTCAAAAGAAATGTAAGTGTGCAACTGAGCCCCTCCATCTCCATTTCTCCTGATTCCCACTCCCAGACATAGTTAAAACATCCCAAAGCTTTTGGTGATGCCCAAGCTATACACAGGCTGGCAGGAACCAAGTGCAGCAGTGTTGTCAATTCAGAAGTCCCGATTCCATTCCTGGCCCATGAATGTGTCCTAAGTCCTCCTCTCTTCCTTTTCTTTGTTCTACTCCGCCACAACTGCACAGGATGACGTAGGAGCTAGAGAAAGATGGCCATGCTTACATAGCTCATAATGGAATCAACACCTGATTAATGAGATACACTGCTGAGATTTGGAGACCAGACCAGACCGATTGGGCAGAACCATTAGATTTATGGAGGAGGCAGGATGGGTTAGGCATATTTTACAGAAAACCATCCACCTTGGCAGCTTAAACCAACTTCTAAAGAACAAAACAGATCAGCTCCTTCAAAGGACAGGCATTTATTTCTCCAAAGGGGAGAACTCTAGGAATAGATTTCAAAGTCCAAGAAATGCTTAAGGTACTTTTTTTTTCTTAAAAAAAAGGTGCACTTTCATAGTGTTAAATACATGATTCCTTCCTCTCGTCTCACAATGAAGATAATTCCTTCTCTCTTCTGCTTATTCTGTATACAGTTTAAACGTTCTAGTAGATTATGTTATGCTAATGTTATTTTGTGCAGGGGTAAAAATTTTAAAAGGCAAGACCTGTGAGATGTCATACACTTTTTTTTAAAACATTTGTTACGAATAAATTTAATCCAATGATATGGCAAATCCATCAATTTGATTTACAACTCTCTGCATGCTGCCTCTACAAGGCGATTTTCCCTATAATTACGCCAACAATAAAGAACAAAACCACCAGCGCAAGTAATCTTGTGCTGAGACCCTCCTCCTTCACAGCGGTGGCGGAAGCATAGCTTGGATGGTTTGATTGGGGTGCCTTCCTCATCCTCAGTCCATCTTCTTCCTGTTGCAAAGTTAATTTGAAGATTTTTTTTAAAAAAAACACAATAAAAATAACTACGCTTTGAAGTTCATTCTTATTTAGGTTAAGATATCAATCAATCCCTGCCCCACATCCTATGCAGCTCTCCCAATATCAAATCTTTTGTGCTTCAGTCTTTTAAACAGATTTTTAAAAACTTATAAAAAAAGCAGTAAGAAAGCAACTTTGCAATTTGGGGGTGTCTGAAATGTAGCCTGACTCATTTTGGTCCCTGGACCTGTCCAATGAAGCACTCCCCACCCTCTGCTGGCTGGCTAACTTGCCTCACTCATCCCAAAGGAGACTGAATTCCTGATGCACTGAAATATGTGCAAAACAGACTGAGATCAAAAGTTCCTTTTCTAAACAGAAGAAACTGGTGACTTATTTGGAAAAAAAGAGAGAGAGAAATGACTGGAATCGCCAGGAAAGGAATTGAAACTGTCAATGTAACACCCTTATATAGATATATGGCTAGTATTAATTGGGAGTACTGTGTAGGGTTGCAGTTGCTTCCTTGTAAGAAGAATATTATACAGGTAGTAAAGATGTATAAAAGGCCTAGCAAAGTGATTGAAGGGCTACAGTTGCAGTCACACAAGGGTAACACTTTAGCTTTCAACATGGGAAGGTAAGGGGAGACCCACGAGCAGCACATGCAATCATGCAGCGAAGTGAAAACGTAGAGAAGGCAAGGATCTTCTCCCTTTCTTGTAGAACTTGAAACAGAAAGATTTAAGACCAATGGAAGGAAATACACACAGGACATCGAGAGTGGAAATTGCTACCAGCAGTCCTAAGATTGGCATCCAATGTGAATAATTTTAAAAGAAGACTGGACTAGCTATTAATACCTACTGAATGTGATGGCAGTTTCCTACCTTTTGAATTACTGGCAACAGACCCTCAGTACTGGCTGCTAGGAAATTCCAGTGAAAAGGATCTCTTGCCCTATGGCCTAGGTTTGTAAGCTTCCCCAATCATCTCGTTGGCCACTGGGTGATCCAGAATGCTGAGCTAGTTGGGCTTAGGGCTCAAACCCCCACAGGGCTGTTCCACGTCCATAACTGTGGCATTTTGGTTGGTCATCAGGGATTTAAGAGGTATGGATTCCGAGAACTTTACAGAACTTTACTCATTATGTTGCAGAGTGCAACCATTTGGGAAGGATGGAGCTCTACACTCCTGGTGCACTGCCTGTTCCTTCATGGGGCTCCTTTATTATTTAAGCCTAATACAGCAAACCCTTGAATTAGGGGATGGCCTGTATGAATTGACAAATGGTAGTCCCTCAAGTTTGTTTTTCCAAGAAAAACTTCAACCATACCAGATACAATGAAAGTTGCTAAATCTGCAGCAGAGTTTTAATAGGGAATAGTTAAATGCCTAATTTTTTTAAAACACTGTCACAAATTTTTAAACTAAAAGATTATGTTGCCTTTATCTGCATAGCCATAAAAAGTGAAGGGGATACATTTAAGTATCACTGTTTTCATTTACTCAGTTTCTTCTGATCAACAGAACTGTTGTTAGATCAATTCAAAATCCTACTCATTTGGTTGGTTCAGCACACTTATCCTTTGTTGTTGTTAGCTGCAAAGTCGTGTCCGACCCATCGTGACCCTATGGACAACGTTCCTCCAGGCCTTCCTGTCCTCTACCATCTTCTGGAGTCCATTTAAGCTCACACCTACTACTTCAGTGACTCCATCCAGCCACCTCATTCTCTGTCGTCCCCTTCTTCTCTTGCCCTCAACCTTTCCCAGCATTAGACTCTTCTCCAGTGAGTCCTTCCTTTTCATTAGGTGGCCAAAGTATTTGAGTTTTAGCTTTAGGATCTGGCCTTCTAAAGAGCAGTCAGGGTTGATCTCCTCTAGGACTGACCGGTTTGATCGCCTTGCAGTCCAAGGGACTCGCAGGAGTCTTCTCCAGCACCACAGTTCAAAGGCCTCAATTCTTTGGCGCTCAGCCTTTTTTATGGTGGTTTATTTTAAAAAAGGTGTGTTTTGGAGCTCTGAACAAATCAGTTATTACAGATTATTATACAAACTGTGATTAAAAACAATGAATGAATTGTGAAGAATAAATAATGCCATGTTATGTCCAAGTATAGTCCAGCTGTTATGATTTGGAAAAAAAAACCCCTCATCTCTGGGTGTTTCTAAATCTCTTGACTACATAGGCAACAGATGAATAAATTTACCTTAAACTGTTTATTCTCCTCTCGTAACCTTTGAACTTCTAACTGCAGTCTCTTACATTCTTCCATTACTTTCTTCAATTCACTGTCATCTGAAGAAGAACTTAATGATTTTGACATTACAGAAGATTCTGTCTTTGATGCAACTGGGGATATAATTTTATTTATTTCTATGTCATGCTGTTGAGAGAATGGGAAAAAAGTTATTTAATGTCAATTAATAATTATTCTACCTATTGTAATTTTAGCATGCAGAGGTGGCCTAACAAAATAACTAAAGAACAGGCCATAAAAAAATAATGCTACAATAATAACATGTAGTATTACAGTTCCAACTGAAGTTCTAAAAAATCTTAGCAAAGCCCAAGATAGAAAGCCAAGAAAGGTGAGTGGACCTTTTGAAACAGCCTAATTAGAAAGCTGTTTTTGCAACCTGGAAACTACCTAAATGTCAGCGATCTGGTGTGAAGTGTTTCCCCCAATAAATTCATGCACATAGGAGTTCCGCAAGAAGAGATGTTTTCTTATATACCTTTGACCTAGCCTATCTAGGATTCTGCCATATCATTCTGAAAAAGTAGCCAGGAACGTACCAGAAACCAATGAAGCTTTGTGTCCTGGTAGGGATGTTGGGAGTTAAACAACATCAGAGAAGACTCAAAGTCTTCCCAACCATACTTAGAAGTTACTGTGAATGTAACCGTTGCCTAGCGATGCTTTAAAGCAGGGGTCCCCAACCCCTGATCCATGGACTGGTACCAGGCCGCGGCATGCCAGTAACTGGGCCGCACAAACAAGCAAAGCCCCATCCGTGAGATGCAGGCAGCACACAAAACCACGCTCCCTCCGGTCCACGGAAAAAAATCTCTTTCCACATAACCGATCCCTGGTGCCCCAAAAGTTGGGGACCTCTTGTTTTAAAGGACTGGCAGTTCCGAAAACATTTGCCTTACAATGTTTGGTAAATTAAAATACTTTTTGCCATTTCTCATTGCTGCCTCAAACTCATGGTTGGGCTTAAGTTATTAGCCTATAGAAACAAGTCATTCCTTTCAGAGTTATGGGGAGTTTGTTTTTGAATGGGTAGACACTCACAAGCGGATTGCTGTTTTTTGGAATCAAATTCTGTTGACAGAAGCCAAGACAAAGCCAAGGGCAGGAGAAGCACCAAAGGGAGGACCACTGTTCAGACCAATTCCAGCAGCTCTGAGCTGATGCTGTCTAGTCACCCACCCACTCCTCCATAAAATCTCTAGTGTGACCTATAGTACTATTCCTCCCCACTGAAACTATTTTGACATACTGAAACAGATAACGGAAAATAAAATGTTGCTGTTATTTGCTGTAAGCCATTAAGGTTATCTAAGTTTAAATTTATGCAAGTCATTGTTTTGTCATTCAATGTTTAGAGAGATCAGAAAAAAAGAAAGCAATCAATGTTTCTCTTTTTTCCCCTATGCCAGCCTTCTCAACTGTTTATCCTCCAAATATGCTGGAATTGTGGTTCTAAGACTGCTGGCTAGGAGTTTCTGGAGACGTATTCCTAAATCCAATTAGGAAAAGGTCTACACAGAATCAGAGTTTCCCTTTCTGCACGATTTTGTACTTTTATATTCAGGATAAGGGAAAAGCCTGAACATTAATTCAACGTGGTTTTCCTTATAACAATATATACAGCCCTACCTTAACAGTTTTGAAAGCTATGAGCGCATCTACACTATGATTCCATCCAAAATGGAGAGATTAGACTGGGAGATTATACTGGGAGAACATCAATCTTTTTAAAAATAATGCTGAAAATGATAGGATCTGTTCCCAATTTGCATATTAAAAAAGTTTCTACATCCTTCTTTAATCCAAAAGCATTTACAAACTGCAGGTGGAAAACACCAGAATAAAGGGATACGTTTTTTTTTAAATGTGGTCTTTTCTGACCTCCTGTTTCAGTTGAAGTTCTAATTCCCAGTTAGTCTGCCAAAAGGTAGTTATATTCCAACATATCTAAAGGGTTCCAGGCTAAATTTCTTAAAAGTCAAAATACTGAAACTGTATTTTGAACAGATGCCTTGCTTTTTTCTATTCTTACTATTAGAAACTCTTTACCACCGTGAGAATTAATCATGAATACTTTAGGAATCAAAATCCAATGGAGGAAAACAAATAAATGGTGATTGCTTTGTTTTCTTATTTTGAGCAATTATGAACATTGAGACCATGGAAACTGCAGTTAAATCCTAAATCAAAAACTTTTAGTTGCGTTACCATCTCTTTCTTGCCTTTTTTAAAAAAAAAATCACATACAAATTAAAGGGACTCACTGGTTTATCGTTTTCTGCTGGCAGCTCAAACACACATTTAAGTTTAGAATCCATGAGTTCTTCTGGTTTTGCTTCTTTCCACTACAGCACAAATAGAAGTAACAAAGTTATTTTTAAAAAAACAATGTTTGGGTTTATATTAAACTATTTATACTATTGTTGAGACTATAACCCACTGAGTGGCTCTTTGACTGCATTGAGTAAATAAATCTGGAAGATATTTTTTTCCCCTCACAGCTACAGATTTAATGTTTTTGTTTAGAAGTGAGCATCACCAATGTGTCTCTGTATTCTCCAGATGGAATGCAATATTTTATTTCATAGACAGTTTGAATATTTGTCATGGCATATGTTTATTATCTTATTTTTCCTTCAAGCTCAGAAAGGATACTTATTTGCCTGACCCTCTGAGCCAGGAAAAAGGGCCAAATTGTACACAGGTGGTCCTCATTTAACAATCACTCATTCAGTGACTGTCTGAACTTATGATGGTGCTAAATAAGTGGTACTTGCGACCGATAACTTGTAATTGTTGTGGTCATAGTGTCCCCGCAGTAGCCATTTGTAACTTTCTTTGCTGGGATCCTACTAATGTCAATAAGGAATCTGGCAGAGGATCGAAAATTACAAACATGTAACATCCTCATTTAATGATCCATGGTGATTTCTTTAACAGCAGCAAATGGAAATGGCTGGAAGTTCTACTGCTAAGCGGCGCAGTCATGGGATGTCACGTTTTATGACTGTGACACTTACCAATAGAAATTCCAGGCAAAATTATTAATGAGGACTGCCTATATTGGAAAAAATAGGAATAAAGTCAGGTAGCCTCTGAGAATGTATAAGAGGACAGTCACCAAACATTCTGTCTGGGGCGGCAGATAGAAAAAAACCCGTTTCCTAACTTTAACGCTAGATAGATGGGAAGGGAGAATGCAAGCAATATCAGGGAATCCAACCATTTCATCAGCATTCAATTTGGAAGGAGAGTGAAGATGGTTTAGCAGCTGAATGGGCTATTGAAATTTGTCTGTGTAATTCAACTGGATCATTTGCCTGCCTGTAAAGATGGGATGCCCATGTTGTTTAATATGCTTCAGAAAATGGCTAATCACAAACCTTTTAAGAGAAAAGATGTTTATTAAAAAGCTTCTAATACTCACTACTGCTTCCATGTCTGAAGTATCAGGCGGTGCAAACATCGATTGGACCATGAACTTATGTTTACTTTTCTCATTAGGATCATAATCAAAAGGCTGTAGCATCACTGAAAGAGAAATCATTGCTGCATCAGGACACCTACACAGTTATTGTTGCTGGCCCAGCATAGTTACTGTCTTTCCTGGAAAGCTGAGAAAAATCTTATGTACCAAAATGATTTCCCAAATGGATCACTATATCAATGCTTTGTTATTCTCCCAACTCTTTTACCTTTGCTAGAATTGTAAGCCAGTCAGGGCAGTGTAACATGGTACACCTACTACTTGCCTATTAAAATAGATGATTCAGCAGATGTGGCACAACTGAGTCATGCAAAGCAATGATGCAGCACAGAACTGGATATAATGCAATCAGATCTAAGGATACTGCATGCCTTACCAAACTCGTAGGCATTTCCAAAAAGTACATCCAAAAAGCATCTCAAATTGCTATGGACTTGATCTATTGTCTTACGCACGATACTGTGGTAGATTCTTCCAACACACATACATCTAGTAAATGAACAACATGTAACAATGATCTGGAAATTTCAGAAGATTTTATACTATATATATCTTAACAGTTTTGTTAAATTTTCTCAAAGATCTCAAGAAAACACACACAATCATTTCTTTGTCTAATCTTTCTGCAAACCATCCTGTGAGGTAGGCTGGGCTGAGAGAAGAAGCTGACTGAGAGACTGACAACATAGCCTGAGAGAGAAGTTATGGCCTAAATTCACATCACATCACCCTATGTGATGGTGCCCGTAAGCCTGTGGCTCCCTAGTTTCCTAATCGTAGCTAGTTCTAATAGTAAAGAACATGCGCGACTGAGGACAGATCTGATAGGTTCTTGGTGTTCCCCGAACTTGTTTCCCCCCCCCCTCCAGACATTTCATAAGCAGGATAAGCAACATCATCAATGTACTGGTAATGAAATATCAGCAGGAAAACAACCAAGCTCAGAGAATATCAAGAATTCAACACCTGAACCAGTAAGTATTGTTTTAGACAGCTAATTTAGAGAACAATTAGTGGATAAACTTTCTTGAAAGATTTTACTCCAAAATATTTCATTCTTAGATCACACATCCTAGGTCACGAGAAGAACTCCTTAGATAAGGAGCTATATAAAACACAGACAGCTTTAGATTTGTTTGTTCATTTACCAAAGCTTATATGCTAATCCAATTGCGCAGTATTTTGAGCAGCCAACATTCTCCAATTCAATAACACAACTGAAACATAAAACAAGTTAATTATATCAAAGCACCTAGAAACAGTCTCCAGTAACAAACATACACTGACAAATTCCTGAAGTATGAGAAAATAAACTTGAATCAAAGATGACCATACCTGAGTGGTCATTTCCCTCCTGATCAGGAATGGTTGCAACTGTGTAGATATAATTGCGCATATCCCCCCTCCACACCAATATTTGGTCTTCAAGAAGGAGGTATGAGGACAGGAAGGCCTGGAGGAACATTGTCCATAGGGTCGCGATGGGTCGAACACGACATCGCAGCTAACAACAAAGGAGCTATGACTCCAGGAGGACCTAAAATTATGAACCAGCTCAGCACAGGGGAGTCTGCTTCTGAACCCACAGCTGCTTTGTCTTATTAAACTAAATTATTTCAAATTGAGTTTGCACTTCCTACCTTAACAGTATGCATGTAGCAGCATCCAATATTTGGACGACACAGAAAGCTTTGAAAGAAGTCTAAAGGGAAGATACTGGTTATCATCTATAAAGCCCTATTTGACACAGGATCATGTTTTCTGGACCGCCTCCTCCCATAGGAAGGGTCCCACAAGCTCTAACAGGATACAGATACTCTGGGGTCGTTTCTTGAAGCAATGCCATCTGACGGGACATAAAGACGCCATGTCTTTTTGCTTGTGGCACTTACCATTAAGATGTGCCCCCACACTTTTGGACATTTAGAAAGGTATGAAAAAAACTGGTGGGTTTTGGGGTACTGGGTCACTGGATGGCTGAAATTATTATTAGGAAGAGGACATCCCAATCATGTACTATATTGCTGTTGTGTTTTTTTCCAATATTTCTTTTTAATATGCCTGACAGCTTGCTTTTACTCTTTTTAATATCTAACCTTAAAATATTTAATAGAACTGCAACTGAACATAAATTGATTTTTTTTTAAACGCCCACATCATCCTGTGTTGTAATCTCAGATTTTAAAATAACTACAATTGAGAAAATCATGCACTGAACTGGTGAAAGAAAAAACTTGGAAAGTCTGAAAATTTATCAATAGAACCAGAACTCTTACTAGAAGCTTATAATTTTGTTACATCGAAGGAACCTGCAAGTAATGCTGCTACAAACAGCAAAGAGAATTCGTCATAAAAGTTGTAAACAGCATCTGCCTGTTCTCCTTACTGAAGGTACAAATAGACTCTGTTGTCAAGAAAACAGACAACTTTCACACACATGAAAAATCAGCTGATTTTTTTTCAGCTATGAGTCAGTTAAAATATTTAAAAACACAATGTGTCCAATCTTACTTGATTGATCAAAGATATAAACATTAAAGTAACTTCTCTCAATAGAGGTTCTGTGAAAAGCTGCAAATGGTGTCATAAGAGATTGTACAAATAGTCCTCAACTTGTGAACATAACTGACCCCAAAATTTCCATTGCCAAGCAACACAATTGTTAAGTAAGTTCTGCCCATGTTACGATCCTTCTTGCCAGTTAAGTGAATCACTGCACTTAAGTTAATACACGGATGGTAAGTGAATCAGGATTCCCCATTGACTTTGCTTGGCAGAAGGTTGAAAAAAGGTGATCACATGACCCTGGGACACTGCGATCGTCATAAATACATACTGGTTGCTAAGCATCCAAATTTAAATCATATGACCATGAAGATGCCAGAATGGTTGCAAGTGTGAAAAACGGTAATAGGTCACTTTTATCAGTGCTGTTCTAACTTTGAATGGTCACTAAACAAATGGTTGTAAGATGAGGACTACCTGTAATTTAAAAAAAGAAACTAGATTTTTTTAAAGAACTTTGTGCACTGTGTAATGCTACCACTTGCCATGCTGGGAATTTTTACTTGCCTGCACAATGCGAACCAACATTTCTGTTTCTAAGGCAGGCAGTTGTTAAGTGAGTTACACCTGATTTTATGACCTTTTTGCCATGGTTATTAAACGAATCTCTGCACTTGATTCGGATCATGTGGTCATTAAGCAAATCTGGCTTTCCCCATTTGTCTGTCAGAAGCCAGCTGAGAAGGTTGCAAATGGCGATCACATGATCCCAGGATACTGCAAGTAGGTAGACCAATTCCACAGGAAAGCTACAACAACTTTTATTGAAATTGGCTATAATAGCAAAATCAATCTGATTGTGTTACAATAGTAATAGTGGATTAAAAATGCCAAATCCAGTCTAAACCTCTAGCTGACTATCCAATTTATAAGACTTGTATGTCATCTGACTCTCTAGCTACCTCACAAAAAAATAAAAAAAACATAAAAAATAAAGATAAAAGATGGCAGGTGTGATGAATGAGAGGTCTCTATCCTCATCCTTGCTGAGAAGAGCTCTTTTTTTACAATTCAGTGAATTCGGGAGGCATCTGTCTGAGCTACTTCCAAATGTTAAAAAATATTTGTCATTTTGCTTAGATTTTTATTTTTGCATATTTCTGCCAAGATAATCTTACACTGGGTTTTAGTGTTTATGTGTTCCAAAATACAGATAGGTTCGTCCTTGGGGTATATGATGGTGAAATTCCTATTTTTTTTCTAATGAGGGAACAGAAAGATAACAGTTTCTGTTCCTATTGTGGACTGCAAAATTAAATTACTGCTAAGAATGAAAGAAAGATTTCAAAGGCCTACTTCAGTGTGGGCAGAAAGGGGAGAAGGGAAGAGAGAAGAACTAGATAAGAAGTTTGCAGGGCAGAGAAAGTTTTGAAGAGTGCAGATATTTCTATAAACTCATAGTCAACTTAATACAGAAGTCAGTTTTTTACCATTACAACCTGAGCTCAGACTTCTATTCTGAATGAACCTGAGACGTACTATCAACTTTACAGGTTTGGAAAACACCAGTGGTGACTCATATCTTCTGTGATTTTACAGCAATCCCCAGGGACACCTCCAAGGCGGCAAGGCTCACTCGCACATATGCTCTGGGAGTTGCACTGTGGCCACTTTAGCAATGTTGAAGTCAAACCTCAAGGCCTAGAATGCAGCTTGAAAGCTAGAGCCAGAGGTGGCCTCTGTCACAATGCTTGTGAATACTGTAATTTCCCTTGGCTAAAATTTCCTAGCTTAGAGGATAAATACTCGATTAAAGAACAGATTTTGAAAAGACTTTTAAATGTTCTTGTTAAATATTCCAAAACAACTAACCCTTAAGTAAAGGTAAACTCAAATTCTGAACAAGACCCAATCGATTAACAGTAGAAAGAATAAAACAAGTGAAAATTTCAAAGTAAGTAAAATCCATAGCTGCCTCTATTCAATAAAGAACTTTGGTCTCGGTCAAAGAACAAAGCATTTTTTTCCTTATGTTCAATCATGTCTGATTCTCAGAGACTGTCTGGACAAATCCCTGTAGTTTTCTGAGCAAAATTGTTTAAGAAGTGGTTGCCATTGCTTCCTTCCTAGGGCTGAGACAGAGTAACTGTCTCAAGGTCACCCAGCTAATGCAAGGATATTGAGTGAACACTGAAAGTTGAACAAGAGTAAATATCTATTCTGTAAGTGGGACTGGCCGGTTGACACCGTGAACAGAACTCTTCCATTCCGTAACGTGTTCTTATATATACCAGTTGCGCTCTGTTTTTCTTTGGCACCCCAAACTTATCAAACCCTCTTTTTTTAAGTATTTGTGAATTGATCACATACTTCCTCTCTTAGGCTTGATCTTCCCTTCCTTTAACCTCTCTTCCTGTGGTGGAAATTCTAATAAATCCATTATAGCTGAAGCCAAACTGACCTTCTGCCCAGTCTCTGCCATTCTTTGTCAATGCTTCAGACTGCAGGACCCCACCCTTCCCTGCCAGTGCATTAGGGGAAAATGAGAAAAGATGATTATAGGAATAACAGCACAGTAAAATACTGTGAAAGGAGAAAAATGGCTGAGTTAAGCAGTTCTGCGATGAATCACATGAACAGGCAAGGAAATGCTGATGAGGCCCTACAGAACACACTTAGCCATTTCTTAAAAAGTGAGTTCCCTACTATGCAAGGAACTTCAGAATACTGAAGACAGAAATTCTTTCTTTAGCAAATGGCATTTTATTAAGGAAAACGTCACTCTTTCATTGTACATTGAATAGATGTGCTTTTAACTATAATGTCCAAATACCAAGTTACCATAGTTGCTGTCTGTGGTGAACACAGATACCCGGAATGCTATCCCTATTACAGATGGATCTCAAGCTCTTTGTTAATAGATGAGGTTGTGTAAAATTCTTAAAATCTGGGAACAGGTTACCATAATCATGTAATTTTCCCACTAAGCTTAAATCTTATATAATTATGCTTGTAATGATACAAATTGCAGTTAGGAAACCAACAGAAGAGAATATTTATAGCTCAGGGTTAAACTGTGGGATCCTTGAGGCTCACCAAGATTGATCGTTTTCTTGCAGACATTTCATTACCAAATTAGGTAACATCATCAGTGCAGGTCAGAAAAACTGGCCAGAATTTCCACTTTAATTCTAAAACTCAAATCATTCTCTCACATCATTCCCTCCCACTAGGCAATTAGCAACAGTACAAATACAAAAAAGTTCACTTAAAGCAATTCACTGCACAAGTGCTCTGGATATCTTTTTAGGAATAGTCCCTTTACAGGGGAAAAAAAAGCTGTTTAGCAATTGGCCTCTTTTAATATCTATGAAATGATACCATGCTCTGCATTATTATGACAAGCCCTTGAGACAATGATAACATAGTTATCTGGGACATTTTTGTACTAAATCTATAGTTAGAAGATGGATTTAGGACCGAAGGGAGGTAACAAGACATTCCTGGCAATTTATGAAATCTCACCCTCACCCTCAAGGCCAAACACTGGCCACCCTTTCCTATCAGGCTGTTAAAACAAAGAAAGGAATGATCTTCTAGCCTGGCTTGTAATGAGTGTGATCCAGCAGACTCAACAGTTGGTGCTCTTAAATATTTCATATTCATTACTTTTAGTTAAACGCTTTGTCATTCCAAGTTTTAAGGTCTCATCTATGAGCTCAAGGTAGATAGG
Source organism: Vipera ursinii (assembly GCF_947247035.1). Lineage (NCBI taxonomy): Eukaryota > Metazoa > Chordata > Lepidosauria > Squamata > Viperidae > Vipera > Vipera ursinii. The sequence continues at coordinate 13,891,012 of NC_139516.1, forward strand.
CATGCAAGATAAAAGGAAACATGCTAATGAAGACATGTTTTGTGGAAGAAAGTTGTACAAGAGGTTAAGATCACACGCTGATGAAATAAGCAAAATTAAACTGGTGACACTGATGAAAATTTCTGCCCAGCCATCCTTCCAGCTGCCATCTTCAGAATCACTCTCAATAAAAAGGAGCAGTTCAAAAACCATTTCCTTATAAAACTAGCACTCTGGCCAGCTTGATTTGGCAACACGGGCCTTCCCTGAGCAAGAGGGACTTTTAATGACTGTTTGAAGTTACAACAGCACAGAAAAGTGTTTTATGACCAGTCCTTGCATGACAATTTTTCAACAGACTACTCTTTTCAAATGAAACTGGCTAAGAAAGTATCAAAACCAGAGGTTGTGCTATGCTGTTTGCTCAGTCACCTCCAATTATAATTCCATCGGAAAACAGGAGAAATAACTTCGTGTTGACATTGAAACAATTCTGTAATTTTTAAAGAAACTCTGCAGAATATATAGGGTTGTTCAAAATGTCAGCGTTACACAGGCCATTTAACATCTGTTTATTTTCTTCCAGCTGTATTCAGAACCAAAATGATTGGGGGGGGGGGAAGCAGGTGTACTTCTGAAACAACAACAAAAAAATGGATAATCTTACCAGAGACATTAATTGATGTTCCAGCATCTATAATTCCACTGTTGGGTCGTACACAATACCTGCGCGGAGCCGTAGTCTTCACTTTGAAACAGACATTCTTATCTGTAGAGTTGCCAAGTTTCAGATTTGTGGTCACAACATCTGTAAAGGGACCTAAGAGACAGAATAAACACAACTTGGAGGGTTTTCCAAACTTCACATAAATGTATATACAACATGCAAAAATACACAAGCCTGAGTAGAACAACCCACTTAAGCCATACTTTATCCAACCTATGGTACTCTAAGGTGTTGGGACTCTTAATTCCCAGAAAGCTTACCCTATAAGGAATGGTAAAGACAATATATCTTGAGAGCCCTAAATTAGGGAAAGGTTTGGCTTGGCTCAGTGTTATTATCTACTTTTCTACTGCTGGCTTAAGATAGTGTTTGTGGTCTTGCTTTGTTCACCTCTTCCATTTTATCTTTCCTGGAAGCTACCTTTTAAGATTGTTGAGTAATCTGCCCAAGTTGTTTTTTTATTATAGTAAATTTATTAAAGATTATAATAATTTCATTAAAATTACAATTGCAAAGATAAAAATTAATATAAACTAAAGAATTTAAAAAATGAAAGATGCAGAAAAGGGAAAAAAATAGTAAGAAAAAAAAATAAGAGCACAGTAATGAAAAAAACCTCTCCCCTTCATCACAAGTATAAACAATTTTAGTAACTTATCACCTTCTCTTAAAATATAACAAATAATGTCTTCTTCCCATATCTCATCTCTTATCCGTGAACAAATTCTTAAAAGTCTTCTCATTTCAGTCCTGATCGGCAAAAGTCCATTAAGGGTTATCAGGGATAATAACACATCTATTTTAACTCAGATGAAATAAACCAATTTTATATTCCTTCCTTTTACTTCTAACAATCTTGATTTTTACTACTTTCAACTAATGTCTTAGATCTTGATTTCTTTTTATTTTTTATTTAATAATATTAATAAAGTTGGAAGGGACCTTGGAGGTCTTCTAGTCCAACCCCCTGCTCAGGCAGGAAATCCTATACCAGTGATGGCGAACCTTTTAGAGACCGAGTGCCGAAACTGCAACCCAAAACCCACTTATCTATCATTGGGTGCTGGGTGGGCATGGCCCATTGGGTGGGTGTGGCTGCAGTAGTAATGGCAGACTGGGTGGGACTAAAAAGTTCAATCGATCAATTCCAACTTTGTGAGAACTTTTTTTTCCCCACAAGAAGTTGAAATTGATTTGATTGAACCTTTTACTTTTTGTACATGGCGGCGGAGGCCTAAAGCGAAAAGGTTTTATAAAACCCAGCTGAAGGCCTGGGACTGGGGCTCTGCGTGCCACCTGTGCCACCCGTGTCATAGGTTCACCACCATGGCCCTATACCATTTCGGACAAATGGCTGTCCAGTCTCTTCTTAAAAACTTCCAGTGTTGGAGCATTCACAGCTTCTGGAGGCAAGTTGTTCCACTGGTTAATTTTTCTAACTGTCAGGAAGTTTCTTCTTAGTTCTAGGTTGCTTCTTTCCTTGATTAGTTTCCATCCGTTGCTTCTTGTCCTGCTTTCAGGTGCTTTAGAGAATAGCTTGACTCCCTCTTCTTTGTGGCAACCCCTGAGATACTGGAAGACTGCTATCATGTCCCCCCTCATCCTTCTCTTCATTAAACTAGACATGCCCAATTCCAGCAGCCGTTCCTTATATGTTTTAGCCTCCAGTCCCCTAATCATCTTTGTTGCTCTTCTCTGTACTCTTTCTAGAGTCTCAACATCTTTTTTACATTGTGGTGACCAAAACTGGATGCAATATTCCAAGTGTGGCCTTACCAAGGCATTGTAAAGTGGTATTAGTACTTCACATGATCTTGATTCTATCCCTCTGTTAATGCAGCCTAGCACTATGTTGGCTTTTTTGGCAGCTGCAGCACACTGATGGCACATATTTAAGTGATTGTCCACTAGGACTCCGAGATCCCTCTCACAGTTACTACTATTGAGCAAGTTACCCCCTATTTGTTTCTTCTCACAATGTTCTTCAAAGCTTAAGCAGGTTTCTGTTGTAAATCCAATATAGGAAAATTATCCAGTCACTCTCTTGATTTGTTATTTGCCTATCCCTTTTCATTAAGACATCAGCTGGTTTCTCTTGTATATCCAGTGTAGCATCTTTCTTCCTATCATTCTTGTAGCTTGACATTTTTAAAGCCACATTCAGATCAGCCTCAATCTTTTCAGGTAAAACTTGTTTTTCTTTCATAACATCTTTTAAACACCGTCTACCTATCTATAACGGCAAATGCTCTTTAAATTAACTTCCAGGGTCATTGTTCAAAAATATCCTTCAATATGTTCAATATTGAAATATTGGCTTCATTCTGTAAGTCAAATTTAAGTCCTCTTCTCCTTTAACTGTAACTTTTCTTTCTTCTTTCTAGTTCCCTCTAGTGTCAAATTTTCAAAATCTCATCCTACCATTTTTTAAAAAAAGAATTCAAAACAAAAGTTGGCTTAAAACTTAACATTAAGAAAACCAAAATCATGGCATCCGGCCCTCTCAATTTCTGGCAAATAGATGGGGAAGAAATGGAGGTAGTGATAGATTTTATTTTCCTGGGCTCCAAAATCACTGCAGATGGGGACTGTAGCCAAGAAATTAAAAGACGCTTGCTCCTGAGGAGGAAAGCCATGGCAAATCTAGACAGCACACTAAAAAGCAGAGACATCACCCTGTCATCAAAAGTGCATATAGTCAAGACTATGGTCTTCCCAGTTGCAATGTATGGCAGTGAAAGTTGGACCATAAGAAAGGCTGAGCGCCAAAGAATTGAGGCCTTTGAACTATGGTGCTGGAGAAGACTCCTGCGAGTCCCTTGGACTGCAAGGCGATCAAACCGGTCAGTCCTAGAGGAGATCAACCCTGACTGCTCTTTAGAAGGCCAGATCCTAAAGCTAAAACTCAAATACTTTGGCCACCTAATGAGAAGGAAGGACTCACTGGAGAAGAGCCTAATGCTGGGAAAGATTAAGGGCAAGAGAAGAAGGGGACGACAGAGAATGAGGTGGCTGGATGGAGTCACTGAAGCAGTAGGCGTGAGCTTAAATGGACTCCAGAAGATGGTAGAGGACAGGAAGGCCTGGAGGAACGTTGTCCATAGGGTCGCAATGGGTCGGACATGATTTCGCAGCTAACAACAACAACAACAACAACAAGAGACTCAAGACTAAGATTGTGGCATCTTTAATGCTACATTTAAGCAGCATCTCAAACACGAAGCAGCAATGTAGCAAATTTGCTATATAACCTACAAACAGGTGTTGAAGAGATTTGCTAATTTATGTACCGATGCAAAGGTATGCATGTAGTATTTAACACATACAAATCCTATTTTATCACCATGCCAAATTGGTACGTAAGGTGTCAGACAAACAAATAAAAGATTAATGGCCAAAGTGGACTTCTATTATTCCTGAATGTAAGGCAGGGATTCACATTGGTACACACTTCAATCGCAAATCCCTTATATTAAAAATATTTTATGGAAATAATTACTATTTTGCATCTGGTAGAAACCTATGACCATTTAACTGGATGATCTCAAGTTGCAATTTATCTGTACAATTTTACTTATCACTAGATCGCCTTTTACTACCTCAACCAGCCAGAAAGAAAAAAAGTGATCTCATTGCTAAGTTGTTTCAATCATTTGACCATTTAGACCAGGGGTGTCAAACTCAATTTCATTGAGGGCCGCATCAGCATTGCGGTTGCCCTCAGGGGGCCGGGTGGGTATGGCCAGGGTAGGTGTGGCTAGAGTGCATATGGCCTACTGGGTGGGCGTGGCCAGCTCTACATCGTTTGCATCAAGGGTGCCTATGGGGGCCTGGGCAGGAGTGGGACAGATCTGAGGGTCTCTGGCAGAAGGAGGGTCTCTGGGCCAGGGCCAAGGCAGTGGAGGCCGTTCCCTCACTGTTTCCAGGATGGCTTCGCGGGCCACATGAAACCACTTCGTGGGCCGGATCTGGCCCCCTGGCCTTGTGTTTGACATGTCTGATTTAGACGTCTTCTTTGTAATTCACTTCACAGAGTACTGTAGGATATTCTACAGCAGGGGTGTCAAACTGCTGGCCCATGGGCTGGATGCGTCATGCCAAAACCGCGCCCACCCCATTGCCGTCAATAGGAAAAGAGTCACATTACATCGCAACATGTCATGTGATGTCAAGAGTTTGACACCCGTGTTCTATAGTATTTGTTTTAGGTACAGTAACCAGAACTGTATGCAGTATTTTTAACACAATAACAGCACGATTTGCATGAATGGATTATAAAACTACCAGTTTTATTTTCAATTCCTTTTCCAAGGAGTTCCACCACAAGGCATCTGCACACATGAAATGTTTCTGTCAATCTATCTGTTAAGCAATCTTTCCTCTCCATCTACAAATTCAGACTCCATTACCAGATGTGAAATTTACATATTTGTACCAGCTGCACATGCTTTTACACTTCCTTTGAACTGCAGTTGCCATTTCACTGCCCATTTCCCAACTTGAATTATTTTAAAAATTCTTTATGATCTCTTTTGTTTGAAGCACCACAAACAATTTGAAGTTAATATTAAACTTGGTCATTTCATTATCCACATCTCTTTCTAAAGTCTTTACAAACAAAATAAAAGTACCAATTCTCAATTAAAAAAAACTCATAGAATCCTCTATTTACATGTCCTGAGTACTGCTCTTTCGGCTAGACTAACACTGTTATATTTGTCCATGCTCTAGCAAATGTTTTCTTGTACAGTGTTAGGCATATTAAGTTCCAGCTTTAAATAGCAGGGTATGAAAAGCCTTGTTAACACCACTTATAAATAACCCCTTAGCAAACTGCATTATATACCAGCTTGCAAATTCTTAAGTTTCTGATGCTATTATGGGCAGAAATGAAAGGACAAAGGTTAATAGTCTTTCTGGTCAATAGCAGAAAGAAGTTATATGTGTAAGATATAAGTTAAGTTTAGATTTTTACCCTTTACTTCTTCACATTTATATATTATTTAAAAGTGGTTTGAACGAGAGAACACATATAGAGTATAAAAAGACAATTTTAAATAAGTGAGATATTAAAATCTTACACAAGTGACATACCTAGAAGGCAGAAATGAAAATCAAAATTACCCTAAATGGAAAAAGGTTTTGGAATGATAGTTGCTGCAAACTGAATATGAGCCAGTAGTGGGATACAGTTATAAATGCAACGTAACAAAAATATATATATTTCTGCTGTGACCATGCCTTGAGTACTATATCCCATTTTGAACAGTACGAATTCAGAGAAACTGGAACAAGTTCAAAGAAGGGTGAAGATGATCAGAGGATTAGAAGGTCCTTTGAATGGAGTCAAAATGGTGCTTTCCTTAAGAAAAGAACACCGATGTAATTCTCTTGAAATAGCTGAAAGGATGTCCCACTGAAGAACAAGACCTGTTTGTTATCGCTCTAGAATTCAGGATACAAAACAGTGTTCTTAATTTGCAGGAGACAGAATTCAACTTGATAGCAGGAGAAAACCTGGCAACCTAAGAGCAGTTCCACTGTGAAATGAGATGCTGGGCTAACCTTCTCTGTGTGAGTTCCAGCAGAAGCTGATGAGTTATGGTCCTTTTATTTGAATACCAACATAGAGCAGGGAGTCAGATTCGATTATCTAAATGCTTCTGTGGTTTTCACTTAGCTTTCTCCTAATATTCTAAGTCTTTATGCAAAGATAGCCACTGAGAAGCATAAAAGATCCATATGTACTTGGTGCAAGATCATGCCTTTCTTTTCCTTTTATAAAGCTCCAGGGGATACTGGTTGGATTCATAATATTGTGAATGGTGTGGAGACCTCCTGCATTACTCTCAAAGAATTTAAACTCTGAAAGAGAAATTATGCAGAACTTATGAAATTACAAACGTGCATACACAAACACATGATATAAAAAGTCTATACACACCTGTTAAAATGCCAGGTATTTGAGATGTAAAAAAAATCAGACCAAGACAAATCACTTCAGAACTTTTTCCACCTTTAACATAACATATAGGCTGCACAATTCAACTGAAAAAACAAATTAAAAACAATTAGGGGAAAATAACAATAAAAATGTAAAATGACATGGTTGCTTAAGTGCGCACACCTTTAAACTAACACTTGGTTGAAGTTCCTTTTGATTTTATGACAATATTTTTGGGGTAGGAGCCTACCAGCATGGCACATCTTGCCTCGGGAATCTGCCAATTATGAAGTGATTTATCTTGATTGGATTTTTGTTACATCTCAAAAATCTGGCATTTAACAGGGATGTGTAGACTTTTTATATCCACTGTGCGTAAGAGAAAGGGGAGGGGGAAGAGAGGGGGGAGGGAGGGAGGAATAAACTTTAATCGGTTGCAGCAATATAACATTAAAGAATAGTTCTGGCAAAACCTTTTAGAATTTAGAATAGAACTGGAAGGGACCTTGGAAGTTTTCTAGTCCAGCCCCCTGCTCAAGCAGGAGAACCTATACCATCTCAGACAGGTGACTGTCTAGCCCACAGGTCGGCAACCTGCGGCTCCGGAGCCGCATGCGGCTCTTTGAGCCGTCTCTTGCGGCTCCCAGCCGCCCGGTGCGCGCGCACCTCTTCCAACGGGCAGTGGTGCGCGCGCACCTCTCCAAATGGAGAGTGGCACCGCCCGTTTGGAGAGGTGCATGCGCACCTCCCCGAATGGGTGGAGGTGCGCGCGCACCTCCCCAAACCTTTGGAGAGGTGCGCGCGTACCTCCGCGCGAATGGGCAGCGGTGCCGCTCTTTCAGGAAGCCCGCCGCGGCCCGTCTGTGAAGCTGCCGAAAGCGGCAGCTTAGCAGACGGGCCGCGGCAGCTTCCTCAAAGAGCGGCGCCCCTGCCCATTCCGAGAGGTGCGCGCGCACCTCTCCGAACGACCAGAGGTGCGCGCGTACCTCCGCGCGAATGGGCAGCGGTGCCGCTCTTTCAGGAAGCCCGCCACGGCCCGTCTGTGAAGCTGCCGAAAGCGGCAGCTTAGCAGATGGGCCGCGGCAGCTTCCGCAAAGAGCGGCGCCCCTGCCCATTCTGAGAGGTGCGCGCGCACCTCTCCGAACGACCGGAGGTGCGTGCGTACCTCCGCGCGAATGGGCAGCGGTGCCGCTCTTTCAGGAAGCCCGCCGCGGCCCGTCTGTGAAGCTGCCGAAAGCGGCAGCTTAGCAGACGGGCCGCGGCAGCTTCCGCAAAGAGCGGCGCCCCTGCCCATTCCGAGAGGTGCGCGCGCACCTCTCCGAACGACCGGAGGTGCGCGCGTACCTCCGCGCGAACGGGCAGCGGTGCCGCTCTTTCAGGAAGCTGCCGCTTTCGGCAGCTTCCTCAAAGAGCGGCGCCGCTGCCCCTTCGCACGGAGGTACGCGCGCACCTCCCCAAAGGTTTGGGGAGGTGCGCGCGCAACTCCGGTCATTCGGAGAGGTGCGCGCGCACCTCTCGGAATGGGCAGGGGCGCCGCTCTTTGCGGAAGCTGCCGCGGCCCGTCTGCTAAGCTGCCGCTTTTGGCAGCTTCACAGACGGGCCGCGGCGGGCTTCCTGAAAGAGCGGCACCGCTGCCCATTCGCGCGGAGGTACGCGCGCACCTCCGGTCGTTCGGAGAGGTGCGCGCGCACCTCTCGGAATGGGCAGGGGCGCCGCTCTTTGAGGAAGCTGCCACGGCCCGTCTGCAAAGCTGCTGAAAGCGGCAGCTTTGCAGACGGGCCGTCGCCATCGGGCAACCGGGAACCGGTTCCATCTCATTTTTTAAAAAATGGCAGCCGCGTGCGTCCGCGCATGCGCAAAAAACATTTTTGCGCATGCGCGTGCATGGACACACGCACGCGGCTCCCTCTTTTTTTAATTTGTGATGGAACCGGTTCCCAGTGGCTCTTTTTCTTTTTTAGGTTGCCGACCCCTGGTCTAGCCACTTCTTTAAAATCTCGTGATGGAGCGCTCATGATTTCTGGTGTGTGTGTGTGGGGGGGGAAGCTGTTCCACTGGTTGATTGTCCTCACTGTCAGGGAACTTTCTCCTTAATTCCAGGTTGCTTCTCTTTGATCAGTTTCCAACCATTGTTTCTCATCCTTCCCTCTGATCCTCTGGTGAACAACGTGATCCCCTTTTCCTTGTGGCAGCCCCTCAGATACGGGAAGAGTGCTATCATGTCTCCTCTACTACTACTTTTCTTTAGACTAGCCAAACCCAAGTCCTGTAGCCATTGTTCGTATGTTTTAGTCTCCAGGCCTTTGGCCATCTTAGTAGCTCTTCTCTGATTTTTTTCTAAACTCTCAACATCTTTTTGGTGATATGGTGACCAAAATTGGCTGCAGTATTCCAGGTGTGGTCTCACTAGGGTTTTATAAAGCGGTACTAATACCTCGCGTGAACTTGATTCCATGCCTCTGTTTATACAACCCAGGATTGTATTAGCTTCTTTGGCTGCTGCTGCACACTGCTGGCTCATGGTTAAGTAATTGTCCACTAGGACTCCAAGGTCTCTCTCACAGTTACTGTTTTTAAGCCAGGTCTTGCCAGCAATCCTTTTCCCTTTGCTGTGTAAACAGCTTATCCAGATTTGGACATAGTCAAAATTTGGGTGAGACACCACCAAAACACCCACTAAACTATGGGCAAGATTGCGAAATTGAAAAAAACAAGAACAAAAAAAAAACCACAGTGGCAAACCACTTCTATATTAGTACAAAAAACCTGTACAGATATGTCTATGAAATCACGAAGAATAGTGTGTGGCTCAAAGAAGATTCTACACGCTTATTAATCTCATGTGCAAAATACTGGGTCCAATGGGCTCTTATGAAAATAACAAATGTCATATAGTGGCTGGGAACCATTGGAGTTGGAATGTGATATATCCAGGAAGCATTACACAGGAGACAACATGTCTAGTTATTTGAAGATTATCAGTGGTAGCTTTGGTATGATTACAACACAAGAATCAGACCATAATCTGCTTTGAAAAAATTTGGATCATGATACCATGGCAAATGCTCCTATGCCTCCAAGTTGCTGGACAGATTACTCCAAGTTTCTTGAAGTAGGTTTCAGTGAACACCAGCATTCCCCAATCTATTTCAACCACTATTAAATGGTCCAAAAGACTAAGAGAATGGGTTTTTCCCCCCTATGGATTTTGGATCCATTTACTTCATTAATCAAACGAGTGTCCATCTTATGAATGAGTTGATAGATGTCTCATTGAAACATTAAAAAACAAATAGAAGATTTGCTAAAAGACTTTTGCCTGAAAATGACAAAGCTTTGAGATTTAAATGAAAAATAAAAAAGTGCATCAGGTCAGTCTTGACTCCTGGAGATTGCCTAAATAAGTCCCTGCAATTTTCTTGACAACATTTTTAGAAGCAGTTTGCCACTGCCTTCCTATAGCCAAGATAGAGGGATTGGTCGAAAGTCATCCTAGTAACATTGTGCCTGTCCCATGGTTTCTAGCCTGGTACTTTTAACCACTGCATTAACACTTTAAAAGCTCATAACTTTGTGAAAAGCAATAAGAAAAGCAAATACTGAAACAGACTAAATGTTAAAAGCCATTGCCAAGGCTTTTAAAAAAAATCTTAATCTCTAGAAACTAATGAAATATTCTGTCATTTACAAGCTCACTTATGCTATTAAGATTTATAAAAGATGCATTGAATCTTAAGGGAACATAAATAAATGATTAAAACTTGTTTTACTACAGAATTTTCTTTTTAAAAAAAACCCACGAAGAGTGTGTTCTTCATTAGTACATATTCCATTGCCCTTGAAAAGTTTAAGAAAAACTATTGTTCTCTATTAGTTCCATTCAAGTACATTCAGAAGTACAGCTATAATCATAAGTGGTACTATCCAAAAAAACATTGTTTTGGTCCACCCATGAAATTTATATAATTTTGGTAAGGCAGTATACTCTCAATGATTAAAGAATGAAAAAAAAATCCAAGAATGTAGTCAGTTTATATTTATATATTGTAATACCTTTTCACAGATGTAAACACATGCTTTATAACTATCTGCTCCAGGTGGTTCAAGTAAGTAAATGAAATTCCATACTGTAGGTGAAACTATAGCATGCAGTTTTAAAGCAACAAGTTCAAAGCTACTATTGGTGAGAAGAAAATATTAGGACAGGTGGGAGTAATGTAATTTTGTATTATCCATCCATTAAATCTGATTTAAACTTGTACATCTTTAGCCATGTTAAGGTGATACAAATTCTTAATATTTTAATAGGGAATAGGGAACTTTCACCTAAAGTAACCTTTAAAATAGATCCACATAAATTCTCACTGCATAGACAGCACTAACTGAGAAATTTTCTTTTCTATTCTTTTATTGACCACTCTGCATTTGGCTTCCTTAACCCTCAAATCCTTCAGTGTTACAGTAAACTCCTTGCAGCTGTGCACAAAATTCTTCCTAGGTTCATTTGTTCAGAAAGTTCCAATATTGAGTTTGTGGGGAGATGGTTACAAACTGGGGATATGTAAGACTCTGAGTGTTCTGAGAAGTCTAGATTAGATTCTCTCATGCTGTATCTCTTCTGTGAGGTTCTAACTTTAAATAACCTCTACTGACAACAGATCCATTTTGATTTTTAAAAAAAAAACATGTCAATAAGAATAGCAATAATTGTTAAATATGTTGTTGTGGAACCCTGAATTTAGTAAATTAGCAGACTATCTTTGGATAAGGTTCTTACAAGAATGAAAGGTAGTTTTTGCTGCCTTGGGGAACATGATGTCTTGAATCAGTCTGGAAGACCTTTGTGCCATTTATGGTCCCAGCCTTCTTTTTTCTTAGGAAACAAGTTAAAACCTGAGAGTTGTTGGTCTGGAGTTCTGCTTAGGCAACCATAATAGTCAGTTGACTGTCCCCATTATTTTAATTATTTTGCTTTTTAATTGTATTTTATACTGCTCCGTGCCACATTAGGCATCATACGGATTATGATGACTTATATTGTTAAAAAGAATAAGGGAAAAAAGTCAAAACTCCTTTGACACTTCTGCTCATGCTTCTAGAGAATCTGCTTCTTTATTCAATTTGTCTATCAATCATTTTTATGAAGCTATCCCAGGAATATATGAGGAAGGGGCTTTTTTTAGGAAAAAAAGAATGACATATTGTATTATTTTATAAGATTATTTGAGTTTTAATCAACCATTTAACCATGGCTAAGGCTTTTATGATCTTGATGTTCAGGCAGAAAAAAAGGGAAAAAATCCATCAAATGCTTTTGGCCCATAGGAGGAAGAGTAGTATAAAAATGAAATAAATAATAACAGCAAGAAAACTTTGATAATACCGCTATAAGGACAGGAGGAGAAAGTAGTAATTAAGCAAGCACTGATATCTAACCATCATAGAAATACCATCATAGAATGTATATGTCGACGAAAAAATAATAACTTGCAAGGAGAAATCTTTAAAACTCAAAAGACTTTAACATTTCAGAGACAAAGTTACCAATGCTAGCACCCCCCTACTAATTTTGAGGGGAAAACCTCAAGCCAGAAATGACATTTCAAAAATGGTGAAAGAAACATTGCTCTTTTTTTCAGCCATGGTGTAAATCATATAGCTATTTAATTCTTGGTTAAGAAATTCCAGTTCCAGGTTGGTGAAGCTGATTAGAAAAGAACTGTGTGGCTAAAGCAGTACTTTAAACAAAGGATGAATCATAATGGAGGAAGGGGAAGGGAGAGGAATGTTTTCCACTTAACAAGGATGTATGCTGCAATGATGGAGTTGTAATTAAAAACTTAAGCAACAATTTTTGCATTAAAACCAGAAAGGGAAGACAAAAGCCCTTAATCTGATTAAAAGGTACAGATGCCAAAAACTCAAAATGCTGTGCTTTGTTCTAGAGATTACTTATTCTGGATAAATTAATCCTATTCACTGAAATGTGTTTGCTGCCAGACCTCTGCTTATTAAAAACACCCTCTACCCCTCATTTCTGTCTTGTCCCCTGCTCAGGAACGGAAGTACCAAGAAATCTGAGACTAGAAACTCGGAGACTGAGTTCTAGTCTAGTCCAGCCTTAGGAACAAACCCAGCTGGGTGACCTTGGGCCAGTCACTTTCTCTCAACCCTATGAAGGAGGCAATGACACACCATTTCTGAGAAACTTTGCCAAGAACAATGCGGGCACTTGTCTGGGCAGTCTCTAAAAATCAGACACAACTGAACAACAACAAAAAGGAGACCAAAACACATAACTTTGTAATATGGCTTTGAGTTTTAAAAGAAAGAAAGAAAGAAAGAAAATTAAAAGGCTGAAATAAAGCTTCTTGGTTATAGGTAAGGCAAAATGGAAACTCTATGAAGAACATTTACAGGTAGTCCTCGACTTACAACCACAACCGATCCCAAAATTTCTGCTGCTAAGTGGGACATTTGTTAAGTAAGTTGCCCCATCTTACAACCTTTCTTGCCACAGTTGTTAAGTGAATCACTGCAGTTGTTAAGTTAGTAATACGGTTGTTAAGTGCATCTGCCTTCCCCATTGACTTTGCTTGTCACAAGTTTACAAAAGGTGATCATGTGACTCTGGGACACAGCAATTGTCACAAATGAGTCATTGCCAAGCAACTGAATTTTGATCATGTGACCATGGGGACGCTGTAATGGTTGTAAGTGCAAAAAATGGTCATAAGCCACTTTGTTCAGTGCTGTTATAACTTCGGTCACTAAGTGAACTATTGTAAGTCAAGAACTACCTGTACTTCTTTTTTTTTTAATTTCTATTTTGCTTTTTCTTCAGGGAGTTCCAGAAAGTACACTAAGTGCCCTTTCCTCCTCAGAAAAAAACTAAGCTAAGAAAAAGAGTGGCCTCAAATCAGGGTAGAGTGGAATCTGCATCTCCTCAAGGCCAGCCTAGCTTCTTATTCACTTATTATGTTTGTCTACCCGGCACAGAGATTTGGTAGCATAAAAATAAATTGATTATCCTGCATATTTAAAGTGGCTGCTTCTTTAGGTCTTGGTTCGAACAACTGTTGCATCTTATTGATAGGATTAACGTTTAAAAGTGGATTCTCCAAGTGGACAGTTTCACCTGAGTATAAAATACATATATTACAATTCTGTTGTGGAATTCTATACAAGCCAAAGGAGACAGATATTCTGAATGGCCCTCCACTGCTTCCAGCCCTGTTTGGAAGGGGCAGCAATAAAAGAATGTGTTTCTGCCAACTGAAATCTTAAAAGAGAATTTATGGGAAAGGATTGCAAGCAGAAAAACATTTTAAGAAGCAATGAAACAGCACTTGTCAGGACAAGTGAACTTATAATTTTGATACATACTGGCCCAAATTTGAACAGCCAACACTTTAAAAATCAGCCCTTACCAAGAAAACCTAAAGTCCAGTGTCCAGCCCTGCTGTCACAGAAAGATAAGAGGTTGTTGTTGTTGTTAGCTGCGAAGTCGTGTCCAACCCATCGCGACCCTATGGACAACGTTCCTCCAGGCCTTCCTGTCCTCTACCATCTTCTGGAGTCCATTTAAGCTCACGCCTACTGCTTCAGTGACTCCATCCAGCCATCTCATTCTCTGTCGTCCCCTTCTTCTCTTGCCCTCAGCCTTTCCCAGCATTAGGCTCTTCTCCAGTGAGTCCTTCCTTCTCATTAGGTGGCCAAAGTATTTGAGTTTTAGCTTTAGGATCTGGCCTTCTAAAGAGCAGTCAGGGTTGATCTCCACTAGGACTGATCGGTTTGATTGCCTTGCAGTCCAAGGGACTCGCAGGAGTCTTCTCCAGCACCAGAGTTCAAAGGCCTCAATTCTTTGGCGCTCAGTCTTTTTTATGGTCCAACTTTCACTGCCATACATTGCAACTGGGAAGACCATAGCCTTGACTATACGCACTTTTGTTGGCAGGGTGACGTCTCTGCTTTTTAGTGTACTGTCTAGATTTACCGTGGCTTTCCTCCCCAGGAGCAAGCGTCTTTTAATTTCTTGGCTACAGTCTCCATCTGCAGTGATCTTGGAGCCCAGGAAAATAAACTCTCACTACCTCCATTTCTTCCTCATCTATTTGCCAGGAATTGAGAGGGCCGGACGCCATGATCTTGGTTTTCTTAATGTTAAGTTTCAACCCAACTTTTGCACTCTCCTTCTTCACCCGCAACTAGAGGCTCTTTAGTTCTTCTTCACTTTCTGCCATTAGAGTGGTATCATCTCCATATCTTAGGTTGTTGATATTTCTTCCGGCAATCTTAATTCCAACTTTTGATTCATCTAGCCCTGCCTTTCTCATGATGTGCTCTGCATATAAGTTAAATAGGCAGGGTGACAGTATACAGCCTTGGCGGACTCCTTTCCCAATTTTGAACCAATCATTGGTTCCGTGTCCAGACAAATAAGATGGCCTGGTATGCCCATCTCTTTAAGAACTTGCCACAGCTTGTTATGATCCACACAATCAAAGGTTTTAGCATAGTCAATGAAGCAGAAGTAGATGTTTTTCTGGAACTCTCTAGCTTTCTCCATGATCCAGCATATGTTGGCAATTTGATCTCTAGTTCCTCTGCCTCTTCGAAATCCTGCCTGTACTTCTGGTAGTTCTCGATCCACTGCTGGAGTCCAGTTTGTAGGATTTTAAGCATAACTTTACTAGCATGAGAAATGAGTGCAATGGTACGATAGTTTGAACATTCTTTGGCACTGCCTTTCTTCGTCATTAACGCTTGGCTATCCAGGCTTTCAGGAAACTGTCTTTGTTGATCTTCCACGTCCTCTATGTTAGCATCACTATCTTGCACATTACGTTTTCCCATAGTAGGTTGTTGGTACTTAAGTTTATTTCCCCTTCATGGATTACTGCCTTGTCGTGGCGAAGGGGCTTGCATAATTCAATGAAGCTATGAGCTATGCCGTACAGGGCCACCCAAGACGGACAGGTCATAGCAGAGAGTTCTGACAAAATGTGATCCACTGGAGAAGGAAATGGCAAGAGGTTGTAAGGAAAAGCAAAAATGTTAAAGCATCTAAAAGGCAACCCAGTGCTCTGCAGTAAAATAAAAAAAATGTTAAAATTTATGAAATTCCACTATGCTGCAACTAGGTTGGGAAAGACTGGACGGTGAAGGGGGTTCCCAGTGCAGAGTTTCAGGATCAATTACCAAAGTTTAGACTGACTGCAACATTAATTACAGGATCTCTTTTATTTCCTTTTCTATGGACAAGGTGTTGGCACAATCTACACAACAATTCACAGCACTACTAAAGCATCATAATCAACGTTAACAAGCTGCCAAGGAGTTGTATAACCACAAATATCTTTCTAGCAATCACTTGCCCTTTTGTTTGTGTACAGAGAGATGCCTCCTGCATTACCATCAGATGATATTGATGGTAATGGAAAACTTCCTGGTCAGAGAAGAAAAGCAAATGGACTTGGTATGAAATTTGGTTACAGAGGGATGGGGCCTGACAAAGAAAAAATTCCTCTTTCTCTTTAGTGAGAAGGTTAGGCCGTAACAATTTCCCCCCCCTGTTCGTATCAGGAGACCCTATTCAGCCTGGAAACTTCTTGTTGTTTCCAATTTTTGTTTCCAAGAGGGGGGAAAAAAGAGGGGGGGGGCTTTGTTCTTCTTTGCACATCAAAACACAGGTCAAAGAAGGCAAATTCCCAAACAGAACTTACTGTGTCGATGGAGAAAACTGCTTCCTCCCTCCCAGCTTGTCATGCAGTAACAGCTGTGGAGTAAGGTGTGGGAGTAACTAATGATGCAAAAGCCATCAGTAAAGGTAGAAACCAACATAATCCTATTTTACTAAGCAGCAAACTGCAATGTTCCTCTGGCAATTATAACTCAGCAACAACCACACAGTAATGAGGAAGATCCAACTGCCTCCAGGAACACCCGCCCTTTTCTCATAGATATGCAGGTAGAGAGTAGAAATGATGCCACAGACCAGGAACTCTTGCAGCAAAACAAGCCATTATCTGCTAAACTGTAAGGCTTGATCTACTTTAACTGGAAGCTCTACCCATGCTGCAACAATGATCGTGTGAAAAACAAAAATAAAATAACTAAAATAAGTCACTATTTTCTGTGCTATTCTAACTTTGAATGGTCACTAAACAAATACTGTTAGTCAAGAACTTCCTGTACTGAATTATAATTTAGAATTTTATCTCAATTAACACGCCATAAGTAACTACCTATGAAGGATTACATAGGCGAGATAGATTTTATGGACCCATGTTTATGAAAACTGTTCTTGAAACATTGAACCAAACAAAATATTCCATGAAATATACAAGAAATGCACTGCTTGTAGAATTATACTATCAGAGAGCTGGAAAGGAACCATTCAAGCAAAGATGTTGAAGTTCCTATTTAGCCCAGAAATCCAAATTAAAACATTCCAAACAGATGAATCCTAGCCTCTGTTTGAATTCATTCAATGAAGTACAATTAGTTTGGTTGTCTAAATCAGGGGTGTGAAACTGCTGGCCTGCGGGCCGGATGCATCATGCTAAAACTGCACCCACCCCATTGCTGGCTATGGGAAAAAAGTCACATGATGTTGTGGCACATCACGTGACATCGCGAGTTTGGCACCGTGGTCTAAATGATCTTACTGTTAGGAAAACCTTTCCTAACATTTAATCAGAATCTGCCTTTTTATAACTTCAGACCACTGTTTCAAGCCCTACACCCTGAAATAATGGAGAATAGATCTCGACTTTCTTATCTGCAACATTCCTTGAGATTCCTGAAGAATGCTGTCATATCAAGTTTGAACTGGAATCCTTTTCTTTCAACCAGTTCTTCACAATTACCTGGAAGCAAACCAAAGGTATAGAGGAGTATACAAATAATGTTAAAGAAGGAATGTAAGAATCATTCATTCATAATTATTATACTGTCAATCTTAACTCAGGCCTGGGAAGGAAGAGGGGGTGAGAAAAAAAAAAGCTTAAGAATACTGTGGCTTGATTCTGTTCGTTATAAAAGAGGCAAAAGGAAACTCTTGTCAAATTCTCAGTATTTTGTTATTATATTACTCAACGATAAAATAACATTTCAGTAGTCATTCTGAAGTCCATTTCCTGACTTGGACTACATCAAAGGACTGATAAGATGGCATTATCCTTTGAAAACACTGGCAAAGGTTGTCTGGCAGATATTTACTGTCCTTGGCAGGGGAAACCACTGAACGAACCAAAATATAAAGGTTCTGTATTATACAATTCAAGACCCTACAATTGAATGTGTGTACATTTTGATCAGATGTTCATTTTGATCCAGAATTTGTGGGGTAGACAGTAGGAATGAAGAATTTGAGGTCCTACCACAGAATGTCATAATCAGAAACAATTTCTCCTTCCCCTGTAATCTTCCTAAAAATAGTAGAGGAGAACTTCTTCATCAAGATCCAGAAACTGATCCTGATCCTGACTACATTTAACAGAGTATTACAATTAATTAATTATGCTCATATTCAGTTCACTTATCCACTAATACCAGTGGGAGTTTTCCCAGCAACATGTACAATTTCTAATTATAGTGGTTTTACATTCTGTATGATCTTTTATCAGATTGCAAGATGGTTTTCAGTATAGCACAATCTTTAAGCCAAGCACAGCTATATAATTCAACTATGCATTCACAAACTAAATAACAATGGAAGTGTTAAGATGATGGTACTGTACTGTAAGGTTAAGCTGCTTTCTTGCAGATAAAACATCCTGGTTCCCAATTATTAAACCAAGCTTAGTAACCAAAACCTGGAGAGCTATTTGATCAAAGAAAAGAACAGGTTCTGGCTGATGGCTGCAACTTTTATTCTAGTTTGAAAACCTCGCAACCAAATACCAGGTCAAATATGAAAATCCTGTTCCATCACCAAGCCTTCTGAAAGGGAATCTGACAGGTATGGTCTGCTATCAAGAAATTTCTTTACAATCTAAATGTCTAATTAGGAAACAAATGATACTAAGAGGAATATATGGAGGGCCTGCCTTGCTTTCTTCTGTAAGAATAAAAGCTTATATTGAGAAAAATGTGCTTCCATTACAAATGCCTCTTTGCAAAACAATTACTATAAGAATTTCCTATTTACAGAAGGCTCATGTTCATTTTTGAATCTTGATACAGATAAAAATTGTGAAGAATGTTTATAGCTTCAAGCTTCCTCCCTGCCTTTCAGAATAAAACTAATCAGCAAGCAGGAATTTGCAGCAAAAAGATTAATGACCGAACTGTAATCCTTAAATCTTAGTGAGGATAGCACAATTACAATCATTTAGCAAATTCTTTTCATCCAGCCAAGATACTAGAGGATACATACAAGGTCTCAAGGGAGTTCATAATTGGGTTGTCCTATTCTAGGGGTAGGCAACCTTGGCTCTTTTATGACTCTTGGACTTCAACTCCCAGAATTTCTGAGCCAGGTTGCCTACCCCTGTCCTATTCCCTTAGCTGTAAAAGCTTTTCACATGCCCTCCCTGCCCCAGTCCCCGATGCACAATGCTAACTAACTGCATTACAGACCTGCTGCTGGAATCAAGAAGTCTCTTCCCTTCTAGAATCTGAGCAAACATGGAAGTTAAATGTGCATATTAAGCAGCTGCCTCTTGAAAAACAGAAGACAGCAAAGAAAGAGAACATAATATGAATTTTTTCATGCATTAAAAATTTGTAGTTGCCACTTTCCCAGCTAAGATGATGTTACTCCCTTTTCTTTCATTAAAGGAAGCACGGATGAGTCAAGCATGCAGTATTCAAGTTCCACTGACTAACCTGAAAGAAACAACATGGAGCCCTGCTGGTGTTTTTCAGCCTACAGTGCTGTACTACTGGAAATGCTAGTTGGAGCTGATGAAACCTGCAGTTCAAAATATCTTGAGATAGTATCAGGTTGCCTATGGTATATTTTGGTAAAAGAATTCGATTCTACAAGGAAAAACAGCAGAGAGATGTTTTTATGGCTTTATGTAGTCAAGACACTTCTTCATTATGCCCGCTCTTCTTTTCATGTTTGACAATACCCATGCATCCACTCTATTAGTTAGGTTGGGAAGGAGATTGGATGCTCATACAGTTCACAAGGATAAATCCATAACTTGATATGTTTAGATTCCAAGTATTTGTGGTTCCCAATGTCACTGCTATCATCAAATCCTAGTGGATAAAAATGGGAAAAAACTGTGAGATAAACTGTAGTTCCTCCTAGAACCATACACAGTGCCACAGATATTAATATATAAGCATCCAACAAAAGATATAAGCTTATATCCATATAGCTTTGGTCGGGGTGGATAACAATCAATGATTTTTTTAAAAAAATCAGATTTTTTAAAATTTAAATTGGATTTTTTGATTTTTATCAAATTTATTTTAATAAAAGGCTTTTGGAGTAAAAATCTATCTAAACATAGTTTCAAGGTACATTTAAGATACATCAATAGTTTAGTTTATTCAGCATGAAATGGAGCTTAGTTTTGTAGCATGAGGCTGTATATTCTGCAATATTTACATTTTTGGTAATTCATTCAATGAATCCAAGCTCTGCAAGCTGAGATAACATGCACTGAATTGATGCATTCACACAATTTCACAGTAACCATGAGATATATCATAAAACGAAGTTCAGGAATATTCCTTTATCCCATTGTTCTGCAAATCTATGTACATTACAAATTGTATGAGTGTTTGAAGTGAAAGGCATCTGTACTGGGCTCTAAGTGTTTTAATTAAATAAAAGAATTTGAGTAGTTTTCCAACTATGTGTCATTAACCTATTAACCTAAAATTGGTTCTGATATCACTGTTTTACTAACCTGACAGCTTATTATTCTAAACAGGAAACCTTCATTTTGCTTGCAAATAATATTAAAGATTCTGACTACCAGCAAGAATGAGTCCTTACATTTAAAGAGCACCTGTCATTTCAGATCCATCAGGGCAGTGCCTGTTAGCGGGCATCCACTCACCTGCTGCCTGCCACGTCCCTCACCTTGTTGTGTCACTGCGGCATCACCAATGAACGGGACTGTCAGTGAGTCAACAGAGGGTCAGAGGAGGAGCCGCTGCGGGACAAAGATGACAGTTGCTCTTTAAAAGTTATGATTTAAATCGAGTTGATTTAAATCAAGTCTTTTTACTAGAGATTTAAATCATGATTTAAATTGTGATTTAAATCAACTTGATTTGAATCAAATCCACCCTGGCTTTTCTACTTGTGGAGAGTAGGAAAAAACGACCTTACAAAAAAGGGAAATAAGTATTAGTAACGAATGACGTTCAGAAGCTAATCAAACACCTCTCTAATTCACTGAAGTATAAAAAGGTACAAACCGTCAAGATTTTGATGTAATGGCTAAACTCAGTAAAAGTAGTTTTAGCCTTCCTATGGGGTTGGTTTCTTGGTCTGGTCTACCTAATAGTACTTCCTACCTGAAACCTAAAGTCTTATGCTATAGTTGAGGTAGAGATTTAATGATAAAATCTATTTACCTTGAAAAAGAACACGCAGGATACTATAGGCAGCAACTAAAGAAATTATTATGTTTGTTGTCCATTTTATTCAAACATGGGGATTCAGGGAGTGTAAGAGAAGGACAAAGATGGCTGATGTTCAGATGTTCAGGTTTGCCTGGTGCGCCAGTTGCAGCCCTATCTGGACCGAGATGCCCTACGCACAGTCACTCATGCGCTCGTGACCTCCCGGTTAGACTACTGCAATGCTCTCTACATGGGGCTGCCCTTGAGGACCACTCGGAGGCTTCAGCTGGTGCAGAATGCGGCCGCACGAGTTGTGATGGGAGTTTCCCGACACTCCCATGTAACACCTCTCCTCCGCGAGCTGCATTGGCTTCCGGTTGCCCTCCGGGTGAGATTCAAGGTGCTGGTGATGACCTATAAAGCCCTAAATGGCATGGGTCCAGGTTATCTTAGGGAGCACCTGCTGCCAGCATCAATCTCCCATCGTCCTGTGCGCTCCCACAGGGAGGGCCTCCTTAGGGTGCCACCGGTCAGTGAGTGCTGGCGGGTTATCCCTAGGGGGAGGGCGTTCTCTGTGGGCACGCCTGCCCTGTGGAACGACCTGCCTGTGGAACTCCAGACCGCCCCCGACCTTCGTTCGTTTCGCCGGGACCTAAAAACCTGGTTGTTTGATTTAGCTGGCCTGGACTGAGGGGTTTTACATTTTTAAATTTTAAATTAAATTTTAAATTTGGGCTAACATTATTTAATTCTATTTTAATTTTAACTGTATTCTAACTTTTGTACTGTTTTAACTGTTTTTAACTTTGCCCTGTAAACCGCCCTGAGTCCTTCGGGAATAGGGCGGTATAGAAATCTAATTATTAATTAATTAATATTTATTAACAGCAAGAGAAACATGCTTTCCTGTCAAATTAAGAATTCAGGTGTAGATGTATACTTGTATATGCAGTTCATCCAAGTATGTGGTACCTATCAAAACAATAAGCAATAGACTACAAACATGCAAAGAATTTCATACAATTTGGCTTTTGTTTGGCTGGTTGATATTGGCATGTAAATAAAAACCACAGATAAAAATAATCCAATATAAATAGCTATGAATGCTAACATACTGATTTTTACTCTTTCCGCAAATATTTACTCATTCCAGATATATTCCTTATAGATTTTGTACTTATCAAATTTAGAAGACTGTCCATCACAAACTTCATCTTCCCTCCGTCAAAACAATTGGAACTGGTCACAGAGAAAGGAGAAGAATCACTGCAACATTATAAAGACTCCACTTATAGACTAGCTTTAGAAGAATTCCCCCCCCCCAGCAATGATCACTGTAACGATTAAACTTAAAGTGAATAAAATGGATGACAGAACTTCAAACAAACATTCATGCATGAGCAAAGTTTGAAGGTAGGGTTGGAGGAGGTAGATCAAAGTGTTCCTTATTTGTGAAAGATGTACTACCAGGTTGGGAAAGGCAAATATTCCTGAACTAAATTGCAGGAACAATTATCACGTGAATTGCTCTGCAGCCTCATATAAAAGTTATGTTAAGACAGAAAGTAGGTTGTATTTTCATTAAAAAATACTCTTCAAACAGTTAGACATGTCTAATTTAGTACTCTTGGGCTGGAACCAATAATCTTGGCATATACCTCCCCCAAGTTCATGGGGAATACCACTTAGATCAGTATCACCTGCCAAACTAGCAGTATTATAAAGCAAAGCAACAACATACAACTAAACTCCATCAGACAGACTTTTGATTTTTCTGAGAAAACTGTTCTGCCCTGCATTAAAAAAAATCAATACCTTTGCTCTTTGTGAATACATAAGTTTAGGATTGTTTCTGCTAAAAATAAAATAAAAGCAATATCTCTATCAAATCAAGCTGAACTGTGGGCAATTTAATGGACACTTCCAAACTGTTTTCTTGGCAAGAATATGTGAGTGGTTTCTTGCTACCTTCTTTCAAATTATTTTTTCAATTTCCCAGACTAGGCAACAAACTTGGGACTTCCTGATATCTCTCTTCCACATACTATAAAGTCTGACCTTACTTAATTTTTTTGAGATAAAGCAAGAGCAGTTAGGTGTGCCTATCCATGTTATTCATATCTTTGGATAATGACAACAATATTAAATATGGTTCTTCTAAGCCTTATATAAGCAGTGTAATACTACTAAAATGAATCATTTGCAGAAAGAACAAATGATTAAAAATATATGAACTACGGTAAGTTTATTCTTCATCTTCAAGGTCTACCAAAAGGGCATGGCAATCTACAAATGCTGATCACAGAAATGTCCCAAAGGTGATTTTTCAAAAAGCAACTGGAGTTTTTTCCCCTTGAAGACGTTTTGCTTCTCATGCAAGGAGCTCCTTTAGTTCAGCAATTCAGTTCTAATCACAGAAATATTTCAAGGCAGTCCCATTACATTACACTTGTACATTATTTGGTGTACTTGTATCAAAAGTAATAGGGAAATGTGGTTTCAGCATTTTAATGATTTCTAATTGTGAAATTTCAGGTAATCATGTCACAAAATCACCAAGTTGGAATGGGCCATTTAGGCTATCAAATCTAACACTAATCCCTCCTTGTTATGCTTTGTTGCAATATTATAAAGTTTAGTTCAAATATGTTCACTTTGTTAATCATGGATTAACCAATGCTGAGAACATAGTGACAATATTACTCTGTCACTAGAGATTGCTGAACCTTGAATGTTGTTATTACAACGTGAAAAACAAAAACATTCAAGTAGTTCTGCAACCTTGGCTGCCATTATGTAAAAGCTCAAGCCATATTTCAGATGACACTGGGCTTGAAATACTGGCATCGCTACAGTTTTTAGCCTTAGGAGGAACTGTATTTTGGAGTGATTAAATAATCTGTACTTCATCAGCAATCACCTTACTAATTAAAAGGATATGTATGCTGATGAGTTATTCAGTAAAGTCATTAATAAGCTATTCATGAAGCATTTATATGGATGTATCATAAAAACGGTTTTCAGTTCTCCAGGAGCAAAAAAAAAATTTTTTCCCCCTTTTCAGTGTCTCAGCTGTTGGGTATACTAAACAATTTAACCTCTTTGGTTAGCTTCACAGAGTAAACTGATTAAGGTTTCACAACTATTACTGGCCTGAGGATCAGTGGGATTCGATAGCTATATCTGAAATGTAGATAAGGTCAATTTATTTACATTTTATCATTTTTTTCTTTATTGTATGCAATTATTTTATTACTAACCTACTGACTGAATGAAAAGCAGCTGGTTTTATAGCATATGACAAAGAATATGCTTCTGTCTATCCCATGTTGAGGCCACTGGGAAGAAGGAGGGGATGACACCATTTTACTTTCTAGCAGCATAGGAGGCTAGAAAGATCTTAGTGTCACTGTTCTCTACTAATCTGTTTCAACATCTTTTTAAAAATAAATATCTCGGCACATTTTTCTTTTCAAAGGGGTGGAAAAGCAAATAGGCTAGGACAGTGGTGGCGAACCTATGGCACGCGTGCCAGAGGCGGCACTCAGAGCCCTCTCTGTTGGCACGTGCACCACTGCTGGCAGCAGCAAGTCCATCAGGCCACCACCCAGAGCAGGAGCCCCACCCAGCACAAAGGAGGCAAAGCGGCCAACTAGCAATCTCAAGTAGAGGTGGTAGAGCAGAGGTCACCAACCACTGTCGATTGGTGGACTGGAAGAAAAGAGAGGGAGGGAAGCATTTTGCATGCATGCGTGCATGGGGCCGCGAGCATGTGCGCTGCAAATGGGGCGGGGCTAGTGCCTGCATGATACTCATTAGCCCTGCCCCGTTCGTGCGTGGTACAGCGCCTTGTATCAGTGCCTTGCAGCACGGTGGCCCATTTTTGCACCCCTGGTTTTTGCATGCCAGAGGCAGCACTCAGAAGCACCTCCCTGCCCCCCCCCCCAGGGCACCATAATGCTGATGCGGCCCTCTCTGAAGTAAGAATCTGCATACTTCAATATAGCTGTGGCCAAGCAGGTATCAATAGAAGAAACATTTAAGGAGTATGGTATGTTTATTGATGATAAAAAATAAATATTATTTATTTATGACAGGCATATTTCACCAGAACGTCTGTTGAAAGCACCTTTGTGAATTGCACCAGAATGTCTCTACTGTAAGCCAAGTATTTGAACAGGCTTACTGTAACTAGGGGAAAAAAAAATCCTATCCTTTAGGCTCATACCATTAAAAGTGAATCACCTCCCAATGTACCAAATTATATATGATCCTATTCACTAACAACTAATGGCAGATATTTCTGAATGCAACTGCTTGAATCCATTTGTGCTGAAAGAAAATGGGCTAATACTTTTAACACGAGATCTATGTTTATTGCCTCTTTGATTCCTTTTTGGAAAGTTCTGTCTGTAAGCATAGGAAGAGGGCTGATAAGGGCTGCAACTGCTGAATGTCAGAAATCAACACTTAAATAAGATTGAGTTCTCCCAGAACGATCTCAGTTTTTCCTTTTATCCCCATACCATACAGGTGGTTACTGAGTGGATTACTCTCTAATATACTGTTTGAGATAACACTGCACACTAAAGGTAGAATTTTATGATGGACTTATATGTCCTAATATTTCCAACATAAACTCTTTCTACCCAATGCCTAAATAGGTTATTGCCACAACAAAGCAGAAGGAGGAATGCTAACTAATCCTTTTATAAGCATTTTACCCATATAAAATATGCTGCCAACCTATGTTAAATGGTTGCATGTGGCAATTAACAGGAAGGAAGCTAGTGTACCAAATTTCATCTATCTGCTAACTGAAGTCATTTATTCCCTGCCATAGATGAGTGTTATAACTGGCTGTTAAGAACGTTGTAACACATTTAAGGAAAGCTTCTATATTCTTTAGGGATACAACTGTCCCTTTATAGACTGCCTGGAATATTGGAATGGAAATCTCACTTTATCCTTCATTTCCTTCAATAAAATCAAGTCCTCCCTCTGTCAAACTTGATTCCTGCTACCTGGACATGGATCTATTATTTCCTTGGCAAGTATGCATAAGTGATTTACTATTCACTTTTTGCAGGTTATTTTTTGACTTGTCATTCTAGTCTCTGCAGTTCTCAGATTTCCTGGTGGTCTCATAACCAGATCAGATTCTGCTTAGCTTCTCAAGATCAGTCTAGGTTGGTTAGTTGCTGCCATCTAGTTCACCAATTTTTCTTTTGCATTTAAGGAACTCAGAAGCATAGGACCAAGATCAGTTAAAAAGAAAAAGAGAAAATGCAAAACAAGCTGACCTTATTCCTGGTCCATTATGCTTCCCTATGATTCTCTTAGAAAAGTAGCTAGTGTCTCTATTTTCTAAAAGTATCTATGGGGCTCTGAAATATTATTGCAAATTAAGATAGCCAAATGTAAATAGGAATTAATTAAAATAATTTAAAATACACAAAGGAGAAATGTCCAAGGGCAATCTCTAAGTTGCTTTCTACCTTTTCTTTAAAAAAAGGTTCCCAAAATAAAACTCTGCCTCTGGAGTCCAATCTTTTCTTTAAAACCTCCAGTGTTGGAACACCCACAACCTCTGGAGGCAAACTGTTCCACTGATTAATTGTTCTAAGTGTGAGGAAATTTCTCCTTAGTTCTAGGTTGCTTCTCTCCTTGATTAGTTTCCATCCATTGCTTCTTGCCTGGCCCTCAGGTGCTTTGGAGAATAGGTTGACCCCATCTTCTTTGTGGCAGTCCCTTAGATATTGGTACACTGTCACTCAGTTGCCTCCAGTTCCCTAATCATCCTTGTTGCTCTTCTCTGCACTCTTTCTAGAGTTTCAATATCTTTTTTATATAGTGGCAACCTAAACTGGATACAATATTCCAAATGTGGTCTTACTAAGGCTTTATAAAGTGGTATTAACATTTTGCGGGATCTTGATTCTATCCCTGTGTTAATGCAGCCTAGGACTGTATTGACTTTTTTGGCACACTGCTGGCTCATATTTAAGTGATTGTCCACTAGGACAGCAAGATCCCTTTCGCAATTACTATTATTGAGCCTAGTACCACCTATTCTATACTTGTGCATTTGGTATTCTGGCCTAAATGTAGAGCCTTACTTTTTTCACCACTTAATTTCATTTTGTTAAATAGGACCCAGTGTTGAAGTCTGTCAAGATCCTTTGGTATCTTGAGCCTCTCCTTTGGAGTATTGGATATTCCTGCCAGCTTGGTGTCATCTGCAAATTTGTTGAGTTCCCTTCTATCTCCTAAAATCATTGATGAAGATATTGAAGAGACTGGGCCTAAGACAGAGACTTGGGGTATCCTGCTGCATACTTCCCTCATATAGATGCAATTCCATTAAGGACTACACATTATGTGTGGCTGGTCAGCCAGTTACAAATCCATCTAGTGGTGATGCTATCTACCCCACATTTTTTTATCTTATCAAGTAGTAGATTGTGGTCTACTTTAATGCTTTACTGAAGTCCAAGTAAATTATATCCACAGTGTTTCGCTGGTCCACTAATTTTTTATTTTGTCAAAAGAATGGAATAAGATTTGTCTGGCATGATCTGTTTTTGACAAAGCCATATTGGCTTTTGGTTATGACTTCGTTGCCTCAAGGTGTTTGTAGATTCGTTGTTTATTTTTTCCAGAATCTTTCCAGGTATTGATGTCAAGCTGATAGGACTATAGTTTCCTGGATCCATTTTTTTCCATTATTTGAAGATGGGAACTATATCAGCCCTTTTCCAGTCATCTGGTAGTTGCCCAGTGCTCCAGGATTTTTGAAAGATATGGTTCATTTGATTTGAGATCAGAATAAATGCCAATTCCTTCAGAACCTTGAGTGTAATCCATCTGGCCTTGGTGATTTGAACTCATCTAGAGTGGATAGGTGTTCTCTTACTATTTTCTTGCTTATTTTGACTTGCATTCCTAATCTGCATTTTACAGGAAGGTTTTTTTTGATAGGTTGAACTGTTTTTTCTTTTTGTGTAAAGACAGATGCAAAACATGAGTTAAGCAATTCTGCTTTCTCCTTGCTGCTGATCACCTTTCCATTTTCTCCCATTTATGGGCTAATCATTTCCTTGACTTTTTTTCTTGTTTCTTTTCTTGTTTTTTACACGTTGAAAGAAGCTTTCTTATTTTCAACTTTTGTCGCAAGCCTTAGTTCATTCTGAGCCTTAGCTTTCCTGACTTAAACTTTGCAGATTCAGGTATTTGCTGATATTCTGCCTTAGTTATGTGCTCGTCTTTCCATTTTTTTATACTTCTCCTTTTTGTCTTTCAGTTTATCAGAGTTCTTTGTGCAGTCATGCTGGTTTCTTTTGAGATCTCTTATTTTCTTCTTCAATGGAATTGTGCTAGACTAGGTTTTTATAACCTCACTTTTTAAAGTTCCCAAGCTTCTTTAAAATTCTTATCCATGGAATCCTTCTCAAGCTCTGTTTACAAGGGCAATTCAGAAATAAATCTCCATTTGGTTATCAATGACAGACACTCACAGATACAGAACTTTTATTACTCATAAGAACTTTTATTATACACATTAAAAAACTACATTACATTACTTTTTGACATAATCGCCATTCATAATCGCTTGAAATTCCTTAGTAGTCATCGCTTGGCCCTAAATCTAGGCTATGGGAGGGGGGGTAATCAAAAACATCCCAATGGAACTACTTAAAAGTTCTTGGGTGCGTCTAGCGGTGTGTGGGCAAACATTATCGTGAACCAACACACCAGAAGTCACCATACCCCGATACTTGTCATGGATGGCTCATCTGAGTTTTTGTAACATTTCAGAGTAGACTTCTGAACTGATGGTTGGACCACTCTCCATGAACTTCACCAGCAATACTCCTTTGGCATCTTCACATTTGGCAGGATTTTCTATGGCACCACTTCCGGTGTGGTGTTGGTTCATGATAATGTTTGCCCACACACCGCTAGAAGCATCCAAGAATCTTTAAAGTAGTTCTTTTGGGATGTTTTTTGATCACCCCTGCCCCCATAGCCCAGATTTGGTGCTGAGCGACTACTATTAATTAATTTCAAACCTTGTAAGACGTTATATGACAAGTGCGTCAATTTGAATGGTGATTATGTCAAAAAGTAATGTAATGTTGTAGTTTTCTAATGTGTACAATAAAAGTTCTGCATCTGCGAGTTTCTGTCATTGATAACCAAATGGAGGTTTCTTTCTGAATTGTCCTCGTAAGTTTATTGAAATCAGCTCTCTTGAAGTCCCAGATTCTAGTTTGACTTTGTTTTATTGCTTGAGCTTGCATAATGTTGAATTCCAATACTGCATGGTTGCTGCCACCCCAAGGTTTCTGTTAGTTAGTTCAACGCCTTCTATCATTTAATCTCTGTTACTGACAATTAAGTGCAGTATGGCTGACCTCTAGTTCACTTCTCTACCTTTTGGGAGACAAAGTTTTCTGTTAGATTTGTGAGGCATCTGTTTGATTTTCTACTAGGTACAAAGTTTGTCTCCCAGTTGATGTCAGGCTAGTTAAAATACCCCATTAATATTGTGGTGTGCTTCCTACATATCTTAATTAACTGACTAGCAAAAGGTTCACACATTTCCTGTTTGATTGGGTGGCTTGTAGTATACACCTATGGCAATGTCATTCTTTTCCCCTTTTATATTGATCCAAATGCATTCAAGATGTTTTTCATCATTGTTCTGTATTTCTGTAGAGATATAGGTATTTTTCTATATAGTGTAACCCCATTTTTTATTAAGTCTGTTTCTTTTAAATAATTTAAATCTGCAAGAACTTCTTCAAAATATGTGTTTCTATATTGTAAGTTGAAAAGGAAGAAAAGGATATTATAAAGGGGCAATGATACGCAAAATCATGTCTTCATGTTGTTGTTCTGAGGACAGCAGTTCTGCAGTTATTTTTAACTGCAACTCACATCACAGTGCTTTAATTTGAAAGTGAAAAAGAACACATACAATATAAGAATGGTAGGAGGCCCAGGTCACCAAGGTAAACTATACACCAATAGCCTAGAACTGTGTCAGAAAAGATAAAAGTTCAGAATGAGGTGAAAGTAGCAAACATTAAAAACAACAAAAATGGTTCCTTTAGATATGTTCAAAACAAAAATGAAAGGAGATAGCATAGTGGTCATTCAATTATGACAAAATGCTAGTCTCAACTGAGGGAAAACAGAACTTTTACTATTAGTATTTTAATGTTTTGAATAAAGAAGTTGATAAAATACTTATGAAATTTGCAGATAACATAGCATTAAGCAGAATAATTTCCTAACAGAAATAAAATTCAGAATTATCTTGATAGGTTAAAGAAATATTTTAAAAGGAACAGAATGAAATTTAATAAAGACAACAGCAAAGTTCCTCATTTAGGAAACAAACATCACCTATCAAGAATTAAGCCAACTGCATTCTAACTTGTGGAATAAGTTCAGCTTAGATACATCTGTTTCTAATTCGATGTGTCATGAGAACTCATAAAATTGGACAAATTATGGTTCAGTTGCCCACAGGTAAGAATGTCACACATTCCCCATCCAGTATTTCCAAAAATCTTAATTCTACCTTTAGTACTTTGTATGAAATACATGCCATTAACTGCCTGAACTGCCATATGTTGTATCCTTATGTGAGGACATTCTACATGTTCAAAATAAGCTTTCTGTGCCACTTAACCCAGGCCACAGGACAAGCCCAGAGTTAGGCTCAATAATTTCTATAACTGATTGAGTCCCACTATCATGGTCATTCTGCCACTGGATCAAATATCAGAAGCCAGAAACGCAATGAACTGTTTGTTTGCAAGATGATACTTTGGGAATAAAGGTCTACTCAGCAGTAATTCTGAACTTCTGTCTAAGCCTGCCTGGTTAGGATTACCAAGCACCAGCTGAGAAGGTTAACATAATACATCTGGATGGCCTTCAGCCAGATCAGACTTAACAAGCACCAGATGAATCAGGGCAAAGTAATTGCAGCCTCCAGTTTAAAGCTTGCTGGAGGACAACTCATGATTGTAAAGCTATGAGGTCAGTTGTCCCTACATCCTGATAGAGCTCCTTACTGTACAAATGCTTTACAATCTGGAGCCTGACCTTTGATGTCCTTTGTGCTGTAACTCATTTGTAAAATAGGCTTTATTATATTATAACTATGGTTCTGAGATTTCCTGACAGCAGAGAATCACTTTAAATTATATACAATGGGTGGGGAGTAGACAATAGCCTAACCTAGACCTTAAATTAGCAATATTAACTATTGTAATATAAGAAATTTATTTATTTATTTATTCAATTTATATACCGCCCTTCTCCCGTAGGACTCAGGGCGGTTCACAAGGTTTTTTTTTAAAAAAACAATACAATTACAAAACTTAAAATCAATTAAAAAGATTATATAGACCTTGCAATAAAACCCCAGTTAAAAAACAGTTAAAATCCCAATTAATATGCTCAGACCAGGCCAGAGAGCTCAAAGAGCCAGGTCTTCAGGAAGATCAGGGGCAGTCCTAAGCTCTACAGGCAGCTGATTCCAAAGGGCAGGCGCACCCACAGAGAAGGCCCTCCCCCTGGGTATTGTTCGCGGTACCCTGAGAAGACCCTCCCTGTGGGAGGGCACAGGAGGAAGGGAGCTTGATGCCAGTAAATGTTTATATATACAAGTTAAAAATGCTCAAATGATTGACAATTACACAGGGCTGAAACTCTTCAGATGTTGCTCAATCACATCAAGTCCTAATAGAAGTTCATACTAATGGCCGTTATCTCATGGATGTTGTCATGCAAGCCAAGATTTTAGGGTGTGCCTGGGCAGAGTTGATTGCATCTTGATTTCTTCAGATGAAAGACTCCACTATTATGTATACAAGGTATTCTAAAATTTCAGTATTAATTTTGAATCTCATGTATTTATTCTGAGCACAGGGATGCGTATTCATCCATCAAAAAAAAACAACTGAATGAAGAAGCATCATCCATCTGTATCAACTTTTTAACTGCCATTATGCTTAGCAGCAGTATTCCTCAGATATGCTAACTCATGTAAATGTGAGATGGGTGGCTATATAAATCAAATGATTAAACAAATAAATTATAATTGAAACACAATTCAATGTAGTTAAATACAAACCTCTCTCTATAACAGAGCTAAACTAGTATTGTAAGCAAACATATGAAGGAGTTAGTAAAAACAAAGTACTATTTCTAAGTACATGTTTAAAGAATAAGCATTAGACAATTCAGTTGCTCTAAAAAGTATGCACTGTAAAACAGAGCTAAAGTTTGTTATTAAAATACCTGCAACAATACACTAGTAAAAATAAATGAAGACTATTAAATTTTATAAGCAGCTCATTCCACTGTAGGAGCAGAGGTTAATGTTTCATTTCTGAAGGGCGCAACTAACAACAAATCTCAATATAAAATTAAGAGATTGTCTCTGAAAGACTCTTCAAATTCTTAGAGTGTTTGTTTTCTTGCATTAAAGCTAACATAAACCAAAGGCAAGAAATGACCCGCATGTCTTATGGAAGAAATTACATTATTAAGAGGGTTTGAATTCAAAGAAAAATAAAGGAAGGCATTATAGAACTATGTAAAATTGTGCAAAAGATGGTAAATATAAACAGGAGAAAAAAGATCCAGAAGGACCAAATTACACAGGGAGGAGTTTATAACAAGAAACACTATGTTACACAAATTGTAAATGGAATTCAAAGCCACAAGATACAGCAAGGCCTGCAATCCCGACAGCTTTGTAGGAACATTATCAAGTTCATGGAGGATAAGGCTAACAATGGTTAATAGTTATCTTCAATATCTGAGACAGTAAGGTTCAACCTGTACTAATTGTTGGGTATACAAGAAGCTTGGTAATGAGTATATCCCTGCTTGTAGGCTAACCAAAGTCACATGCTTGGTGCTGTTGAAACAGAAAGCTGGATTAGGTCACATCAATACTGTATTTCATCCAGCACAAATGAAAGAAAAGTTGCAGTATGTTATGCATTTGAGAGTTACATAAATCTGAAATGTAAATAAATCCACCTCTGCATGCCCAGGTCTACTACCATGACCTAATAGGTATACCTTAAAATTTTAGACAGCTGCATGACTAAAAACCAAATGTCTCTTTATCTTTTAGTCAAACCTCCTTTTCACTACCAAATCCACAATTACTGGGACACTTCCCACCCCCCCACCCCATTTCACTTTACTTGCTGTGGTGGGACTTGTGAATAAAATGCACATGACTGCACCAAGCACCCATAAGTAACACAACAAACAGTTAAAAAAAATCAATTTAGGGGGACATCAGATTAGCGATTTCCATCCGTTTTTTGAGAAACCTAAAATACTGCGATTCTAATATTGATCCGAAAGGGTTCTTTCTAAAAACTAACGCTCTCTTCCTTAAGGAAACCTAATCAGAATCAAGCTAAATCAATTCCGCAGGAGCAATAGAACAACTACGACAAAGACAAAGAGTTCTTATTATTTTTTAAGTCCTTTAACAGAGGATTTAAGTTCAGAAGGAAACTTAAGGACCAGCCTGGGAGTAAATCGCACTGGCGAAGCTCGCCAACACATGATTATGTGCACAATTGTTGCACAATCCGCTTTGGCTGTTGTTCTTTTTTTTCTCCTCCTTAAAAAAGGCGACATCGGCAGCGTCTCTTACTCGTTCCGCAAAGAGGGACCAACCAACCTTTCTTTCCGGTCACGTTAAACGAGGTCTGGAAGCTCCCCTCGAAAGAAGGGGGAGGTGAGTCCCAGCCTTCCAAGTCGCCCCCCGCCCACCATCTCCAGGGACCCGGGCCGCGGCCCCGACAGGTTGGATCCGGGAAGCTTCTCCCTTTCCACTCCCATCCGTCCCAAGCAGCACCCAGGACCGAGGAGGCGAAGACGCCGACCGATCCCTGGGTCCCCCCTCCCGTCCGCGCTCCGGCTAAAAGAGGGGCCGTGCGGGAGACTGGCTGGGGAGGACGCAAGACACCGCTCGGCCGGCTCTCCAGGCCAGCGTTTCCCAACCTTAGGAACTTGAAGATGCGTGGACTTCAACTCCCAGAATTCCCCAGCCAGCTGGCTGGGGAATTCTGGGAGTTGAAGTCCACGCATCTTCAAGTTCCTAAGGTTGGGAAACGCTGCTCCAGGCGAAGGGCGTTTTGCCCCAGCGAGCCCGCCGCGGCGGCGGCGGCGGCCCCCGGAAAATGGCTGCCGCTGGAGCCGAGCCCTTCCAGGCAGAGCAGCTGCGGCAGAGCGCACCTCCGGAGCCGCCAGCCAAAGCAGCCAAAGCGGCTCCAACCCCGGCGGCCGGAAGCGGGAGAAAGGCGCTTCCAAGGCGGAGGCCGCCCCCCCCCCCTTACCTTTGAATTTGAGCTCGTGCTGCGGCTCCAGGCTCAAGACCTGCTCAGCTTTCGCCATGTTGGCTCCCGCTCCTCCTCCTCCTCCTCCTCCTCCTCAGCGTCGGTTGAAGCACCAAGCGGGGCCCGGCGGGAAAGCGGAGCAAACGCCAGGGACGGCCTCAAAAAAAAAAAGAAAGAAAGAAAGAAAGAAGCCGAGGCAGCGGCGGCTCCTCCTGACGAGGCAGGCGGGCGAAAAGAGGCGCGGGCGACGGACAGCGGGACCCGCTGACGGCTGGGGCACTGCCAGGGAATGAGCCGGCGCGCGCCCAAGCACGCAAGCTGACGCTTCCCACCCTCGCGAGGAGGAGGAGGCGGAGGAGGAGGCGGGGCGGACGCTGCAGCACGGGCGGGCCTGGTTTTTGGCGTGGGGGGGGGGAGGGAGGGAGCAAAAAGGGGACTGCAAGCTGACGTTTCCCGCCGGGCGGGGCCTTAAAGGCCGCTTTCTCTTTCGTCAGGGGGAGGGGGGGAGGTTTGCGCGTAACGCGGCGCGCGCGCGCGGGAGGGGGAAGCGCAGGCGCTGCGCTGGTTCGAAGCGCGCGCGCTGCGCTATCGCGGCGCGCAAGTAGGGCGGGGGGCGCGTCCGGAGGGAGGAAAGAGGCTGGAGGAAATTAGGAGGGCGCTTGTAAAACGCCGCAGTCCCGGCGAGGGAGCCCGGGAGCCAGTCAGGGGACGGCAGTGGGCTTTGTCTGGCGAAAGGGAAAGATGGTATTGGTGGAAAGTCGGTTTTGCAGAGCGTGACCCTGATGGGCAAAGGTGGACGCTCTCTCCTGGCTGGGGAATGAAGGAAAACCCTCCAACGGAAATATTTATATTTATATTTATTAAATTTTTATACCGCCCTTCTCCCAAAGGACTCAGGGCGGTGTACAGGGCAATAAATATCAAAATACAAAGAAGAGTGAGGGGTGACATGATAGCAGTCTTCCAGTATTTCAGGGGCTGCCACAAAGAAGAGGGAGTCAAGCTATTCTCCAAAGCACCTGAAAGCAGGACAAGAAGCAAGGGATGGAAACTAGTCAAGGAGAGAAGCAACCTAGAACTAAGGAGAAACTTCCTGACAGTTAGAACAATTAACCAGTGGAACAACCTGCCTCCAGAAGTGGTGAATGCTCCAACACTGGAAGTTTTTAAGAAGAGACTGGACAGCCATTTGCCTGAAATGGTATAGGGTTTCCTGCCTGAGCAGGGGGTTGGACTAGATAACCTCCAAGGTCCCTTCCAACTTATTATTATTATTATTATTATTATTATTATTATTATTATTATTATTATTATTATTATTATTATTTAATTATGCCTGATATAATACAATAGTTAAAAGCCATGTTAAAGCCATGTTAAAACCCAAACCCCGAACCCATCAGACCAGGCCGGCTTGTTCAAATAAATATGGGGAAATGGGGAAGGGAGGGTTATTCTTGTGGAGGGGAGGAAGGCAAGCCCCATTGAAGAAGGTGTCAGGACCCCAAAACCTCCGTGTTTTCCCTTGCATATTATTATTCTATTATTGCCTTGCATATTCTACTTTTCTGGCCTGCCATTCTGCTGGGGAGAGGAGAAAGCTTGGGATAACTCGCTTTCTACTTTCCCTCTCCTGCCTTTATCCTTGAGAAAGGAAACTTGGTTACAGAGAAACGAAAGCTGGAGAAGACCTTGAGATGTTCGCCCACTGTGCCACTTACCTGCACATCATACCATCTGTAGATTGGCTGAGTTTCAAATGGACATTATGACTGTGGTGGGAGGAGGAATATTGCTGGCTTAACTATACCGTGGGATTGCGTGGGATTTTCCCCAGATCTCGCCTTATGGAAGGAGCCACTTCAACTAACCACCCAAGAAAGCAGAACTCTTGAAACAGGCATTCTCACAAAAGGATACTTTTATTAGGGGTCAGTGAATATTGCTTGCTTAACTATACTGTTTGCTTTCTGTTTTAAGAATTCTGCTTTAAGAATTCTGCTTTCTTGAGTGGTTAGTTGAAGTGGTCCTTACATAAGGCGAGATCTGCATAGTACTAAACCCAGAGAAGCTGCTACCCTACAGGTTGGGGGGGGGGAGGAGCGGAATGCAAACTGTCTCTACATGGAAGAGTTCCATGCAGAGAAATGGTCTCCTTTTCCTAAAAGCTGATGAGAGCCTCTACAGGGACCTGGAAGAGGCTGGACCTTCCGGTGAAGAAGATCGAGCTAGATGGTCACTTGGGGTCAGAAAGAAGGAAGGATGGGAGGAGAAAACCCCAAAAGTTGCTCTTACTTGAGGCGGAGGGAAGAAAAGAACAAAGAAGAAAAATTCAGAATCTGCCTCTCCTGACAAGGACGGAGAAAAGGAGGAACCGAAATCGGGGGGCAATGGAAGCGGTGATGGAGTATGTGAAAAGAACCCTCAGTGAATTTAAGATTCAGCTGAAGGAAAGCTGTGAGTTGGGAGTAGAGTCGGAAGAGTCCGGTAAAGCAAGGAGGGAGACCAGTCACTGAGTATACTGAGGAGTTCAGAGAATTGGCCAGTCGCCTGTGCTGGCCGGAGGACATCCTGGTAAGCTGTTTCCAAGATGGACTCAATGAAGTGCTGTGAATGCCTGTGTAGCCTGTGGGGCCCCAGGGCGGCTGTATGACTGGTGCATGTTGGCTGAGGAAGTGGAGATTGATCAACACAAGCATCTGCATTGCCCGGTGAGACCAAGCTTCAAGCAGCAGACCGAGAAGCGAGGGGAGACCGCATGAGCTTTGCCTGGCCTGCCTCGCAGCACCGCCTGCTTCAAATGTGGAAAAAGGGACATCGCACCATGGATTGCCACAGTAAGACACCTGCCAAGAGAGGGGATCCTCTACCCGCTGAGAGACCTCTGAGAACCCCATCATGGTGCCTGCTAGTTTTGCCACCCATCAACCTGGGTGGCCACACAGAGATTTTAACATTTATTGTGGCCCCGGGAATGGAGTGGCCATCAGTTCTGGCTTGGCTTGGCTAAAGAAGTGGAACCCCATGATCAACTGGAGGGAAGGGTAACTGATTCCCGCAGGGGGAAGCCCCGGCCATCACTAAAGGAAACGGTGGGAGATGTGGATTACGTCGTGATTTTGCCTCTGCCCTCAGTGAGTCAGACTTGCAAAGCCTCCCAATGTAATACCAGGATTTGGCTGAAGCTTTCAGCGAGCAAAGGGCAGATGAACTGTCCCTTCACCGGCCCACAGACTTTGCAATAGAAATCATCCCATGGGCAAAATTGCCAAAACCTAAAATGTACTCAATGACTCCTAGAGAATTGAATGAACTGGAAACATTTATCAAAAAGAACTTAGAGCAGGGGTTTATTGAACCAGCTGGACCTCGGAAATTTGTTGATGGTGTCCCACAAAGTCTCTCTGAATTTACTGTTGGGACAATGACTTAGAGTAAATGCACTTTGTTCCTCGTTTGCATCAGAAAGAAAGGATAAAGATGATTCCCAACTGTTATGAGTTGCTTCATTTATGAGTTGATCACCATTTGGTTGGCCTTATTGGAAGCTAAGGAGGGGTGAACTTGGTTACATGGATGGGATTCCTCCAAGAAGTTGAAAATTAAAAATTAATGGAAGACCACTTTGTTTTTATAAAAAAAATTCTACAGATGTATTAAGGTACCAGCAATAAAATTCAGTTTGTAGGACTTTTCTTTATATTTAACATATATTTTAAAAAGGATAATACTAATTTTACACTATTACCATTGCATCATTATATATTATTATACTGCAAATAATACCAAAGTATGGAACATACTATCCCTTTGCAAGTCTGTTTAAACCATGTTATTCTGCTGTGCCATTGGTTCTAATTTACCATTGTCATTTATCTTTGAGGTGGATCAGAAAATTGCATTTCTTGAATACTATAATATCAAAACTAGGTAAAATTTAATAACAGGACACAGATATATTTTATTGAAACTGGACTGATAATTTTTTTCCTTTAATTGACCATGCTATTCTTAGAAATTTGTTAGTTTAAACACGTTGCATTGAATATTAAGGGAAATAGAGAAGGATGCTATGACAATGTAACCCGAACTATGTACTGAAAACTCTGTTATTCAATTGATGATTACCCAGGTACCATGATGCTTTCTAAATATATAGTCTTTAAATTGGAAAACCAATAAAACTTGGTTTTTTTTGTTTTTTGTTTTAAAGAAAATTGTATTTCTATTAGCCTGATTTTTTTCCTGTTTTATTCTTGCTTTATTGTTCACTGTCCAGAACTTTGATGATTAGGGAAATCTACAAATATTACTAATAGTAGTTTTTGATATTAATGGCCAGGTTGATAGTCATTTGGAACTTCAGCTTCCTTCTTGGAGATGGGAGTCAGAGGTGGCTCAGGACTTCATGGTCATCATCGCACCCATGAGTCTGACCCAAGTCATCAAGGTCCCAACACACCCAGAATTCATATTCTAGACCTGGTTTTCTTGTTGGAGCAGTATATCAACATCCAGGTTGTGAATCCAAGTAAAACTCCAGGTTCATTTAGTTTCCGAAAAGGTTACTGTTTATTGAATACACAGCTTGGTTATGTCGAAGAAAAACTAATACCAATTCATAGACTTAAACAATAATTCTCCCAGCCAAATCCCCAACATCTTACATAATACATAACAAGTTCACTTGGTTATGGGAATTGTCTGCAAATTGTCTACAAATGGTGTCCTTGACAAGGCTTCAGGCTCTCATGGTCTCCAGCTGAATCGAAGAGATTTCATTTCTCCATTTAATGTACTTGAAAGTAACATCCCCACACCCCTTAATCTAAAGGCAAGATGAAACACAGAGGCACATAGCTGCCAAAGTTTCACCCTTGACGCACCAATCCCCCCAAAGAAGAATGAATCTGGAAAGGCATAAAACCAGCATATAGACATATAGACATTGCTTAAAATTCTTAATACCTACTCACCCCACCCCCTCACTGGGGCCGATCGGTGTATAGAATGGAATTTATTAGCTTAGTGGCTCTAACTTTATCCGCAGCTACCCATTGTGCCTCTGCAAGGGAGTATCCTTTCCATGTTACCTGATATTGCAGCTTTCCCCTACAATATCTTGAACCCAAAATGTCATCAATCTCATAATGCCTTTTCCCCTTAACCAGAATTGGGAGGAGATTTTCAATTGGTCTCATTCTTGGACCATGACAGGCTTTAATAAGCTACAATGGAACACTGGGTAAATCCAGTTAAAACCCCTTGGCACTGCAATTGCAACAGTAGCAGTGTGGATTGAAGGTGAGGGAGACTGCTATCATTTATTCGTTACAGAGATATAAGTCTGTTGGCCCTGAAATTCTGTTGTTTCTACTCCTGTGCTGCAGGGAACTTGGACTTACTTGGTCTGCCCCAAGGAGACTGATGAACCAGCAAGGTTACAGAGCGAATGTGGGGTTTCCTGAAGGCCTGGTGCATGGTCCAACTGAAGACTTAGTTGCTGCCTGGAACGTGAGGGAGGGATTTTGGACTAGATTGTTTCCATGTGGTCTCTCTTTTCCTGTGGATCTTAAATTCCCCTTAGCTTGCTGAGGAGAAAGAGGGAGGGAGGGAGATGTTGAAAAGAAGGTAAGTGTGCCACAGGAAGACTATGAGGAATAAGCAGGACTGAGCATCAGCTAGAGATGCTATTGGGGCCTAAGTGGTGATGGATAGGGAGGCAAAGTGCCAGCATCTGTATTGCATCCACAATCACTCCGAAGCACTGTTCAGGGTAATGCAGGCTCTCTAGGGAAGGATTGACTCAGAGGTTTACTTGCAGGGCCACTGTGAAGAATATGCATGGAACCTATTGGATAAAATCACTCTTAATTTGCATGCAGAACCATCCCCTCCCCCTACCCACAAAGCTGAAAATGTTGGGGAACTCTGTTAGAGAAGTGGATTGTGGATTGTGAGCAGGAAAGAATCCTTGCACAGCTTTGTGTTGTATATTACTTGTGCCCTTTGTTGGATTGTTTTCAGTTAGTCATGCCTTAGCATCCTTTCAGTCGGGCTATTGCAGTGTTTTCTACATAAGGCTGCCCTTGAAGAACATGTGGAATCTGCAGTTGGTACAGTATGCAGCTGTAACAGCAGTTACAGTTGCAAGAAAAAGTATGTGAACCCTCTGGGATTACGTGGAGTTTTGCATGAATTGGCCATAAAATGCGCTCTAAACGTCGTGTAAGCCACAACAATAGAAAAACACAGTCTGCTTAAAATAATACTACACAAACATTAGCTGTTGTCATGTTTTAATTGAACATAACATGTAAACATTCACAGTGCAGGGTGGAAAAAGTATGTGAACCCCTAGCCTAATGACTTCTCCAAGAGCCAATACCTTGGGGAGCACCTGCGGCCGGCATCAACTTCCCTCCGCCCAGTACGCTCCCACAGAGAGGGCCTCCTCAGGGTGCCACCGGTCAAAGAATGCCGACTGGTGGCCCCCAGGGGGAGGGCGTTCTCTGTGGGCGCGCCGGATTTATGGAACCATCTTCCGGTCGAGCTCCGGATGGCGCCCGATCTCCGCTCCTTCTGGCGCGATCTTAAAACCCACTTTTTTGAACAAGCTGGCCTGGCCTGATGGGATGGGGTTGGGTTTTATAAATTGGTCTTAACTTTTAATCTGTACTAATTTATTACGGGCATTGCTGTTTAATTACTTTTTAATAATTTTTAATTTTTGTATCTTGTTTTTATTATGTATTGCCCTGTTCACCGCCCTGAGTCCTTCGGGAGAAGGGCAGTATACAAATTAATATTATTATTATTATTATTATTATTATTATTATTATTATTATTATTAATAATAATAATAATAATAATAATAATAATAAT
Organism: Vipera ursinii; assembly: GCF_947247035.1. NCBI lineage: Eukaryota > Metazoa > Chordata > Lepidosauria > Squamata > Viperidae > Vipera > Vipera ursinii. Next base: position 13,932,476 of record NC_139516.1, read on the forward strand.
AATAATAATAATAATAATTGGAGCCAGGAGTGAGCCAACCTTGACTCCCATCAGTGTGATGATATTGGATGTGTTGCTGACAGCTGTCCTGCCCTTTAAAAACACACACCTGTTTTGGGTTTACTGGTCTCAAGAAGCACTGTCTGATGTGAACCATGCCTCACAGAAAAGAGCTCTCAGAAGATCAAGAATTGTTGACTTGCATGAAGCTGGAAAGGGTTACAAAAGTATCTCCAAAAGCCTTGATATTCATGTGTCCACGGTAAGACAGACTGTCTACAAATGGAGAAAGTTTAGCACTATTGCTATCTCCCTAGGCGTGGTCGTCCTGTAAAAATGACTGCAAGAGCACAGTGCATATTGCTTAATGAGGTCAAGAAGAATCCTAGAGTGTCAGCTAAAGACCTACAGAAATCTCTGGCACATGCTAACATTTTTGTTGACACATCTACAATAAGGAAAACATTAAACAAGAATGGAGTACATGGGAGGACAACATGGAGGAAGCCATTGCTGTCCAAAAAACATATTGCAGTATGTTTGAAGTTTGCAAAAGAGCACCTGGATGTTCCAAGCAATACTGGCAAAATATACTGTGGACAGATGAAACCAAAATTGAGTTGTTTGGGAAAACCACACAACACTATGTGTGGAGAAAAAAAGGCACAGCACACCAACATCAAAACCTCATCCCCACTGTAAAACATGGCGGAGGGAGCATCATGGTCTGGGGCTGCTTGTCTGGGAAAATGAATTCCAGAGTTTATCAGGACATTTTGCAGGAAAACGTACGACCATCTGTCCACCAACTGAAGCTCCGCAGAGGATGGGTGATGCAACAGGACAATGACCCAAAGGATACAAGTAATTCAACAAAACAATGGCTTCAACAGAACAGAATATGCCTTCTGGAGTGGCCCGGTCAGAGTCCTGACCTCAACCCGATTGAAATGCTGTGGCATGACCTTAAGAGAGTGATTCACACCAGACATCCCAAGAATATCGCTACACTGAAACAGTTTTGTGAAGAGGAGTGGTCCAAAATTACTCCAGATCGTTGTGCAGGATCTGCAACTACAGGAAATGTTTGGTTGAGGTTATTGCTGCCAAAAGAGGGTCAACCAGTTATTAAGTCCAAAGGTTCACATACTTTTTCCACCCTGCACTGTGAATGTTTCCATCTTATGTTCAATTAAAACATGACAACAGCTGTTTGTGTAGTATTATTTTAAGCAGACTGTGTTTTTCTATTGTTGTGACTTACATGACGTTTAGAGCGCATTTTATGGCCAATTCATGCAAAACTCCACGTAATCCCAAAGGATTCACATACTTTTTTTTGCAACTGTATGGCCATTTCTCAGTCTATGCATACAAGCTGCATTGGTTGTGGTGAGATGGGTGGCAAATAATTTAAAAGGTAAATATACTTCTGAGTTTTTATTATTTTTTTAAATCGTTGTCAGCCAGTCACTTAATTGAGATGGGCTGCCATATAAATTGAATAAATACACAAATGTAGTTGCTTGTGGTCTTTATTCCTCAGTTGTATCACTGCATCTGCCCAAATAGTTTCAGTTTTATTTTGGATACAGAACCCCGTTCAAGGGAGTTTTACAACATTAAAACATAAAAATGCAGCACTACAATATGGTTTTTGTTTTTATAAAAACCTGATTTTAAGTACTGCAGTCAAAATTCATACTTGGCTTTTGTCTTGCAATGAAGTGAAAATGTTATAGCAAGGTGTGTGTGTGTGTGTGTAAAGAGATCTGTAGTTCTACATATGTTGATTCCATCATCCTTTATTTTTAGCCTGTTTGCCTGGGGTGAAACATGGACGCCTTTTGATACACAGAAATAATATTGAGCTTGATACATTATTGAATGTGCAGATGATATACAATTGGATGGGATAGATACTCTAGATGACACAATGCAATATGATCTCGATCAGTTAGAAGGAAAATAATAAAATGCAACTCAGCATTCTTCAGTTTAGCTTGTCAATATGTTTGAAAGTGATTTTGAAATTGTATTTTATGATAGGATGTAAATGAGTAAGCAGTGTTATAATGGCTGCAAAAAAGACAAAGTTGCTTCCCAATCAAGGGCAATACTACTTTCACTCATACACGGCATTGGTCAGATGCTACCTTGAAAGACTGTCGGGGATGTTTAACCTTGAAAAAAAAATGACATGGGAACTGTAGGTTGCAAATTTTTAGCTAGGCAAAGAAGGGCTACACAAAGGAAAATCAAGTCCTATTCATGATCATCTCATAGTTCCAGTCAAAATGGAACTTTTGCGTGGCCCGGTTTACAAAAGGCTGTGGACTGGTATTGGTCCGTGGCCTGGGGGTTGGGGACCTATTCTAAATGGCCTCTTCCAATTCTATAACTCTGTGAATGTTTGTTTTTTGATATATACATTTTCATTCACCACCTCGTATCTTACTGCTATTCATTCTCTTATAACTACAGTTTCAACTGTAGTTGAAACAGATGTTATAAGGGTTCTTCATTTTATATACTCAGTGTAGCATTGTTCTACAGAAAGCCTACTTTGTGAGGATAAAAAAAAAGCCCCAGGCCATTGCATGGTGCAGGCTGCAAAGCTTTAAAAATTCTGCTTCTTAAAACACCCTTTAAGAAAGACATTTTACTGTAGAGGAAATGTATGCTTCCCTGTCCTTCTGCTGGAGGTTGCACCAGGAGGTAAAATGAAATGACCAGGTCATATTTAATTGCAGACAGAACAAAATTAGTCCCAGACTTGCAGCGTGGGTGACTCTTTCCCTGAAGATTAGACAACTTCAGCTTAGAGAATTATCTGTCACCACAATTAACGATTAAAACATGTTGACAGTTGCCATTCCTTTCCTGAGAGGGTGGGGAAAATGTGGATTGGTTTTATAACACCTTTACAAGTGGGTTTTGCAAATCCAATGGATGGGGTTGTGAAAGAGCACATTTACAATATAGTGCAATGTATCAGAAAATGATTGCTCAGCTATTTCCTCCAAAGAACCCCCATAATAACAAGCATTGCCTGATACGATCTTTGAAACTGAGGTTTTAAAGCATACTATAATCAGTGAAATTCAGTTTAAAGCCAAGCAGTATGCTTGTATTTTATTCAGAAAAAAATAATAATTTCTGCCTTTCAGCTTACGGCCATTTTATTGCACCCATTTATTTTCCTATTTTTGCTGAGTAGTAGTTGCAAAACTAGATTCTTGGATTTGTCTTTTGGATAAACAGTTCCTATTATGGGTAGTTACAGTGGCCCGACTTCATTCCCTCTACAACAGTGTTTCTCAACCTAAACAACTTGGAAGATGTATGGACTTCAACTACCAGAACTGAAGTGTGCTGGCTGTGGGAATTCTGGGAGCTGAAGTTCAACACATCTTCAGGATGTTGAGGTTGAGAAATACTGCTCTACAGTAATAGCAGATTTATGTATCCATTAGTTTGGAAGTGATACTCCCTCCCCTTGGGATGCTATGAATTATAGACAAGCAGAATTTGGCAGTCAAGATTAGAAAAGGCTAGGAACATGCGGGAGCTTAATACATAACCTTGTGCATGGCAGTAAGTTGCAGTATCAAAATTAGATTGATAGTTGTCTGCTGATTAAGTACATGCTTGTTTTATCATATCTTTTCTCAATCTGATGGGGGGTGGGAGGCACACAGGACTATACTATACATTATTCACAACTTGTGTGTCCATTAGGAATAACAGTAGTTGGACCTGATTATGTCTAGATTAGAATGTACCAGTTTCCTGTTTTAAAAAAAAGGAGGATATATAACGAACTCTGAAGACTTGCAGAGTTTTTATCCTGGCTAGCCACTTAGTATAGCATAAAGAGCTAGAAGGAGGCAGGAGGTACAAAATGGGATGGTCAATAAATTGTTCTTGTATACCTCAACATGATGTGTAGTCCCATAAATTGTACAATATGTAACTAATTGCCTAAATTTGTTGAGTTAGTTAAAAAAACACATCAAGGAGTACATTGTCAGGACTCATGGTAACACAGTGTTTCTATCACATATGAAAATAAAGGACTGTCATTGTAAGTGTAAAATAATAACACATGTAACTATTTCATACAGTTTACTTGGGGGTGTCTAGATTCATATTGATTCAGCTTGGTTTAGTGATTAAAGCATCAGGCAAGAAACCAGTTACCATGAGTTTTAGTCCTGCCTTCGGCATGGCCAGCTAAGTGACCTTGGGCTAATCATTTTCTCTCAGCCATAAGAACGAGGCAATGGCAAACTACTATCAGAAAACCTTACCGAGAAAATAGTAGGGACTTATCCAGGCAGTCACCAGGAGTTCTGATCTGAAGGCACTAAAGAAACAGGCATACATACATGCAAGCATCAAGAATGAGGATGGGAATAATTTTGGAATTCATGAAAAACTACAAAACATCTTGAAAGCAAGTGTTACAAACATTTTTATTAAATAATTTACAACTTTATTTTGCACAATACATCCAGCTTGTGAGTTAGGGTACTATTATACTGTAAGAGTACATTTTTTAAGCTGACACAAGGCTTTTTAATATGTTAAAATCAATGTTCCCTCACAAAATTATAACTGTGAGAAGGAATGACCAAAACAAAAATCTCACCCTTCCAATGCCAAGATATTAGAAATTAGGAATTCTCTACCCTACTTCATCACCCTTTTCACATAGTCTTGGGACCAGCCCAAGAACACATGCACGCGTATACACACACAAACACACACAAAATGAACTCTTCAGGCTTCCATATGCTTGGCAAATCATGGTCAATGTTTCACCAGTTCAATATCAAGTTTCTTTTCATGCAAAAGCAAGCAGCTTCCTGACACCCTCCACCCAGTGCAACCCACTGCAAGGGTTACCTCTTTAAAGCTCACTGAAATTAATCCGGAGTTAAGCAGGCCAGGATTCAGTTTCTCACAGCCTCTTTTATGATGTTTACATTTAGAGGAAAGTTTGTACCCTTGGACTAATAACGTGTTAATTTCAATAAGTCAATCAGCAGTTTGTGACCTTTCAGTATTAGGGTGAAAAAAAAAAAGACTTCTATAGCAATGCTTTTTTCTTTTCTTTTAATGATACAAGAAAAAAACCCATTCACTTAATTTCTGCACAGCAAAAGATTAAGCTAGGAATTGGAGTTAATTATACTCAAATCTGTGCTGCAAGAAAGTTTCTAAAACTGAGCGGGTCACATGGGAAGGCCCTTGGTAGTCCTAAGGGTGCGCTTCGGAGCGCAACCCTCTCTATAAGAAATAACCTCCTGGTTTGCAATAAGGCAGCATTATTAGGGCAGATGATACCAGGTAATTCATCGCCACCCCAGGCCAAATCGAAGAAGCAGTGGAAGCCCTCGCCTAATTTCTGGAAATTATTATACTGGTTGAATAGGGAGAAGCAAGTTCAGGCTCAACTGAAGCAAAACAGAGGGCCTATTCATTCAGAAGGCCATTGATTCTGTGATTACTACATCTTTTAGTCTTCTTCTGAGAAGAAGGACCTGCAATCTGGGGATCCTCTAGTACTCCTGGTTCATACAGTGGCCAGGAAAGCTCTGCCTAACTTAGGCTGGTGTGCTAATGGGGGGTCCTCCTTAAAATATGGGGCACTAAAGATGGTTGCTTCATGCCCTTGGTAGCTCTGAGATGGAATACAGATAGTCCTTGCTCAGGGACTACTCATTCAGAGACTGTTCAAAGTTATGACAGTGCTGAATTGAGGTGACTTATGACTGGTCCTAGAGGCTGTGGCTACTGCAGCATCCCTGTGGTGATATGATCACTATTTGATGCTTGGCAACTGGTGTGCAATTACGATAGTCAGCTGATCTCCATTTGTGACCACTGCTTCTGACAAGCAGTGTCAGTGGAAAGCTGGCTGTGAGTTGCCATCACGTGACATCACACCTAACAACCACAGTGAGTTCCTTAACAACCACAATTGGAACTGTTGTCATAATCTGTCATGGTCACGTGGTTTTTCACTTTAGGACTGTTTCCCTTAGCAATGAAGTTTCCAGTTTCAATTATAGTTGCTAAAAAAGGACCTATATTGTACTTTGCTTTTCATGGAGCTCCCCTTGAGTCTATCTGGAAAATTCAGTTGGTGCGAAGTGCAACAGCCTGTATGCTTAACTGGATAGTTATTGCTGTCAAACAATGCTAATGTAGGAGGAGTTGCACTGGTTATCAGTACGAGTGCAGTTTAACTGCTGATTATCCCCTATTTGGGTGTGGACTTGGATATCTACCTGTCCTATGGTGGACTTAAGACCCTCTCTCTGAACAAAGCTAGGAAATGAGATTGTCCAAGCTGTTCTCCTTTAAAGTTACTCCTTGCTTCCTCTCTCCAGAGGATGGGAGAATTGGGAGATGAGGAAATTTGCCACAATTGTTCCAGCCATAAATAAAACCTTTTTAAATGACATCAAGTTTGTACTTGCCTTGCTAACCACTTTTGGAAATTGTCTATTAACTGCTTCAAGTGACAAGACTACGAAGATTGAGTGAATGGCTTCAACCTTTAATATAAGAAAATGAAGATCTATCTTTATAATCTTTAAGAATTTAAAATAAAGAGCAAGAAGCAAAACAAATTTTGGCTATAGAAAGTTTTAAACAGAATAAATGCTTAGAAAACATTGGAATATTGGATTTTGAATATTAAGACCTTGAAATTAATCTTAAAGAATAAATGAATTTTTGTGGGAAAGAAAAAAATGGTTTTGCTATTGGAGACATAACAAGACAAGTAATTTATAATGGTGTTCAGAGAACTTTGAGGATCTGGATCAGGACCTGCACAAGAACTTTGAATCAATCATGCCAGCTATGTTGTGTCCTTTTGGAAACAGCCTGTTTCTTGATAACAGAAAAAGATAATGCAACAAACTCTACCCAAGAACACTTGGATGAGAATTTGAATAAGAATTTGGCATCAGATTAAAAAGAAAAAATGGGATGAGGCTTTAAAAATTAAGGACATAAAAATAACATTCCCAAAAAGCAACTGGAACATTTTTTTGTGAGATTTACAAACAAGGCTGTTTAAAACATTGAAGAAATCTGTAACAAGGATTAGAACATAGAATACCAGAGTTGGAAGGGACCTTGGAGGTCACCTCTCAAGCAGGAGACCCTATACCAATAAGTATCTGAATGGATTAAAGAGCCAGATGATTTTGTATAAGAAGGTACACAGAGTTGGTTTATTTGGCCAGCTTTAATATGGGACATGTTACTATTTTGAATGGTTCTTTTTGGATTTGCTGATATCTGGACTGGAAAAATACTGTGTATTAGATTTGCTTACATTTAATATGATGTTTAAGCTTTTCCCCGTACAGTTACTTTATGTATCCTGTCTTTTTTACTTAAAGAGTTTTATGAACTTGTTCTTTTTAAACAAGTATCCCTCTTTGTTAAATTTTAATCTTTTGTTTACATTAGGATGCTTTATATTAGTTAAATATGGATTTTTTTTGTTAACAGTTGAGATGGAATGTTTATCTGAATGGGATATGTTGCTATTTGAGGTGATTCTCTTTGGAATTGCCATTTGGAGTGGAAACATGTTGTGTATTGGGTGTGTTTACAGTTAACATGGTATTTAAGCTTTTCCCCCTAGGGCAGGGGTCTTCAAACTTGGCCCTTTTATGACTTGTGGATTTCACCTCCCAGAATTCTTCAGCCAGCGTGCCTGGCTGAGGAATTCTGGGAGTTGAAGTCCACAAGTCATAAAAGGGCCAAGTTTGAAGACCCCTGCCCTAGGGTTACTCTAGAAGGGGCTTGCTATTTTAAAAGGAAAAATGACCGCTCTTTCTCATGTTAAACTTTAATTTTCTTGTTTCTATTAGGATATTGCAATCACTTTATGCCTTTTAAATGTGGTTTTGCTTATGGCTAGACGCTGAGATGTGGGATGTTAGTTTTATATCTATTAATGTTATTATTTTAGGACTGTTTGCGTATTTTGCTGACACCTGGATTGGAGAAGATATTTCTTATTGGATTTGTCTATAGTTACGGAATGAAGAGTTTTATATTTATTAATTAAGAGGGGATAAAGAGATTATGAAATGGTTTAATACTTTTGATAAGGGTGGAAAGTTGCTTTCTTGGGGTTCTTTGTTTAACTTTTTTCCTCCTTTTTGCACTTCCTTTTTTAGTTTGTATTATTTTTTTACTGTTGTAACTGAAACTTTCAATAAACATTATTAGGTTTAAAAAGACTGCAAGCAGAATCTATAGAGAATAAGCCATCTTAAAAATACAGACGTTGCCTGGTAAAAGTCTTCACATATTGAGAGCTGTAACAGGTGGAGGCCTAAAAGCTGACTCCCCATTCTGGATCACTTTGCCTCCTAAGGCATGAGAAGAAGCCCCTAAAAATATGGTTGTTCTGGAAGACCTCTGGAATTTAAAGGGTGCAGAACTGTCAACTCCAGGAATGTTAAGGATTTATTGGAACTTTCTGAACCATAATTATATATTGTATTTCTTTTATTGTACTTAATTGCTGTTATTGAAGCAGTTTAAAAAATCCTAAATAAATTAGGGTAATTTATTATTTATTTTATAAAATAAATGGTGCGCTTGAGATTCGCTGTATTAGCTTATGGTTTGGAATCACTGCAATCACTGAAGGGGAACAATCTGTTCTAACGTGATCTAAACAATTTCTAAGTATAATCTTTTCCTGTAAATTATATTTCACAAGCCATTTTGTAGCAGAAAATAGGGATAGTCAAATAGTAACAATTTCAAATGACATTCTCTCTCTCTTTGCACTTCCAGGGTTTTAGCAAAACCTCCCACTTTTTTTAGTTTAACAATTGTCAACATACCTTTCTCCTTAGTCATTTATTACCTAAGCAGACATTACCAGTTTCCCTTTATAAGATTTTATCTTTTGACCCAACCTTTCCAGTTTGTCAATCTGCTTCTTTAACTGCACTACTCAAATCTGAGAATGCAATTTAAATAAAATCTAACAAAAAATCAAATTCTTCTCAAGTAGTGGAACCTATATTCATTTACCCCATTTCATCCATAACTGATGTTTTCCAAACTCTCACTCTAAAACAGACTTCTGTATATTCCTATCCACCATCTTGTACTTGACACATCTGCCTTTGCAGAACTTCATTTTCATATTGTTTACCCATGTCTCCATTGGGATATCATTTTGAAGATTGACCTCTTTCTAGTAAGTGGATATGTACCACCTCTACCCCTATTCTGTTATATTAGGAGGCATATCTCATAATCATCCCAAAGGTGTTGTTCAAAAGGCAATTGAACTTTTTTTTCCCCTTGAAAACCTTTTGCTCCTCATCCAAGAAGCTTCTTCAGTTCTGGATGAGAAGGGAAATGTTTTCAAGGGGAAAAAAACAAAGTCCAGTTGTCTTTTGAACAGGACCTTTGGGACAACTACGACCTGGATGATTGAAAATCTCCACAGACATATCCCCAAAGTTGTATTTTTTCCGTTCTTGCTGCCTCTGTTTTCCCTACAAACTGCACCATAAATATAGTCCTCATGAAGAATGGTGATGATTCTAAGTATTGGACTTAGAGACCTGTTTATAAATAAACTGAAAAAAGAGCAGTGCTCTTTGGTGTTATTTAATATTTTTTCCTTCACAATAAGCACAAATGCTAATGACATAGGTGTTTCTGAATTATAGTGCTGTTCGATTTCTGGAAGTCTAAAATGAATTCTGTATGAACTAAATAAATGGAGTCTACACTTGCAACCATAATCGTTTGTAATTATGATTCCATGTACATAATAATTTAGAAAGCTAAAGGTACATGTGGTCTGGATAGAATTGGTGTGGCAAAAAGATTCACTGACTACTTTTTTTCTTCCATATAGATTATTTCTAGAACCAAGACAAAGAAATTCTCAAGCTTGGCAAGATGCAATTGTGAATCTTGATTAAACCAGATCTGTATAATGGCCTAAAGGCCAAACCAAATGTGTTATTAAATATGTTAATGAATGTATGTATGGGCCTTTTCCTATTGTAAATAGTTGCAACTATGCCTGATAGAGTAATACTGGCTTAGTGAGTAGTCCCTATTAAATTTAATGAGCCATTTATTTTCAATGCAAACAGTAGCCTCTTGGAAAAGAAAGGATGGAGTCCTTACTCTACAGTACTGCTTACTATAATCTTGCAAGAGATGTCCAACTTTGCATTAAGAAATTTTTCTGAGTTGCAACTAGACTGTAGAAAAGTAACATTTTGAGTTCAGCTATGCTACTACAATTAAACCATTTCTTCTAAATACTTTATTTATAAAACATTCCAGCAAGATAAAAAGCTTCTGAAGGCTAGCCTTTTTACTAGTTCCACTGAATGTAAGATAATACATTTAATGCTACACCAAGGTAACAACTTGCCACATAGCTGTCTGCAGGGGATAGAGTGGATTTGGGACAATGGGGATATAAGAAAATATAACCTCATGCAGTTGATGCAACTTGTAGAGTGTCAAACGGCATGACACAATTATATAATTGTTATTTTGATGTCATCATGTTCTGTTACAGACACCTGTGGCTCCCCATAGAGATGTCAAGGCACGCAAAGGCTACACTGAAACTAGAAGAAATATCTGGAAACAGAACCAGAACAACTCCATGAGCAGATGAAAAGTAGTTCCGCTATTTACAAAAATCGTACCAGACTAATTGCATTCTCTAGGGCAGACATGTCAAACTCGCGACGTCATGCAACGTATGAGGACGGTTTTGCCATTGTTGCAGTGGGGTGGGCGCGGCTTCCGCATGACGCATCCGGTCTGCGGGCTGGCAAGTTTGACACCCCTGCTCTAGGGGAATAGGCAGATAAAGGCTTCAGGAGTCTGGCCTCCGTTGCTTCTTCCAACAGAGAAACTTTAAGCTAGCCAGCCTCTTTATTCCACCTTCTACTCTAGCTAGAGATATCAGCACAATAGTTTAGTGATAGAAAAATAAAAAGTAACAAAAATCACCCAGTATTAACACAATTTATATACTGATATAAATACAGTTTATCTGATTAGTGTGGCTCTCCAGAATGTCATGCAATTTTGTCTGCCAAGCAATAGTTATTTTACATGAATGCATACAGGGAAGGGCTCAGTTATATGTTTTGTATGCAAAATGTATCAGGTTTAATATTCAGGCCCTAATAAAAGTTAAGTAATAAGCAATGTCAATTTTTATGTAGCCTTCTTAGTATACTAAAGACAAGTTTTTAAAATGAAAGGTTTGTTTCTTCTGACAAGTCTATAATAGCATTCTTGCTACACAGGAAGGAAGAGATGAGAATATCATTATGTTTTGTTCTGATTTTTTTTTAATATGCTGAAGTGATTTAATTCAGGATGCAAGCTTCTCAGGGTATAAGAAATTGAGTGCAATTATATATGTCTCATGTAAGATAGAATGAAAATATCCTATTGGTAAATTCAAAGGAGGAGAAAAAAATCAATTGAAGGGAATTATTTAATGCTTGCCTGTTATGTCTCTCATGAAAGAACGAGTTATTAGAAAATCCCTAAACTTCATCATAAGAACCTGACATTCCTCAAAAAATATCTGCTCAAGGAAAATTTTTTTTTACCAAAGTGACTACTGAAAGCTGGGTACTTTTGAAATATAATTTCACTGGGAAATGTCCTAAGTGTGTGGAGTCCTGCTTGCAGCTATTTATAAAGTGAAACTATAGATGAGGAGTGGTGGGCTAGGCAGTTCAAATGGCTGCATGCCTGCTGTAAATTAGAATTCCCCCAAGATCATCCAGAGGAAGATTTGCTGATCCAAGCTACTAAAAATAAAAGCTCTCCTGTTCAGCAGACACACTACAGAAAAAGGACGTTCCAAAAACATCCACTGAAATGCAGTGCAATGAATATGATACACTAGAGTCCAGTTGAGGCAAGGCACACCCCATTGTGATCTAAACTAAATACTTCTGCTATTCATAGCAAGAGTTCTCTTTCCTCCAATCACTGCAGGAAATACTCTTTACAGTAGCAAAGACATAGTAGGCCGGCTTTGTAATTCCTTTAAGAAGCAAAAATTAGTGTAACAATAAAGACCAACAGAGTAAAGATGTGAGAAAATGCTAAGACACATTTTACCTTCTTTGCTTTAAAGGCCTAAGCAAGAGCCACAGTAGATCTTGATCACAATGGAAGATGAAAGAATTTAAGAGTACTTTTCCACATTTGGCTCTCTTAACTTCGTTCTTACAGTGGCTGACCAAACGGCTATTTCCCTTAATTTAAGTTGTACCATTTCCTGCAGATTTGCATACTTCCTGTTGTTTTCAGGTTGGAACAGTAAAAGGAATTAATACAGCAAGGTCAGCTGATGCCTAAAGACTGTCAGCAGGTCCTACATATTTAAGAAGAAAGCCAAAAATAATTTGGCAGAAATGTTATGTTTCTTTCTGAGTGACTAGTAATATTATTTGCAGGGCTTAAACCATCTAATCCTCTACACTGCAGCGCTACTTGACTTGAAAGAACTCTTTGAACTCATGCTTCTGAATATAGAGTAACAACATGTAAGTTCAATTAAATTCCATTTGGCAGCCCGAAAGGTATGTGTATGTTTATTAATCTGAATGCTAAATCTTGACAAATGGACATTGGAATATCTCTAGGCTCCCATCGGAACTCTGATGGGTGTGTTTTCAGATAATTTTGGATACGCTTTCAAAAATAACTTTGCCATATACATTTAAATAAGTAGATACGGTAACATGAAGTTTAACTAGAATTCTGAAAGAGATTCCTTTGAGCCTTTACTCTTTTGAATCCAACTACCTGTGAGAGTAGATCCTCATAATAATTGGAAGGCCAGCAGCTGTTATGTCCTGCATTCCCCAAAGCAGTGGACTTTCTTCCCCTTCCCTAAGGGGGTGCAGGGTCAGAATTCTTAGGCTGCCACCTTTATCATTTTCTCTAATAAATGTCTCCAGTCAGAGACATTTGTTTACCTCTTTCAGTCCTGACTGTAGTAACAGAGATCTGACACCACCAAAAGGTTATTTTCAGTAAAGTTATCTGCATTATCTTTTGAACCATTATTTAAATCAAGACAAATACATTTTCTCTTCATCCACTGCTTTTTAGATGCTAAGGCATGTTTTTAAAATTTGTGCATGGTGACTATTTTAGATAGGCCACCAAATAGTGAGTCTCTTACATAAATGTCCAACTATTTTACTGCAGTGTGCAAATCACGATTTATTGAAATGCAGAATGATACCTGATACTGGGAAGACATCTTTAGGCTTGCTATTTAAAACATATGCATATCAAAGCCATAATCAAATGTGTGCACTTACATGGAGTAAGTCCCAACAAATTGTTTCTTTGAGAATATGTCAAGCAGGCTGTTTATTGCACGTTATTCGCTTGTATTATATGAGGTTTCACATGGATTTTATATGCTCACTATCTCCAAAGTAATTGAAATCTTATCTTCAGCTTTGTCTTAATTTCTACTGGAATAAGCATGATGCTGAATGACAAGAGCAGCATCTTCTTACCAGATGCCTTTCTATTAATTCTTACAAGATTTGTGCTGTTGCATGAAACCAATATATTGCAACAGACAAAAAACGAGAGGACATACTCTTGACTTCTTTGTGGGTGCTATAACTCTACATAACGATTATATACATCAGATCTCCCCCCCAATCCAGAAAAGACCTATGAACAAGATCTAGCATCAATGCAGGATTGGTGTGTATTTTTTTTCTTTACAAGTAACTCACGTGATACAATTTAACTTAGTGATACAATTTAATTCTCAGGCTTCCTCTTTCCGTTATATATTAAAGATGGACAGTATTTAATATTTTATTGTTATGTATATGTAGGGGTGTGGGTCTATACATATATTGTATGTAGTATGTTTTAGGTGTGTGTCATGTATGTGTTTCACTTTGAGAGCGGGCAATTAAATTTCATTTTTGATGTGTGCCCACTGTAAAAAATGACAATAAAGATTATCTTAAGTGGGAAAATAAAAATTCCCAAATATTTATAGGGGAGATCTAAAGCACAAAATTCATATTAATTTGCATAGCCATAAGCAGATAACACTGCGGTACTGCAAATAACCCCCATTTTCCAATAATCACTTGAGATTTAGATTTACATTATCTCAATGCAAATATTTGATTGAGTACATTCAGTGAACTTTAGGGCAGGCTAACCCCTTGGCAATGAAATTGATGTTGATGGACTTGGGAGAGGAAGAGAAGTTTTTGAAATGCAGCCAAGGCCACAGCTTGTGCTTGAAATGTCACTCTGCAGAGCCACATGGTAATACAAGGTAACACTAGAGGTAGCCCTCGACCTACAGCCATTTGTTTAGCAACTGTTTAAAGTTAAAATGGCACTGAAGAAAGTGACTTATGACTAGTCTTCACATTTATGGCCATTGCAGCATCCCCATGTTCACAGGATCACACAATGCAGGCACTTGGCAAATGGCATGGATTTAGGACACTTACAGTGTCCTGGGGTCACTTGATCACCATCTGCCACCTTCCCAGCCAGTTTCAAACAAGCAAAGTTAATGGGGGGGGGGGGAGGAGAAAGAGAATTGGATTTGATAATGACCGTCTGATTCACTTAACAACCATGGCAACCACTTTGCTTAGCAATAGAAATTTTGGTCCCAATCGTGGTCGTAAATCGAGGACTACCTATAGCAGCAGCTTGAAAAGATGCAACTGGTGATATGTTAAAATATTCTGTTTACAGAGAAGGTGAAATAAAAAGAAATCCTGTAATTATAGGTAATTGTAAGAAAGTAGTTAATTAGTATCACAATGGCATAAGTGAACGATGAAAGCCTTAAATAGTGGCAAGGTGCTACTATCATGCAAAGATTAAAGTTGGCTGCTACAGACATGAGTAATATTCTCCAAAATAAGATTTGTGCTTGACCTCTCTTTATGTGTGGCATTAACTATTTTTAAGACTTGTTTAGACTAACCATCCAGTAAAGTACCGCCAAGAAACAGAATGATTATAAAACAGCCATGTGAAGAAGTTTTAATAACAGTTTGGATAAGCGTATAAGCACTGGCATTCCAATATTATATTGGTACAAGGCTGCACTGGAGGACAATGATTTATCTGATAGAGGAGAATATTTGTAGCTCAGGGTTGAAATGAGGGGTCCTTGGTGCTCTCTGAACTTGGTTGTTTTCTTGCAGACATTGCTTACCCCAAACTAGGTAACATCAACAGTGCAGTCTATGTTTTTATTTATATGTTGGTACAGAAGCAGCCTAATTATCTCCAATTCATTAGAAGGGTTTTTAACTAACATGAGGTTGAATCTAAAAAGTCCTTTTAAGCACTCAAGGTCCTAAATGTGTTTACCAGAAATTTTTGCTTTCCTCACCCCATGTTAGTTCCTTGCCAAATTTCAAAGGTCTCTGAAACAGCACAGAGTTTTGATGGGAATTTCTGAGGCATGGTACAATGCTAGCATAGAAGCAACTGACTGCTAGGTTCTTGCTGAAGCCTAATTAAAGTCTTGGAAAAGATCCTTATTCGGACTTCAGTTTCATGTACTGAGCAAACTGCCTTGAAAACATCCCAGTAAATACGTCCCTGACATCTTTCTTTCACATATTCAGTTCCACATATGCTGCTGGACAAACATTGTATCCTTGATAAAACAATGAACAGTCAAAGCTATTGGACTGACTTATAATGCCAATCTCTCCAAGCTACAATTCTAAATAATTATTGCCAGTATATGGCTCTTTGGACTAGGTGGCATAATGTCCTCAGCTGATTCTAGAAAGTAAAACTCAGAGCAAACCAATGACATAAACATTGAAAGATATGGAATGCACAATACATTTCATTATTAATGTACAGATTTGATTAGTGGGAATGCCAAATACTCCATAATTGCCTTTTTCTTTTCAGAGAAACTTCTGATAAAACATACAACAGAAAAATTAGAATATTTCCCAAGAATAATGCTGAATTATATGGTATAGAATATTAAAAGTATAAACTCCAATGTAACCTTTGAAATTCCCTTTTAAGTGGCGAATTAAGAGCAAGCCACCAGATATGTTCCAGTGAATAGGAAATATCAAAGCCTTATAAATGCCTTTTACACACGATGAGTTTACCTGCCTATATTTTAAAGAGAAAAAACATGGGGGTATGCTTGCTCTTTATTTGCAACAAAAATAAATGATAAGAAATAATGTGATGGGGCAAGTTTAAAATAAATGGATAAGCACAACCAAAGCTAAGAAATAATCTGTTTAAAAGAGGGTGTAACGAGATGAGTTCAACTACATGGAAGCAACATCTACTCTGTCCCAGACAGTTAGTTCTGAAAGCCGTTTCTGGATTATTTGTTCCCAAAGATAGCCTCAAAGTACACTAGCAGCAACCTCTACTGGATAGTGAGGGAAATCTTTCCCAGTACTATTCTAGAGGATGCCAACTGATTTAAGGCTCCGTGCTTAGGCTGGAATTCCCAGCAATTGTTTGTAGGACTTTCTTTCACAATCCATCTCATGAATGAGAGAAATAAACAAGAATCCTATCTTTAGCAATGGCACTTTCATAATTTATATTCCTTCAGACACAGGTTTCATAAATAAGTATAAAATGGTTTATGCTAAGCAATTAGAAACGTATCCCACCTAACATGCTTGCTCTAAGGCTACTGACAGCAACTGATACCTGTCAGTTGTGGTCAAATTTTCACTTATTTCATCTAGGCTTCTTACTTAACTGGAAGTCTATTAAGAAGAGTCTATGTCTATTTAACTATAAAATAATTAAATATAATGACCTAAGATTGTCTAAGGCTACACTTTCCCTATTTTTTTTGCTTAAAAGCAAAGTTCTTATTTATATTTCTATAATAATATCAGAAAATAAAAAGTGCAATTTAAGATTGGGTACTGAATGGGCTGGTTTGGTCACTCTTATCAGTATCATTATTCTGGTAGCCACATCAATCATCTATTCTTTCTAGTCTTCGAAAAAGCAACAATGAAAACATTAAGGCTTACAGTAACAGCAAGGAGGAGTGCAGAATGGCACTAAAATCAAGCCAAACTTTTCTTTCCATACTTTCTAGCCCACTCCCTCCAAAATCCATAAAAAGTGCTAGTTTCATTTCCCCAATTACAAAAGCATGGCAATGTTTTTTCTACAAAACTATGAAATATCAAGGCTTATAATCTGTACATTGGATCCTTCTCTTCAAAGGTTAAAGCAGATTGGAAGGTGATTTTCCTTAGACTGTAAGAGATTAGTCTGTACACTGCACACATGGAAACAGTCTGACATCATGATCCCCACAGAACGTATGTAAGAATACCAGAAATGGTCCATGCTGGGGGGGGTCTTTGAATATCAGGGAGATCAGGATCCGGTATCAGTAATAGATACTCAAAATAAACCCTTAATGTTTAAGGCCAAATACTTTATAAAAGCTAGCTTGGTGGGTCTCAGTATCAACAGCAGCTGCGTTTTGTCACAGAAGGCTGTCTCCTAAGTTTGAAGCCCTTACCAATAGATGGAGGGTTGGAATCTGTTGATGGAATTCTACGACCTGCAAAGGTAGGGAAAAAACAGCATTAGACAATATTAAAAGAACAATTTAGGAAGACTGTAAGTAAAATGGGTGGCTATACTAATATGATATATAAATAGAGACTCCTTCCTAAAGTTTAGCTCCATTACAAGACTTTCATACATTTGATAATACATAAAAACATAGAGGAAGAATTTTCTCAAGACATCCATTAAAACAAACACAGGGACTACCAATAACCATCAAGGTTACAGCTATTCTTCAGTGGCCAAGAAGTCAGGTTAACCTTTCTTCAAATAATAGAATTACAGGCCAGGGGGAAAAAAACAATAAAAGACTTTTTAAAAAAGACTTGAAGGCTTTTATGGAATTTTTGGGTGAATGGAGGAAATACTGATGATTTATGGATATGGGGAAAAGTTAAAGAGGAAGGGAAAAGAGTAAAAAGGCAAGAACTCAATAGAAAGAAGGGCAAAACTCAAAATTTCTTTTTTTCTCTTCTTCTCTTTGTTGTAATTTCATTTCTTTTTTTCTTTTCATTTTAGCACTGTCATTGTATTATAAATTATAATAAAAATATTGACCCTTCCCCAAATACTAGGATTATGCGTTTATTGAATTAAACAAAAGTACTGCTAAACTACCTAGTAAATTATTTAAACTCCTTGGGATTCATCTTACAAGCTGAATGATTAATGATTAACTCCATATTTAACTTGGAAAAAGCTCACCTATAAATTTAGCATTTCAAGTTTATTTAATTAAATAATAGTACCACACAAAATTGCCAGAGTCTTATCAGGTTAATTAGATAATACTATAAATGGTAGTGATAGGAAATATTGATAATTTTTTTTTCTCTCTCTCTCCATGGAACCAAAGGTTCTTACGCAATAAACTGGCAATTTGCTGAGGCAAAAATAAATATTTTTGGACAGTATCAAACTATCATAAAAATACGCTATTAACACATGATACTGGATAGCTTAAATGAAGCTTAAACATGTTCATAGGAACAGCTGCATATAAAACATCTCCATGTTTATAAATTCAGTTTCCAGGAGAGAAATTATTTTTCTTATACCACCACAGAAAATTGGGAACAAGAACATGTGCTTATAACGTGGATAGTTAATATTTTTGAGGAGAGGTGCTTCTCTCACATCAACACAATGAAGTACTGATTTCAAAAATTTTGCACAGCTCTAATACTCATTGTACATATTCCATATCTTCTGTGCTATGAAACAAATCCACTACGTATTAGTTAGCAAAGTTAAGACACTGAACAGAATGAAAAATGCTAATGCTGGTACTTTTCTCATTCTTCTGCCAAGATATGATCTGGAAGATCAAATTAACTTCTACATCCTAATGATGAAATGAAAATGATACCAATTATGAAGAGAGTGTAAAACTGGTAGAAGTAGAGCATGAAGTTAATATAAGATTCCTTTTTGTTAGTAACCAGGAATCCAAGAAGAAAAATATTAGTGATTTACTGACATTGAATACTTACTTATTTCTATAAACAGTTCATTTATGTTTATTGCATTTTTTGCACTAGTCTCTACAAATATTGCATGGATGGAATCTGCATAGTCTTTAGCATCTTTTTCGATAACTTCTCTGCAGGGTGGGAAAATAATACATACTATAAATAAGCAATATGATTTACCTTCATTTTAGTAAAGAAAATTAATTGCAAATCAATGTAGCATTATCAGTTATTTCTATAACTAATCCAAACTCTGTAAAACACTTTATCTGAGAGATGTGGAAATATAATCAGCTTTTGTTTAACACAGTTTGTAATGGAAGTACATCTCTTTAGACTGCCAAAACATTAGTGGTTCAATATAATAGTTAGCTGCCCAGTGTCACTTATTGATAGGCAGCTATAGAAATTGATTGACTGACTGAATAAAATACAGCAACAAAAGGGATAATTCTGCACTTCATAAAACATAAATATTTGGTTCCATAATGATTTACTGATAATTAAAAGGCAATATTTTTTGTAATGTATGTCCAGGAAAGAATAGGTGGCAATTAGATGTTTAAATGAAGTTTAATTTCAGTATTCCTACATCTATTTCCCAGCATTCTGCCCTCCACTCAAACAATTATTTTGGAACTATGTTCTGTTCTCTCCCTGTCCAAACAGAACTTAATCCAATGCAAGACTCTTACAGTTATATACAGTTCATGCTGCATCCCTTCCATCCTTCATTATTTAACATAGCCCAATTTTCTTTCAATGGTTTGATTAACATAGTGACCAGTAATTAAAATGAAAGTAAATTAGTCGTGAATATTAAAAATTTAATAAAATTTGTTTTGAGACAGCCTAAGTGTTTCCTGCCTCTTCTCCAATATATTAAAATTAATTAAGGATTAAAGTACCAACATATTTTTGGAACTAAGTATAACAAGAGATTGTACTGGTAGATTTGTAGTAAAATATTACCAACAGCTGGATAAGATCCTATTCAATTTACCTTACATCATTAAGATCACACTTATTTCCAGCAATTGCTACGACAATATTGGGCGGTCCATGCTGGCGAAGTTCTTTTACCCAGTTTTTTAATGTTGAAAATGTTTCCTAAAATGAAAGCAACAAGATCAGTAAATTTAATAGAACAGCAAATTGGTAGATTTTGCAAAGGCATTTAATTTACCTCTTTTGTAATATCATAGACTATAATAGCTGCTGCAGAGCCTCGATAATACATTGGTGCCAGAGCACGAAACTGTAAAAGAGAAAGAGCACATAAAAATGGCTTCTGTGCCACAGTAATCACATAAAATATTAAATGAAAAGGGAATTGAAATACGAGTAAGAGAAATAAAATTCATTATAAGACACCCTGATCCTCTATCAGTTTTTTCCCCTCACATTTCCTCCTAATAAACAAGTAATATAGCTAAATGAGACCTACCGGTAAGTATAACACCTTGGAAAAGCAATTTAAACAAAGAGAAAGTGATTGGCTCTGATTCCTTAGCAAGTTTCACAATTCAGTGGATTATATATGCCTAGAGCATTCTAACCCCTTCATGGATTACTGCCTTGTCGTGGCGAAGGGGCTTGCGTAATTCAATGAAGCTATGAGCTATGCTGTGCAGGGCCACCCAAGACGGAAAGGTCATAGCAGAGAGTTCTTTAAAAAAAGGGGGTCCGCTGGAGAAGGAAATGGCAACCCACTCCAGTATCTTTGCCATGAAAACCACATGGACAGTACCAAAAGGGAAAAAAGATATGACGCTGGAAGATGAGCCCCTCAGGTCAGAAGGCATCCAATGTACTACTGGGGAAGAGCAGAGGGCTAGTACTAGTAGCGCCAGAAAGAATGAAGCGACTGGGCCAAAGCCGAAAGGACGCTCAGCTGTGGATGTGTCTGGTGGTGAAAGGAAAGTCCGATGCTGTAAAGATTTTTTCTCCATAGGAACCTGGAATGTAAGATCCATGAATCAAGGAAAGCTGGATGTGGTCAAACAAGAGATGACAAGACTGAACATTGTCATCTTAGGTATCAGCGAACTAAAATGGACAGGAATGGGTGAATTTAATTCAGATGACCATCAGGTATACTATTGCGGGCAAGAATCCCTCAGATGAAATGGAGTAGCCTTCATAGTCAATAAAAGAGTAGGAAAAGCAATACTGGGATACAATCCCCAAAATGACAGAATGATCTCAGTTTGAATCCAAGGCAAACCATTCAATATGCCCCAACCACCAGTGCTGAAGAGGATGAAATTGACCGGTTCTATGAAGCCCTACAGCACCTTATAAAACTAACACCAAAAAATGATGTCCTTATCATCATGGGGGATTGGAATGCTAAAGTAGGAAGCCAAAAGATAAACGGAATAACAGGCAAGTTTGGCCTTGGAGTACAAAATGAAGCAGGGCACAGGCTGATAGAATTTTGTCAAGAGAATACGATGGTCATAGCAAACACTCTTTTCCAACAACCCAAGAGACGGCTCTACACATGGACATCACCAGACGGTCAACACAGACTATATGCTCTGCAGCCAAAGATGGAGAAGCTCTATACAGTCAGTAAAAACAAGACCAGGAGCTGACTGTGGCTCAGACCATGAGCTTCTCATTCCACAGTTTAGGCTTAAACTGAAGAAAGTAGGGAAAAGCACTAGGCCACTCAGGTATGAATTAAATCATATCCCTGTTGAATATACAGTAGAGGTGACAAATAGATTTAAGGAATTAGATCTGATAGACAGAGTGCCTGAAGAACTACAGACAGAGGTTTGCAACATTGTACAACAGGTAGCAACCAAAACCATCCCAAAGAAAAAGAAATGCAAGAAAGCAAAATGGTTGTCTGAGGAAGCTTTGCAAATAGCTTAGGAAAGGAGGGAAGCGAAAGGCAAGGGAGAAAAAGAAAGATACGCCCAATTGAATGCAGAATTCCAGAGAATAGCTAGAAGAGATAAGAATGCCTTCTTAAATGAACAGTGCAAAGAAATAGAAGAAAACAATAGAATAGGGAGGACCAGAGATCTTTTCAAGAAAATTGGAGAGATGAAGGGAACGTTTAATGAAAAAATGGGCATGATAAAGGACCAAAATGGCAGGGACCTAACAGAGGCAGAAGAGATTAAGAAGAGGTGGCAAAATTACACAGAGGAACTATACAAGAATGAGCTTAACGTCCCTGATAATCACAATGAGGTGGTCACTGAGCTCGAGCCAGACATCCTAGAATGTGAAGTGAAATGGGCCTTAGAAAAGCTGAGCAACAACAAAGCTAGTGGAGGTGACAGTATTCCAGCTGAGCTATTCAAAATCTTAAAAGACGATGCAGTAAAAGTGCTACACTCAATTTGCCAGCAAATTTGGAAAACTCAACAGAGGCCACAGGATTGGAAAAGATCAGTTTACATTCCAATTCCAAAGAAAGGCAGTGCCAAAGAATGTTCAAACTATCGCACCATTGCACTCATTTCTCATGCTAGTAAAGTTATGCTTAAAATCCTACAAGCTACACTCCAGCAGTATGTGGATCGAGAACTACCAGAAGTACAGGCAGGATTTCGAAGAGGCAGAGGAACTAAAGATCAAATTGCCAACATACGCTGCATCATGGAGAAAGCTAGAGAGTTCCAGAAAAACATCTACTTCTGCTTCATTGACTATGCTAAAGCCTTTGATTGTGTGGATCATAACAAACTGTGGCAAGTTCTTAAAGAGATGGGCATGCCAGACCATCTTATTTGTCTCTTGAGAAACCTATATGTGGGCCAAGAAGCAACAGTGAGAACTGGACACGGAACCACTGATTGGTTCAAAATTGGGAAAGGAGTCCGGCAAGGCTGTATACTGTCACCTGTCACCCTGCCTATTTAACTTATAGGCAGAGCACATCATGAGAAAGGCAGGGCTAGATGAATCAAAAATTGGAATTAAGATTGCCGGAAGAAATATCAACAACCTAAGATATGCAGATGATACCACTCTAATGGCAGAAAGTGAAGAGGAACTAAAGAGCCTCTTGTTGCGAGTGAAGAAGGAGAGTGCAAAACTTGGGTTGAAACTTAACATTAAAAAAAACAAGATCATGGCATCTGGCCCTCTCAATTCCTGGCAAATAGATGGGGAAGAAATGGAGGTAGTGACAGATTTTATTTTCCTGGGCTCCAAGATCACTGCAGATGGGGACTGTAGCCAAGAAATTAAAAGACGCTTGCTGCTCGGGAGGAAAGCCATGACAAATCTAGACAGCACACTAAAAAGCAGAGACATCACCCTGTCAACAAAAGTGCGTATAGTCAAGGCTATGGTTTTCCCAGTTGCAATGTATGGCAGTGAAAGTTGGAACATAAAAAAGGCTGAGCGCCAAAGAATTGAGGCCTTTGAACTATGGTGCTGGAGAAGACTCTTGCGAGTCCCTTGGACTGCAAGGCGATCAAACCGGTCAGTCCTAGAGGAGATCAACCCTGACTGCTCTTTAGAAGGCCAGATCCTGAAGCTAAAACTCAAATACTTTGGCTACCTAATGAGAAGGAAGGACTAACTGGAGAAGAGCCTAATGCTGGGAAAGATTGAGGGCAAGAGAAGGGGATGACAGAGAATGAGGTGGCTGGATGGAGTCATTGAAGCAGTAGGTGTGAGCTTAAATGGACTCCAGAAGATGGTAGAGGACAGGGAGGCCTGGAGGAACGTTGTCCATAGGGTCGCGATGGGTTGGACACGACTTCGCAGCTAACAACAACAACAAGAGCATTCTAAACTCTTACGTCTTTAACCAATATAAAACATTTTGCTACTCTGTGGAGTTTTAGGCAGCATTCATAAATTGAGGAAGGGTAAGGCGACAGTACAGATTATACCTTTATTTCAATTGTTTGTTTTTAAGTAAACAATAAAGATTCTGGCATAATTTATTTTCCATCCCTAACGCAATATTACATATTACCATAATATAGAGCACTAATGGGCATTTTGGTAGACTATGAGGATATATAATGAATCCATTTATGATGTATCCATACAGTTGCTAGATTTATAATAAAGCAACTAGAAATAAAAAATGGCATATCATTCTACATATGATGGTGCAGTGGTTAGAATGCAGTACTGCAGGTTAACTCACTGCTTATTCCAGCTGTTCGATTCTGACTGGCTCAAGGTTGACTCAGCCTTCCAAGGCTGGTAAAATGAGGACCCAGACTGTTGGGGGCCATATGCTGACTCTTTAAACCGCTTAGAGAGGGCTGTAAAGCACTATGAAGCGGCATATAAGTGATAAGTGCAATATGACATGGGGAAAAAAACCTTTTCTCATTTGTGTATGCAATTTAAGCAATTTAAAACTTCAACCAAAAGATCTAGAATGCATTATTGAGACATAGTGAAAGGAGAGAAAAAAAAGATATCATAAAAGGTAAAGGTAAATTTTAATCCTGTTTACTGAGCAATTAAAGCAGCCCGAGTGGTATATTACCTGCTTGCAAGGATATAGTTTTATTACACTTGTGCCATGCTATGCAAGAAAATCAATGCAAATAATTTCTCAAAGCAACTAGGTTCAAGGCTGAGTGGGAAATTGAAGCCGAATTCTTAGTCATTCTGACCTTTTCTATAGTTGCTACAAAAGCGACAAAACCACAATTCTGAGTCACAAAGCTAACAATACATCATGTTATTTTTGTTGCAAGAGCTGCAAGTTTTACTCAGAAAAAAAAAGATCCTCTATTTTTTCAAGCATGGCAAAATCAACCACATACAGACATAGTTAAAGAAAATAGATTCTAAAGTTTATTCTGTTATTCAAACCTGAAGATTGGTAAGAATTCTGAGATAATTAACTACTGGTCTTATGTAAAAAGCCATACTTTTGCCTTGTGTTTCGTACTTCAAAATCACAAAATACCTAGTAAGGGTAGACACTTCTAAATTTTAGGGACAGGTGATTTACCTGTTTACTAAAGATTCAAAAGAAAACACAAAAATAAAATGGAGGACATACCAAGCAGTTAACAATTATATATTATGGCTATGCAAAACACTTTAAAGGAGCACTTCTTAAGTGTGTTGATGCAAATAGTGTGTGTGTGTGTGTGTTGAAGTATCTCTCCTCAAAATGCTGACATGACACTGTCCTCCAGAAGGCTGGGAGTTCCTGTAGTCAGGGATTGCCCATAATATAGTGTCGCTTTGCTAGTAGCTTCAGTG
The DNA here is from genome assembly GCF_947247035.1 of Vipera ursinii. Taxonomy (NCBI): domain Eukaryota; kingdom Metazoa; phylum Chordata; class Lepidosauria; order Squamata; family Viperidae; genus Vipera; species Vipera ursinii. The sequence continues at coordinate 13,957,840 of NC_139516.1, forward strand.
GACTACTGTCTATACATGCCCCAAAAGATATTCAGGGAAAAGGCCCCGAAGCAGCTCTATATTCAAGAGGAGCCAACATGTTTTGTGAATTGCCTCTTCAAATGCTTTGCATGCAGTTTTCAAGAAAGTCACTTGTTTAGATCCATGTGTGTGGTTGGGGTGGGAGAGCCCTAAATATTAATGAAGCACAGAAAAAGTCTTCCTCAAGCAGGACATCATTTAAGGAAGAAGTGAGCAATGGAAGCTTCCTTTTTTAATATATATTTTTTCTAGCAGATATAATTACATCACTAAGGGGGTGAAGCTAAAATTTTGAGCCTGTTTTTTTTACTGGCAAATGTTAATTCAACTTACTTGGAACAACTTTTCCAAGAATGGGGAAGTGAAAATTATAATGATCTTAAAATAGGAGTCTTAAGAGGAAAAGTAATCATCTTTCTGCTGAGTCTAAGTTCACATGCTATACCATTCCTAGGTTGTCTTATCATCAAAGCCTCATTAAACTTCCTGAAATACAAAAGATAAACTGACCCAGAATACATAGAGCCTAGCATGGACCCAGGCACTACAGAGTAATTACTAGTACACATTTAAATAAGAATATTATCTTTTTCCTATGCATTTTTTCCTATGCATCAAATTTTCCAATTCATTTTCTCTTAATCCATGGACATATTAGAATAAGACTATTTCTAGATATATTTTTTTTAAAAAAGTACTGAGGTCAATGAAGAAGGGATATAATATATCTACAAAGGCATTTATCTATCCTTTATCTCAGTGTATCATTTCACAAAACAATGACAATGATTCTGAAATTCCCTAGTACGAAATCTACATCTATATTATATCTAAGTGACTCCTGCTAATTAAGACAAGCATTATAAAAATCCCTTATAATAATAGACAACTATAAAGTAGGTCACAGAGAAAGATTTCATCAACCCCTATTTAAAAATGCTTTATCTACTTACTCTTTCTTGTCCTGCTGTATCCCATATTAGGAATTTATGTAATTCATTCTGATACTGCACTGTCTTGGTCATAAAAGATGCTCTGAAAAGAATGTTATGCATGAATATACCGTAAAACAAAGAAAGCCATGAACTGAAAATCAGCGTATCTCTCATAAAACATATTAAGGTTCAAATTAATTTTATAAATTTAAGGATGCGAGGGAAGGAAAAATTTGTATATTTCATGTTTTCTTTATCTAAGAAGTAAAGAGAACATATGAGACAAGATAAATGCTTTAGACCAGCATTCCTCAACCTTTCTGGCTCAATGAACCGGTGGCAGCGGCAATGGTTTCACACACGTGCTGCTTTCACAAATGCAGCTTCATGTGCATGCACACATGTGTGCTCACCCACCACTTCCATGGCCTGGTTCCGAACAGGCTGTGGTCTGCCACCAGGCTACGAACCAGGAGTTGGGAACCCCTGCTTTAGACAACTAGAATGGACTGAAGTACCCATTCCATTTTCTTTTCATAACAGATCTTAAAATGGGAGGAAAGTGCACAAAGTTCAAGATGATTTGTTAGTGTTTATATTACAACATAGGTTGCTCGGCTGGCTGCTTTATTTCATTACCAGGAGAAGCTACAGGGGGCAGAATTTTGCTAAAATTGGGCACAAGGAATTGAGGCTTATTTGTTTTCTTAAAAGCCTCTATTTACTCCATTTCAATTCCTACTGGACTTATTAAGCAAAAGACACAATATATCCACATGCTTTATTTAGTAAAACAGAAAGACCTCAATTTATTATCTAGGACAAACATTGCCCAATGAAAACTTTAACAAACTTATCCTCGTGCAACCAACCCAAAATAAAATCTGGAACTAGAGGGCAAAATAATTTGATATAGCATATTTTTAATGTTGCAATTTATACTACAAGAATGGAAGGACTGCCATTCTCTACCAATTATATGATGGTCTGAATTGCATCTCATTGCATGTTTGAGCAAGCATTCAATTACTCAGAGTCTAGAGTGGAGGAGGATTATTGAGTAATTTTGTCTGATGAGTATACTACTCTGTAGGTTAAAAGGTCTCTTTTTCTTTTAGACAAATTGATTTAACTAAACAATTCCATATTATGATATGAATACATCATTAAGACTATTTAAAAAGGCAATGAGCGATAAATATTCACAGAAATTCTTCTTTTATATCTTTTTATTTTCTTTCGCAAATAGCAACATTAAAAACCCTAAACATGGAAATAGTTTTGTGTATCACTAAGCAGAACAATATGGTTAGTTTTGGTATTTTTTCTGAAATGAAATTTTGTTTCTTGCCATTGTTAAAATATGAGCAATCATCCTAAGGATGTGGAATAAGGTTGTAGGGTTAGATTAGAAGACCTCCAAGGTCTCTACCAACTTTGTTATTCTGTTAATAGCTTCAAACTTCATTAAGTAGTTTTAATTGCAGAATTATTAAACCATACTTCAAATGTTGAACAAAATTCAGTTTATGAAGTAGTATGAGTTTGGAAGGAAAAACATCTATAATCATAGTTTTCAAAGTCTCTGATGTCTTCAACTGAAGGAAAACAAATGTGCAGGATTGCCTATCGTTTAGAAGGCAATTGAAAAAAATGATACCAAACTATTTACGTGGATTTTTGAAAGGTCAATTTTTTTTTTACAGAATTCAGGATATAGCATATACAGGATGAGAGCCTTGTTTGGTTCGGTGGTTAAGGTCCCAGGCTAAAAACCAGAAGACTGTATGTTCTAGTCCCACCTTAGGCATGAAAGTTGGCTGGGTGACTTTGGGCTAGTCCAGGGGTAGGCAACCTTGGCTCTTTTATGACTTGTGGACTTCAACTCCCAGAATTCCTGAGTCAGAGTTCAAGTCCACAAGTCATAAAAGAGCCACGATTGCCTACCCCTGGGCTAGTCCGTCTCTCTTTTAGCCCAACTCACCTCACTGCGTAGTTCTGGGGAAAACAGGAGGAGGATGGAGTATTAAGGATATTTGCTGTCTTTGGTTATTTAAAAAATAAAATAAAGGTGGAATAAAAATAAATTCAGGTTCTCCAAATATCTATGCGTACTGTGACTGAATGTGGAAATAAGATGGGATGGGGGGTGGATACTGGAGAAATAGGCACTTGTGGTTGACTATACAGGAAGCCTTTGAGCCTTCATATAAGCTAAGAATCTTACATCAATGGTATTAGAGTACAGGATGTTATCCAGAAAAACAGAAGTATTCCAAATATTACATTGTTAAAATTAGTTTAAACAAATGAAATGAAACAGTAAAACTGGTATTATGTAGAATGCAAATAAGATTTAAATTTTTCTGAAATCTTTATGGTAATGTTTGTAAAGTAATGGGAACAGCCACTAATTTTTTTTATTTCAATTCGCAATTCATTTTCCAAAATAATTTTCTGTACTGCTCTCAAAAATGGCTTAATAAGTATTCAGTTCAGTTTATTGAAATGATTTATATGGCTGCTCAACTAGCAGATTTCATAACAAGGAAATACATAGAATTAAAAACATGAAGTAACTAATAAAATATAAAAAATACAAGAAGCACAACATATTGTAACACAGCCAAGGTCGTACCGTACTCATATAACAATCTCAATGCTTTGGGGATAACCCAGATTTGGAGCCATCTTACTCGGGGGCGGGGTTATTATTATTATTATTTATTTTTATTTATTTTTTTATTTTAATTCCATTTATATCCCGCCCTTCTCCGAAGACTCAGGGCGGCTTACAAGCTTAGCAGTAGCCTTCATTCTATGTATATGCCTGCTTATTAGGGCTTTTGGGCCTCCCCAAGCGGCATTATTACAAAGTCAGCTTATTGCCCCGAACAATCTGGGTCCTCATTTTACCTACCTCGGAAGGATGGAAGGCTGAGTCAACCTTGAGCCTGGTGGGACTCGAACCTGCAATAATTGCAGGCAGCTGGTGTTACTTAAGGAGGCATTAGCCCACTGCTCCACCAAGGCTCTTTTTTTATTATTTTGTTCCAAGGGCAGACATGATGACAGAAGTTCTGCATTCTAGGTTTTACTACATGACGCTGTTTCATAGAAGGGACCTCACAACCACCCTATTAGGTTTCATGGGACAGGTAGAAATAGCAGGAGATAGGTGTTCTTGCAAATCTTGCCTTATTTAGTGTATTTGCTAGTAACCTATGTAAATTAGGCAACCCCTAATTTGCTATTTGAAGTTACCTATTTTAAAATTTAGAAATAAATTTAGGATAATTGTAGATCAAATGATCAATCATAAGCAATTAGAGAAATAATTGTAAATTTTATTTCTTTCCCCTCCCAGTGTATTAATTGGCTCTTGATTTCCTCTGAAGGTAGCATGTTTGGAGGAACATTTATTGAAATAGAATGACATATCTATGATACAAGTCAGTTAAAAGCAAAATGCGCAAACACAAGGAGACTTTACTGGTCTGTAACAAAGAAAACATTTGTATAATAGCCTGACAATGTAAAGATACTTCAGCTTGTATTGACTCTGCAGCAGCAGTCTGACAGTATAACTTCTACACTAATTATCTACAAAATAGGAGGTGGCAAAACCCATGACCAAATATACCAAATATAATAGTTTATAGTAATCTAAAATGTGTTATGGCACAATCATTTCTCAAAAACAATAGAATATCAGTAATGGTTATTCTTTCTAGAAATATTTGTAAATATTATTTATATTATCCCTACAGAACAGACATGTCAAACACAAGGCCCGGGGGCCGGATCCGGCCTGCGAAGTGGTTTCATGTGGCCCACAAAGCCATCCTGAAAACAGTGAGGGAATGGCCCCACTGCCTTGGCCCTGGCCCAGAGACCCTCCTTCTGCCAGAGACCCTCAGATCTGTCCCACTCCTGCCCAGGCCCCCATAGGCACCCTTGATGCGAACGATGTAGAGCTGGCCATGCCCACCCAGTAGGCCATACCCACTCTAGCCACGCCCACCCAGCCCCTTGAGGGCAACCGCAATGCTGATGCGGCCCTCAATGAAATTGAGTTTGACACCCCTGCTACAGAAGGTAAAATTAACAAGTACCCATTTTTTTCTTTCAAGGGAATTCTTCAAGTTCTCATTCTTCAGCTAGAATTTGATCCTTATCAATGAATGATTTATCATAAACCCTGAAGAACTCTAGATGGAAATATTATTTTATAGCACTTCATCCAACAATAATCAGTTATAAAAGTCATCTCCATTGAAGTTGCTCTGCCAGTATTCAACCCTTTTATCATTATTATTTAAGATAATTGACTAGTTGTGCAGGATAGCTGACTCCAATATAAAACCTTGCCAGTTTCATTCAATGCTGATGGGGTAAGAGGTCACATTATCAGCCTCTGACTTGTGGGGTGCAATAGGGCTTGACACTCTACCCTTTTGTTAACATCTACATGAACCACTGTTAAGGTCAATGTGCTGATGATATCCAATTGCACATCTCAGTCTTGATCAGATTATGCTGTCCTGATCCAGTGCCTGCTTGTATACGCCTGGATAGAACACTTCAATCCCACAAGTCAAGTGACATTGTTTCTTTGACATACCCTCCCCTCCCTTGTTCTGAGGACATTCTATCTAGTCATTAATAATATTGAAGTTGTCCATGAGAGACTATTGTGAAATCTGAGGGTCCTCTTGGACTCACAGCTCTTGTACAAGAGCAGATGGCAGCTGTGGCTGAGACAGCCTTCACACAGGTTTATTTAGTGTGCCAGTTGCACCTGTTCCTAGGCTGGGAAGTCTTTCAGATAGTCAATGAAGTCTTGGTTCCTTTTTGATTGGACTCTTGAAATGCACCCTACCTGTGGCTGCCCTAAGACTACTTGGAAGATACAGCTGGTCCAGAATGCAGTAGCATGTGCGATGATGTCTCTGCTGCTTTGAGAACTGCACTGGCTGCCAGTTGGCTTCTAGATTTCACTCAAGATTTTGGTTATCATCTATAAAGCCCTTCATGCCACAGGGCCTGGCTACTTGGGGGACCATCTGTCTGCATGTGTCCGGCCATGTGGTGGGGTCAGCAAGTTTAGTTTATATTAGCTCTTATTACTGTAACTAAAATCTTTTAATAAATTTATGAAAAAACAAACTTTATATAACTCTGAGCTTTCTAGCTCATTGTTTTATGTGAACTTGTTTTTTATTATTATTTTTATTATTAAACTTCTATGCTGCCCACTTGGCCGAGGTGATTCTAGGCAGCTTACACTCATAAAATTAAAATAGGATAGAAAATCTTAAAATAATAAATAAAAACCAAACATTTAAAATTCAGATAAAATTCAATTAATCAAGCTGGGAAGAAGGGAACAAGTATCTAATCCATTAACCACCTCCAAGATGCCATTCCTCCTTGGGGCCCCAGCCCAGTAGGCAGAGGCTGGTTTTAGATACTTACCCAATTGTTGGATTGATGTTTGGATCGAAGCTGTCTTCTACAAAGCGCCATACAATGCTTGATTTGCCCACACCTGTGTCCTTAAAGAGAAATGAAACAGGTAATTTTAAGCTTCGATCTTCCTATCTGTATTTCTAAGAGCTCTAGTTTCAGCATTTTCCACCCAACTTCTATGAATTTGGATAAATCAATTTCTTTTTACAAAAAATATCTTAATCTAAACATTATCCAGTGAATATCATTTGAAACAATTAAAGAGATAAAGAGGGGTTCTTAAAATGTCAACTAGCAACTTAATATCTGAACCAGAAACATTACAGGTGGTCCTCAACTTACAACAATTTGTTTAGTGACCGTTCAGTTACAACAGCACTGAAAAAAGTGACTGACCATTTTTCATACTTACAACTGTTGCAGCATTCCCATGGTCACGTGATCAAAATTCAGATGCTTGGCAACTGACTCATAGTTATGACGGCTGTAGTGCTCCAGGATCAAGATATTTTTTGGAAAAAGAAATTAGCTTTTGCGACCTTCTGACAAGCAAGGTCAATGGGGAAGCCAGATTCATTTAACAAACATGCTATTAACAACTGCAGTGATTCATTTAACAACAACAGTGGCAAGAAAGGTTGTAAAATGGGGGAAAATTCACTTAAGAAATGTCTCACTTAGTAGCAGAAATTTTGAGTTCAATTGTGGGTATAAGTTGAGGACTACCTGCACCTTATTTGAATCTACTATGATCAACAATCTAAGGCAGGGATCTTCAAACTTGGCCCTTTTATGACTTGTGGACTTCAACTCCCAGAATTCCTAAGCCAGGAATGCTGGCTGAGGAATTCTGGGAGTTGAAGTCTACAAGTCATAAAAGGGCCAAGTTTGAAGACCCTTGACCTAAGGTAACATAGGGTAATAATTTATTATAAAATTTATAATAATAAATGATAGAGCAAAGCTACTATACTATACAAAAATTTTGAACTTTCTGAGTAAATATGCATTAAATTGTCATATTATTTTGTTCAGTGCCATTGTAACTTCGAATAGTCACTAAGCGAATTGTTGTAAGTCGAGGACTACCTGTACTTCATCACTTTTCTTTTTTTGGGGGGGGAGGAGGTCATCAAGTTTTTGACACCTTGCTAGGCGACTGGTGGTACTTGGATGTTGCCATATCCTAAAAGGAGTACAATGGGTGAAAAGGTTGAAAAGCCCTGACCTAGCAAGGTGTCAAAAACTTGATGACTGACAATAAAATAAATAAATAAATAGATGAAGTATAGGTAGTCCTTGACTTACAACAATTCGCTTAGTGACTGTTCTAAGTTACAATGGCACTGAAAAAATGTTCTCCAAGCCACAGCCGAGCAAGACACCTGCCTGCCCGCCCGGTGGCGCTCTTCTACCTGTCCGAGGTTTTCATTGTTCTGAGCATTTCTGTTGAGGATTGGCAGCGGGGGTGGGGGGTGTTTGGTTTTTATCCCCCCCCTCTGCTGGGTGGTTACAGCAGGTTTTGGTCACTTCACATGACCCTGGGACAGTGACCGTCATAAATATGAATCAGTTGCCAAGTATCTGAATGTAAATCAGAAGACCCTGGAGATGCTGCAACATTCCAGCTGATCGGCGCTTCTTCTGGGCTCAGCAGAAGCGCCAGGATCAGCGCTGAGCTTCAGCTGGAGCTGATCCTGGCGCTTCCGCTGAGCCCTGACAACCCTGCAGCTCCAGCCATCTCTCACTCAGGCTTGTGCGGTGCTGCGACCGGTTCAGCTCATTCCCCTCCCCCGCTACCACTTTTCTAGGATGGTTGTGTACCACCTGGCAGGTGCCAATGTACCACAGGTGGTACCCCTACCACTGGTTGAAAAGCCCTGTTTTAGATAACACAGTACTTCTATGTTTTCCCAAATAAACATTTGCCATGTAAACATAGTAACATAATATACTTTACTAGAGACTAATTTCAATAACTATACAAATAAATGATCCACCCTAAAAATATGCACACTAAACAACTGGGATAGGAAAGAAGGTGTTTTAGGTATTTCAAGGGTGTTAGTAAAGGGTGTTGTTATTCATTCAACCTCTCCCTATTTAATGAAAGGCTACATATACATTCGTAAACCTGAGGAGGAAAAACATTAAGCAGGTATGAGTTAAGTATTTGAGAAAGTATAGTGATGTTTCTATAATTACTTATTTTGTGTACAAATATAAGCTAAACTGGACAAAAAGCTTATGTTTTTTTCACAACTGAATATCCAATGCTTATGTTGCATCTATGACTTTATTTATTTAGAGAATTTATATCATACAAAAAATAAAACCTCAATAGACAAAGAGTAAAAACAATAACCCCACATCCCCATCATTAACACTAATATCATGACTTTGGAAGAAATGGCTTGAGCATCTGGTCAAAATTCATGCCAAAGTTAAATATTTTTTTTAAAAAAAGTTTAAGATGTAGTAGTTAAGGTGATAGGCTAGAAACCAGGAGACTATGAGTTGCAGTTTTCCCTTAGACACAAAAACTGGTTGGGTGACTCTTTCAATCCAATCCATATCACATGACTGCTGTTATGGGTAAATAGGAGGTGCCTTGATTTATATATATAAAAGGCAGGACAAAATAATGATAACAACAATACATGGATATATTACAACAGACATGTCAAACACAAGGCCCGGGGGCCAGTGAAGTGGTTTCATGTGGCCCACGAAGCCATCCTGGAAACAGTGAGGGAACGGCCCCCACTGCCTTGGCCCTGGCCCAGAGACCCTCCTGCCAGAGACCCTCAGATTTGTCCCACTCCTGCTCAGGCCCCCATAGGCACCCTTGATGCGAATGATGTACAGCTGGCCATGCCCACTCAGTAATATACGCACTCTGGCCACGCCCACCCAGGCCATACCCACCTGGCCCCCTGAGAGCAACCGCAATGCTGATGTGGCCCTCAATGAAATTGAGTTTGACACCCCTGTATTACAACATCCTAGGTTCTTGGAAAGAACCTGATGAGTATGAAGGCCAACACTAACTAAAGAACTGGCAATCGTGACTTCACATTTTTGTAAAGAGATTATAACAGTTTTAGCTGAAGATCCTGGGATTCAGTAAGGCTGGTACAGCTAGTCCTCAACTCACAACCATAATTCAGTTCAAAATTTATGTTGCGAAAGAAGGCAGCTAAGTGAGTTGCACCTCCTTTTACAACTTTTTGCCACAGTTGTTAAGTAAATCACTGCATCTGTTAAGTGAATCATACCGCCATTAAGTGAATCTGGCTTCCCCCACTGGCTTTTCTTGCCAGAAGCCAGTTAGGAAGGTTACAAATGGTGATCATATGACCCTGGGACAGTGCAACTGTCATAAATACATGCTAGTTACCAAGTGCCTGGATTATGACCATGGGGATGCTACAATGGTTGGGTGAAAACTAATCATAAATAATTTTTTTCAGTGCTGTTGTCATTAAACAAATGGTTGTTTAGGATTACCTGTATTTCTAAAGAAAAAGGAAAGGTATGTTTGTTTCAATGTTCTTAAAATATGCACATTCATCCTCATTTAATGCATAATACATGAAATATTCTGCCTTATTCTATACAGGTAGTCGACTTATGATCACAACTGAGCCCAATTTATGTTGCTAAGTGAAACATTTGAGTTTTGTCCCATTTTATGACCTTTCTTGCCACAGTTGTTAAGTGAGTCAACTGCAGCTATTAATTTAGTAACAAGGTTGTTAAATGAATCTGGTTTCCCCATTGACTTTGCTTTTCAGGATCACACGACCCTGGGACACAGCAACAATCAGAAATATGAACCAGCTGCCAAGCATCTGAATTTTGATCACATGACTACAGGGATGCTGCAATGTTGTGTGAAAAATGGTCATAAGTCCTTTTTTTCAGTACGTTGCAACTTTGAACAGTCACTAAATGAACTGTTGTAAGTCAAGGAGTATCTGTACCAATCACAGGGCACAGTGAATGTTGACTAACTCCTTTATATGCAGAACAATTCTGTTAAACAGAGAATATTGCTTTTCAGGAAAATTGTATATTTTTCTCCTATAAACCTCTCTCAGAATTTGGCTTTAATTCAAATTACATTATTTAAGTATTAACTTTTTACAATGAAGTCCTGTGATTATCTCCTCAGAAGTAAGATTCATTCAATTAAATGTTCCTGTAGTCTTAACCATCACCCCGTGTATTTTTTTTAGATAAAGGATTTTGTTGCATACTCTTTAAATGAATTTTTAAAACTTCTCTCAAAATCTGTCAACCAGTTTTCACATATGTTTTAAGCAGTTTTTTTAACAGAAATATTGCAAATAATTATTGTGGAATAGTGTTGGGGAACAAATTACGAAATACCTTTTTCCTTTCCAAGAAAGAACAAAACCTCTAAAAAAGTCGCAGCCTTGAGTAGGTATTTGAAAAGAACTCCTACAGAAGGAGCTCAGGCTGGACTCTCAATAATTGCATTACGAGGAGCTGTTTGAAGTTAAAAAAGAAAAGATGAGAAAAATAAATAAAAGGAGCGTCACAACCCAAATCCATATTGGTAATTTCAGAAGCCAAAGGGCTGTGGGACGATAATCCTAAAAAGACTGACTGGGATATACGCCTTTTTGAAACCTGCCGAGAATTGGGGTGAAGCTGTTAAGGCACTTCTCTGGGGAAGGGGTGGTGGGGGGAAAGCAGACGACCTCCAATTCTAAGGTATGATTCCCCACCACTAACGAAGCGATTACCGGAGAAAACCACAGCCGAGCTCCATGGAGAGCAAACACCCTTCCTTCTTCCGAGGAAGGCGCCGCCGAAAATCCAAAACGAACTTTCAAAGCAGCTTTAACAAAAAGAGAAAAGGGAAGACCACGCTTGTTTTCTCCCGCCCTTTCCACTCACCCCAAGGAGGCAAACTTTCAGCTCCCGCAAAGCCATCGCTCGAGAACGAGGAGGGGTCGCCGCCGCCGCCGCTTTTAGGAACCGCGGGCGCCGTCCGGCCACACCATCACCCTTCGCGGGACTCACATGGAAAAGCCGCCCCGCAGCTGCCCAGCGGAGTCCCCGGAGAAAGGCGTCCGAAAAGGAGAGGCCTCGCAGGGCGGGCCCAAAGACCCAGCCTGCGCCCTGCCTGGGCTCCGGTCTACAGGTGAAGGCGCCTCTTCCTTCTCCTCAGAACCCGCAGGCCGTGCGCCATCTTGGACAGCCCCGCGACGAGCGTCACGTGACGGCGCTCCGCCTCCTTTCCCAGTGACCTAATCCGGGAGGGAGGAAAGAAAGAAAGAAGGAAGGAAGGAACGCCCATCTTGGCGCGCGGGGCATCCTCTCTCGCTCTCTCGCGCGGCGCGCAGTCCTGGCCGCCACGCCGTTCGATTGCTCTGCCTCAGGGACGGCAAGCCGGGCCAAGGAGGAGAGGCGGGGAAGAGGTTCGGTCTGTGGAAACCGCCCTCGACGTTTGATTTCGGGCGAGCGGCGGAGGCAGGGCGCTGCCCCAGGCGACCGGGATAGCCGGCAGCTCCTCCTTTCGGCCGTCCTCTCCGGGCCCCAGTCTCCTCCCCACCCATGCGCCTTTCAAAATGGCTGGTAAGCGGTGGGGCTGGGTGGGTGGGGTTCTTCGCGGGCTGTTTTGTGGCCACCTGCTTACCCGTCTCTCTCTCTCTCTCTCACACTCTCTCTCTCTCTCCCCTGCTCTCCTCCGCCAGCTTTAAATGTCTTCTGCTGCTTGGGGTCGGAGGCTGTTTGAAGATGGCGGTGCCTTGGCGGACGTCTAGGGGCTTGTTTCATGTGCTGCTGTTCAGGCTTTCGTTTGTGCTTTTTATGCCTCCCCCCCCTCCCCCAAATTCCCTCTCCCCCCCCCCGGTCTTGTGGAGCAACAACAGTAATACAACCCCGCCCCCCTCGCGTGTCTTCTCTCTCTTTCTTACTTTTGTTTTCATCATTTGTAGGGATCCCTTTGTATTTTGTGGATTTGCAGGATGACTTAGATGATTGTGAGTAACTTGTTTTAAATTTTTCTTAAAACACACACACAGACACACACACACACACACAGGAAAATGACAGTGAAATCGTGGTGGTGGCTTTCCCAGAGGAGCTCTGACTTTGCTTGTTAAAATCCCTCCCAGAGAGGTCGAAGAGGATTACAGTCTAAAGCAGGGGTCTTCAAACTTGGCCCTTTTATGACTTGTGGACTTCAACTCCCAGAATTCCTCAGCCAGCAAAGCTGGCTGAGGAATTCTGGGAGTTGAAGTCCACAAGTCATAAAAGGGCCAAGTTTGAAGACCCCTGGTCTAAAGATTAGGAAGTCGCTACTTCCTCTCTTCAGTTTAGGAGACCTGCTATTTGTAGAAGAAGCTATGTGTTAAAAGTGTAGCTTTGAATGATACTGGAGGCTTTTTGATTTGTGTAGGTTGACTACTCCAGTTTGAAATCCAGAACTGTCAATGTCATTGGCTTAATTGAGCAACCTAGCTTTTTGAAGGTGGGCCTCAAGTGAGCAGATAGGTACATGGAGTTATAGTTCCTATGAATCTTAGTCTGCTGGAAATGTTGGGGATAGTAATCACATATCTGAAAAGCCATCTTAATCTTTTGCAATAAAGATTCTGATATGTTTTAATTTACGATACAGTATAGTTTCCAGTTTCCTTTAAATAAACAACAAAAAGCTGTGTAAATCCCTATAGTATTAGCTTTAAAGCGGAGAGGTGAAAGAAAGGGTTGGGGTCATCCTATAAATACTTAAAAGGAAAAAGTAACCATTTATTTGGGATACTCATGCTGCAAAACAGAATCTACCTCTATTTTTACATACTTGTTTCTGTTTTGCTTTCTGTGACTGGCAAAAACAGTGGTTGCAGCATCAATTAAGTTTAAAGAAAAACTTGCAGGAAGTAATTGTACATTGAGGTTGCTGTCCTTAAAATGCAGCCTTGTTAGATCAGTACTGAGTTTGCTTTTGTTGATTTTTATAATACTAACACTTGATTTTTGTGAATATATAGCATTGTAATGTAAATTAAAGAAATTTTAAAATAACCTTTATTGTCATTTTTTTCTATAAGCACACTGGCACACATTAAAATCTGATGCCCGCTCTCAAAAGAGTGAATGAATACACACAAACACACACGCATACACACACATATATGTATATATATTAATTACAGATCATTTTAGAATACATAGCAGAAAAAGTCTTGAAAGTTAAAGTCTTGAGAGTTAAATTTTACATTCTAAATCAAAATCTGTCAAGTTTTTATATTGTAAGCATAACTTAGACTTTATGTTCAGATCATATTTGTCTAATACACATCATCTTAACAATATTCCTTTCTATATGAGAAAATGTGTACATTAGACATCCTTTAAGACAAGTTCTCAAAGGATGTGTTTCATCTCTAGGTCATGAGACAGGAAATGGTGGGGTCACTAGTGAGTGCTGTCTTTGTGATCCTTTTCAGAGCAAACTTACTGTATTAGCTTAATGCAAAGGAATGGGACAGTTCCAGGTTCTGTACTGTGTTCGCCTTCCAAGGCAGAGTCATATCTAGAGGTGTGAGATTTCTATGCAGAGCTCTGGCCATCAGATCTGATTCTCATTTTGAAGATGGCATGGGGAAGTGAAACAAGGTTCACTTATCTCATTGTGGGTGTGCTTGAAGACAAGGCACCCAAAGCAAACCCTAGCTTCCCAATATTTTGCAAACTGAAGCAGTTTAAAGCAATTAGAACACTGTGCACATATACAACACACACAATTGCATGCATATGTACATGTAAGTTTACATGTAAACAGAGTGAGAAAGGTATCCCCAAGTATTTAATTTAACTCTTTTATAATTTAATTTTATAATTACTCTCAGCATTCTAATGTTTCCAGTGTTAGCTACAGTAATGTTATAAAAAATTTAGCTGCTTTGTATTACTTGCTCCATAGTTCAGTTATGTGTATGTTAACTTAAATCCCATTAATTAATTGGGTTTACTTTGAAATAGTTATTATTTTATAGTTTGATCTCATAATTGCTCTCTCAACCTTCTATTAATGTTTCTAATGTTAGCTGCAGTAATAAGTTATCAAAAATTCAGCTGCTTTGTATTTATTACTTGCTCCATATTTCAGTTCTCCATATATTAACTTAAGTTCTTGGTTTGTGCTTTAAGTCATGTTCTCTTACCCTCTCTGTATCTTCTATCAAAAAATTATCAATTTTCTTTCACTTGAAAGGACCTTATTTTAAAACAATTCTGTGGCAATGCTATGCAGTACTTTACATCTGAAGGCAAAAAGGTGCTTTAAAACAGAAGTCCCCAATCTTTTGGGCACCAGGGACTGATGCCATGGAGAAAAGTTTTTCCACAGACAAGAGGGGGTGTGGTTTTGAATACTGCCTGCATCCCAAGGATGGAGCTTTGTTTGTTTGTGTGGCCCGCTTGTTGGCATGCTGCGGACCGGTGCCAGTCCATGGACTGGGGGTTGGGAACCCCTGCTTTAAAACACATAATATAAACAATGCTTGTTCACAACTCCTTAAAGCATCTGTGTGCTCTTAGAAAAAGTTGCATTTAGTTTAAAGAGTTGGAACGTCTTGTCTTGAACTACGAAGAGCTGGGTAGAACCTTTCCGTGATTCTTCCTGTTCCATTTGTAACAGCATGTTTGCAACAAAAAACCTGTTCATTTTTGCTGATTTAATGAGAATCTTGTGACTTGAAGATTCTTGGATTCTGTTCATTTTGATAGTAACAAATAGGCTGTAATTATAGGATTTAGCTAACCTAAACTCAAAATCCATGGTTTTGTTCTCTATTTATAATCATACTCTGCCACATGACTAAATAGCTGTATTTAGTTGAGACCCCAAGGCTATCACAGATCATAATTGTCAGTTGGAGTTGAACTGTTCAACTTGCATACTCATCTTTCTCTTTAGATTTTAAGAAAGGTGTATTCATTGTTTCATAGAAAAAAGTCTGTAGATAGGAATATACATTTAAATTTCCAGTTTAGATATAGATAGATATTAGTGTAGCAGACTATACTGGTGGTCCTTGCTCATCAGTGATAATTGGGACTGGCAACTCTATCACTAGGTGACACAATCTTAAGGTGTGATGTCACATGACTGCATGAACTTAAGATAACAGTACCAGTTGATACTGTTAGGTGAATCTCAAGTGGTTACAGTGTTTTATGGCCATGTATCACCATTTGCAACCTCCTGTTGGCTTCCCCATTGATTTTACTTGTCAGTGGAGAGGTACTTATGTGTGGCTTTTGCTGGGACTGCCAGGACCTCCCCCACCTCCCTGAGGCACCTTATGCTCCTTACCATGCAACCTGTCCACAGGTTTAAAATCCTGCTTGGATTTCAGCTCCCTCTGAATCCAAGGAGGTACAGAACTGATTGTCTGGCAAGCAGCTCTTTCACCCAACCCCCAGACTGAGAGGGAATTCTCTTCACAAATATCAGCATTTGCAGCCTTCCTGCTGGCTTCCCCATTGACTGGGGAAGCTGGCAGAGAATATCAAAATGGTGATTGCATCATCATGTTGTGCTTGTCAAACACATCATAAATGCAAATAAGTTGCTAAGCACCCGGATTGTGATCATCTGACTATGAACTTGTGTGCAGTCTTTGTGATGGACAGAAGTAAAACACCCTTTTTGAGTCAATAATTTGAAGCATCATTAAGTGTAAGTCATGGTTGTAAGTCAAGGACTACCTGTATAGTAACTTCTGGTGTCACTGGGAGTGTGGATTTCTCCTTGGTATTACCTTGTTTGTTTATTGTTTTCTATTTGATTGTTTGGTGTTAATCTCTGCTTATTTGGGTGTTGACTATTGGAGAGAATGTGTTCTGATGTCCCCTGCCCTTTTTGGATTTGACATAGTCTAGAAGGTTCACAGTTTCCGAGCTGAAAGTGTGATTGAATATGTCCATGTGTTGTGAAATTAAGGAGTTTTCATGATGTCTTCTGACTGCTAGCTGGTGTTCATTTATATGTGCTGTGCTAGACTTCTGCCTGTTTTCCCTATGTAGTAGCTGTTACAGTCTTTACACTGTATGTTTAAATGATTCATATTTTTCTTTTTGAGCTACTGGGCTTTTTGCTTTATTTATTATGATTTAGCATATGATGAGAACATGACTTGATTTCTGCTATGGCGATGCCATGTTTCTGTAATTCTTGGTCATTTTTGAGATGCTTTTGTTGTATGGCAGTGTTATCCTTTTCATTGTGTGTGTTGTACTGTAGTGGGTTGAGGGGTCAGGCACTTTTTGATATAGTTGTGTATTATATAGATGTTATATAGACTGCTTTCTTTTTCTGGTGTTCCTGCAGTGTGTTTGTGCTCTTTTGAATAATATTCTTGCACAACTATTCTTGTGGGAGGTCAGGTTGTTACTTTAGTGATGGACCAATTGGTTAATGATGGCTGTTTTTTGTAGAACTGTGTTTCTAATTTGCTGTTGTTTCCTCTAGTGATGAGGACATCCTAAAAAGGGTAGTGGGTATGAATTTTATTCCTTTAAAGATGTTGTTGGTTGCTTCATGAGTCTTTCCTTGTTCCTTTTTTATTATTATGACAAAGGTGTCATTTGCATACCAGATTCATAATTTTGGTTGTATGTGTGGAAGTGGTGTAGTTTCTAGACAGTGCATTATAGTTTCTGCTGTGAGTCTTGAGAGTGATGATCCCATGGGAGTTTCTCTGATTTGTTGGCATATCTGTCCATAGAACTGAAAGTAGGTGATAAGGCAGAAGTTGACAAGATCCATAATTCTGGATACAGGTAGTCCCTGACTTTTTATAATCACAATTGAGCCCAAAATTTCTGTTGCTACGTGAGACTTATTAAGTGAATTTGCCCCATTTTAAAACCTTGCCACAGTTGTTAAATTAGTAACCCAGTTGTTAAGTAAATATAGCTTACCCATTGACTTTGCTTGTCAGAAGGTTGCAAAAGGTGACTACGTGACCCAAGGACATTGCAACTGTCATAAATAAGAATCACTTGTCAAGCATTTGAATTTGGTCACATGACCATGGGGATGCTGTAATGGTCATAAGTGTGAAAAACAGTCACTTTTTTCAAGTGCTCTTGTATCTTCAAACAGTTACAGAACGAACTGTTGTAAGTTGAGGACTACCTGTATTTAGTTTCTGTTCATTTGAATTTTACAAGTTGTATACCACTGAGTTATAATTTTTTGTACCTAATGGAAAGTTACTGGCTTTTAAGATTAAAAAAATCAAGCAATCAATGCTCTGTTTCCTATTTGCAGTACGTATGGGAAAAAACATACAGATTCTAAATTAATCAGTCAACAAAGGTTTTTAAATTCCGTACCAAATAGTATGGTTTCAACCTCTTTATTAACTGATAAGATTGTTTTTATGGAAATATGATATCATAGCTATTGGAGGATCTGGCGGATGATGGTAATCATTAGATTTATACGCTACTGGACTCCAATTACCATCTCTCCTTTAACTGTTTCTCTGCACTTACATTTTTGGAAGTTGGATGGTTGACATTTTTGGAAGTTGGATGGTTGTCAATAATCTGGGTTAAGTCCGTAGTTGCCATGGTAGTCATGAGCTCCTGAAATGCCTTTGACCTCAAGCCCAGGCCCATAGTCCTGGTCAACTCCCCCCCCCCAACCTCACACAGCACGGAGGAGCTCCAGTAGGCAAGCCAATGTATAGCAGGGAGGTTCATGTGATAGCATTTGTTCCCACGAGCCTAACTATACAAGCAGGATCTCCTATGGCAGTGCCTGTAAGAATCACTAAGGACTCTTGAAAGACAATGGCCACTCCACCTCCAGTCCCCTGCCTAGGGTCACTGCTGATGCCATACTTGTAATCAATTGGTCACATTTCTAAGAAGGGATTACTGCCAATTTGCACCTAACCAAGTCTTTGTAATATACGACAACTTGGCGCTCCCCCCCACTACTAAATCATGGATGAGGAAAGCCTTATTACGGGCTGACTGGAATTCAATAGCAGCAGCCAAGGAATCTGACCACTGAAGATCAAATGATCAGGCCTTGGGAACAAGCATAGGAGAACATGAAATTAGTCCAGCACGCTGAGTCCATTTTCCCTAAGATTGGTCTACTCCTTGTGTCCCACCATATCTCTCTGTGTCCATTATCCGTCCTGATATTAAACTTGCTCCTTTCACACCCTTGTCAGCCCCCTCCTGACCTCTCTCATTCCACCCTCAGGTCAAACGTTTCATTTTATTACCTGGTAATAACCAACAAAAGTGTGGACTATCAGATCAGATCTTCGAGATGCTTCTGCCCAGTGCTCAGTCTCAAATTGCAGATCTTTCCCTCACCGCTCATAAATGTATCAGATCTCCTTCCCCACCCAACACGCTCCCACTGTGATAGCTAGAGCTCTTGAGTTATACCCACAACCCCAAGGAAAATCATGACCTCCCTGGTCTCCAAATGGGGTGGGGGGGGGGGGAAGAAAGGAAGATATCTGCACTCCAGCCACCACCAGTTTCTTCATACCAACAACTGAGCAACTCTCTCTCTTTACAGTTCACAACTTCTGTTTTTTTTGTTGTTTTTTTGTCAGACACTTTTGTCAGAACTAAACTCTGGAGCTGCTGAAAGGTGACACACAGAGCACATACTCCAGTGTCTTTGACTCTCACTGCAGCTTGCAAGAAACAAATGGCCACTCTAAACTTGGCAGGTTTTGTGACAATCACAGAACACAAACCAGGCCTCTTGCTGATGCACTAACCCAGGGGTAGGCAACCTTGGCTCTTTTATGACTCGTGGACTCCAACTCCCAGAATTCCTGAGCCAGCCGGCTCAGGAATTCTGGGAGTTGGAGTCCACGAGTTATAAAAGAGCCAAGGTTGCCTACCCCTGCACTAACCTATTTCTGTTGCATGCAGACCTGTCACCTACAGTGTTCAAAATATTGAAGGCAGGTATCCTCCGCCACTGCTCAGATAGAAGCAGATCTGGCCAGACATGACATAGTGGTATCTATCATGCACCATCCCAGCCTGCACCATGCCTCTTGCACATCTGACCTCGACCCACACGGGTGCCTCTCACACACCCTCCTGCATCCTCTTCAGCCTCCGTTATATATTAGGAACACTGGAATGGTAAATCTATAACTGCCCTGTAATAGTGGATTACTGATTATAATGTGGATGGTCAATATCTGAATTGGTTTCTTTTTTCCCCAATTAAGGGGAAGGAAGTAGACTTTCAAGTGATCTACTCAAATTTGGAGTTGTTTTGTTCAGATAACTTTCCAGAGTTTTTTTTGATAGATGTAAATCTTGTATTATGAATGTTCCTGTAATGTAATTTTTATGTAATGTCGTATATAAATTATTCACAGTTTAATTTGTCATTTTTAAAAAAAAAATGTTACTGTACTTATCCAAAACTTTGTCTGGGAGTCTTAAGATTTTGAATCTTGTATTGTGCCACTTTCAGTATTATACTGAGTTTCCTTGCATATAGTTGCATCTGGATTTCAGTCCTGGAATTACCTGATTTATCTTTTTATGATCACTTTTGGCAAAATATATGTTTTGGTCGCAATTATTGTTTTAGTTCAGCTTTACGGCAATAGTTGTGTAGCCAATTAATCTTGTGACAGCCATTGTGAACTGTCTTTGTTTTCCAAAACGTATGTTTTTGAAACAGGAAGTATATTTAAATAAGTTACTTAAAGCCACCCTTTTGCAACCAACTGCTGCTCTTGCATATCAGCTGACAAATTTAACTTCCCTTTCTATTGAGGCATGGCTTTGTGCTATGGAAGTGAGCATACACTTATAGAAGCAAAATAAATGAAATGCAGTCACAAGCACATATGGATATTAAATTGGTGTTGGGTTCCCCCCCCCCCCCGTTTTCTCTCATAATAATATGTCATTTTTCTTTCTTCTTTTTAAGTTGGGTTTGAAGACTATGGACCAGATTGTGAGAGCATGAGGATAACTGCTTTCCTGGACATTCCAGGGCAGGATAACTTAACTCCACTTGGACGTTTAGAAAAATATGCTTTTAGTGATAATATATTTAACAGGTAATATAGAAATAATTATTACTATTTTGTTGCATTTCTTTAAATTTTCATGAAACTAAGATAGTCAATTACTGTAACGCTGTTTGGATATTTTGAATAACTTTTTGTTTAGATCCTTTTGGCTATGTTTTCTAGAGCTGATGAAAGTTGGCCCAAATATTTAAAGGATAGAATAGAATAGAATAGAGCTGGAAGGGACCTTGGAGGTCTTCTAGTCCAGCCCCCTGCTCGAGCAGGATCATATTATGTATGCATTGTTTTGAATAAAGTATTAAAGAAAGTTTTAATATTAAAAATGGAATCTAAAGAAGAGAATTGTATACAGTTATACCTTGTTTAATTACCAAAATTGGCATTTGCAACTGTTGCTAAGTGGAAAATTACATGACCACAATAGGTTTACGTTCTCACTTTCTCTTCAGTTGTTAAAAAAAGGGACTGAAACTGCAATTGTTAAGCAAAATATGATAGAGACATGATTTTACTTCTGCCTTCTCTATTAACTCAATAGTAGTAACTGTGAGAGGGATCTCGGAGTCCTAGTGGACAATCACTTAAATATGTGCCAGCAGTGTGCTGCAGCTGCCAAAAAAGCCAACACAGTGCTAGGCTGCATTAACAGAGGGATAGAATCAAGATCATGTGAAGTACTAATACCACTTTACAATGCCTTGGTAAGGCCACACCTGGAATACTGCATCCAGTTTTGGTCACCACGATGTAAAAAGATGTCGAGACTCTAGAAAGAGTACAGAGAAGAGCAACAAAGATGATTGGGGGACTGGAGGCTAAAACACATAGGGAACGGTTGCTGGAATTGGGTATGTGTAGTTTAATGAAGAGAAGGGTGAGGGGTGACATGATAGCAGTGTTCCAATATCTCAGGGGCTACCACAAAGAAGAGGGAGTCAAGCTATTCTCCAAAGCACCTGAAAGCAGGACAAGAAGCAACGGATGGAAACTAGTCAAGGAAAGAAGCAACCTAGAACTAAGGAGAAACTTCCTGAAAGTTAGAACAATTAACCAGTGGAACAACCTGCCTCCAGAGGTGGTGAATGCTCCAACACTGGAAGTTTTTAAGAAGAGACTAGACAGCCATTTGCCTGAAATGGTATAGGGTTTCCTGCCTGAGCAGGGGGTTGGACTAGATGACCTCCAAGATCCCTTACAACAACAACTTCTTCTTCTTCTTCTTCTTCTTCTTCTTCTTCTTCTTCTTCTTCTTCTTCTTCTTCTTCTTCTTCTTCTTGTTGTTGTTGTTGTTGTTGTTGTTATTATTATTATTATTATTATTATTATTATTATTATTATTATTATTATTATTATTATTATTACCCTGCTTCCCGCAAGCCAGTTGCACAGTGCACAAATGGCACTTGTGTCATTGTGGGACACTGTAATAGTCACAAAAGCAAGATTGGTCACAGGTTTTTTTCAACATTATAACTTCAATGCTTGCTGAATGAGAAAGTTGGTAAATAAGGACTACTTGTATGACAGATGAATATCCATGGGACATCTTTTCTCCGTAATAAATACCGTAGCAGTACTAGAACAAAATGGGAAAATTGCTTTGACTTCATGGTAGTATTGCTATGATAAGTAATGATATCATTGCAAAATTCTGTTTGTAACATAGCCATTTAATTGCTTTAATTATTGATCTTTTTTGTTTAGATCTTATATGTGCATGTTCAGTGATGTATATGTACATATCAGTGTGTGCTGAAATGAACGAATTTTACTTTCATTTGCATGCTGAAAGCAGAAAAATACTCTAAAAGCTGGAATTCATCAGTTACTTAACTTTTAGATGCTATCCCGACCTATCTCTTAGTTTAGAATTCCTTTAAGATTTTTTAAAAGGGGTTTTTGATTCCCAATCAGTATTGCTTTGTATGTTATCTTCTGCCAGCTATTCTCTGAGTAATTTGGAAAAGAGGATGAGTCCTACAGGAGAGTCCCCATTGAACATAAATAAAACATACCTGCAGTTGAATTATACTATACTGTTCTTAGTTTGTTCACGAAGCTATAATAATGAATTAATATTTCAAAACAATAACTAGATGTGTATATTTGTTACTCGTGCAGACAAATAATTACCAGAGGTCTACTTGATGTCTTTCGAGATTTCAATCAGAATGAGGAAGATTTCTTGACAGTTATGTCAATAGTCGTCCGGCTATCTGAAGATACAGGTGATTCTTCTGATCTTTATACTCTCATTAATTACAAATGTATTTTCTGTATTACTCTATTTTGAGTGTAAACTTGTACATACTAAATCTAGTTTATGACTAATCACTGGCAGATTTTTCAGATTTTGAGAAGCAATCTTTCTCATTCTTGCCTTTATAATAATTGGCATCATATGCAGAAATTTATGAATTAAGTATTTTACCTGATTCACGATGACAACAATTAGTATCTCTAAAAGATCCTGTAAATTCCCAATGATAATTTGTATAATTCATTTCCATTTTGTAGGCTGCAACGGCATTATGCCAAAATAAAGTTTTAAACTCCTGAGATTTTCAGATGTAAGTTTTTTGATTTTTGCTCGAAATCTCAAGAGATTTTATTGTTCTTGGTTTTTATCTCCAAAGATTTTAGACAAGAAAAAGGGGGCTTTCTTGACACACTAAAAACAAACACATTTGGAACTATGTAGGTGTCCCTTGATTTTTCTTCTATATCCTCTCATACCAGGGTATCAGTAGCTAATGTGTTGAAAACATCTAGCTGTCAAAATTGGGTAGCATTAAAATAAATAACACAATATTGGGTCCATAAGGTTTCTGCTTATAGCTTCTCAAGCAACTGAATTATGAAAATGCTGGTCTTTTAAAAATATGTAAGTTATCTCTAAAATTGGTTCTTATCTCTGAGGGATTGGGAAATGGACTTTTTTTAAAAAAATAAACAGCAAAAGGATGCTTAAAATGGATCGAGAATCCAGATGAAATTGAAATAAGATTTTGGAATTAATTATAAGAAATCCTTTCTGTGGAAAATACTTTTCCACATTGAACTAGAAGGAACTACAAATTGCAAGACACTCACATTTGACTTACAAATATAGAATGAAGCAAAATATTTTAACATTGGACATACTGAAGGATGTTTTGGAACAAAGGACACAAAAGGTAATTTTAAGAGTGTCTTATCTCTGGGTTAAAATTTGTTATAGAAAAGGAACAAATTTTACCTGACAAATTGAGACTGATCTGAAAGTGGATTTGAAAGTTATAAGTTATAAGATTAACATGGGAGAAGGTGTTACATTGGACATTCAAAACAAATTGGCTGATGTCTTAATAATTAAAAGGGATATACAAATAGCAAACCAAGACCTGGATAATTTTATTGGGTTTACAAGAGAGTCTTGTTAAAGCTTTGAAGAATTTTGTGAAATGGGAAAAAGAGAAAATGAAAAAAAATCATTATTTGTAGGGTATAAAATCAAGATTGTTAAAAGTAAAAGGAGAGAATATAAAGTTGATTTGTTTAATCAAGGTTAAAATAGAGATGTTGTTATTTCCAATAATCTTTAATGGACTTTTGTTGACATTAGGACTGAATTGATGAGGCTTTAAGGATTTGTTTATAGGTAAGAGATTGGACATGGGAAGTAGAGACTGAGAAAGTGATAAATTACTAAAATTGTTTATGCTTGTGGTAAAGGAGGAAGTGATTTCTTCATATATTTTCTTTACTACATTATTTTGTTTCTATTTTTCATCAGTTTATAATGCAGTATAAATCACATTTAAAGTATTTTCAGTTCTGCTGTTCAGATAGGATATATTTCTGGAGAAAGCATAAGAAAAATCAAGCACATAGAGGATTGGACAGGAATAACTCCTTTCTGAAGAAAGGTTATGGTGTTTGGAGCTGTTTAGCTTTAAAAGAAGAGGTATAATCATGCATGATGTAAAAATATTGATAGATACAATTCCTTTTTTTTCTTCAAAGAAATAGCATTGGATCAGCCATTGAAACTAATGAAAATTCTGAACAATAGAAGACTTTTTACACTTTCTCTACTTTTTACATTATATTACTAGTTAAACTATAGAAATTGCAGCTAGCAGATACTGTGATGTCCATCAGTTTATTAAATAGTATTAAAAGATGACTAGAAAAAATCATGGAATACTGTTTTTAATAGTTTGATGGCTGTATACTACCTTTTTTATTGGAGGCATCCCGCTTAATGTCAGTGCCAGGGAGAAACAGTGAATGAAAGTTACTATTTGTGGGCTTCCTAGATCCACCTTCTCAGCCGCTAATGAGAGTATCTTTTAAAGTACTTTTTAAATTTTTTACAATTTTAATTTCTAGAACCTACTGTACGGACAGAATTAATGGAACAGATACCACCCATTGCCATTTTTCTACAGGAGAGTAGGCCTAACTTCCCTGCAGCATTTTCCGAATACCTTATGCCTATAGTGGTGAGATACCTCACAGATCCAAATAATCAGGTATCGTTTTTTGAATGGGATGTATTGTTCACTCAGTTGTGGTAATTATTTCTTGTAATATTCAGTTAGATACCTTGATTTAGCTTGATATGCAGTGTGATTTCCATATCTTCCTATGACATAACTATCGAGAGACATTTAGAGACATTTCTTTCTATTCTTGATTAACCATTCCTTATAATATCTAAATCTGTATGAACTGTGTTTAATCCTAATTATGTTTTATTGGAAGGAACCAACAGCTTCCAAGATAAGATTAAAAACATAAATCCGGTTCATACTTAAACAATATGAAACCATAAGTGTGGCATTAGTAATTTATTTCCAAAAAGCCATCCAGAACAGTTCCATTTTTAAACAATTGATGGAAGGCCAGTCTAATTTTGGGACATATCCCCCCTCGTTTTATGAAATGGGGACTGCAATAGAGAATCATTGCTTGTGATCTCTGTACTCTTACCTCTCCTCTGTGGGGGACCATTGAAAAACATTGGTAGAAGGTCTACACTTAAAGAATTGGATGGACAAGGTCTAGAGCAGGGGTGTCAAACTGCTGGCCCGCGGGCCGGACATGGTCATGAGGAAACTGCGCTTACCTCATTGCCGGCAATGGGGGGAAAGTTTCAGTACATCATGTGACATTGTGAGTTTGACATGTCTGGTCTAGAGGAAGTAAAGCTATAAGTACCAAAGTGTCAAACCACATATGTCTTTATGGTTAAAACGAACACTTAAATTGTGTTCTGAGAATTTTCAGCTTAATATAACCAAATTAGTACGTGCTGCCTGCCCTTCTCTCAAAAATCCAGGATAGGGATAAAACGTGTGCCCATAAAACCACAATGCAATGCCATAATCTTGTGATAAAACAATAAAACATAAGTGTTCTGTAAGAAAATTCATGTATGTTGGTCACAAAATATTATTCCCTAATATATAAGAGCCTTGGTGGAGCAGTGGGCTAATGCCTCCTTAAGTAACACCAGCTGCCTGCAATTAGCGCAGGTTCGAGTCCCACCAGGCTCAAGGTTGACTCAGCCTTCCATCTTTCCGAGGTAGGTAAAATGAGGACCCAGATTGTTGGGGGCAATAAGCTGACTTTGTAATAATGCCGCTTGGGGTGTGTGTGAAAGCCCTAACAAGCAGGCATATACATAGAATGAAGGCTACTGCTAAGCTTGTAAGCCGCCCTGAGTCTTCGGAGAAGGGCGGGATATAAATGGAATAAAAATAAATAAATAAATAAATAAAAATATTATTATTTCTCCTTTGCACGTTGTTAGGTTAGAAAAGCAAGCCAGGATTCACTGCTAATATTACTGGATCAGCAACTTATTGCTCAACATGATATTGAAAATAAGGTGTGTCCAATTCTATTAGAGCTTTCTGCTCCAGAAAGTGATGATGAATACAAAGTGGAGGCAGTCAATGTACGTAGCACATTTATTGTAATATGTTTTTTTCTGAATTGATAGCAAGGAGATTTATCTAGCATTTTAATATTTATATAATTATGTAAAACAATGTTATTAATTAAATTTCACCTTTGTTTTTGGCATATTATTCAGCAGTTTTCCAAATATTGATCTTTCTTTATATCATTTGAACAGGAATGTGTTCAATTTATTTTGTGTCTTACCCTCTCAGCAGCGATCTTATTCAAAATTTCATTCAAGCAAATGAATAATTTTGTACATCTTTAAAAATTGGATTTTAGAATGGTATCTGTTCTTAAAGCTTGAGATGAAAAGCTAGTATGAGATCAACTAAATATAGCCACTATTTGTTTAAATAAATTGCATTTATATATTGTTCAATTTCAAAACTAACTGATTCCATGATGGTATGTCTTAATATCGGTGTACCTGATAATTTTTATTCTTGAACTGTAGTACTGTTCCCAAGCAAGTTACATCTTTTTATATATATTTTAAACGGAATTGCTAAAAATCTAAAGAAAATGATAAAATGAAGGGGGGAAAAAAAGGATTTTTTTTCTCAATAGATAATCTGCAAAATGGCATCTATGGTGAACAAATCTACTCTTGAACGCTTGCTGCTTCTTCGATTCTGTGAGCTTTGCAGTGATGGAAAACTCTTTCAAGTCCGGAAGGTTAACATTTGTTGATTTTATACTAATTTAGTCATCTGCATTGGAACATACCTAATAAAATTTTGGAATTAAATTAACTTAACCTGTAAGTACTATTGAACCCCCTCCCCTCTCTCCCATTTTTTAAACTTTTTATATAAATGACAAAACAAGTATATCTTGTTTTACATTTTGAACTGCCACTCTCATTCAAGTGGTTGTTTTGAAGTATAATTGACAACTGACACCCATCTAAAATCAACCAAAGCCAATACAAATCAATTGATGCACACTTGAAGGCCATTTAAGCCCTTATTGTTATAAATATTCGAATGGGGCTAACTGAGATTACATGCATACATGCATGCATACAAGAACTGTCTGATAAAAACACAGAATGTGATTATATCCAAATAAATGTCACGCACGCGTTGACTTTATGATACAAACCCCATCAATCTGTGTTCCCATTTTGACCTGTGAAGCAAGTAACATAAAACAGCATTTCCATCATGACACAGTTTCCCACCCACAACCCACCCCTGTGCATGTTTGTGGTGTATTTATGAAGGTCTATAATTAAGTTAGTCTGTATGTATAAAGAAACAGAAAATTGAGTAACATTATGTTATCAACAAACAAGCATTATGTTTGTTTCTTTTGCTTTAGGTCTGTGCAGCCAGTTTTGGTGATATATGCAGCGCAGTTGGGCAAGAAGCCACCGAAAAGAATTTGGTATGTTAAAATCTGAGAGTCAAGTTGGACATCTTGGAATTTCATGCTGTTTGCAGCCCATGTCATATAAGAATACCAAATTAATGTGTTCTGTGTGCATACAAAGCAGATTCTTCCTCTGAAATGCTTGGATTAATGGAAAAACTTTATTGGAGACGACTCCTTCCAATAATTGCTGGACCTTAATACATGACAGTATTGTACAATTCAAACATACTAGAACTTCTTTGATCTGGCTGAACAAATATTTATTTTCTCCACTATTAAGTGATATACATTGCTTCCAAAAATGTCTTCATTTTAAAATGTTGTTCTTGAGTTTCAGCCATGGCTGAATCTTTTTGGGTTGGCAAACAAAATTATTGTCAAAAAAAAAGAAGTTTCATTTTGTTGACCCCAACTTTCATTCCTAAATTCAGAAAAGAAAAATGTGACTCCTTTAATTCGGTTTTTCTTAAATTGCTGCAGCTTGCAAAACACTGATTGATTGTATGTTGGCCACTCTGGTTCACTAAGAAAGCTTATTTTTTCCCTTCCATCATGGTGCTTATAAATTCCACACACGCCCCTCTTCTTGTTCACATTCTTGCAATTCCCTTGTGTCCATGATTATTATTATTTTAAAAGGTAAATGTGGTTTAAAAAACTCTCTAAAACAAATTGCAGGCTTGCTCTATTGCCTGACTAATCCATGACTATTGACAAAGGAATGAATCCCTTGGAGTATCTTCTGCGTATGATTAAGCAGAGCTGGGTTAAAGGAAACAATTTAAGTGACTTTCATCCTGGAATAGTATATTGTATTGAGAATTCGAACATGTCTGTGAGAATATTTTGTTGGAAGAACAACATGCTTGTAGAAAGGAGAAACAAATTCAATAATGTTTTCTTTTGATAGAATGTTAGGTGTACTTTTTATCTCCCTCACGTCCTTATTTTGGGTTCTCATATCACATTACAGGCCATAATCAGATTATAAGGCCACAACTACACATGGATAACTGGAGATGAGGAAAAAATTATGATTTTAAAGAATTTGTGGTGTCTGTAATAAGATAATATTAAATTTATGGGTTTGCCCCATATACTTTTTTCTGTCTCTCACCTCTCAGAAATTCATCAGATATCAGATTTTTTTTCTTCAGGCTAAAACTGCAGTATGTTTGATCTTTAGTTGGGTGTGATGATGAGCTACTATTGATAACTTTACATTGTTGATCCTTCAGTGTTCATATTCCTCTCCTAACCTTTGCTGACATGAATATTTTTAAAGTCTTGCTGTCAGCTTCTCATCAGAGACTCAAATTAGAATGACATTCTCAAGAAAGTGAGCTTTCCATTATATACTTAGAAGTATGAATTGCATTAATATAGTGTCATTAGCTAAGTAAGACGGAGTTGATCTTGCATGTTTTCAATCATTTGTGATTAAATCATTCGATAAAGCATTTACTCTTTGCTACAAACCACTAGATGAATGTTTGTTTTGCCTACTAATCTGATAAGTATTTGTAAGTAAACATTTTCCAAACAGACCAGATAATGTATACAAGCAAATCAGTTGTTCTGCTGTGTCTTTATTTTGGCAGATTCCAAAGTTTTTTGAGCTGTGCTCTGATAACATTTGGGGTATGCGGAAAGCTTGTGCTGAATGTTTTATGGCTGTCTCCTGTACTGTTTCTCCTGAGGTTCGGAGGACCAAACTGTCTCCCCTCTTCATCGGTCTCATCAGTGATCCTTGTAGATGGGTAAATAGAGTCTGGATTTGTTCATCTTAAATGGCAGTGATTCCATAAAAGCAGAGAATCTATGATAAAAGCAAATGAATATTTTGAAAAAATGCCATGCATGATCATGGTTTGATTTAATAGCAAAATTGTTAGCTTCCATCAGCATCCCCTATATCTCTAAAATAAATTCAAAAGTAAGTTTCCGCATATTAAAACTCAAAGGAAATACTGTTTGTGCAAATACATATTTTGTGTTCGGTTTTGTATGCAGTTTGAACAGTTGAGCTTGAATCAATTATTCATTGCAAGCAATATCACAGATTTGGGGACATATTCTGATCTTTTTGATTATATTAATTTATCATTCATTTTTCTCCTAGTCATTAATAAATTTGCAAAAATACAGTAGAACTCAGTGCTGCTGACGTATCATAGTACTGGTGTTTCCATTGATGTTAGACAAAATTAATTCCAATCAAAGCTGCCTATTAATAAAAGCTAGTTTTTTTGCAACTGTTATTTTTTGTCATGGCCTGTAGCCTTAAAAATAAAATGTACACATTTGAAGCAATTACCTTGTTCTCACTAATATTGATTGAATATGTACCATCAAGTTGAGGTCAGTCAGCTCTTAGCAACCATAAAAATGGATTTTCTCCTGGAGGGTCTGTCCCCAAACTGGTCCTTTGAGTTTTCCATTGGTGCCTTCACGGCTGTAGTTGAGCCCATGTTGCTTCTCGTTGTCTGGTTCTTCTCTTTTATTCTATCACAGTAATACAGTGAAATTATAATATTTCTTCTTTTATAGAAACGGAGTATCTGTTCCCTAGAGTTTATGGATTTTGTAACAAGACCAAATAAGCGGCATTAAAGGTGCCAATCTGAATTGATGGTTTCACTTTTGAATTATATTAAACATGTAATTCATGAACATTTAACTTTAATTGGAAAGAGTATCAAAGCCATCATATTTTCTTATATTTCCAATATTCTAGGTTCGTCAAGCTGCTTTCCAATCACTTGGTCCTTTTATTTCTACTTTTGCAAACCCTTCCAGTGCTGGTCTATATATTCGAGAGGATGGGACGCTCAGCATCCGGCCTTGTAGTCCATGCCCAGATCACAGTGCAAATTTAAAGCCATCTAGGTATAGTGATTTGAGATTAATGGTAACTGGGTAGCTTGAAACAAGAACTCTGTTTTTGATCCAATTGAGAAATCATTTTTTTTTTATTGAAAAGTTTTAACATACAATTTTTCCCTTAAAAATCCCCCCTCCCCCTCCCTTCTCCCTCCCCCCCTTCCTCTCCCCCCTCCCCCCTCCCCCCCCCGACTTCCCAGAGCTAAATACAAGGTATATATAAAAAAAAAACAATCATAAACAACCATATACTAACAACCATAAACTCTAAAATCTATCACTCTCTAGCTTATATAGGATAAAACAAACCTTAGTAATATTAAATATATATAAAAAAACTAAGATAGAAAAAGAAAAAAAGAAAGAAGACTTATTCAAATACTACATAAATCTTCTTAACCCTATACTTATTCTGGATAAACTCAATCCATTTTCTCCCTTCCATAATATAGCGTTCTTGCAAGTAATCTTTCAAATAGGCCGAAATCTTCGCCATTTCAACCAGGTCGGAAACCTTTAAAGTCCACTCTTCTATGGTCGGCAGTTCCTCTTTCTTCCAGTACTGACCTATCAAAAGTCTTGCTGCCATAATTAAATTCAACATCAACTTAGTGTCCACAACTGTAGCATCTGTAATTATTCCCAACAAAAAAAAAAAAGTTGCGGACAAAACTTTAACCTCCGTTTAAAAATCTTCTGTATGTTCCACCAGACTTTTATCCAAAAAGCCTTAACCTTTTTACAAGTCCACCATATATAAAAATATATTGCGTCTTCATCACCGCACCTTCAACATTTAGGCTAATAATTCAGATACATACTTAGCTTTTTAAGTTCTAAATGCCATCTATAAAACATTTTGTAAAAATTCTCTCTTAGATTTCAAGCTTGTGTAAGTTTTACATTCCTCACCCAAATCTTTTCCCACCTCCCACTGCTTGGCTGTAAGTACGTTGTGAAAGTTCCATAGACTTCTGCTGATCTTGTTCTTTTATCTTTTTTGATCGTTTTAAAGCAGCACGCGTCACCCTCTGTTCTCTGGGATCATCCAAAGAAGTTGTAACTTGATCTCCTCCAGCACCATTCTCCTCTGTCTGTCCATCTTCAGCCTCTTGAAGTTCTCCTTCTCCAGATCCCTTTGCAGCTTCCAGAAGTGTTAATGGGGTTGCTTTTAAAACATTATTGTAAAAATCACGCGCTTGCATCACAGTAACCAGACGGTACCTTTTACCTTCATGCATCACCATCAACCCAGCTGGGATCTCCCATCTGAACCTTATATCTCGTTGCTTGAGCTCTTGCACAAGAAATGTAAAATCCTTCCTTCTCCTTAAAATCTTTGGAGGAATTTCTTTTAGAACCAGAACTTCTTGATCAGCAATCACAACTTTAGTATCATAGGCAGCTTGTATAACTTCATCTCTAATTTCCCTTTTTGCAAAATAAACCACCACATCTCTAGGCAACTTTCTCTGTCTAGCAATCCATGAATTCACACGAAACACTTTATCCATGCCTCCTTTTATTTCAGATGCTGGCTGATTCAATACCACTTCGAGAGCCTCAGAAACCAGCTGCTTTAGATCTTCCTTAATATTCTCCTTTAAACCTCTGATTCTAATGGCAAACTGCATCTGGAAATATTGAGCAAGACTCAATTCTCTATCCATTTTGTCTCTTAAATCTTCATTCTCCAATACTTTTGCTTCTAATATGGCATTCTTTTGAGTCAAATCTTCCACTTTTTCCTCCAAATCTTCCACACATTCAGCCACTTTATACACTGAAGACAAAATGTCTACCTTCATCACACTGAACTTCTGTTCCATCCTCTCCTCCATTCTCTCCTCCAACTTCTCCAATTTCTCCTCCATCTGTGCAAATTTATCACCCATTGATTCCAAAATTACCTGGGTATGTTTTTCAAGAGCATCTTGTAAATCCTTCGATGTCAATACATCAGGAGGATGCAATGCCTGCAATAATGATTGTTGCACCGGAGAAGTTCCAGCACTCCGAACAGTTTTAGGGGGAGGTTTAGCCGCCATCTTTTACTTTCAATTGTGACGCACTTTCACTTTAAGTTTAAAAAGTCCATCAAGCTGGAGAGTAAAATAAAATAATCCTCTTCACCTTTTCCTCTTGTACCGCTCTGCCTGCTCTTTTTATTCCATAGTCCTTCCTTCAGGCAGGGGTGGTCGCAGACGCCTGGCTCTGCACCAAGAAATCCGGAGCAGAGACGCTGACCAGCTGGGAGCGACCCAGGCTACGGGGGAGTTCAATCCTTCAGCCACCCAAGCTACAAGCTCAGGCGGCCCCGGAGAACTCGACCCCTACCTGGGGCCTCACCCCCTCCTCTTCTCCCGAGGAGGGGGCTTCAAATTCGCCCGAACAGCTGATCGGCGCTGTTTCGGGCGAAAATCACTCAGCTGAGCCGCGGGCAGCCCGGGAAGGCTGTCTCCGGCGCCGCGCAGCCACCGGAAGTCTCCCAATTGAGAAGTCATTAATGGGGTTATTGTATTTCTCAGGATGAAGGATTCTAATTTTGATAGCTCAAAATGCAATATTCATTTCAAAAAGTATTTTATGTAATAAAATATTATTTTCACCATCTTTATAATTGTAACAAGTCTTTAAAGTGTGCAGTGATTTAATATAACTAGTGATGCAGCTATATATTTCAAAATCCATATTTAACATTATAAAATGAAGTGAGCTTGTAATGGTAGATAGGCTGTTACCTTGTGTAACAGTGTATTAAACGAGTGTATTAAATATGAGCAAGTATCTTATGTGCCGGTTTTTCAGAAGTTGTTTACCTTTGAATTGAAAAAGGTATTTAATCATAATTTTGAAAACCAGATTTTAAAATATGAGACAACAGAAGGAGCTCTTCTTTAAAAAATAACAGCGAGTGTAATATTAGAAAAGTAAATGTCTGAATACCCCATAAAGAAATGGGAAATTTACTTTATTCTGTTTCATATTTGGTTGGATACAAAAAAATATTGTTTTCTTATTTCTCCAATTGTTTTATCTCTTTATGACTTACATAGACTAGCAGGTTTGAAAACATGGCGGAAATAAACTGCATATATCAGGTTAGGGATAAAGTAGTGATCATAAGTCTTTCTAAGAGACACTTTTTACAGCAAGACAGTTTCAAACAAATTACCTCATTGATGCAAAATTTGAAAAGAAATACTTCAAAGTTTAATCCAGAATTTCAGAAGTCATTGGACTTTTGTTTTATCACTTTCCTTCTCTTCTGAATGTGAGAAGAAGCCCCAGTGGTGTGATAAAGCTTTTATTTGATCTTGGGGTCTCCTTGATCAGACAATTTAGAATTCAGCGTCAATTTATTGACCTCACAGCAAATATGACATGGAGGGGCAGGTAATTAGTAAATAACTAAATTTACTTAAAACAAGTTAAAGTTTGTCTAATCTTATGAAGCACCAGTGTTTTCAGAAGCAGGATTAATATTGAGAGGAAAGCCAGGACTATCATAGTTGAAACTGTATTTAAACCACTGCATTTCAGGCGAGCTCAGTTTATGTTGGCTTTATGCTTTCACTGTTGTTTTAACAGTATTTCTCTTCTCAGATCAGAGGACTCAATGGAAAATAAATTGGAATCTTTGACAGTGGAATCTTCTTTTACTCCTGTGGTTTGTTCTGAAATGTCACACTTGGATGCACAGAATCAGTGTTCAGCCATACACATCAATTTTGGAATAGATCAGACTATGTTGCCTCAGGGAGATGAGACTTTTTTAACTAATGATATTAAAAACTTTCAAACCAACGAATATCAGGAAATTAGCTCAAGAATTCAGTCTGGACAGGATGTGTTTAATACTTTCTTATACTGGCGACCGCCTCTTCCCGATATAAGCCAGGATATTGAGCTTCTTCAGGGAAAGGCAGAGATACACAAGAGCACCTCGATATCAGAGGTACTTTATAATAACTGTGTTGCCAGCAGTGAAATTAAAAAAGTTCTGCAAAGTTTGCAGGAGCACATGGATGACCCAGATGTTCAAGGTACGTTTTACTAGCAGCCATCCTGGTGGTGTTATCTTGAAATTTCTGGTCTGGTTGCCATGGTCTTCCCCAGTGCCACTTTATAAGGAAAAAGCATTTTCAGAGCTCAGTATAGTTTCCCTGACCCTCATAAAAACTTCCATTCGTAGTCATCAAAGACGGAACTGTCAGGAAAGTGTCAGAAGGCAGGGCTAAATTTTTGGCATCTGGTGGAGAACATCTTTCCCTGTTCAGCCTTTGCTCTGTCTTCTAGTTGAGGATGGCTTTTTTTCTTCTTCTTTAACTGGTCTGAGAGAGAAGATTCTGCATCTTGTTCTCCCCCCCCCCCCCAAAGAAGACAGTAAAAATGTAGGAAACGGGATGGAGCACAGTAAGGCGAACCCATTTGTGAATCACAACTTAAACTCATCAAGACTAATATTTCTCCGTAACACATTTCTGCCTGGCTTGCACTTCTTCCCGCCATTATTCACCTAGGCAGATAGCTTGTTCTCCAAAGGACTTGTTTGCAGGCTCTCAGGGAATTTTGACCATAAGAGAAACTATAAAGTAATTTAAAATATAGAAATAGCATCAAAAATGCTTTTTTATGCTTGTTATAGTATCATGAAACTCAGATCCCTCTAGTGGACTTATACTTGTATGTACATTTCTTATATTTTCATGCCCTGGTATATCCTAACTGGGAGATATGCAGAGATTGGGAAGGACAGGAGCATATCATAGGTGATACTTGCATGCACAAACTGGGGATCTTCCAACAATGATGTGTATGTCCTTTTATCCTTTTTCAAGGTCTGGTCATAAGTACCGATTTGCAAATGTGTTATAATTTGGAACTGTTGTTAAATGACTGGTCATAAGTCAAGGACTACGGATAGTCCCATTCTTCCCAGACATAATCAGCCACTCTGTCATACCAATTCCTTACCAATTTCCTGGTCTTCAGACAACTATTTAAGACATTTATATGGTTGTCCATCTGTCAAATGCATTCAAACAAAGATAAACAAAGATAAAAGCAAAAAGAAATCCATAGTCCACCAAAGAA
Source organism: Vipera ursinii (assembly GCF_947247035.1). Classification (NCBI taxonomy): domain Eukaryota; kingdom Metazoa; phylum Chordata; class Lepidosauria; order Squamata; family Viperidae; genus Vipera; species Vipera ursinii. The sequence goes on from NC_139516.1 coordinate 13,993,676, forward strand.
AAAACTGGTTAAGGTCCTGAAAAAGAATCAATAAAAGCATAATGAGCATATCCCACAGCCATTTTGTAGCTCCATTAATACCCTAACTCCAGAACATGGATGAATAGCCAGGTCTTCATGACTTTTCAGAAGGCCAACAGGATTGGCACTGTCATCTTTGAAGGGGTCTGACCCACATGACAAAGAAGTCATACTTGCTAGGACCCATCAGGTCCACACATTCATCGATGGGATCCATAGCATCCCCATTCTGCCTGATTTAATTAGGATTCATGACTCATATTGGGGATGTGTTTTCATAAAGTGAGCATCAGTGCCATTTGTTTTTCCCTCAGTCAGTTACCTATAATAGCTCCAGACTTCATCAACACAATCGTTTTTAGCATAATTCATTTCATTAAGCAAAACAAGTTCAAATGATCAACTTCCAAACTATTTTTAAGCGCCAATCCTAACTATTTTTATTCAGCAGGCAATCTCACTGTATTTAATGTTCTTTATGTCTACTAAGATTGCTCGGAATGTCAGTCTGTGACTCACTTGGTAGAGTTCAAGACAGTTTTAGTGTGTGTGTAGAACCTGCACGAAATGTTTATATGTGACTTCCAAAATCATCCTGTCTTTATAAATATTTCTGGATTTGAACATTCCCTATGGCCATAAATAAGCCTACCTTCACTGGTTTAAGAACCAGTGTATAAAGTATTTTCATTAATTAGTCACAGCTGTTTTAGTGAAAGTCTTTGTGTTTTTAATATTTTGGAAAATGTGGTACAGTATTTGAAAACTTAATGGGATTTATTTCATTCAATCAGCTCAGGTTCAAGTACTGTCTGCTGCACTCAGAGCTGCCCATCTTGATTCTGTCGGTGGCTGTGACAGCAAGCAGAATGCGGAAATTAATGATACCTACCAAGAAGACATCCCAAATTTGGCCTGTACTTCCCGAACAGATGAGAATATCTTATCTTCACTGCCAAGTCTGGCTGATGTGATTGAGCTACCTGATCCAACTATAATACAGAATGCGGTAAATATGTGTTGGGGGAAAGGACAGGTGATGGTCAATCAATCATTTTCCATAATTTTGGTTTCTTTGAATTTTAGCCAGGTACCCCTTAGGGAACTGGATTGAAAATTACATTAGAAAGCAAATGCAACTTGAAAGGTTCACTCAGTTAGACATAACCTCAAAGCTATCTACAGGTAGTCCTCAATTTACAACTGGTAAAACATTACCAGACATTGCAAAATATTTGCACCAGTAACCCCATGGTCACATGATTATGATCTAGGTCAGACATGTCAAACTCGCAACGTCACTTGACGTGCAACGTATCAGAGCCTTTTTACCATTGCCAGCAGTGGGGTGGGCGAGGCTTCCGGATGACAGGTCCGGCCCGCGGGCTGGCAGTTTGACACCCCTGATCTAGGTGCTTGACAATCATCTGTGAACATGTGACAGTCATTTGCAATCTCCTGTATTGGCTCCCCTAGAAAGTCAGTGGGGAAGCCGGTAGGAAAAGTTGTAAGCTGTTGCCACCTGCTGGGTAGCTGAAATTTCCTCTTGACAGGTAGCTCTTTGAGAGTAAAAGAGCTACCTGCTGAGGGGAGGGGAACTCCTCTGATGGACTGTAGAAACAGATCAGATCCCTAAGATCTGAGCTCAGTTCCTGCAGTCCTGTAGAGGAGTTCCCTTTGGTACATGGAGGGAAGCTGAAATCAGTAGGCATCTATTTTACTTTGCTTAACAACCCAAGACATAGCTTAATGAGTGCCAGGGTTGCGGTCGTTAAGTGATGCAGTCATGTCACCTTCTTACTTAGCTGCTGTTTCGCTCTATGACCAAGATTCCATTTCCAGTTGCGATTGCAAGTTGAAGCCTACCTTTAATTACTGAACCTTGGAAGTTCTCCCAATACATACTTAGATTGGCAAAGTCCTACATAAAGCTTGAGGACCTGCAGATAAGTCACTCAGCCCTTCAGTGAATTATTAGAAAAATGTTAAAAAACGGTATCCTAATGCTGACATGGGAAGAAGAATAAATATTAAGCTTGGAAATTTCCAGCTTTTTGTGCCAAGCCAAATGAAGCGAATGTTGATTATTGGTTTTCTCAATACTTGGCCCAATGTTCAATATAAGCTGGAATGTAGAAGCAATATAATACAGTGATACTTCTGGTTTTTTTTTAACCACAGTAATTCAGTTCTTAGGAATAGGCTTTTTGTTGCATTTCAGTTCTACTGCACTTTAACACTGTTGTATATTTTATTATTATGCACTTTTACAGAAGTCAGAAGAACAACACAATGATGTCAACAAAGCTTTAGAGGCACAAGAGAGCGATCCACGTCTCGAAGAAGATAAATCAAAATTGCAGGTTTCCAATTTTTCTGATATTCCTGGCTAAAATTGAGACTTTTTTTAAAAAAACAACAACAACTGTTCTTAAACCAACTCTAGTAATTCAGTGCTGATTGCTGCATGTTTTGATTACTATGTATAGAAATTTAAGCTTGATAAAACATTATTTTCAAACTTGGCCCTATGCATTATTTTGAATCTGCATCTTGTCTCCTTTTATTACAAAAAATACTATACTTAATGTAGATTTAGCCAGATTGAATATTTCACTTACCCTATTAGAAATGTTCTTCAGCTTGGGATTTTATCATAAAAAAATAAACATAGTTTGGCTTGAACAGTTATTTATTACTTGTGAAATACATAGATTTCTTGTAACCAATTTCAGAATGTAATAACTATATTGTGTAATTAATGTTAAAATAGAGTAGAAACCAAACATTGAGATATCAAAGGTTGATCCACTGCCATCAGTGTTGTAAACATGTATAATACTATAACCACAAAATGTGTCTACTTGTGGTTTGTAATTTATTTGCAGTACCTTTTATCTAGTTCATTGGCCTTGCAGACTGGTGTGAGATTTAGCATATGTGATTTACTTTAGAAGAAGCTGACTATTCCCTATTACAGAACTGATTGTGTTTGGCCCATTGTATATTTCTGCACTGGTATTATGTGCTTGCCATCTGGAGGAAGAGATAGAATGCTATACTAAAAGAACAGATGTCTTTTAGTAGTGGTATATCCTTTCTCTTGTTTAATTTATCGTTATCAATAATTTAGTATTCTTTTTTTTTATCTTCAGGACATTATACCTCAGCCTTTATTGGAGCAGTATTTATCTATGACAGACCCTGCTCGAGCGCAGACAGTTGATACTGAAATCGCAAAGCATTGTGCATACAGTCTACCTGGTGTGGCCTTGACACTTGGCCGGCAAAATTGGCATTGTTTGAAGGACACCTATGAAACGTTAGCATCAGACGTACAGGTAAAATACAAAGCAATCAGCACTGGTTTGCACTGTTTTAAGTTACAGATAGATGCAGTATTATTAATCTGTGCTGGTTTGTTTAAAATCATCCCTTTCTAAGTAAGTTCCCTAAGTAACTCTTAAGGAAGTAGATACTTCAGAAAATTGACACCTTGTTTGTTTGTATGTTTTTTATTGGGTTTATATTAGCGCTGATGGCAGCAGCATGGCTGCTTCTGAATGCCATCTGCACTGGGCTGGCTCTGTGAGAATAGACTGCTGGAGTAGATGAATCCAGTAGGGCTCATGTTCTAAATGCCACTGAATCATATACATTTATATTGTGCATAGATGGCTTACTTTTATCAGCGGTCTGTGCTAGAGCTACATTAAATCAGGCTAATGAGGGATAAATAAGATTCTGCCTAGCCCGCTTGGAATGATAGTTTGTAATAGTAAAAAATATTTTTCTAGGTTTCATGGAAATAGCTAATTGTGGAGCCCTTGGTGCTCTCTGAACTTGGTAGTTTTATTGTGGATGTTTCATTGCCCAATTAGATAACATCATCAGTACCTGGCATTGATGACATTATCCCGAAGGGTAATGAAATGTCTGCAAGAAAACAGCCAAGCTAAGTGAACACCAAGGATTTCAAAGTTCGACCTTGAGGTACACATACTCTTAAATAGTTAATTTTTGGACGAAAACCTCTATGAAGAGAATATCATAAGAAAAAGTCACATCTGCCCAGAAAAAAAGACCAAATAACATAACATTCAGGGGTGGGGTGGAGGTTACATATTTCGGCAAAAGTAGTCTTAACTATTTGCTTTCCAGTAAATGAGTGTTTTCTGATTCATCATGCCCATCATGAATAGCCACTGTATGAAAGTGTCCATGCTAATGCTACATTTTTGAAATTCTACATGAGCCACCTCCCCCCCACCCCCCAAAAATGTTGGGTGCATCTATCCCCTCAGAAATACTAATACCGAACTGTTTCACCTAACAAAGATGTCTGCTTCCTCATCAGGCAGGCAAAGTAATGCTGGATTTTGATACTTTTCTGTGGAAAGGTTTATCCTTTTGCTAGTCTGAAATTGTCCACTATTCAGTGTCATTGAATTATCTTTGGTTCTAGTACTGAGAGAAAAGATTTATTGATAATGTGGTTGCATTGTAAATTTGCATACATTAGGTTTTCCTTGTTTAAATATTCTTTTAATCTGATTGTACTTACTCAACTGTTCTATACTGTTGCCCATTTATGTGAACTATTTTCAGTGGAAAGTCCGTCGCACACTTGCTTTTTCCATTCACGAGTTGGCTGTAATTCTGGGAGATCAGCTAACAGCAGCAGATTTAGTGCCTATTTTCAATGGTTTCTTAAAAGATCTGGATGAAGTACGCATTGGAATCCTCAAACATCTTTATGATTTTTTAAAGGTAGGGATGATTCTAAGTAGGCTTATTCACATTTGTTCTGTTTTGCCTACCTCTCTCATGTGAAAAGATCCAGATTTAGAGACAGCCATATAGTAATCATTCATGCTCTGGCAATTTCCTGAACGAATAGAACTACATTTGGATTATTGCAGTTGCGGAGCCTGGGTCTGCTTTGAAAATGGTCTGGAAACCTCAGTTCACAATAGGGATGTTCACTGGTAGTCTGGCTTACAACAGCAGTTGGGATCAGAAAAGCCACTGCTCAGTGACACAGTCGTAAATTATGATGTGATGTGACTGCATCACTTAGTGATGGCAATTCCAGTAGCCCTACAGCCCTACTTTAACAGAATAACGGAAGGGACTTTGAAGGTTGTTAAATAAGAATAGTGTGGATCCTTAAACAAGGATCCTTGAACTTCCAATTTCCCATTGGCTTTCCTATTGACTGCTTGTGTAAAGCCAACAGGTGTGCAAATATCAGGCTTATGTGACCGCAGGGACTTGTGAAATACTATTTGTTCAGCACTGTCATAACTTTGAATGGTCGCTGAATGAATGGTTGTAACCCGAAGGCTATCTGTAGTATCAGTTTGCTGATTCATTTCCAGACCCATTTTAAAGAGTTGGTTTTGTTTTTTTAAAGCTCTAAATAGTTAAGACCGGGTTACTTGAAGGAACATTTATATACCTGGATTTTATGCATGTTTAATGATTCCTGTCCTGTACAGACCAGTTTTTCAGTAGCCATCCTACTGAAACCTACATAAGCCTTTGATGTTTCACAGATGTTAGATCAGCATCAAACATCGTGTGTGTCTTCAGACAAAAGAAAAATCAATTGTCAGACATACTGGGTTTTTTTTAATTGTTTTTAGTTGCTTCACGCTGAAAAAAGACGTGAATACCTTTATCAGCTTCAAGAATTTGTGGTAACTGATAATAGCAGAAATTGGAGATTCCGTTACGAACTTGCAGAGTAAGTTTAAGATTCCTTTGATTTTTCTATAACTTTATTGCTTAACCGGTGGTCATTGCTTTGAAGCATAGAAGGCATAATTAAAGGGAAGCGAATCACTTGGTTCTTTTTCAGTGCTCAGGCCTGAGCATGGGACTGAAATGGCATTGGTCACTCTTTGTCAGGGCCTGGATGGAGAGAGAACATCTCTCCTGCTCCTACTAAATCTCCCAGCAGCCTTTGCTATCAGCGGCCAAGAAATCTTGGAGAGCCCGTGATGAATGGGGATTGGAGGTATTAATTTCAGCAGTTTTGCTCCTTCCTGAGTGGATTATTCCAATCAGTTGGCATGCTGGGTGGGGGAGAAAAGAGAAGAAAAATTGGCCTTGCTGCTGCTGCTGTAAGGTTTGGTTTTTCTCCACCCCCCAACAAAATAAAAATGTTTACCTGAAGCTGCTGGGTGAGGTCATCCAGCAGTCTGGGGAATAGAACCATCACTACCCCAGGCTCAGCTGAAGATGCCGTGGAGATCTTGTTCCAGTGCCCAGAGATTCTTAGGGTCTGGATGGGAGAAAACAGGCTTCAGCTGAACTCAAGCAAGATGAAATTGCCATTTGTTTACTGTGGCCCTCAGTTAGCTCCAGTGGTGTCTCAAGGGAGTAGCGCTGCCCCTGTGGGACAAATGTGTGACTGTGGGTCTTCTTGGACTCATAGCTATTGCTGGAGCTAGGTGCAGGCTATGGCTGTTTGCCCAGCTTTGGCTCACTTGCCAGTTCACCCCTGCCTTGAGTAGGAGGACCTCGCTACGGTGACTTGTGCTGTCCTCAGGGCTTGCCTGGGCTACTGCAGTGCACTTGACATTGGGCTGCCCTTGGAGGCCACTCAGAAACTGCAATTGCTCTACAATGTTAGCGTGTGCTCAGCGCTGTGATTATATTAACTAATGTTCAGGCCTTTGGTAGTTATCCAGATGCAATTAAGAATGCTGGTTTAGCCTACGGGACCATCCCACCAACTAGATTTAACCCCCCTCAAAGGGCATTTTTCAGAAGACATTGCTGGTAATGTCACATTTCCTGTCCGATGTGGGGTGCTTGGATGTGTTCTATTCTCATGGTGGCCCAAGGCTCCTGGAAAAGCCTCCACTGATAAGTCAACACTGAATTATAGTTAACTGCCAAAAGTCACAAGATGTGGCAGAGTAATACATTTCAACAACAGCAACAAATTTTATTTACTCAATTTTTTTTTGCAAACTCTTATTTGTTGTAATGTAAGCAAAATTCAAAGAAACAATAAAAAAATCTATTATCTTCCTTACAGTACGTTTGGTTCTACTGTTGCATAATTTGGTTAATTTTGTGTTGACTGAATATTGCTATTCTGATGGTGTAATATAGTGTAACATCGCTGACATCTAGTGGCAGAACCTTGCAACCGTGTTCTTGTATGTCAGTACTGCCCTTTCACATTAGTTTCTCAAAGTACTTGGTAAGTGTATTTATTAGTAGATGCCCATATGGCCTTATATTTCTTGCAATAGCGATGAATATATGTAGCTCAGTGTTGAGTTTTTCAAGCTTGGTTTTTGAGTTACAGGTATTTCACCAGTGAAAAATACAAAATTAAAAATATATAACCAACAGTAAGGAGAATATAATTAAAAAACCTAAAAGATCTTAAAATTGTTCCTTCATTTGTTCATTCATTCATTCAATATATATGTATGCTGCCCATCTTGCTGATAAGGCAACTCTGGGCAGCTTACAGATCTGTAAATGATTATTTAAGCAGAAAGTTTGGAAGAAGCCAGTGCAAAGCGCTGAGTTCCTAATGATATTCCTTAAAAGTGTTATTTTCCGGACTTATCTGTATTTTCAGCTAAAAACTAGAACATATATAATTAATTCTTTTTTCTTTTTTTTTTAGGCAGCTCATTTTGATACTTGAACTTTATAATCCTAATGATGTGTACGACCACTTAAGACACATTGCACTAACACTCTGTTCAGATAAAGTTTCTGAAGTTAGGTGGATCTCCTTCAAATTGGTAAAGCACCAGCCTTTATCTCCTTTTGTTCTATATGATATAGTTATTTGGCTTAACAAGTCTTACTTTTAAATGCTAGAAATCTGTTTCAGCATTTTCCCCCAAATTTCATAATAATCATATTTATTTATAGAGATTCACAGGAAACAAATGTGTAAGAAGCTGTCATTGCTTCTGCTTGATTGTTGTTTTTTTTTGCAGACTGTAGCAATACTACAGAAGTTCTATGCATACAATGCAACCTCTCTGGGATTAAATTTCATTAATGAGCTGATTATGAGATTCCGCCATTGTTCCAAGTGGGTTGGTCGACAAGCATTTGCTTTCATTTGCCAGGTGAGTCCATTTCTTTCGGCGTCTGTGATGTGAGGGATTATCTAGGCTCAGGTATATAACCAAGATGAGAGCCTTGAAGGAAACAGTGGCAAATTTCTTCTGAAAAAACTTGCCAACAAAAATTCAGGGAATTGTCCAGGCAGTTTCTAAGAACTGGACACCATTGAAAGGAAGGGAAAAAAATCACCTTCATGTACTTCTGAGGTTATTTTCAGCATATGAATATAAACAGGGACACACATAATAAAGCAAGTCATTTTTCTTCTATAATGTTTTTCTCAATAGCTTATTTAAGAAAGATTATTTTATACCCATAGGTAATCCTCGACTTATGATGGGAATTTATGTCGCTAAACAATGTGATCCTAAAACATGATGACACGTCTGCATTGCTTGCCAATGGCAACCACCTTTTTGCTTTTTATTATTTTTTTTTTTAAATTTTTTTTTAATTCCTAGATGAAATTTTGCTAAGGATTGAAGGAAATTCATGTGGTACCAAGTACCAAGGATCTCCGCTCCTTCCGGCGCGGGTTAAAGACCCACCTATTTGAACAAGCTGGCCTGGCCTGATGGGGAGTTAATTTGGGTTTTAAATATTGCTATATTTTATTGTTTTATCGTGGGCATTAATTTAATTCTATTTTAACTTTTGTAGTTTTGTATTTTTATCATATGCCCTGTTCACCGCCCTGAGTCCCTTGGGAGAAGGGCGGTATAAAAATTTAATAAACTAAACTAAACTAATTTATTTTCTGGCTTTATAAGGGTAATTGTCAGCCAGTAGCCTAATTAATTCTTCATTTCATAGCTTCTGTGGGCTTTGTGAATGCTACAGGAGTCAGAACAGCTTCCCACAGCTGCTTTTGTATAAATTATGATGCATTGAAGTTAGGTCTATATTTTATTAAACAAAATTGCCACATAAGTATTTAAATAAAACCAAAGAGCCTATGCTTACAGTTCTTCAATCTAAGCTCTTTTGCATTAATATCATGTGAACTGGATTTGATACAAGGTGGTGTGAATATCAAAACTGTTTTCAGAAAAGATAAAAAATTCCTTCTGAGTCTCAAACAGATAAAAGCTAACCGTCTCTCGTGTGATGTATGCTATCTTTTTATGCCTTGAATAATGCTGAACAAAGTTAAGGAAGTCTTTGGTTCATTGTTATATATCTAATTATTTTTTTAAAACGTAATTGTATTATTAAGCATTATACTTATAATCAATTTCTTCCATTTTGCCTGTGCAACATTGTTATTGAACATTCAGTACGACCACTGTGTTGTACCATCTGTCAATGGAATGGACTATGTTCTGCTTTTTAGGCTATTTTTAGAAGTTTGAGGATGCAAGACAATTTGACTTTCAATGTGCACTTATTAGAGTGCATAGATCAACAAAGTTTCTCTGCAAAGATCAGCAAGAAATTAGCTATTTTGGATGTAACTGCTGAGCAGAGTATCTTGCTGGTTTGCATCTTTAGCACATCTAAAAAAGACCTGTTAACATGTCTTAACAAATAGCTATTGTTCAGATCCCATGTGAAATCCATGTATTTACCTATGTCTATAATCTGTCTGACATGCTAAATCTGAATAGACACAAACATGTACATGTAAGTACATATCATATCACAATTGTATCTATGAACATTAGATTGGTCAGAGATTAAAATACGATACATTTTATTCTCATTAAAGGCAGTATCTCATAAGAATGATTATTATCTTTTAGTTAATTGTAGAAATGCATTTATTTGCAGCTATAGACTTTAGCAAAATTCATATAAAATTGCAGCAATCCATATCAGCTCTCTTGTTCCCCTCTAAATAGTGCTTTCCCCTATTTTCTGATTAAAGGCAGTAGTTGAAGAAGAATGCCTGCCTGTGGACCAGTTTGTTGAACACCTGTTGCCCAGCCTTCTAAGCTTGGCTTCTGATCCTGTGCCAAATGTACGGGTTTTGCTTGCTAAAGCATTGAGGCAGACATTATTGGAGAAAGGTATGTTTATTCCTTTCACAGGCAAACAGATTTCAAATGTAGTTGACTCTTATCATTATGTAATAGGTTCTCTTTAAAATTATAGATATGCTGCAAAACTTAAGAACAAAAGGATTATATGAGTTGCAGATGGCATAACGTTGCTGCCTTGTGCTCTCCTTCTACCAGAAATTGATGGTTACATGAGCTGGTTAGACTCACTTGCCAAGCGGAGCTCCCTTAATCTGAATTAGAATTTGGTTCATCTAACCCAGTATTGTCGATCCTGATTAAGCAATGACTTTTTGGAATCTCAGAGAAGAATTTTTATAGCTTTGCCTCAAGTTTTTATTTTTTGTTTATGCACTATGCTTAGAGTCACTTTGGTGACACGGGTAGTATAGAAATGAAATAAAATAAAATTTTAAAGACTCTAAGCTCTTTACAATAAGCAAAACATCCCATACGAAGATAATTTCCCCTATAATAACGCTGCCTCCCACAATCTCAGCAAACAGTCAAATTTGGAAAAAAAAGAAATTATTATCAGAAATCATCATTGTATCTGGGATCTTCTGATTGCAAGTGTGTATTCTATCATTGCTTTGTTGAATCTGTGTAAATGCAGATTTGTTTATTGGTATTCTGACTCCTCTGATATATTTAAAGCTGAATGCCTAAGATGTGCAGAATAAAATTGTCAGTGGTAGCCAGGTTATGGAATTGTATCCCTAAATGACTCAGTTTGGCCCCTTTTTACAGCATAGCTCCTGCCAACCTAGCAGTTCCATAGCAGGAAAAGGCAAGTAGATAAAATGGTATCACTTTGGCGGGAAGATAACAGCGCTCTGTGACCAAGGAAATGTCTTTGGACACCTCTGGCTCAATGACCTTGACAGAGATGAGCACCAGCCCCTATGATTAGCAACAACTAGTGGAATAAAATCCGCAGGGACTCCTTTTTACAACATAGTACAATATCAAACTTATTTTGTTAGGCTCTGAACATTTCTGTGCTTTTCCTTGCGCTGTAAAGTGGTATTTTCATTTCCCATTCCTTTTTGAATTTTATTGTTGGTTTTTACATGGTCGTAACACTTTGAAACCCCCATTGAATGTTTAAAAGTAGATGAATAAATGCTTTGATACGGAATAATATTATCGTACTAATTTCTTAGCATATTTTAGAAGTGTCGGGAATCCTCATCTGGATGCGGTTGAAGAGGCTGTTTTGGTTCTCCAAGCAGACAGGGATCAAGATGTTTCGTTTTTTGCCACCATCAAACCAAAACTCAGTAACATGCATATCACGTTAGTTGAAAAACAAAACTGACATTTTTTGTGCATATAGTCTATGAAATTATTATTCAGCTAACAAGTTCCTGCTATGACTACTAGCTAACCTGGTGGAAGAGGACTCTGTCAAGGAAATAATGCAATTCACAAGAAAAGGCCACGTTCTTAATTCTGTTAATAAAGTGAGAAACACGTTTGTCCTTTTATGTACATACCACCTTGATATGGAATACTTGTTTATTATTTATATATATATAATTATGTTTTTTCATGAATAAGAGGAGTAATGGTTATCTCTATAAAACATCCAGCTATATGTTCATGCAGTTATGTGAACGTGCTTATTTGCAGCTTAAACAAACTAAGAACATGCCTTTCGAAACACACTGATTCAAGTTACAGTGGCAAACCAAGACAATGCTTGGTTTGACCAAAATTAAGAGCGTTGTTGGTGAACCTAAACTATGTGGGCCTCTTGGTTATTTTGTTACTAATTGAACCACTGGCACCCCCATTTTATTGTATTACATTATTTAAAGCATGAAAATGTACTCTGGTAAAGAGTTCAGAAAACAGATTACAATTTGAAAAAAAGTGAAGTACAGATTAATGTTGTTCCCTTTAAGGTGATGGCAGATAGTTTAATGAATGTTAAGAGTGTGGGAAATTAAATGAACTATTCTTTGTCCTTCCTACTCACCTCTGTCTGACTGGTGCTAGTATGTCTTCTGATGAACACTGCTGTTTTCAAACAGCTACATCTGAAGGAATTCTTACATATTTTCTAGGGCAGGGGTAGGCAACCTTGGCTTTTTTTATGACTCATGGACTTCGAGTCCCAGAATTCCTGAGTCAGCTGATGTTGCCTACCCCTATTCTAGGGTATATTTCATAGGAGACGGTTTGATGCTTGGGCCTATAAACTGTTAGATTTCACTGCAGGAATAGGGCTGACGTGTTTTGGGGGGGTTTTCTCAACATTTGCTGGGGGGAAAGAAATTAGAATTTTCCCTTCAGAGAAAAAAGCTAGAGATATGAGTTAGCATAAGTTTGAAGTCCTAAGAATTGATTGTCTATACTGGGGTTATTCTTTTTTCCCAAGAATGACAGAGAAGTCACAATGAAGTATTTTATCTAGCGATGTGTATAACCCTTGGATTTTGCAGAGCTCCCCTCATCGCGTATTCCATGATCAGCTATTTATGAAGATTGGGAGACCTGAAAAAGCTTTCCACTTAGTGTGGAGGATCTCCACCCTGATCTCCCTGTGTGCATATGGAGTCATACTACTTAGACCAGGGGTAGACAACCTTGGCTCTTTTATGACTCGTGGACTTCAACTCCCAGAATTCCTGAGCTCAGGAATTCTGGCAGTTGAAGTCCACGAGTCATAAAAGAGCCAAGGTTGCCTACCCCTGACTTAGACCAACCGTGATCTTTCAGTGTCTTGCTGAAGCTTCAAATAGAGTAAAATAATAGTTTTTTTTACTGGTTGGGACAAGATAAAAATGAAAAGAAATAGAAATAGGAAAAAAAGGAAAGGGAAAGAGGTAGATCAATGTTTATCTTGATTTTACATGGTTAAAATACAGTAATACATGCAAGAGATTTGGAAAAAACAAACTCAGTCAATGAAGTGTTTCTTAACCTTGGCAACATTCAGATTCTACAGAGGATAAACAGAAGAAACTTTGTATAAAAAGTATTAATATGTGGACTTGTTGGCTGGGGAATTCTGGGAGTTGAAGTTCACATATTTAAAGTTACCAAGGTTGAAAAACACTGGTCTAGTGAGAGCTTCTGGACATAACCTTCCTAGTTTAAAGATTATAGTGCAAGCCCCCTAGCTCTGGATAGACATGAATGAACATTTAACTTATAATAAAGAATTTACTATACGTACTATTGTAAGAACTACCATTCCCCGCCAAAAAAACCCTCTTACAGCATGATTTGTTTGGCAGAACAAAAATGCATATGACATAGGCACCTCCTAGGAATCATTCACAGAAAAAAATGATAATTGCTTGAGTTAATGATTTTTATTAATGAAATAATATTCTTAAGATTTTCTTAAATTGTGTATTAATATAGACAAGGCTTTTAATTCCAAAAATCTATAAGAAAATTTTTAATTTTGGGATAAACATAGTGGAATCTCTTTAGAAAAACTGTAAAATATGCTTTGTTGCAAGCCGGGTTGTCCTTGTTGTAATAAGTAGTTGTCCTGTGAATTGTCCTTTTGTGTCTTTTTTAAAAAAAATGACTTAATTTATTAAACTTGTTTAACACATTTTGGACACAATGCTATGAGAGATTGTGTTCCATGTTGCAAAACAGTTTTTAGATTTTATAATAATCGTATTTACTTTGCAAGTTTCTAAAATGTTTTTTGAACATCTAAAAATATGTCTCTGGTATTTCAGTATAAAAATGTATAAACTAAATTCTGCAAGCTGATTCTATATTTAAGTGTTTGAGTAAGTTTTAAGCAAAATGCCTCTTCAATGCAAATGATTTTTTTATGTCTGCATTTACTCTGCAGTGACAGTTCTTTTGTAGTTTCACTTTTTCTAATGCTAGTATCCTACAAATATTTTAATAGTTAAGATTTTTCTAAAATTGTTCAATTTTTGCTTCTGTAAAAAGTTCATTTTTTCATCACCAAATTTTTGAATGCATGTAGAAATGTCTGAAAAGAACTGTATATAGTCTGCTGTTTAGACATTACAATGGTTGTTTGATGGCCATGTTAATTTTAGATTAGAATTATTTCCTACACTATCCAACTAAGTATGAAAAACCTGTGTGGAGGAAGTTGATGTAGTTTTCATGAAAATACTGTTTAATTAGCATTATTTATGCATGAGTAAATAGCTGAAATTTTTTACTGAAATGACAAATCAAACTTTTCATTAATAATTAGCACCTTTTCCTAGATCTGAGGATTTTTTTATAAAAAAAATAAACATTTTTCTTTTGGTTAAAAATTTTGTAGAATGTTTTCAAACTCTATACGGTAGTTGCATGTAGTAGGGGATGGAAAATTCTGGACACTTCAACTTGCTTAGGTTCCCGATACATTTTTGCATTCAGTTGATTAGCTTTAATAAACTGGGTTTAAGTTATAAAGAACTCCACCATCACCATTCATTTCACAGTGGCTGTTAGATCCACTTATAAATTAGCACAGATCTGTGCAGTACATTAGTCTTAAAAATGTTTACCTGTAATAAAACTGCATGATAGGGTGATGGAACCTTACAGGTTACTCTGTAGGTGAAAGAACACCAATGGACACTCAAGGAGGATAGTCACATGCTCTTTTTCAAATAACATAAATGTAATTAAACCTCACAATGAGTTGATGCTGATAGTCACCTCTTCTTACAGAAGCTGCATGGATTTCATTTTGAAATCAAACCTAGTGTTATCTGTTGCAACATAGTTACAACTCTTAGTTGCAATTCTGCTGTAGTAGTTAAACCTGTAAAGAATGATGGTTAGAATCCAAATAGTTGGATAAAGTCTGAATGTGCCACTGATTTTGTAAGAATCTATGTAACTTTCTATTCTTATTTATATCAATAAATTCCACCACTGTTTTATCAAACTTGTTGAATGTACTCTTTTGCTGCATATTCTTCTTGAACATCATTTGGTAAACAACACAGCATTAATCAGCATTTCATTTATATATTTATATCCCACATTTATTACTTTTTTATAAACAGCTCAACATGGCGAACGAACATATCCAATGCTCCTTCCTCCTCCTATTTTCCCCACAACAATAATCCTGTGAGGTGAGCTGGGCTGACAAAGAGGGACTGATCCAAGATCACCCAGCTGGCTTTCACAACTAAGATGGGACTAGAACTCATCTCTTAACCACTAGACCAGGGGTAGGCAACCTTGGCTCTTTTATGACTCATGGACTTCAACTCCCAGAATTCCTGAGCCAGCTGGATTCTGGGAGTTGAAGTCCATGAGTCATAAAAGAGCCAAGGTTGCCTACCCCTGCACTAGACCAAACTGACTAATTACTACAGGGTGCTGCATTAGTGAGGAAAGCTGACTTGAGCTTGATTCTTTGGGGACTCTTATCAGCTTATTGGGGTTTTGAATTGTATATTTGCTTTACCTATGCTTGCTGTAAGAATTTTTATCCCTCAGCTGGCAGTTTCCAGATGTGTTCCTAGCTGCCTCATGACATCACATTGACTATGTCCTAGTGACTTGGCCGGCAGGCATTGTTCTTCTGTCATGACATCATTGGTCTCAGGAGTTCAGATGGAAAGAATCTAGCACACAACCCTTGTTCGTAGAATGCAAAGCAAAAGAAAACAGACACTTGGCACCAATCCCCAAACCAGAACAGGAACAAGTTCACGTTCATTATGGCAACGGCAGTTGCATCTAGGAGATCTTTCATCTCCACAGTCACGGCTTTTCAATATCAAGTTACAAATAATTGAAACCGAAGAAATATTTTTGTTACCTGAATGTCATCGGGACTTAAGTATCGGTAAACTGAAGAGTCGACTCGAGCTTTTTGTTGGGATCCCAGTGAATTTCCAGCGAATTCAGTACCTCGATGAAGGTGAACCCTCTTTTCCACTTACCACAATGTCATAGTCCTCCATGTAATGTCTTACTGACTGAGCTAGGAAATTTTTTCTGAATATGGATGGTTTCAAGGGTTATTAGTCAAAAAAGGTATCCAGCATAAATGATAAAAATATAATATGTACCTATATTACATCACGGGTTTGGATATGCTTAAATAAAAAACTTGTACGTAGGTAGTCCCAAGTTCTGTGCTAATGAAATGTGGCTTTGGTGTCAAGTCAATCAGGTCATTTTATTTAGACAGAAATGTGTATCTTACAGTTAATCAGCTAATCAAGGCAACTCATTACCTAGTTGGGTAATGAAATGTTTGCAAGCGAACAACCAAGCTCAGAGAGTATCAAGGACTCTGCCGCTTGTAGTACAGTGATTGTATTTTTAAAACAATATTGGCATGTGCTATTTTAGACCTACCCAGGAGGTCTAAAGGCTAAAAACTAGCAGTACAAACCTCGATAACGTATTTCATCGAGTAAACTAAGGCCACTTACTCTCTTTGAGTCCAGTCCATCTTAGAGGATTGCCAGGCCAATATGCACTAGCATGAAAAATGTGGATTAAATAATGCAAAACAAATGGTGCCATTTTTTTTTAGAAAGTGTCCTTTGCATTAAAATTCCTAAACATCCCAAAAACAAATCGGGTCAGTCTTGTTTTCAATCGGGTCCTACTCCAAAATGTAACCAATTTCTCTAAGATTGTCTATTTCATCAAATAGTATTTTTGAATGCAAAATAAAAACATGTTCAAGGGTGAGAAGCTTCCAGGGAGAATGTATTCATTCCCTTATCAGCAGTGCTCCTAACTTTTTTTTAGTGTCCAGGGGTTCCCAACCATCTTTAGGGTGGACTACAAATAGTGGAGGAAAAAAAACCCTGCACAGATGAAACAATATTTATTTTAAAATGTGCTACAACTTGTTTAAAAGGCAAAGGCAAATTTCCTTTACCCTCCTCATGTAGTTTCTTACACTGTTTTGCATCCAATTGCACTCCCTGGGTTTAGTTTATTTCAAAGCAATGTTTTATTGTCAGCCTTAAGTCCTTACATCTTAAATCCTGGTGCTTTTTTCAGTAAGAATAAGTACACTTTTTCTTATTTGGGTAAGACTTCAATTTTCTGATGGAAGCTTTTTTTTTCCTTCTGTAATGCTTTGACTGAAATTGCTCATCCACTATATTGGTCTTGATTTTACCTTTGTTTTCAATCCTGGTGAAGTTTCTGTTACTGTCATTTCAATTTCCTTTTCAACATTCTTTTTATTCTGTTGTTTATTCTTGATCAAAAGTGACTTGTGTTAAAATGTCCTTAGAAAAATGAGCATACACTTTATACACAATTGTATAAGCATATAATTTATACACTTCTATATAAATTGTACACCTTGGTGGATACAACAGTGTTGCGACCAATTTTTTTTACCACCCATATTTGAACAATTCAGAACGTATTTATTCACATAATCTAAGGCAGGGGTCTTCAAACTGGGCCCTTTTATGACTTGTGGACTTCAACTCCCAGAATTCCTCAGCCAGGCACGCTCTTTTAGTTTTTTTTTTTAACCACACAAATGACAGGAAATCAGTTCTGAATCTCTGTACTTGAAGATTCTGGTTTTGGCATAATTTGATGCAACTGGTTGATACTTTATGCAAGCATTAATACCTTGCTGAAAATTACTTCTTCAGGCAAGGGGCACTGTTGGGTCAGATCTTCTCAAGAATTCCAAGGTTAAAAATAATTGGTTTTGAAATCAGACTGATCTTGCAAATCTCCAAGAAAAGATCTCATGGTCTTCTTTCTATCCTGAATATCCTCTTTCTCCAAGCCAACTGTTTTCAGTTTGCTTCTACAGCAGATCTTGAGGATGAGTCTACTTTGAGGAAACATGAAATCGTCCCTGGAGCAACTCTCACTATGAGAGTTTGGCCAGAAGATTCTTGGGGACAATTGGTGGCTGCAGCTGCAAGTGGAAAGATCAAGAAGGTTAGTTTGAAAGGTCTACAATCACCTGATATTGTTCTATAGAAACTACAACGAGTGTTTTTTTTTTTTTTTTGGAAGGGCTTCCTTTGAGAAAAGGAATGTTTATTGGTAATTTGGGCATAGTACAAAAAAACAGAGATAATTGCTGGAAGCCTGGCACACTGACAAATTGGCCATCAGCAGACACATAGACATAAACAATATCTACATGTCATTCAAAAGAGACAACAAGTCAAAAAAGAACAAAAAGACCAAGACACCTCACCACCAGCAATCAACACCCAGATAAACATAGATTAACACCACGATTAACATCAGACAAACAGTCAAGAAGTAAACAATAGCCCAATAATTTGCATCCAGAAATCTTGGTAAATTGTTGTTCTGAACGCTCACACTTACCTAATAGACTCAGTTTAAACATATCAAAATTCAAAACTGAGGTGTTAAAAGGAATCTTAGCCAGCCAGTCCCTCTTAGAGATTTAGATACCCCTGGCTACTTCATGATTTTGAGACCCCTACAAATAGAAACAAAAGGCACGAAAACAAAGTAAAATTATCTGAAGATTTTGATTACCTCAGAAAATAAATCAGGATTAGATATGGTGAGTACAGGTAGTCCTTGACTTGCAACAGTTCATTTAGTGACTGCCCAAAGTTATAACGGCAAAGTGACTTACACTTCTTTTTTTTTACACTTGTGACCATTGCAGCATCCCCCATGGTCACCTGATCAAAATTCAGATGCTTGGCAACTGACTTATGTTTATGACTGTAGCAATGTCCAGGGTTCATGTGATCACATTTCATAACCATCTGACCAGCAAAGTCAATGGGAGAGCCAGATTCCATTAATAACCATGTTACTAACTTAACAACTGCAGTGATTCACTTAAGAACTGTGCCAAGTGCCAAGGAAATCAGGAGATCCAGGCAGTTCAACTGAATATAAGATTTATTGCAAGCTTAAGCTTTCTACAAGAATATGAGCTACTAACAGTCAAGGGAATTTAGTGGTAGATAAGAGTAGAAGGAATTCAAGGTGGGCTGGATTAAAATCTCTTATGGGCATGCAGGGACTCATGACTGATGATGTGTTTGACCCCTCCCTCGGGCTCAGCCTAGTCATCCAAAGAAAGGTCATAAAATGGGGAAAGTTCACTTAATAACTATCTTGCTTAGCAACATAAATTTGGGGCTCAGTTGTGGTCATAAGTCGAGGACTACCTGTACTTAATTAGAAGTTCACAGAAAAACCTCACAACAGCAAATAGAGAAGTTAACGTGGAACTCATTTATAGGTAGCCCTGGACTAGAATTGCTATTTTTTCCGGTCATTAAACAAATCACAGGATTGTTAGGCAAACCCAGCTTCCCCAGTGGGCATTTCTTTGCCGGAAAATCAGTGAGAAAAGTTACAAATCACAAGCATGTGACCACAGGAGGCTGCAACTGGTCATAAATGGGAGACAACTGTCCAAATTGTGATCACGTCACTATGGGGGGAGGGGTAGTTGTGAGTAAAGGCTATAAATCATTTTTTTCTGAGAGCGGCATAACTTTGAACAGTCGTTAAATGAATGGTTTTAAGTCGAGAACCACCTGTACAGCATGTATTGTGTTCCCTTTGCCAGCTTTTCAATAAAAGGTAAAGGTTCCCCCGCACATGCGTGCTAGTCGTTTCCGACTCTAGGGGCCGGTGCTCATCTCCATTTCAAAACCGAAGAGCCAGCACTTGTCCCAGGATGTCTCCGTGGTTATGTGGCCGGCATGACTAGACACCAAAGGCACATGGAACACTGTTACCTTCCCACTGTAGTGGTCCCTATTTTTCTACTTGCATTTTTTACGTGCTTTCGAACTGCTAGGTTGGCAGAAGCTGGGATGAGTAACAGGCGCTCACTCTGTTACGCGGCACTCAGGATTCGACCCGCCAAACTGCCGACCTTCTGATCGACAAGCTCAGCGTCCTAACCCACTGAGCCACCGTGTCTCAATACTGAGCCATTAACATTTGCATCTTTATTGCCAGTTGCAAACCGTAGGAGTTACACAGACCTCCTCATTCAACACCGCAAATTCGAAGCTAATGACAGAAGAAACAAGGAATGACTGGTTAGCGCATCGAGCATTTGTGGCTTTATTTATGACTGCTCACAGAGGCCACACGAAGGCCATGGAATTTTTGCTCCAACATGGTAGTGTACTAAGTTCTGAAAGGACTCCCATAATAGTCTATGCTGATTTTTTTCCACACAGGTGGTCCTCGAATTACAATCATTTATTTAGTGACCAAAGTTACAACAGCAATGAAAAAAGAAACTTATGACCATTTTTCACACTTATGACCGTTGCAGCATCCCCATGGTCATGTGATCAAATCAGCATACTGGCTCATATTTATGACGATTGTGGTGTGCTAGGGTCATGTGATTACCTTTTGCAACCTTCTGACAAGCAAAATTAATGGGGAAGCCAGATTGGCTTAACAACTGTGTTACTAACATACTGCAGCAAGAAAAGTCGTAAAATTAAGACAAAACTCACTAAACAACTGTCTTGCTTAATAATGGAAATTTGGGGCATAATTGTGATTGTAAATTGAGGAGTACCTGTAATGTAGTACTTCTGCTAAGTTAAAGTTGGCTTAAGAAAGTTTAAGCCAAGAGTGGTCACTTGCATTTAAAACTGGGCGGAGGGAAGAATGCCTCTTTTATTATTATCATTGATTTCTGTTTTCAAGCTTGGGGCTTCCAAGACTGGCATCTTCAAAATTTTCTGTGTCCAAAGAAGCTTTGGAACTTGCCTTTCTCAAATCAAAAATTGCTGGCCATATGGCAAATCATTTCTACCTGTAGCCGATCCAGCCTCTCTTCCATAAGCCCAGAACTGCCCAACTTCCAACATCTTGGGCGTGGCATCAGACTATGCGCAGAGCAATAAGGATCAGGCTGATGTAGCTAAACCCATTTTGTGGGAATGATGAAATGGGCCACTTAAACCTCTGCTTAAGAGGAAATAACAACTCAGGGTAGATCCCAGAGGCTTTTTTCACAAGCCAACGGGACTTTCTTGTTTTTCTCTGAAGACGTTTCGCTTCTCATCCAAGAAGCTTCTTCAGCTCTGACTGGATGGTGGGAATAGAAAGATTTATACTCCTTGTAGATAGCTGGTCGTTTGCATTCTTTTAGAGAGTTGTTGAGGCCTCATGGAGATGCAAATGGGTGTGGAGCCTTCTTGGAACTGTTAAAAAGACTGTGTTGCAGATTGGAGATAGATTATGTCATATCCCTCCCCCCTCTGTTGAGAGAGGGCTGTTCAGTTTTGACATAGATGGCCTCTTTGGCCCCTCTTTCAAACCAGCAAGCCTCTCTGTTGAAAATGGGGACTTTGCTATCTATCTTTGAAAGAGTGGTCTTTGTCTTCTAAATGCAGATGGACTGCTAAATCTTGTCCTGATGGGTTTGTTCTCCTATGGTTATGAAGTGGTTGTTTTGTTTCCCCAATGTAGAACACAGAGCATAGAATAACAGAGTTGGTAGGCACCTTGGAGGTCTTCGAGTCCGGCTCAAGCAGGAGATCCTATACCATTTCAGACATGTGGCTCTCCAGCCTGTTAAAAGCCTCCAGTGATGGGGCATAAGAAATGTGTCCTCGGGAGGGACTCTGTCTCTGACTGCATTTTATATGAAACAAATGTTAAACCTAGTCTTATTGAATCCCAGATATGTCTTTGATTCCTTTCCAGGTGCTGATGTAAAACTTAAAACCCCACTGGGTAGGACAGCCCTCCATGTTGCCGTCACTTCAGGCCAGGTTGAATGTATCAGTACCCTCCTGGAATATGGAGCCAGGGCCAGTGACGAGGACAATTACGGACACAATGCTGTGCAGCTGGCCCGGCGGTGGAAACAGAGAGAGAGTGAAAGAAGGCTTTTCCGGCACAGGTGGATGGTGCGAACAGGTAGAAGCAAGCCAACACCAAAACATCAAATAGAAACTGGAAGTCAAAGCAGATTATTTAATTGTGCAACTGATGGAGGGATTAATAACATTTTCCACGTGAACTTTTCCTGAGAAATATATATTGTACTGAAATACAAAATTTCATTTCTCTACAAAGGTCCTACCCAGCTGTAAATGAGATAGTTACAGGTGAAACTCGAAAAATTAGGATATTGTGCAAAAGTTCATTTATTTCAGTAATGCAACTTAAAAGGGGAAACTAATACATGAGATAGACTCATTACATGCAAAGCAAGATAGTTCAAGCGTGATTTGTCATAATTGTGATGATTATGGCTTACAGCTCATGAAAACCCCAAATCCACAATCTCAGTAAATTAGAATATTGTGAAAAGGTGCAATATTCTAGGCTCAAAGTGTCCCACTCTAATCAGCTAATTAAGCCATAACACCTGCAAAGGGTTCCTGAGCCTTTAAATGGTCTCAGTCTGGTTCAGTAGTAATCACAATCATGGGGAAGACTGCTGACCTGACAGTTGTGCAGAAAACCATCATTGACACTCTCCATAAGGAGGGTAATTGCAAAAGAAGTTGGATGTTCCCAAAGTGCTGTATCAAAGCACATTAATAGAAAGTTATGTGGAAGGGAAAAGTGTGGAAGAAAAAGGTGCACAAGCAGCAGGGATGACTGCAGCCTGGAAAGGACTGTCAGGAAAAGGCCATTCAAAAGTGTTGGGGACTTTCACAAGGAGTGGACTAAGGCTGGAGTCAGTGCATCAAGAGCCACCACACACAGACGGATCCTGGACGGGTTTCAAATGTCGTATTCCTCTTGTCAAGCCGCTCCTGAACAACAAACAAAGTCAGAAGCGTCTTACCTGGGCTAAAGAAAAACAGACCTGGTCTGTTGCTCATTGGTCCAAAGTCCTCTTTTCTGATGAGAGCAACTTTTACAACTCATTTGGAAACCAAGGACCCAGAGTCTGGAGGAAGAATGGAGAGGCACACACTGCAAGATGCTTGAAGTCCAGTGTGAAGTTTCCACAGTCTGTGTTGATTTGGGGAGCCATGTCATCTGCTGGTGTTGGTCCACTGTGCTTCATTAAGTCCAGGGTCAACGCAGCCGTCTACCAGGAGATTTTGGAGCACTTCATGCTTCCTTCCGCAGACGACCTTTATGGGGATGCTGACTTCATTTTCCAGCAGGACTTGGCACCTGCCCACACTGCCCAAAGCACCAAAACCTGGTTCACTGACCGTGGGATTACTGTGCTTGATTGGCCAGCAAACTCGCCTGACCTGAACCCCATAGAGAATCTATGGGGCATTGCCAAGAGAAAGATGAGAGACATGAGACCAAACAATGCAGAAGAGCTGAAGGCCGCTATTGAAGCATCCTGGTCTTCCATAACACCTCAGCAGTGCCACAGGCTGATAGCTTCCATGCCATGCCGCATTGAGGCAGTAATTGCTGCAAAAGGGGCCCAAACCAAGTACTGAGTACATATGCATGCTTATACTTTTCAGAGGTCCGATATTGTTCTATGTACACTCCTTGTTTTATTGATTGCATGTAATATTCTAATTTACTGAGATTGTGGATTTGTGGTTTTCATGAGCTGTAATCCATAATCATCACAATTATGACAAATCACGGCTTGAACTATCTTGCTTTGCATGTAATGAGTCTATCTCATATATTAGTTTCCCCTTTTAAGTTGCATTACTGAAATAAATGAACTTTTGCACGATATTCTAATTTTTCGAGTTTCACCTGTATAGCAATGATAGTCTTAAAATTCCTCCATGATTACGTGTCAGGCATGTGCTCCTCATGGCTGAGCAACAGTGTTTTGGGGAAATCTTGCTGCTTCTGTCTGTTTATCCCAACAACCATCAGCCACCTATGGGGTAGGTGAGGCTGGTAGAATAGCCCAAAGTCATCCAGGGAGCTGGATGGAGAACCTTTTAGACACCGAGTGCCCAAAAACCGTCCCGCCTGCCTGCAGGGCCACCTACCACCTCCACGGCCCACTGCAGATTGTCCAGGTGGCCCCACAGCACCATGGTGGCCACACCCTCTGCCTGCGCCCCACAGCATCATCAAGAGATGGTGGAGCCTTGTCCCTGCTGCCATGTCCTTGGCTGCGCTGCTCCACATGGGCCACGCCCGGGGTGGCCTCTCCTCTGGGGGGGAGGGACTCTGCTAGTGAGGAGGGGACCACGTGAGGAGGCAGGGCTGGGGCAGTGGCATGCTTGCATGCCCACAGAGAGGGCTCTGCGTGGCACCTCTGGCACGCGTGCCATAGGTTCACCACCACTGAACTAGGACTAATGTTCCTACAGTTCTAGTTAAATCCCTTAACCTCCATACCACACTACCTCTTTTACCTCCCTGATGTAGTTCCAGTATTATATCTAGAAGCCAACTGACTGTATTAAACTGTGTATAATGCATTGAGTCAATCTTGCTCAAGTCTGTGGTCAGATTACCGATTTCAAACCCCTATAGGAATTCCTATAGAGATCTAGTTCCTGTTTAGATTATGGGGTGATTGGATTGAAGAAATCTCAATCAAACAGTCTGACCGTTTAATACACCACCCTAAATGTTTAGTTAAATTAAAAATTATCTTGAGAAAGTAGATCTTCATCTCTTTTTGTCATCACTGTTCTCTCCCCCCACCCCCCGGCTGTTACAAACAATCTGTGTTGCAATTGCAAATCAATTTGGAAAGGAGATTTTCAAATGTCAGGATTTGCAAGTGGGAATATGTGATTCCTTCCCAATGTTTCAGTTTCATACTGTATGTCTGTAGCTCTGTTTCCTGCATCAGGAACTTATGTTTTTAAAATCAGGGTACCTGACCTAGGACTAGGGTTCATTACTAAGAGTATGAATTTTCATCCTGTGAGGAAAACCACAGATAGTTTTACTCACAATAAGTCTTTAGACTTGTAAGATCAATCCATCTGTAAGTAATAATAATAATAATAAAGTTGGAAGAGACCTTCAAGGTCATCTAGTCCAACCCCCTGCTCAGGCAGGAAACCCTATACCATTTCATGGCTGTCCAGTCTCTTCTTAAAAACTTCCAGTGTTGGAGCATTCACCGCTTCTGGAGGCAGGTTGTTCCACTGGTTAATTGTTCTAACTGTCAGGAAGTTTTTCCTTAGTTCTAGGTTGTGTCTCTCATTGGTTAGCTTCCACCCGTTGCTTCTTATCCTGCCTTCAGGTGCTTTGGAGAATAGCTTGATTTCCTCTTCTTTGTGGCAGCCCCTGAGATATTGGAACACCACTATCATGTCCCCCCTCGTCCTTCTCTTCATTAAATTAGACATACCCAATTTCAGCAACCGTTCCTTATATGTTTTAGCCTCCAGTCCCCCAATCATCTTTGTTGCTCTTCTCTGTACTCTTTCTAAAGTCTCAACATCTTTTTTACATCGTGGTGACCAAAACTGGATGCAGTATTCCAAGTGTGGCCTTACCAAGGCATTGTAAAGTGATATTAACATTTCATGTGATCTTGATTCTATATTGTGATATTTTAAATGTTTGTATTGTGTGTTTATTTTATTTATATGCTGGCCAGTGTTTGACTTGGGCAGCCTTACGAATTCAATAAATAAACAGTTTCCCTACCACTATTTCTTAATACAGGTAGTCCTCAACTTACAACCACAACTGAGCACAAATTTTCTGTTGCTAAGCAAGACAGTTGTTATAAGTGTGTTGTGCCCCATTTTATGATCTTTTTTTGCCACACTTGTTAAGCAAATCACTGCATTTGGTTAAGTGAGTCATGTGATTGTTAAGCGAATCTTGCTTCCCCTTTGACTTTGCTTGTAGGAAGCCAGCTGGAAAGGGTACAAATAGTAGTCACACAGGACAGTGCAACTGTCATAAGTACATGTCAGTTGCCAAGCACCTGAATTTTGATCACATGGCCATAGGAATGCTGCAATGGTTGTAAGTATGAAAACTGACCATAAATCACTTTTTCCAGTGTTGTACCTTCGAATGGTCACTGAATGCACAGAAGTAAGTCGAGGATTACCTTTAGTACAGAGAAATGGAGAGGTAGCTTTTTCAAATGTTTTGGTACAAAACTGTAACTGAATAAGCATGTATATTTATTATTCATTAACTCTATCTCTATTCTTCTAGGGAGCAAAAGGCAGATAAAGGATCTTTAAATATCCCCTGCCCAGACTCTGCTAGGCCAGCTATGTTTCAACAAAGTTATTGCATTCCAAACCATCCATATTGTGTCTTGAATTATTACTGAATTGTTCACTCTGGTTCTTTATGGCTTCAGCTAACCACTAAATCAGGGGGCCTTCCACTCCTAATTTTAAACTATATCACTAACCGAAGACAAATCTCCTTTTTTGAATATCTCTTCCTGCTTGAGCAATCGGCATGTCATTCTATCAGTGTCCACCAGAGGGCGCGCGAAGACTGGACATCAATCCATAAACTTTTTTGATACGCATGCAGAGCAGGAAAACCTTCAAAATTTGGCAGAACCAAGTTTGGCTGAAGAAATGACAATGGCACGGAAACAAATGAATCCAGGTTGTGTTCTGGATTTTAGCTACCAAATGACAGTTGTAATCTCAGGGCAAAGCAAGAAATAAGGAAGACCTCTTTGGCTACCATGCTCTTGACTCTTACTTCGTATATCTCCACAGACACATATACTATTCTGTAAGCTCAAATGTAAAAATGTCCATATGCCTTCTGTGATTTGTACAGCCTGTTTTCTTCCTTAAAAAAAAACAAAAAAAACCCACATCCACCCACCCAAAAATACTGCTTTCTAATTGTGGTAGTTTGCAACATGTTCCTGACAGATGTCGGAGTTATAATCGAAACATTTATTGCTTATTGAATATTTTACAGATTGAGGAAAAAGGAAGTCACTTTTTTTTAATGTCTAGACGGAGGGGGGGGAGGGCAGGTAATTAAAACAAAGTGAAGAATTTGGATCTCCTTTCAGACATGGCACAGAGAATTATCTTTCAGGAGAACATTCACTTGTCACATTTCAGGAGAACAAAGTAGGCCATTGAGAAGGAGAAGTTTGCTTCAAAGACTCTACAATTGTCAGTTTGGCTTTGTACAACAGCTTAGTTTCTTTTCTACTGAGGTTTTTCATTTAGCAAGGAAAATAGCTTTATCTAGGCATGAGTAGAACTCCTGAATTTTATCTTTCCAAAAAAGTGGGACACCTCATTGGTGCGTATTTTGGACAATTCCTTGCAGGTGGCTGATGTCTCAGCATCTAAGATGCTGTAGCTGAATAGCTGTAGCATACTCCTGCTTTGTCTCGTGAAGATATCTTTAAGTGCAAAAATCCATTCCTTGAAAATCAGTTGCTTTTTCTTTGGTTTTGTTCATCCTCTGAAGAATTCAAGGGCGCATGCAGCTTTCTGACTGCCGCTAGGTCCAATGAAGTTATTTTCAAATGTGGATTTTGAAGGATGTCATCATCGCTGCAATAAAATACACATCACTGCAAAATAGCAAAATATTTATTTTAGAAGATCGGGCTCCCGCCTTAGACAAATACATATTTAAGAAGGAAGGGAAAAGGAAAAGCAAGGAATTAATATGAACACCTGAAGTTAGGGACATACAACGTACATTTACTGCTTTTCTGCCCATGTGCGACCATTTTAAATATGCAAACTGATCTTAAAACTATATCATAACACTTGTAACTGTCGTTTATTGTCACAGCACAAATTATGTCCAAATTCTTAAATGTTGTTTTTTTTATGAAGTAGAATTCTCTTTTTAAGCTGTTATTTCATGCTATGTTTGTTATTACCTAAGCTGCTGAGAAGCAGCTGTCAAAAGTTTGGGCATTCCTTCTATTGCAGCACCTTTTCTTCTGAGAAGCCATTGATCTTCAGTATATTGTTATTGCTGGACTTTTTTATTTGGGACAAGAGGTGTGGAGCAGCCATAATGTTGGAAGTACACCTACCGTTTGAACTTTATGTGCTTTGTCAGTACGGCACCAACTTCTCTCACTTAACAGCCTGAGACACACTCAGAGGGAAGAAAACCTAACATGGTCTTCTCCCACCTCAGACCTTTGCCACCATTAACATCCTGACCTGGCCTTGTTTAATCAAGGGGTCGCCAACCCCCAGTCCATGGACCGGCACCAGTCCGTGACACGCTAGAAAATGGGCTATGCAAACGAGCAAAGCCCCATCCGCAGGATTCGTATCCACACCTTCTCCGGTCTGTGGAAAAAACCTCTGTCCATGGAACCAGTCCCTGGTGCCCAAAAGGTTGGACGTTACTGGTTTAATCAGCTGCCTTCAAGTTTTTTTGGAGGGGGGGGCATTCCTCCTGAGACTGACACATCGTATAGTGTCCTTTTATAGGTGGACACTTCATGATGCGTTGTTATGAAGTGGAGGAGCAGGGAATGAAGGTCTGGAAGGCAACTGATGAGTTCTTGACCCCGATGCCACATTATCATCCCTGGATCGGTCTCACTGACTGACAGGTATTTTATTCCCCCCTTCTCAGTTTTACTGCTGAAATTATCAGAGCGAATTTTATGGCAAGGGCCCTTGAACTCCCTTTCGATAATCTATTGCTTCTTTTAGCAGATAGTGTGAAACCAAACTGGGTCGTACACTGTGGTTTGTTCAACATGGTGAGAACACAAGAACTGTGTATGTAAACCTAGGTTCAGTGTGATGTGTGAACCAGATCTTTGGATTCTTTGGGGGACTGGATGAGTCAAATCCGTGCTCCACCTCCAGCCACTCCTCATCTGTTACTCATTTCCTCTAAATAATTTCATTCAAACTAAACTTGCTAAGACTAAAAAAAGGTGAGTGGAAGAAAGCAACATGTGAATAAAACAGGTGTCTATATTGCAGACATTTTTTGACACCCACTTTTCCCCTTGCCTCATCTATATTCAGAGTCCCCCTGTGTGGGACATGGGCAGTTTCTAAATTTGATAATAAATACATAAATACCATCAACCAAAGACACAGTCTACAAGAGCTATGTACTCTAAACAGCCTACAAAAGCTGCATTAGCAATATTACCAGATGCATCATCAAGGCATACTGGATCCCTGACATACCAGCGATGATCCCAGATCCATTAGGACATCACCAGAAGTATGTGGGGTACGTTTAATTGTATTGAAGCTTAGTCAACCTCTCCATGGCATCAAAATAGAGCACTGTTATTATCATTGGAAAGTAACCTGTGTCTATTGTTCTTTCATGTTGGGTTGTAGAACAATTTAGGACTACCTTAGCTCCTACTCAAGACTTGGGATAAAAACAAGTCAATACAGCATGGAGAAGTCAGCAACCGTTCTTTGAGTGATCAGTCACATTACCCTTCAAAGCTATCCTATCGTCCCCTTCTGAAGATAGTTTTGGCAGCAAAGAGGAGACGCCTTGCCCCAATGGGATTGACCCATCACACTCACTCCAGAAAAAGAGGCCAACTTTGGATCCACTCTGCCAAAGAATTTTGGCTGATGGAGTCTAGGAGAAGAGCCTTTTAAGTTCTGGCCCCAGGCCTCTGGAATATTTTCCTGTTGGAGGTGAGGTCAGTCCCACACTTCTGGCCTTCTGGAAAGGCCTTACATCCTGGCTCTGCTGCCTGATCTGGGGCTCTGATAGGTGCGCTCAGCACTGCGGGTGGCTGAGGGAGTAGAGCGAAGTTCCCCATCCCTATGTTGCTTGTCCTCTTGGTTTTTCTAGTCTTTCTTAATTTTTAATTGTTTTTATGATCTTTTTGTTGTGCCGTAAGCTGCCTAGAATCACTGTTACAATGAAAGGGGTGATATATAAATTTAATAAACAAAAATAAAGTAAAAAGTGGAAGAAGTGGAAAGAAAGAAAGAAAGGAGAAAAGAAAAGAAAAAAGGAAGGAAAGAAAGAAAGAGAGAGAGAGAAAGAAACAATCAGAATTCTTTGTAGATCCCAGAATTTCGATGAAAAATAAAGACTTTTCTGCAAATAGCTTTCCAGTAAGGTAAGGTAGGAAGTACAGAAGAAGCAGTAGTGAAATGGTGACAAATGAAAGATGATACCTCAAAAATCAGCAATGTTTTTTCCTCCCAAGCATTATTGTGTACCCTTACATAACTGGAATCTTGTGAGCTGATAGATCTTTTTGCACAATAGAGAAATCTCATAATTTCTAGATTCTAGATGCATACTTATGTCCGTTTGCTGCAATGTGTTCTCTCTCTCTCTCTCTCTCTCTCTCTCTCACACACACACACACACACACACACACACGCCCCCTTGTATTGCCTAGTTATGCTTTCGGAGGCTTCTTTTCACAGCTTCTGATTAGCATTTCATGTCTACTTCAGAAGGATGGAGGGAGAGAAAGAGAAGGAACTTTATGTTTGAATTCCAGGTTGCGTTGAGTTAATTTGTAAGTAATAAACAGGATAAATAAATCAGACGTGTGTTGACTCAGGTGCTGAGATGATGGACTGAACTGGAGAGCATTTAAAGATGGCACAGCGACCTTGAGCAAGATGCAATTTCAATATTGACTGAAATGTGCTGAGGGTACAGAACAGAATCACAAGGCTGGGTTGGAAAGAAGGAGGCCATGAAAGAGAGCAAACATCCTGAAATAATTTGACTATATTGGAATTAGGGTCTGGTGAGTGATTTATATGGGCTATAACAGTGAAACCAAATGAGGTAACAAGGCTAGAGAGACAGAGCTACAAAAGTCATTTGAGAAGTATATAGGACGTAGATCATGCTGCCACCGAGAATTGCAGTTAACTGTACGAAACAAAGTAAGGTGAATCAACCTTGACCCAATGCAATTGTCAGTTCAATTTCAAAGCATGGATTACCTTCATATCATCAATTCAATTTAGGTCAGTTCCTTTCAAATCCAATTGTTGCGTTTATTTGGATTGAATGTTCTATGAAGATTCTCAGTCATTCAGGTCATAGTTGTTCCAAAAGGTGTTTTTTCAAAAAGCAGTTCTAGCCAGAACTGAAGAAGCTTCTTGGACGAGAAGTGAAAAGTCTTCAAGGAAAAACAAAGTCTAGTTGCCTTTGGAAAAAACACCTTTGGGACACTTGGATCAAATAGTTTGAGGGGGACTAACTCAGTTGAAATCAACACAGACTTAAAAACCCTGCTTACGTGTGTCTAGAATGGACTCAGGGAATCCAGTTTGAATCAGGGATTCCACTGAGAAATATATAATTTGTTATGGAGAGTTGATCTAATGGGCTCTAAAGCTGAATGTTTGAATCACATATTAGCACCAGCTAGGGAATGATACTAGGGCAGGGGTAGGCAACCTTGCCTCTTTTATAACTCTTGGACTCCAACTCCCAGAGTTCCTGAGCCAGGAATTCTGGGAGTTGAAGTCCACGAGTCATAAAAGAGCCAAGGTTGCTTACCCCTGTATGTTAAAAAAATATCAAAATGGAAGTGCACACAAAAATACATTGCTGATCTGTGCTGGAAAAATTCCTGTTCCAAGCAATGAAGAAAGCAGCTCCATATTTGACTAAGGACAAATCTACTTTTTCTTTTTCTTTTTTTCTTTCTTTTTCAATTGTAGTCAACTTACGACTACAGTTGAGCCCACATTTTTAGTTGCTAAGTGAAACAGTTGTTAAGTGACTTTTGCTGCATTTTACGGCCTTTCTTTCCACAGCTGTTAAGTGAATCACTGCAACTGTGGCAAGTTCGTAACACGGTCATTAAGTGAATCTGTCAGAAGGTTGCAAAAGGGGATCACATGACCTTGTGATACAGCAACGGTTGTAAGTATGAATCAGTTACCAAACATCCAAATTTTGGTCACATGACCATGCGGATGGTGCAATGGTTGTAGGTGTGAAAAACTGTCATACGTCAGTGCCACGTTTCAGTGCCATTTTAGGCAGAAACTGAACCATCCTCCTTTTGCGCTTTGTGATCAGGATCTTTCTTAATCAACCAGTGGCTTCTGCCTTTGTCTGTATCAAGTGGTCTTCTGATAGATTCCCTTCTACAAGTGAACCTCAAAAAAGGACTCTGTTCTGTACCAGCCTGCTACCGGCCCTGCAGAAAAGGCAGGGACAACCCCTTTTACAAGAAGGCAAGAGGCTGAAATTAAGCCTGCCAAATTTATTGATACAAAAACAAACAAGACACGAACCAAGAAACAGGAGCTTTTCAAGCGGTTGCCTTCAGCAAACCAGCCCTCCCACGCATTCCCCTTTTATACAGTTTAGGGCGTGGCTTCTCTCTGCCTCCTTCCGAAGTGCCCCATTGCCTTCCTCTGTTTACTCCTGATTGACTGCCTCCTGCGTCGGGCGTCCTTGAACAGGGCCAGCTGTGGGTCATCTTCATCCATGCTGTCAGGCTCACACAGCTGGGTCTCCGTCGTGACCAGGTGGGAGGGGCCTGGCTGAGGGCTCTCATCAGCAAGCTCTTCAACACCCCCCTCCTCCTCATCTGAGTCATCCGACCCAACTGCCGAACCCACAGGCTGACCCTGAATCACAACAGACTCAGGACATTGTCCCAAAGGTGCTTTTCCACCTTTGGACTTCCTTGGTTTTTCAAAAGTTTGAAAACTTTTCTCTTCTCATTCAAGAAGCTTCTTCAGTTCTTGGATGAGAAGCGAAACGTTTTCAAGGGGGGAAAAAAAGAACCAAGAAAGTCTAATTGCCTTTTGGAAAAGCACTTTTGGGACAACCGTGACCTGGATGATTGAGAATCTCCATGCAGACTTTGGACATTGTTTCAGATTGTTCTGCTGCGACAAACATTCACAGGCTTAGTTGGTTTTCTTGCCTCCTGGTCTCATTTATCTTATCTGTAAAATGAGCTTCGGCTGGAAAGAAACGTGCTGAAAATAATAATTTTGCTGCTGCGGAGCTGAGGCACTTCTTTCCCTTCTGCTTTCCCAAGTGCAACAGGTACCAAAGCAGATTTACTGCTTTTTATTATCCGGGGAGAAGCAGATAAATAATTAAACATTTGGGAAAAACCAGCCTGGATTAATTCTAGCAATGCCTGCTTTTCCCTGACAGTCAAAAAGAGCCCCCAGGTTTTTCTTTCACTTTCGTTTTCATAGAGACAACCCCCAGTTGTACAATAGTGGGGATTGGGAGATAGACGAGGCCAGTTCCGACTCTGACAGGTAATGTTTCCAAGCAGTTGGGAGACGAAATTAGCTACTAGAGATTTAATTAAAGATAACAAGTTACCCTCCTTCTCCTACAAATCTGAGCATTGCAGGTCTCCTTCGGTGTAGACAAGGATCAGGCTAGGGCTGAGTTGAGCTGTTTTGTGCAAGATGTACAGGTAGTCCTCAACTTACCACAGTTCACTTAGGGACCATTCAGAAGCTGCAACAGCAGTGAAAAAAGTGTCTTATGACTGTTTTTCACACTTACAACCTTTGCAGCGTCCCCATGGTCGCAGGATTAAAATTCAGAGGCTTGGCAACTGACTCATATTTATGACCGTTTCAATGTTCATTTTTTTGCAACCTTCCGACAAGCAAAGTCAATAGGGGAGCCAGATTCACTTAACAACTGTGCTACAAACTTAACACCGGCAGGGATTCACTTAACAAGAAAGGTCATAAAATGGAGCAAACCTCACTTAACAACTGTCTCACTTAGCTACTGCAGTGATTCACAGAATAACAGAAGAGAATAACAGAATAACAGAGTTGGAAGGGATCTTGGAGGTCTTCTAGTCCAACCCCCTGCTCAGGTAGGAAACTCTATACCATTTCAGACAATCTCTTTTTAAAAACTTCCAGTGTTGGAGCACCCACAACTTCTGGAGGCAGGTTGTTCCACTGGTTAATTGTTCTGTCAGGAAATTTCTACTTATTTCTAAGTTGGTTCTCTCCTTGATTAGTTTCCACCCATTGCTTCTTGTCCTGCCTTCAGGTGCTTTGGAGAATAGCTTGACTCCCTCTTCTTTGTGGCAACCTGAGATATTGGAACAATGCTATCATGTCACCCCTAGTCCTTCTCTTCATTAAACTAGATCAGGGGTCATCAAACTTGTCCCTTTTATGACTTGTGGACTTCAACTCCCAGAATTCCTCAGCCAGTGTGCCTGGCTGAGGAATTCTGGGAGTTGAAGTCCACAAGTCATAAAAGGGACAAGTTTGAAGACCCCTGAACTAGACATAGCCAATTACTTGACAACGGTGGCAAGAAAGGTCATAAAATGGGGCAAAATTCACTTAATGTCTCGCCTAGCAACAGAAATTTTGGGCTCAATTGTGGTCATAAGTCGAGGACTACCTGTAGTTTGGTTCTCATATAGCCAAATAACTCTAAGCTATAATGGATCAGTACATCATTGGTGTCTTCCAAATTCAATCCTAAGCTTAGTCCCTCTGTGAGAGCCAGTCCTAGTTGCCCTGATATTAGCCTGGTTCTGTAGCCACCCTTGTCACCGAACACTTAACCAAATAGCCCTCCCAATTTTATTCCATATCCCCATGCACAGTTAATGTCCTTAGTCATTAAGCTGAGAAATGTTAACCTTGTCACAGTTAGTGACTGGAAGCAGAAAAGTCCATTTAATTCCCAGGGGAATGAATTCTAATTTTCTGCCTGTCAGACACTGACATTTTACATATTTTCCTCCAACCCCCCCCCCCCTTTTCCCATTTTGCTTAGTGCTAAATTTAAATGTGTGTCATAAGAAAAGACCCTTTTATTAGCTCAGAAGCCCCAGGGGTTTGGCGGAGAGCCAGGAGAGATTTGCCACTGACCAATGGCTGCTGCTGGAACGGACTTTTATTTGCTGAAGAGGCGCGAAGAGAAAGGTAAGGATACAAAGCGCAACTGGAAGGTCACAGCAGAGATCACATTAGTGTTTCATGTCAAAAGAGATTTTCCCACCCCTTTCTCAACCCCCCTCCCCTCCCGTGCCCTCTTGAAAACAGAAGGAAAAGAAAAAAAAAGTAAGTGAACTGGGGGTTAAAAATAAATAAATAAATCTGGAGAAACAAATTATGTTAATCAAACAGACTGGCCTTCTGATATTTGTCACTTCGGATGTGGCAATTTCTATTTGATTCACCTTTGGAATATATAAATGGAATTTCTGCGCCTGCAGAAATCTGTATAGAAAGCACGTCTCGTCAGCAAACTAGGAGTGCATGGTCTCCGAGCTGACAAATGCGAGAGGCAGATGTATCTGGCAAAGCTCTTGGTGCTCTGATTTAGAATGGATTCAGTGCTGGGTCTCCTGGTTGCACCGAGGTCACGAAGTCCTCACGAAGAGAGGTGAGAAGTTTAAAGGACCCAAGGCAATATGTGAAACTGTGTGCAGGGATGGCATAAACTCAACAGGTTTGAAAAAAGAAACAACTAGGAACCTACAGAGAATAGAAAATCACGTTGGTGTAGGCCAGGGGTAGGCAACCTCGGCTCTTTTATGACTCATGGACTTCAACTCCCAGAATTCCTGAGCCAGCATGGCTCAAAATGGAAACCTCTCCCTTTCTCCTCAGCATGGCTGGCTCAGAAATTCTGGGAGTTGAACTACACAAGTCATAAAAGAGCCAAGGTTGCCTACCCCTGGTGTAGGCCAAGCTGTTCCACTGGTTAATTGTTCTTACTGCCAGCAAATTTCTTCTTAGTTCTTGGTTGCTTCTCTTCTTGATTAACAGGATAATAGAGTTGCAAGGGACCTTGGAGCTCTTCTAGTCCAACCCCTTGCTCCAGAAGGCGATCCTATACATTAGCATTCTGGACAGAAGGCTGTCCAATCTCTTCTTAAATATTTCCAGTGATCAGTGGTTGGGTCCATGCTCCACAGCACACTGTGTGATTTGGTTGGCTTTGCCTCTGAAGGTTGCATGACCACAAGGCAGTAAGGTCTGTTCACCCTTTCCTTATAGTCGCTTCAGTGGCTGGTTTCTCACATCCTGTTTAACAAGCCAGATTCAAATGTGTTTTGACCCCAAGCAATCTGAAAGAGGCTGGCATCCCAGTCTTCACCCAGTGCATATTTCTGTTATAAATAGAAATTCTATTATATATAGTCCTCAGGTTCATCTCGGTGGCTTCCTAGGTGGGAGAACAAAAGGGCGAGCTGAGAGGTCTTCTCTGGAGAAGTTTCCTGACAGTGAGAACAATTAGCCAGTGGAACAGCTTGCCGCCAGAAGTTTTGGGTGCTCCATCACTGGAGTTTTCAGGAAGAGATTAGACGTCCATTGGTCTGGAATGGCATAGGGTCTCCTGCTTGAGCATGCGGTCGGACTAGAAAACCTCCAAGGTCCCTTCAAACTCTGTTATTGTGTTAAGTTTTAGCTATCCTTCCTTTTTTTCTCCTCTGGTGCCTTTAATTTCTTTGGCTTACTCCTTTTCTGCACTTGGCATAATGTCACTTGCCCCCAAAAGGAATAGTAGGATGGGCGTGTGGAGATAGGTCTGTAAGAATGAATGAAACCGTTGCAGGCTGGTGTATTTATTCATAAAATCTTCCTCTCTCCTGCCTTCTTAGCTCAGTGGGCTTTAATAGGGGGTTAGACAGCCTTAGGGTGATAGGCGTATCAATGGGAATTAGAATCTCCACCTTGGGAGGCCACCAGTGAGTCCGGGCTACTGGGGAAGAAAAGTGGAGAAAAGGGTTTTTGATAGAAAATACCTAAGTAGTTGCTGCAACAAAGGGGAAGTTACAGGAGTTCCATCTTTGAACTGAATGAGGCCCTTACCCTCATCTTATTCTGTGAGAACATCTTCAATCTGTGTGTGTGTGTGTGTGTGTGTGTGTGTGTGTGTGTTCCCAACTATTTGCTGTTAAATGAATTTTCACAAATCATAATGCATAAAGAGAACCAAGCGTATGCTAGGACGATGAAATTCTCCCCCCCCCCCCCCTCTCTCTCTCTCTCTCTCTCTCTCTCTCTCTCTCTCTATATATATATATATATATATATATATATATATATATATATATATATATATATATATATATATATATATATATATATATATATATATGGATCTTTGGGTTTTTTCCCATGGGATTCCTTCGAAACGTTGCTCTTACACCTTCAATTCTACGTGGGGAAAAACCCGAATGACCAAAGATCCACATACAAACACCCGCGACTCTTCGGCATTATTACAAAGTCAGCTTAATTGCCCCCAACAATCTGGGTCCTCATTTTACCTACCTCAGAAGGATGGAAGGCTGAGTCAACCTTGAGCCTGGTGGGATGTGAACCTGCACTAATTGCAGGCAGCTGGTGTTACTTAAGGAGGCATTAGCCCACTGCTCCACCAAGGCTCTCTATATATAGCAATAGCACTTAGCCTTATATACCCCTTCACAGTCCTTTATCACCTTCTATAAGCAGTTTACAGAGTCAGCCTATTTCCCCCAACAATCTGGTTCCTCATTTTGCCAACTTTGGAAGGATGGAAGGTTGAGTCAACCTTGAGCCAATTAAGATCGAACTGCTGGCAGTTGGCGGAGTTAGCCTGCAATACTGCATTCTAACCATTGCGCCACCACGGCTCTTATCATAGCAGAATGATAAAAATACTCAATGATCTGAGTATTTTGCTATTATTAAAACAATACAATATCATGAGCTCTTTCATTCTGGAATGAAAAATATGGAATGAAAATTGTTTTAAATCGGTAGATTGCAGCTGAACTTCAGGGAAAAAAAATCCTAGCACTAACGGCAGCTCCATGGTGGACCTACTTACCATTGAACTAGTGAACTCCTCTTTGTGAGTTTAAGCAGAAGTCAAGCTATTGTCAAGAATGCTTTACTGTTAGTCCAGCTCTAAGTAAGAGGTTAGAGCAGACATGTGAAACTCGCGACGTCACGTGACGTCATGAGACTATCAGGACTCTTTTGCCATTGCCGGCAATGGAGTGAGCGTGGCTTCCGGATGATGTGTCCGGCCCGTGGGCTGGCAGTTTGACACCCCTAGGTTAGAGACAGTGGTCCAAATGCCCCTTTCAACTCTGATCAATCAGAATAGAGCTGGAAGGGACCTTGGGAAGTCTTCTAAACTAACCCCCTGCACAAGCAGGAGACCCTACACCATTCCAGACAGGTGGCTATCCAGACTCTTCTTAAAAGCCTCCAGTGATGAGGCACCCACAACTACTGAAGGCAAGCCGTTCCACTGCTTAATTGTCCTCACTATTAGGAAGTTTCTCTTTAATTCCAGGTCGCTTCTTTCCTTGATTAGTTTCCATCCATTGTTTCTTGTCTTGCCTTCTGATCCTTTGCTAAATAAATTGACCCCCTCTTCTTTGTGGCAGCCCCCCCAAAAGGCTTTTTTATGCTTTTCGTAAGAGCCCCTCATTATGACCCTATGAATTCGGATTCCAATCCCGAATATTGTTCATAATAAAGAATGGGATAAATGATTGCCAGGAATCTAGTTGAATCCAGGAGTTTATAACACAATAATGAATGAATAAATCAATGAATCATTCATTGAGTCTATCAGTCCATACAGCAGACTTAACTGCAAGCTTGCCCACTGGTTTTTAGCATTATTTTTTTTTTAAAAGTCCATTTTTTTAAAAAAAAATTTCTCCATACCTATATATTCTTATATCTGTGCTATGAGTTCTAGTGCTGTTTTATTTTACATCTCATGATAAAGCATCAAGAGAATCTTGTTATGATTAAGAAACTTAACTTATAGCAAGAAATAAAAATATGTGCCCACAAAATTAAAGCGGAAATCTTTGTTCCAAATCCTAAATATGATCTTTAAAGGACAAGAACAAAAAAATCACATGGGAATTGGTCTTGATGCTTATGCCTAAGATAATACATCAGATTTACTTACACTGTTGTGACCTTGGCAATTGTGTGGCCTTTTAAAGCACTGGTGACATTTATGTACCCAGTTGGATTCCAATAAGGAGGTTAATTTCCATAGATTAAATGCCAGGTTTCATAGCTGGAGTGATTAAATACTTGGAGGCTGCCTGTTTGCAATTCACTAGCCAGACCTTTTTATCACTAATTTGTAACTGCATTTGAAGGTGACTGTTATTGTTGTTATTCCATTTTAAAAAAAAGAACATCCATAGGGAGGACCATGTTAGAGAAATGTATCTGAAAATTACTGACTTCTGAAAAATGGCCAAAAGGAGAGAGCAAGCAATGGACAATGGACAAAAAAATTAAACATTTAAAACTGCAGAAAATCCTCCATATTTTAAATTATTTGCAGCCCAGTCTTAAGTACCCTGTGGACCAGCTTGAAAGAATGTCTGAGTTCCTACGGACTTTTTAAAGTTTGCAGCTTTCCTTACGGTTTTAAGTATAATTATCAGCTGTGAAAGTTTTGGGTGCTGACAGCCCTCCTGAGTAAACCAGGCAAGAAACCCAACCAGAGGAATGCTTCTCTATATAGTAAGATTACACTAACAGAATGTTACAAATCTGAAAGTACAGACTTCCCTACCATCATTTTTAACTGCTAGATCCATAAGGGTGAATCCTTCCTAAGTTTCTTCCTTTGCCTGTTGAGTGACTGGGGTCTCCTGCCTCTCTTGTCTGTTTCCTAGGCAGAGGAAGAAACTTAGGTAGGAGTTTCCTAGATCTCTTTTCATGTCTTCCCCTTTTCCTCCAAGTTCATTCCCACATCTCTTTACAGGTGCTTATATCTTTGAGACTAGGGGTGTCCACCCTTGGTAACTTTAAGCCATGCTGATTGGGGGAATTCTGGGAGTTAAAGTCCACAATCCTTAAAGTTCCAAGGTTAGACACTTCTGGTCTAGACTTAGTGAGATAGATATGATAGATAAGTCCTTTGTGGAACTCAAAAGGTGAAAGTCCTGTGGACTTCAACTCCCAGAATTCCCCAACTAGCCATGTTGTTTGGGGAATTTTGGGAGTTGAAGTCCATAAATCTTAAAGTTCCAAGGTTGGACTCTCCTGGTCTAGACTTAGTGAGATAGATATCAGAAATAATCCTTTGTGGCACTCAAACAGTGAAAGTCCTTGTTTGCTTGAAACTCCCCGTCAAACCTTTGCAAGGAGAAATGTTTTAATGATCTTTGAAGTGAAATCCAATTAGTTTTGTACTGAATGCATGCATGCATGCCATTAGTATATGGAAAAAATGGTGTGCAATATATTGATAAGTTATTGCATCTGGGGGAAATCAATATTATGTAAAGCTCATATTATCACTAAAAGACACTGTTAATTATATATGTTTGGGCTCTGATTAACAGTTTGTAGTGCACACCACCTAGCAGCAAATCTTCCTGCATTATTGTCCAAAATCTGACATTTTTTTAAAAAAAAATGCATGGACATAGACATGCAACATTTTTAGACTTAACATTGTGTTTCACTGTTATATGCTATTCAAGTCAAAGACGATTCATTTCCAGATCTGAACCTGAAAAACATTATTGTTCTTGGGAAAGGCATGCAAAAAACTTACATAGAAAAGCATTTTATTTGTAAATTTGTAAAACCTTATTTTTTGCTTCTCTTTTTTGCTTAAAGTTATTTTCCTCAATTGTAATTCTGAAAGCTTTCTTCAAGCCACATTTAACCTCAGGAATGTGGAGGTAGGGCTGGTCAAATTTTTACCACACAAATCTCTGTTGCAACCCATGAACATTGGATAAAAACATATTAGTCTATCATCTTTCTAAAAGTTGAGCTCTGGAAAAGTCAGTGGGAAGTGAGCATTCTTATGCTCTCTAAAGAATTCTCCCCATGA
The DNA here is from genome assembly GCF_947247035.1 of Vipera ursinii. Classification (NCBI taxonomy): domain Eukaryota; kingdom Metazoa; phylum Chordata; class Lepidosauria; order Squamata; family Viperidae; genus Vipera; species Vipera ursinii. Next base: position 14,034,427 of record NC_139516.1, read on the forward strand.
AATAATTCTTCTAGAGATGATCAACTCCTGGTGACTTCCTGGACACATTCTTGAAGCAATATGGAAGTGGCACTGCTGACTTCATCTGGCTTCTTTTTCAACTTTCAGCGTAGCTCAGACATGTCAAACACAAGGCCCGGGGCCCGGATCCGGCCCGCGAAGTGGTTTCATGTGGCCCACGAAGCCATCCTGGAAACAGTGAGGGAACGGCCCCCACTGCCTTGGCCCTGGCCCAGAGACCCTCCTTCTGCCAGAGACCCTCAGATCTGTCCCACTCCTGCCCAGGCCCCCATAGGCATCCTTGATGCGAATGATGTAGAGCTGGCCATGCCCACCCAGTAGGCCATACACACTCTAGCCACGCCCACCCAGTAGGCCACGCCCACCCAGGCCACACCCACCCATCCCCCTGAGGGCAACCGCAATGCTGATGTGGCCCTCAATGAAATTGAGTTTGACACCCCTGGCCTAGCCCATGGCTCTGGAACTTTCTTGTCCTTTTTGATTAACCTAATCTACTCAGCTTTTGAAATTGGCAAGCCCAACCAACACTGCCATTTATCACAATGGTTTTTTTTGTTTACCTAAGTTTGAAGGCTTCATTTTCATTGACCTACTCCATGTCTCACTTGGATATCTGCTGAGTCCCACCAGAGTTATGCATGTCACCGATTGAGAATTTAGAGAACGGGCATTTAACCCTCTGTTTGCTGAATTTTGGTATATAGTATTGCATTTTAAATTCTTTACTTATTGTTTGTACTATGTTTTGGGGAACCTTTGTTCAAATTGCTATTGGTTGGCCCACCTCTTTCTCACTTCTATTAACAGCTGTCCATTTTCTTTCTTATTTTTCCCATGGTTCATGTGCACATTAGATGGCAAAAATTGACCAATTTTAGCAGATCTCAAGGGGTTGAGCAAAGCTGAATATAATCAGGACTCAAAACATCAGCAGCAAAATCAGATGATGCCCTATTAGACACTAGATGGGTTTATACAACATGATTAGCCAATTCAGTTATTGCATTCACATTACCTCCTAAGCTTGCTAGGTACTAACCTTCTTTAGAATTTTGTGGCTCTCCATGTTCTGCAAATCAGTATGGTGGTGATTCAATTTATTTAAGTGGATTAATACAAAGTCAGGTTAAACAAGCTGTATGAACATAGCCATGAACAAGAACAGAAACTACACATTTGGTGTACGAAATATAAATTGTCCCTGAAATAATAAACTTTCTGTATCTTTTTGATTCCATTGAGTAGATGCTTGGAGTTTGGTAGCCCAGATCTGATTGCATTATCCCTCTTCCCACCCACCATCTTCTCTGTTGAAAGGTTTGTGAAGATTTATTTATTGAATAAATCATACTTGACTGAGCTCACATTACCTAGACTTAAATAACCATTTATAGATAACAATACTGTATGACACAAACCAGCAAACGACGTTACATTTTAGTGCAGAAGTAGTCAACTTTTTGATGTCTGCTCTTAGCCATTTTTGCAGATGCCAAGAGAATGTAGGATTGGTGTGAAGTGGATGGAATCATATTGCATCTGTGGAAAGTCTAGGATTTTTCCTTGTTTCGGAGCAGGTGTTTATTTTTTAAACTACATTAATTTTATTTGGGTCTTGTAGTACTAGTGTGGTATGTGTCCCACCTCAAAATGCCTGGAGTCATATCAATTATATTTAAAGAGAATTTGGAGGGGTGGGGCTGGTTTGAAGGTCATATGAGTATCCCAAGCATTGTTTCCTATCCTTCATTCTGCTAAAAGTCTTGCAGCCCCCAAATTATTACGAAGTAAGAGGATTGCTCCAGTTACAAAACAGCAACGTAAAACAAGACATTGCACAGAATCAATATTTAATACTGCTGTTAGTAGGCTACGCTTAATGTACCATAATTAATTTTAGCCTCAAGTACTGCAAGGATGATGCACAAACAGGTTACTAATAGTAGGGTGACTCCCTAGCAAGAAATGGCTGAAAGATAATTAGGAAAGGAAGCAAAAGAAACCAAAGTCGGCCTACATACTGGTTGAAGTCAGTCGGTTGGTTCATTTGGCCATTTCAAGTCCTTGTAAAAGGCACCTTTGCAGCTTCTGATCTGATAATAACGCTCAAGTTCTAAGCCTGGAACTGAAGACCTCCAGCCGATAAACCCTTGGGTTGTTTGTGGAACAGGCGGAGATGGAACAATCTGGAAGTGGGGACCACTTGTTTTATTTATTGATTTAGGCTCTTGCATCCTGTTTTTCTATCAATCAATCAAACTAGCTAACCCAAACATGACCCAAAGATGTTTGCTCACGAGGCAACTGGACTTTCTTGTTTTTCTTTGACGATGTTTCGCTTCTCATCCAATAAGTTTCTTCAGCTCTGAAGATGAAGAAGCTTCTTGGATGAGAAGCGAAACATCATCAAAGAAAAACAAGAAAGTCCAGTTGCCTTGTGAGAAAGAATCTTTGGGTTAACTATGACCTGGATGGTTGAGAATCTCCCTAGACATACCCAAACATAAATTAAAAGGAGCAAATATAATCATTATAATGAAAAATTACCATTGGATCTGGTGTACCCATATTATGCCCTGTCACTGAAGGTGGCAAAGAAAATTACTACAGGTAGACTTATGACAGTTCATTTACTGACTGTTCAAAGTTACAACAGCACTGGAAAATGTGACTTATGACCATTTTTTGCACTTACAGCCATTGCAGCATTCCCATAGACACGTGATCAAAATTTGGATGCTGGACAACTGGTCCATATTTATGACCATTGCAATGTCCCAGGGTCATGTGATCCCCTTTTGCCACCTTCTGACAAGCAAAGTTAATGGGGAAGCGAGATTCTCTTAACAACCATGTAAACTAAGTTAACAACTACAGTGATTTACTTAACAACTATGGCAAGAAAGGTCATAAAATGGGACAAAATTCACTTAACAACTGTCTCACTTAACAACAGAAAATTTGGGCTCAATTATGGTTGTATGTTGAGGACCACCTGTAGTCTGCAATGTCTTGCTTAAAGAAAGAAGACTTGTACCTTTTTTATGTATGCACCAAGTTCAAAATTATGACGGATCCCTCAAAAGGGACTCATTACCTGGTTTCAAAGTTCCAATGTTGCAATCACATGACTGCATTTTGGGCAATTGGCAATTGGCCAGTTTTTATGGCTGTTTGAGGTGCCCTGTGGTATCAGATGCAAATCATCAGCAGTATTTGTTGAGTTTAAAGCACAGAAGAGTTTATTATTGCTACCTATACACAAGAATCTACTTAAATAATGGTCAAAGTGATAAATAAGGGTCAATGGAAACCAAGAGGACTAGACTTGGATGTCATCTGGCAACGCAATGAGTCTAAATTGATGACACATTTAACTCTGCCCTCCAGCTCAGCCTGCTCTTTTCCTACATGTGGCCATGTGACCATGACTTATGATGGTTTTCTTAGAAACTAGTGTTTTTTCTAACAAAACCCAGAGAACAATGGGTTTGCTTAACAACTGCAGTGTTTTCTTACTGATTGCCATATTTGCTTAACAACTGCAGTGTTCGCTTAGTGACTGCCCTCTTTGCTTAACAACTGACAGAAAAAGGTAATAAAAAATGGCTCCAGTCAAATGGTGACTCACTTTATGACCATCACAACTAATGACTGTAATTGCCAGGCTCACAACACCCACATCATTGTTGAATGTATTTTAATTACTAAGTTAATTATTAAACCCCCACTTTTTATTATGATTATTTTATTTTGCATTTGTTCAAGACCTATACTGAGTTAGCTTGACAGAACTGGTTGTGCCACTTGCTGGTTGAAAAGTTTTAAGTAATAAAATATTAAAAGATTCAGCTCTGTAACTTTAGGAATAGAGGACTGAATCTCACCGTGGGAATCAAAGATGAGAATGTTGAAATGTTAAAAATGTTGTGGTGGGCTGTATTTTTAACCATATTGATTATGGTCAGTTTACCCAGCATTGCTCTTTGGAGTATTTATTTATTTATATATTTTTGTTTTGCCTGCATGTTAGAAATAATTGATTTTTCAATAAAGGTCTAAGTGATTTTTTTTATAAATCTTAGTTGTCAGCATTCAAGACCACATTTAATTAAGTAGGTCAGCAGCATTTTGTCAGACTCACAAAAATATATAGCTAAAAATCCCTCTGCATGTGCTCTTGGGTCTCTGCTTGAATCTATTTCCTTTCCTCCAAAAGAAATTGAATGGTGACAGAATATATATTAGGGCTGTGTGCACCTAAAAGTTGTTAGGAGGAAGCCCTTCAAACTTCTCTGCCATTCTTTTCTTGACTTCTGCATGAACCTAGGGGAAAAAAATGTTGCTATGGATAACGTGGCTCTTAAAACAACAGCATTTTTTCATTAGATGCACAGGGAAAAAAATGCAGATTTTTTTTCCCAATGACATATTCTGCGAAAGTATAAAATAGCACCAGAAGTTCTTGCTTGATAGGCAAATGAAATCTGATTAGACTTGATGGCAAAGAAAGGCAGATGGGGCTGCTGAAACAAAGAAAACGAAAACATAGAAGATAAATGGACAGAAAGCAAAGAGAGTGCAGGAAATCCTCGACTTACAAACACAATTAAGACCAGACTTTCTGTTGCCAAGCAAGTCAGTTGCTAATTGAGTCATGGCCAATTTTATGATCTTTTTTTTGCCATGGTTGTTAAGTGAATCACTGCAGTTGTTAAGTGAATCATGTAGTTAATCCAGCTTGCCCTATTGACTTTGCTTGACAAGCTGGCTGGGAAGATTGTAAATGGAGATCACATGACCTTGGGACAGTGCAACCATCATAAATGCATAACGGTTGTCAAGCACCTAAATTTTGACCCCATCACCACGGGGATGCTGCGATGGTTAAAAGTGAGGGGACCATTTGTAAGTCACCTTTTTTCATACTACTGTAACTTCAAACAGTCGCTAAAAGAATGGTCATAAGTTGAGGACTACCTGTAACTTGGAAGGTGTTGTTGATTCTCAGGGTGGACCCCTGCACAGAGCAGGTTAACATTTGTTTCTAGTTTCACTGATTTATATTTAAAAATAAAGATATTAAAAGGGTTAATTTTGCACAGAGCTATCATAGCTGGATTGCAAAACTACAGCTGGCCAGTAGATCATAGAACAAAGTTAGAATTTTCTGGATGTCTTTCTCATCCTGATATAGCTCCCAGATCTCATTATGGGACTTTGAGTTTCCTAAGAAGGCGACATTTCCCATTTTAATAAGAGGAAAATTAAGTTCTGACGTTCACTGAAGGCTTGCATATAAATCTCAGCAACTATGTGGCAACTATGGGATCACATTCTAAAAAAGAAAGAAGAGGAGGGGTGTTTGGTTTACTGCCACTATCTCCAGATACAGTAAAGTTGCAGTCCTAATTTCTTTATGATTGGGGAAGACTCTATTGAATAGAGATAGGGATAGAGATAGAATAGAGAACAGGGACAGAATCAAGATCCTGTGAACTATCAGTACCACTTTACAAAGCCTTAGAAAGACCACACTTGGAATACTGCATCCGGTTTTGATCACCACATTATAAAAAAGGTGTCGAGACTTTGGAAAGAGTGCAGAAAAGAGCAACAGAGAGGATCAGTGGATAGGTAGCTAAAACATATAAAGAACGGTGGCTGGAATTGGGTATGTTTAGTCTAGTGAAAAGAAAGGCGAGGGGTGACATGATAGCAGTGTTTCAATATTAGAAGAGCTGCCACAAAGAAGAGGGGGGGTGGGTCAATCTATTTTCCAAAGCACCAGAAGGCATGACAAGAAGCAACCGATGGAAACTAATCAAAGAGAGAAGCAACCTGGAACTAAGGAGAAATTTCCTGACAGTTAGAACAATTAAATCATTGGAATGACTTGCCTCCAGAGGTTATGTGTGCTTCAACAATGGAGGTTTTTAAGGAGAGACTGGACAACTATTTGTCTGAAATGGTATAGGGTCTCCTGCTTGAGCAGGGGGTTGGACTAGAAGACCTCCAAGGCCCTTTCCAACTCTGTTATTCTGAATCTTCAAGATTTCCTTCTCCATAGATGTCAATTAGACAGCAGTCATATGGCACTCGGATGCTATCACAGAACACCAAAAGTAGAGAGAAAAAAATGCTCCAGCAGGTAAAGACGAAATTTAATATGAAATTCCTTTGATGCCTCCTTCTCAGGCTCTAGGACTGGCTATTCAGACAAAAATATCAGCACTGGGAAGAATCCATCAGGGTCTTTGGGGGGTGGGTGAGTTTGTGAATCTGAAAGAGAGCTAAGCATACCAACATTTTACCATGCCCCCAGTGTGGGGAGAAATGTAGGTCATGTACTGCAGCAAGCTGAATTAATTCCTGAGCAGTGGGAGAGAATTAAAAATAATAATGGCAGGGAAGGCAATGCACATTATTCCACCCTCAATTTTATCCTGCCAATCAAATAATGAGGGAGTGCTGAATTTATCGGATTGCTCTGAAAAGGCAGCCGGACTGCTCTGCTCTCTCTCTCTAAGGCTGAATATCCGGTGTCAGCCTTGTTCATATTTAAATGCATAAGAACTCCTAAATATCCTTAAACTCAACATGTTCACGTCTGGCTTTCCCCATATTTGTGTTCCCATCAGTCCAGTTGTGCCTAATTTCAACTTCCCCCAGTTTGGGGAAGTCTAACACATTTGGAAACCATTGTTGCTTTATCATATGAAGAAAGAATGGATTCAGGAGCAGGCAGACTGTATCCAGGTGGTTCCAATTTAGGAGCTAACTATACTAGAAAGATCCACCACAATTAAAGACAACAGTTTCACATTCGGTATAATCCATTTGGCATAATCTTAAATTCACCATCCCTCTTTCTGCTCCTTGTGAGAAGCAGGAGGATATCCTTGAACCACCTGGAACTGTACACTTAGAGTAACATCAACTTGTTTACCAGCTATATTTGAGGGATGACTCACAATTGACCTATACAGTGGACATTTAAACTCAACAGCAGCAATGGAAGTTAGTAGATGCAAGAAAAATATTATGTTCTCTTCAAATCCCAACAGATGTGACATGAAAGGCAATGGGAGCATTCCCATAATATGCTTAACTCAGTCAGCCACTAACCCAGTCAAACTTAGGTAGAAGCAGTGGAGGGATTCAAATATGTGAACAACTGGTTCTCTGTGTGGACGCTGCTTCCGGAAATCCATTGTGGGCCTGGGCAACAAAAAATTAGCTACCAGTTCTGCCGAAGTGGTGCGAGCTGGCTGAATCCCATCACTGGGTAAAAGATTGCCGAGAATATATCCACGAATAGTCAGAAGTTGTAAAAGCAAAAAGCAGAGCTGTTTAACTCATTCTTTGCATCAGTCTGTCACGCAAAAAGAAAATGTAGCCCAACCTACCAAAAACATAAGTATAAAAGACAGACTAGAAATAAAAATTAAAATAAGAAAGAAAATTGTAAGAGAACACCTGTCTGATCATGATGAATATAAATCATTGGGACCTGACGGATTACAGTATATCCCAGAGTTCTGGAGGAAGTGGCACATGTTATCTCAGAACTATCTTTAAACCATATCTTTAAAAAATTCTGGAGCACTATGGAATTACCAGAAGATTGGAAAAGAGCTAACATGATTCCCATCTTAAAAAGAGAGAGAGAGAGGAAAAAAACCCAGACCAACCAGCCTAACATTAATACCTGGGAAGATATTGGGAAAAATAATTAAAAAACAGATCTGTGAACATCTAGAAACAAATAAAGTTATAACTAATAGCCAGCAAGGATTTATTAAAAACAAATCATGCCAAACCAATCTTATTTCATTCGTTGACAAAGTGACTAAATTAGTAAACCAGTGAAATGCTATGGACATAGTATACTTAGACTTCAGCAAAGCATTCAACAAAGTGGACCCCAACCTACAGTACGTCTTGGTAAACTAGAAAAATGTGGAATAGACAACATCACCACCAGATGGATTTGTAACTGGCTGACATACTGTACTCAATGAGTAGTCCTTAATGGTATTACATCTACATGGAGGGAAGTAATCAGCAGGGTACCACAAAGTTCCGTCTTAGGCCCAGACTCTTCAATATCTTCATAAATGACTTAGATGAGGGAATTGAAGGGGAACTCATCAAATTTGCAGATGACACTAAGGTGGTAGGAACACCCCAGACGACAAGCTCAGGATTCAAAAAGATCATGACAGACTTGAAAAATGGGTCCTGTCCAACAACATGAAATTTAATGTGGAGAAAAGCAAGGTTTTACACCTAGCCAGGAAAAACCAAAGGTAAAAGTACAGATTAGGTAAAACCTGGCTCAAAAATAGTAATTGTGAGAGGGACCTTGGAGTCCTAGTGGACTATCATTTAAACATCAGCCAGCAGTGTGCAGCAGTAGCCAAAAAGGCCAATATAGTCCTTGGTTGTATAAACAGAGGCATAGAATCAAAATCACATGAAGTATTAGTACTGCTTTATAAAGTCTTAGTCAGACTACACTTGGAATACTGCATCCAGTTTTGGTCATCACATTACAAAAAAGATGTTGAGACTTTGGAAAGAGTGTAGAAAATAGCAACAAAGATGAATAGGGAGCTGGAGGCTAAAACATATGAAGAACGTTTGCAGGAATTGGGTATGGCCACTTTAGAGAGAAGAAGGACTAAGAGTGACATGATAGCAGTATTCCAGTATTTGAGGGGCTGCCACAAAGAAGACAGGGTGAACTTATTTTCCAAAGCACCAGAAGGCAAGACAAGAAACAATGGATAGAAACTAATCAGGGAGAAAAATAACCTGGAATTAAAGAGAAACTTCCTAACAGTGAGGACAATTAACCATTGGAACATCTTGCTGTCAGAAGTTGTGGGTGCTTCATCACCGGAGGCTTTTAACAAAAGCCTGGACAGCACCTTTCTGAAATGGTATAGGGTTTCCTGATTGAGTAGGGGGTTGGACTAGAAGACCTCCAAGGACCCTTATGGCTCTATTCTAATTGAAAGTTATAACGGTGACATGAAAGTGCTTCAACTTCCTAGCAGATTGACAAATTTCAATTAGGAAACTGCAGACATTTTAGACCAAGGGTGTCCAACCCTGGCAACTTTAAGACTTGTGGACTTCTGAGCCAGCTGAGGAATTCTGGAAGTTGAAGTCCACAAGTCTTAAAGTTGCCAAAGTTGGATATCCCTGTTTTGAACTAAGCCAGATCCAACAATGCAAGAGAATTCCTTGGCACTCGGACAAATCAGCCATTAGCAGGCAAGCTGAGATAAGCTTCATTTGCAGCCCATTGAAAAAAGGAATCAGCCAAAGGTCAAAGAAAGGGACAAAGAGCTCCAAGCATCTCTTTCCTCAACACATGACTATTAATTAACCACCAGCTCAATAGGAAGCAGCACCAGACAAACAGCAGCAATCAAGGAAGAAACAATACCCCATTCACGCTGGAATAAATGAAGAAACAATACTTCATTCAGAGAGCAATCAATGAAGAAACAATCTCCCAATCAACAATGGTAGGACAAACGCTGCATATAAACAGCCGGCCAATTACTCCTGTCCCAGGCATGATGATCTTTACCTCCTCACTTTCTGCAAAAAACTTCTAACATCCCACATCCCAGTATTTCTCAAACTGTGGCTTGGGATCTCTCAGGAGTTCAGGTCCACTTAGAGGCTCTTTGCACATTGTTTTAATTCTAGACATGTAAACGTCACTCCACGTTTTGCTCCCTGTTTTGCCTTTAAATGGTTCCACAGAGAACAATTGCAAAGTTTGAGAACTCCACTTATATACGGGTAGTTCTGTAGGACCACAAATGGGACCAGAATTTCCATTGCTGAGCAAGGCAGTTGTTAAGTGAATCACACCCACTTTTATGATCTTTTTGCCACAGTTGTTAAGTGAATCATGGGGTTGTTAAACGAATCCAGCTTCACCCATTGACTATGTCAGTCGAAGGTTGCATATGGCACATGGCAACTGCTGCAAACTTCAGAATACATGCCAGTGGCCAAGTGCCCAAATCCTGATCAGGTGACCATGGGGATGCTGTAATGGTCATAAGTGCGAGGACTGGTCACATTTTTCAGTGCCCTTGTAACTCTGATCAACAAATTAATGGTTGTAAGTTGAGAACCACCTTTGTACATTTTAATGTCTCATTATTAAGACAAGGAATTATAATATTTTGGGCACATTGTGCAAAAGCTCTCTGTAGAAGCATATAAAGCTGGAAAAAGTAGGGAAAGAGAAGACGAAGCTGACCAATAGCTAAAAGGATAAACATGATTACAGTCACAATGGGTGCATCACTCGAAGACCTGAAGGACCAGGCTAGAGACAGATCATCCAGGAGAAGTTTTCTCTAACTTTCCATTTATTATATTCATTGTGACTTCTAAGGATGCTTTTTGCACTCGTCATTAGTTTGTTCTTCTTTCTATCTTTTGTTGTTGTTGTTGTCACTAAGTCATGTCTAATTCTTCGGGGAGAGGCTCCCCTGTCTCCCAGAGTCTGCCCAGACTCTTGCCTACTGTGTCGATACTATCCAATCATCTCATCATTTGCCGTCCCCTTCTCCTTTTGCCTAGAATCTTTCCCAACATCAGGGTTTTTTCCCCAATGAGTTCTCTCTTCTCATTTGGTGGCCTAAGTATTTGAGCTTCAGCTATCTGTCCTTCCAAAGAACAGTCAAGGTTGATTTTCTTTAGGATTGGCTGATTTGATCTTCTTGCAGGCTAAGTCTTCTCCAACACCATAATTGGAAAGCATCAATTCTTCAGAGCTCAGCCTTCCTTATGGCCCAACTCTCACAGTCATTCATTGTTATTGGGGAAAACCATAGCTTTGACTCTACAGACCTTTGCCGACAAGGTGATGTCTCTGCTTTTTAATATGCTGTCTAGGTTTTCCATAGCTTTCTTCCCAAGACACTAGTATCTTTTGATTTCAGCCATCATCTGCAAGGATCTAAAATCTGCCACTGCTTCCATTTCTTCCCCTTCTATTTGCCATGAAGTGGGACTGGATGCCATGATCTTATTTGTTTTTCAACTTACTTTGAGTTTTAGGCCAGTTTTTCTGTTCTCCTCTTTCACCCTCATCTTTAGTTCTCTTTAGTTCCTTTTACTTTCTACCATTAGTGGTATCATCTGCATATCTGAGGTTATTTTGCTATTTTGGTTTTTGTAAATAAATAAATATTTCCCATTCAAACAAATATAAAATCCTTCCTTCAACACATCAGGACAATTAGTTACAGTGATATGGAAGCAAGGGCCCCATATGAGAATGAAGCTCTTTGTTGATAGATAGGAAACATTAAAGCTCTTCTACAAAACAAAGGTTTATTTCTTTGGGGGTAAGAGGAAATTAATGAGTTCTAAGAACAGAAACAAGGAAGATTATTAATTAAGATGACTTCAGCATGAAAAATAATTAATGCAGCCTAAAGGCTTTCCCCAACTGCCGTGTAAAAGGGCTATCCACCTATTCTTGAACTGGCAGAAAACGATATGACCATGAAATTGGCTATCCTGATTGCTGATCCTTATCCTGCTTCTAGTGTGTCTATTGTGACCTACTGCTAATGGAGCTGTCCTGATTTCGTGTGCAATACATGATAAGGAAAATAATTGTTTGATTTCCTCCAGCTTTGCTGCCCCTCTCTCTTCTGCACTTCACCAGTTTGCAAGAAAACACCTGCCAATTGTACTGTTCCACCAGAGATGGGGTTCATCTGCTTGCAATATTCTGATCATCGGTTTAGGTGTCCTTATTCCAATATCACATGCTGTTATAACCCAAGCTAAGTGAGTTAAAAAGAAAAACACAGAGATAAACATCATTAAGAGACCCATGTCATGAGCAGCAGTATTATTTATGCCTTGTCTGTCCTATCTTGACAACAAAGTCTCATTTCCTGATTCTTCCATTTTCTGCCTAGACGCATTGTAAGGGAGCATTCTGTCCATCTCAGTGCTATTTCTGTTGGATACAGTGTAATAGAGTGGGAAGGGACCTTGGAGATCTTCTGGTCCAACCCCCTGTTCAGTATATACCATTTCGGACAAATGGATGTCCAATCTCTTCTTAAAAAACTTCTGGAGGCAAGTTGTTCCACTTATTGATTGTTCTAAATGTCAGGAAATTCTCTCCTTGTGTTCTGTACCAGCCTGCTACCGGCCTTGCAGAAAGGCAACCCCTGTACAAACGGCAGAGGCTGGAAAGCGTCTGAGGCTGGAAAACGTCTGCCAAGTTTAATACACAAACAAACAACAGAACAAGAAACAAGATACCAGAACTTTGATCCTCAAACGGAGCGGTTGCTTTCAGCAACCAGCCCATCCCCAAACACTCCCTTTATTAGAGTTCAGGGCGTGGCCTCCCTGTGCCTCCTTCCGAGGAGTCCCACAGCCTTTCTCTGCTTGCTCCTGCTTGACTGCCTCCTGCGTCGGGCGTCCTTGAACAGGGCCAGCTGTGGGTCATCATCATCTGCACTGTCGGGCTCGCGCAGCTGAGTCTCCACCAAGTAAGAGGGGCCTGGCTGGGGGCTCTGCGAAGCCTCCAAGCCATCATCAGCAAGTTCATCTTCAACACCCTCCTCCTCCCCCTCGTCTGAGTCATCCGAGTCATCCGACCCGGCTGCCGGACCCACAGGCTGACCCTGAATCACAACACCTTGATAGGTTTCCATCCGCTGCTTTTCGTCCTGCCTTCAGGTGCTTTGGAGAATAGGTTGACTCCCTCTTCTTTGTGGCAAGCCCTAAGATATTGGGACACTGCTATCATGTCACCCCAGTCCTTCTTTTCATTAAACTAGGCATGTCCAATTCCTGCAACTGTTCTTCATATGTTTTAGCCTCCAGTCCCCTATATCCTCCCTGCCCATCAAATTATTTCTTTAATGGGATCAGTTACTGTCATATTCTCCATCTCTGTTCTGCTACTGTTACATTAAAAAAATGTTAAAAAGGACCAAAGTTGGAATAACCAGGCACTTTGGTGTAGTGGCTAAAGTTCTGGGCTAGAAACATGGAGGCTACAAGTTGGAATCCTCCTAAACATGAAAGGTGTTAGGTCACCTAACAAGATTGTTATGGGAAAACCAGGGAGTGGGCTTACCATGTAGGTATGCTGCCTTGAGTTGAAAAAAAAGAAAGGAGAGATTAAGTAAATTGAATAACTAACCAAAGACTGCTTCCTTTGGGCAAATCAGTGTTAACTACACTAGATATTGTTCTAGTAGCTTCAGAAAGTTTTATGTCTACATATCTCTCCATCTCTATCTGAACATGTGCCATCAAATCATTGATCACATAGACCTTCTCTATCCTGGTCCTTCAGGTCTTCCAAAAGGGTTCCCAACACTGTTGTACCCTTCCTGGCTCTAATTCAGACCATCCACCTTGCTGCTTTTTATCCTCTTCTCTTTCCTTCCATTTTTCCCAATACTACGGAGTTCTCAAATGTTTGTGCAAAATATGCTGACAAACAGGTAATATAAATTCTTGATTGTGGAGCTTATTTATTTTTCCTCCTGCTTTTGCATGTTTTCCATTTGATTTATTTTGTCTGCTAACAGTGTGTGATGTTTGATGATGTTTAATAGATAAACATCATGCTATATTTTTGCTCTGAGGGGTCCTTGGTGCTCCCTGGTGCTCCCTACGTTAGTTGCTTTCTTGCAGACATTTCATTACCCAACTAGGTAATATCATCAGTGTTCTCCCTTTATTGGTATTTTTTGCTAGCAGAACTGAGTGGTGTATGCAGGGCTTTTTTTCTCATAGAACGCTCAGAACGGAGTTCCGGCAATTGAACTCCTGGCAGTCAGCAGAATTGGCTTGCAATACCGCATTCTAACTGCTGCACCACTACAGCTCCTAAGGATGACTTTAGCCTTTCTCATTCTTGGGGCAGAGGATGAGATGGTGCCAAGCTATCACAGCAGAAATATATTGTCAGGCCATGTTGAGGTGCTAGTGAGCAAAGGCTCTTCCTCAACGGCATGGGCAAACTACGAGGATTTTGTGCTTCATCAATCAAAGACATCTGGAGCGCAACAGCTGGAGAAATATGCCAATCTCTCAATTGTAGTAAACACGAAAGGGGTTAATGGATAATCTAGAGGAGGGTGTGGCAGGAGAAGGAGGCATGCAATAAAGACTGAAGCTCCTTCTTCATCTCAGCCCCCGCTGCTGTGCTTGTTGGGTTGAATTACTTCCATAATGCATGTGGAATGTCCTCTCTCCCATAACACTTTAACATCTGGGGACTTACCCTGCTCAGCAATGCACAGTGAAAGAAAGCAATGTTTCGGTTTGTTCTGTTGCCAAGGCCCTCTTGGCTTTGTTCCTGAGCCAAAGCTGAGAAATGTCTGTGATATCAAGGTGGAGCATATCCCTTTGAAAGGATTGCCTCGTCTTTCTTTTCCTTCTCATGGCCAGGCATGCCACCCACAGAGGGGAACAATGGAGGCAATTATGTCCACGTGCCTCCATGCTGCTCTACATCAGAGGAAGCACAAAAGGGCTAAAGCCTTTTTTGCCTAGACCATCCAGAGGAAGGGATAGATGCAGCTTTTCATGCTCATAAGAGAAAATAAATGACAATTGCAAGCCACAGCTGTTTAAATGGATCATATTGTCCTCCATCTAATCCCCAAATCCATGTGGGTTTTTTTTTTTGTTTAGTTTTTTTGATGAGCAAGCTATTTCTTGTAAACGATACCCTGAAAAGCTGAGGTCCAGACCCTTTTATTTACAGACTGCCAGTGCACATGTTGTGCCAAGAAGCAAACTGCGGATGCAATGAAGGGCAACGAATGAAAGCATGTTTCCTATACTTTTGGGAAACATGAATGTGCCTGCAGGCCTGTTTTCTGGTCTCTGGAAATCCCTAATTGTAAACATGGTGGTGCAATAAAACAGGGTAAATCTCCACAGATAGAAAACCGTTTTGCTTGATCCTGGGGAGCTGCTCCTAAGAAAACCTAATGGGATTCCTTTAGTTTATAAAATGTACATTCTCTATTCATCAAGTGCCGTAATAAAAATTGTAATAAATCTAGATTGGTCTTTCCCCAAATGGTGGTCTCCCAGGGTGCAGCTCCCAGAATTTTGAGGTAATATGTTCAAAAACTTTTGCCATTCTGTCTAAAACCCACGCTAACTAGAAATTCTGGAAGTCAGAATCCAACACATCTGGAAGGTGTTGGAAATGCTGGTCTATTGTAATGGAATCTTAAAGTGAGGAATGCTTGAAAGCCTGAAACAAAAAGATTTTGTTGTTCCTTTTCTATTACTTTCTCTAGTTTGTGCTCCTATTAGTTCTTGCTTGTGGGCAAGTGGTATATTTCTTACAGATTTTCCAATGCACTACTGTTACACTGATGAACTGAACAGTTTGGGGACTCCTGGTTTACACAGATCTGAAAAAAGCAACTGAAACAGACAAGGGCTCCCAACTCTAATCTTTTTCTAACACTGAGGTCAGTAAGCTATGATACACAAAACTTTATGTCTGAGAGTACAATAACTTATTTGCATCATCTAAAGTTGTGCAATGAAATCTCCAATAATCAGAGCATCCAAAGGCATCAATCTCGAGTGTCTTAAATTTGTTCTTAGCATCTGAACCTTTGCTTCAAACTTTCGATGGCCTCTGAAACAGTAAGTCCTGTTTTTTTTTCTTTCCAGAAGTGCTGTCACTTGAAACTGCTTCACAAATAGCTAACCTTAATATATTTTTCCACTGGTGTCACAGGTCGGATCTGTAAGTGTTCTGGAAGCGGGATCTTCGGCTTAGCAAGTTGTTTCTTTTCATCTTTTACCAACTTAAAAAAAATAGAAAAATGTAATAAAATAAATTGACACTTCAGGCTGAGTCATGCATTGTGATAACATAATAGTTCATATCCATCTAGATATTTATATTCTATTTGAGCAGTACCTGAAGACCTTCTGCTTGGCCTCTGACACTATTCAAGGCTATTTATTACGTACCTTTGGATGCTGTTAAAATTCATCTTTCATATGGAAAATCACTTCTCATTTTAAAGCTAGCAACAAAATCTGGACGACAGATTTAAATAATGTAATACAGCTTAAGGTAATGTAACTTACACTGCACTGTACACCTTTATAGGTAGTTCTTGACTTACAAACGGTCCCATAGTGACCATTAAAAGTTCTGACAGAGATACCTGGGGGTACTTATGA
Organism: Vipera ursinii; assembly: GCF_947247035.1. NCBI lineage: Eukaryota > Metazoa > Chordata > Lepidosauria > Squamata > Viperidae > Vipera > Vipera ursinii. The sequence goes on from NC_139516.1 coordinate 14,050,702, forward strand.
CCTGGATTTGAAGTTCCAACAGTCACTTCTTCCCATGGTCACATGACTGCATTTCATGTGCTTGGCATCCAGGCCACATTTATAGCAATTTGCAACAGCCCACGATCAAGTGACCCTGTTTTGCAATGTTTTTGCCCAAGCTCTGCATTTACTTCTGGTTTTTGGCCAAACTCCACCCACAGTGAAACACTGATTCACATAATGACCACAGCATGTGTTCACTTAATGACTACAGCAAAAAAGATCATAAACTCAGCTCAGCCATCTGACTGACCTGCTTTGTGACCATCATGAGTTACAACCATGATGGACAGGCTACTGTGTCCGACCCATCGTGACCCCATGGACAATGTTCCTCCAGGCCTTCCTGTCCTCTACCTCCTTCTGGAGTCCATTTAAGCTCACGCCTACTGCTTCAGTGACTCCATCCAGCCACCTCATTCTCTGTTGTCCCCTTCTTCTATTGCCCTCAATCTTTCCCAGCATTAGGCTCTTCTCCAGTGAGTCGTTCCTTCTCATTAGGTGGCCAAAGTATTTGAGTTTCAACTTCAGGATCTGGCCTTCTAAAGAGCAGTCAGGGTTGATTTCCTCTAGGACTGACCGGTTTGATTGCCTTGCAGTCCAAGGGACTCGCAGGAGTCTTCTCCAGCACCATAGTTCAAAGGCCTCAATTCTTTGGTGCTCAGCCTTTCTTATGGTCTAACTTTTACTGCCATACGTTGCAACTGGGAAGACCATAGCCTTGACTATATGCACTTTTATTGGCAGGGTGATGTCTCTGCTTTTTAGTGTGCTGTCTAGATTTGCCATGGCTTTCCTCCTGAGGATTACCTCTACTCATCTTTCAGTGGGATTTTCTCCCAGGGAATTGAGAATAAGATTACAGCTAGCAGACGGAGACATATGATTGGTTTCATGCTATGGCAACCCAGCCAGTGATATCCGCAGGGGGCCTAACAGCATCAAAATGTCAGAAGCAGCCAGAGTAATCAAAGCCCACTTCTTTTTAATTTGTGCATTGCATGTTAAAAGCTGTACATCTTTTTTTAAAAATAATCTTTTATTAATTATTTACATTAAAAATGACAACAAATAGTACAAAGGGAAGAAACAAAATAAACCGAGAGTTATATCTACTCTCCTATTAACAAAAAATATAACATCCCAGCTAAATTTTCCAATGACTAGAGTAACCTTATCATTTAAGAAACTACCATTACCTCTCCAAAATGGACTGTTCCCTTATCTTGTCCGGTGCGCTCTTTGGTTGTTATTTCCTGAGTTACTTCCTCTTGGCTTTTACTTTCGTTGTCACCCTCGCTCTCCTGGTTGCTAGGATTAATATAGACCTCTGAAAAGTCTTGTGCTTCTTGTATAGTTTCTAATCGTAACCTCTGCTCTTGCCAAGTAAAGGTCAGGCCTTCGGGTAGTAGCCAACGATAGCGTATCCCTTGTTTCTTTAGCCATGTTGTAAGAAAACCATATTTCCTCCAGGTGTCTCGTACCCATTTCGAGAGTTGAGGTAGAACTGTTAGTCGATTGTCTTTATAGGTAAAAGCTTGGTCTCTCATTTTCCGAAATACTTTGTCCCTCAGTGACGTCCTGGCGAATCGAACATGAATCTCTCTTGGGAGGTTATTACGTTGAGTGTAGCTAGTATATACTCGAAAGACATCATCGATATCCCTTGAAACATCTCCACGGTCCCTTCCAGTAATTTCTGCCACAATCTCCCCCATCAATATGTCCAGATGCTCGTCTTTCTCCTCGGGGACATTCTGGAACCGTAAAAAATAACCAGAGCGGTCCATTTCAAGGAAGATGATCTCTTCCTCGATTTTTTAATTAGCCAATGCATGTCGAAGTTCAAGTTGCTCCATTTTGCAGATCACTTTCTTGGTCTTCGTCTCAGTAGCTTGAATCCATTCCTCCTGATTAGATAGGATATTTTGGACTTCCTCGAATTTTGTGTGAAACTGCCATGTTTCATTGGTTAGCGTTTCAACCTTTTTATTTAGTTTTTCAAGAGACTTTGACGTTGACTCTTGATTCTTGATCAGCATCTCTTGTATAGCCTGGAGAATATCTTGCATATTCTGTGACAAAATCACAAGTTTACCAGGAGTAGTCATATCCTCTAACGATCGTCGTGGTGCCGTGGAAGTAGTAGCTGGAGATGGGACTAAGGAAGTCATAGGTACCTTCTTCTTCAAAGTGGTAGTCATAGTAGCCATTTTGAATATTCCTAAAGAGTCTCTAGTCTCTAGTCACTAGATGGCAATAGACACCAGCTCCTCCAATTCATCTTACACACAAAGCAAACTCAAAAATGACAGCTCATGCAATGGTGTCCTACGGAGCAGGGAACATTAAAGTCAAAGTCACCAATCTTAAGGTAGGAGTAAAACCCAATTGCCAAGATCCCTCTTAGTCCGAAGATGGTATTATTCTTAAACTGCCACACTGTCTCTCTGCCACTTCATTCTATGTGGGCTTCGGGATTGGAAGATAGTTAAACTCCACCACCTTGTCAGTTTGGCTTGAGTCAAGACTCCGAATATCAGCGCAATTTTACATTTAAGCTGGAATGAGTAAGGCTTCCTCGCAGTATAGCAGTAGCCTCAGGAGGCCATAACAGGCACCTGCTCACCACTCCGGCACTGGGAAGGTTCTTCAGCGTCTTCGTGCAGATTGCACTTTCGGCACAGAGCTGGAAAGCTCCCCTCCTTTCTGCCGAGTTTTCCCACTTGGCGGCGGCTTCGAAGAAGCTTCAATGAAGCCACCAGGCTACTGGTAGCTACTGCTCGACCTCCGCCGCCATTTTTTCGAGAGCCCCCAAAGCTGTACATCTTTCATTGACTGCTTGATTTCATATTTTGACACTGTTGATGCTTTCCCTAGGAATGTCCCTGATCCCAGCACTAGCAGTTGGTAGGTTATGGTTTATGATACTATGCATTGTGAATTTTGGATTATTCCATAAAATATGGCTAAGCTAGTACAAAATGGAAGCCTCATTGTTAAATATCTGACAGACTTAGATATTATTATATACTTAAGTATTTAGATACTTAACACCTCCAAAATAAGACTTGTAATGGGCTTAGATTTAAAGCCACAGCCTCTACCCCAAATACTATACCTCCTCTTATTACGCAGAAAAACTAAAAGTAAAGGTTTCCCCTGTCCAGTTGTGTCCAACTCTAGTGGGCAGGGCTCATCTCCATTTCCTAGCTGAGGGAGCCAGCCTTGTATGAAGATGCTTCCATGGTCATGTGGCTAGCATGACTCTAGGTCGAGGCTCACAGAATGCTGTTAGCATGGTCAAATATTTTATACCGAATTTAGAAGCAATTCTTAGACAAAGCAAAAAACTTAGGCCTGGGGAATTCTGGAAGCTGGAATCCACAATAACTAGAATTGATTGAGAAGGACGATATACTCAGCTGAGCAATATTTTCCCTTGCTTTAGGGACATATCTTCCAAGTGGTACATGACATTGTGGGAGGACAGCATGTTAGTCAAAGATAGCCCAATCTCAGAAGGATTCTACATTTTCCAGCTGTCAAGTTCCAAGCCCAAGAAAGACATGTTGCCTTTCTTCTAAGCAGATTTCTTTACTGTTCCTTACCTGTAAATTAAACTATTTGCACTATAAAACATATACTCTGAGAACTATTAGGGAGAAGTCATCTTCACTTCTTTTCTCTCACACAAACTATATAAATTGTCTCTTCCTCCTCTGGAACATCCCCTCCTTCCTGGGAATCTGGATAACATTCCATCCCACTAACAGATGTTGCTAAAATTTATTGTTAGTTTATTAACAGCATTTATCAGTCTGAAATGCTCCTATCAGGCTCCTTTTTTTAAAAAAAATAAGTTTTTATTGATTTTTTAATATTACGTCTACATATTTGAAAAGCAACGTAGCGGCTGAGTTACAATAATTCAATTACATACCAATATCATTAGTACAAATCTCAAACTATTACAATAAGTATTTCCTCTCTTTCCCCCTTAATATATACTGTCTCGTATTTAGATGAATACAATTCTTATTCTATCAATCAAATAAAAAATAACTTTCTGACATTTATCAATAGTTTTTAGTTTATATATATCTTAATTGCTTTAACATTCAATCTTTTAGACAATCAGTGACCTAATAATTTTTCCCAATTTTAATTTCTCATTAATATTTAAATTTAATGTTTAATATTTATGATTTCCAAATTTTGCATGACCCCATTTCCTTTATCACAACTCCTCACAAGATCTAATGTTCAGGATACACATTTTATCTATATAAGGTTCTCACCATCTGTATCAACAAATTAATAATACAATATAATATTCTTATTTTCTAATAATTTTCAAATATTTTAAATTTAATAACCAAAATTTCTTTTATTTCAGTGTTTAATACTTTCTCTCTCTTTCTCTTTATATCTACTATCTGATATTTAAACTAAATTTTTCTTTTTCTTACCACTACATAGAGACCTATTTATTACATTCATCAATAAGATTTTAGCTTATATATATTTTAATCATCCTTACGTGACCCTTATACACAAATCAATATTTAAATTTAACTGTCAGTAATTATACTTCTAAATTTTACATGACCAAAATTTCTTTATTTCAATTCATAACAGTATCTTATATTCAAAATACACATATCTATTTAAGTATATTCTATTTTAATTCTCATAAGTAGATCCAAACCCCATTCTTCTTCAGTCTTATTCTAGCTTCTTTGTTTGCCAAATTGTTTCCCATGGCCGTGCTTTTGGATCATCAAGCAAATCTCCTTGTATTGTTATACTGTATCTATTATTTGACGTTGCGAAAACCATCCAGTTGCCATTTTTTTGAAAGGACTAGCAGGTCCAGCAAGTCTTCTCTTTATTTTTCCATCTCGACGTAATTGTCCTGAACTGTTTGTCTTCTCTTCCATCTGTTTTTCTTTCTGATCCTCAGGTTCCTTCTGATTTGTATAAGAAATCTTTTCCTTTTTCCATATTGTCAGTTTCTTTTCTGGATTTTCCATTATCTGTATTTATTGAGTAGTTAAATCTTCTGTCATAGTATTTAATTGTTCCACTTTTTCTGTTGTATGCTGTATAGATGATTCTTTAGTTATAGTCATAGTTTGAGATTGCATATCTGGACTGCCTTCTTGTTTTTTTTTTCCTGTAGCTTCTTATTTCTTCACCAGCTGTAAGAAGATTTTGAAGAATTGCTTTCAACATAACAAAAAATTGTTACTGATCTTCTTCCATAGGAAAACTCTGTTCCTGGTTTTCTTCCATGATAGTATATTAGACTAAAAGCTTAACAGTCAGGAAATCCACTAGATAAAAAGGACAGCTGAGCTTTTCACAGCTGAAGTTTCAAGGTTGCATGTATCTTATCTACTTTCTGGGCTGTCAGCCAAGTCTCTTTTAGACAATAGCAGGTTGAAATATCAAGTTTAGCCACAAGGTGTTGCCCCAAAGTTATTTTGATCTTTTCAGTTTTACTTCAGTTTTAAAAGGGAAAACCCAGATCTTCGGTAAAAATAAAAAAATAAAAAATAAAGAATAGAGAGCCTTTTAGTCCACCAATTTTAGGAAATAGAATTCCGATTAGGATCCAATTATTTTTTCAACATTTTAAACTCCCCTGGGTAGTCAGTCACCGCTGTTTCTAGAGGGAGGGCTAAAATCTCCCTTCCCTCTCCATAGGGGGAAAAATACTTTAGCAGTTCATGCAGGTACAGAAAATAGTTAGGATTTAAGAGAGGTAGATCTCACCCAGTCTCTTTAAAGTTGTCTGATGGTAGGTGTGACTTCGGCTGTCTGCAGCCTTGTGACAAGCCATATTTCTATGGCCGGTCTTTCGTCTGCTGGTTTGAAGGATTTCGCCAGCTCTAGTGGGAGAGCTACCACTCTCCTGTGATCCAGCAATGGCCCCTCCTTGCTGGTTGCCTCTACAGGGTGACTTTTGACCCTTTTCAGGGTCCCCCAGCAGTGCGAAACTGGATGGGGAAGATGGAGCTCGTCTTCCAGGTGTCAATGGTGGCTGCACGGCAAACCAGAAGTCATCCAGGCTCCTTTTGATGTTCAGTAATATACAGATATAGCTAGGATTGGCATACAAAGTGACTAGTCTTATCGCTCAAGTCATGCAGTTAAATCCCACACCTCCCTTTTATTTTCTTGCAGAACAAATTATTTCCATTGATAATTAATTGCCCCAACCATCTTGAGGCAGTTTGCTAAGTCTGTGAGAGAGTACTCCTTAAAAAAAAATGCAATAACATCCTATCCCATTCTTCTAGTGTACAGGTGTCAAACTTGCAACTTCACGTGACGTGTTGCGATGTATTGTGATTTCCCCCCCCCCATTGCTGGCAATGGGGTGGGCACGGTTTTGGAGTGATGCATCTGGCCCGTGTGCTGGCAGTTTGATGCCCCTGTACCTAGTGTAAGCATCCCAATTGCAGTTCAACACAGGTTATGAAGTATATCCATTTTTCATATATAAATATTGCATAGAAGGAAATGTTACCTCTTCAAGTGGGGTCAACAGAAATCCCCAGCGCTTGGGCCATTTTCGGGCAGCTTCACGCTCTGTTTCAATGTGAGTCTTCCTAATCCAAGAAAAAAAAAGTGTTTGTAAAACTTGACAAAATCACCTAACAAAGCCCTTTACACTGCATCCCTCCAACTTGGACATGTAAAGCCTCAAAATTTATTGGTTTCTAACTTTGAGACTATACTTGCATGCTGTACTGTAGATATCTAGATAGAAGGATCATTTGTGGAAATAATTCTATACTTTTGATAAACGATGTGCAAATTGCTGCAGGCAAACAGATTTCAAGTTTGTTCTATCCTTTAGCAAACTGTGAATCAATGTAAGGTGAAAACTCCCCTCCCAAAGTCCTTGAGAAGAATTTAGTAGATTAAGTCAATTTCCTCATTATTCTCAAAATACATCATTGTGATGGGCGAAGAGACAAGCATATATAGAAAGAAGTCTTGCAAGTTTTATTAAAATACTTTTTCTTTGCCCATGTGTGCCTCATTGCAGCAATTCACAGGTTATTAAATTTAAAGCAGTTGCCTGAAACATTTTGAAGTAAGCGATTAGCAGATTGTAACCTTTTCATCTGAAGTGGGTAAACTTCCTGACCTAGGATCCAATTTGGAGTCACACTTTTGCCTTAAATTTATATCACTTTGCTTGAGAGATGCTGCAAAAGCAGCTTTGATTGCAGTTTGAATAGTATTTTTAGGAAATGCGACATCAGAAGCAAATGTTATTTTGCTTCTCTTTCTCTTGATTCACTTAGAGCAGGGGTGTCAAACTCGCAACGTCACGTGACATGTTGTGACGTATCATCACTTTTTTGCCAATGCCGGCAATGGGGTGGGCGCAGTTTCGTTGTGATGCATCTGGCCGGCAATATGATACCCCTGACTTAGAGCAGTGCTTTTCAAACTTGGCAACTTTAAGAGGTATGGACTTCAACACCCAGAATTCCCCAGCCAGCAGAGTATTTTCTTCTCTCTTTCACGTATGAGAGAGCATGAAGGAAGCTGATAAAATAAATCAATAATTATTATTACTTAATGGTTACTATTCATTACCTAATTTATTGAAGAAATTCTTTCATGTACAGTATTTCAGAGTAGTTTCTTTCCCACCTGCTCCTGATAAAGGATTAGGGTCCAGATGTAAGAAAAACATTTTTTTTAATGCTTAGAGTTACACTCAAGATAGTTCCAACTTAGCAGCCAGATAATGGATTTAGTGGATGGATTTGTGGGATGCATGAGAAAAAGAATCACTGTTTTCCTAGCCTATATTTTTTTCCACAGACAGGATGGATGGTGTTTGCTCATCTTCTGATAGGAACATGCTCCTGAAGTAACAAAGATTGCTTTTAAAAATTAAGCAAAGCCACAAAAATACTGTGGGAGATGACCAGGCTGAGCCTGAGGGTGTGTGTATGTGTGTGTGTGTGTGTGTGTGTGAAATGTGTTCTCAGTCTTGAATCCCTTTGTGCTCACAAGTCCAGCCCACCTTGATTTCTGTTGGCTCTTATCTACCGCCAATTTGGTGTGACCGTTAGTAGTTCAAATTCTTGTAGAGAGCTTTAGCATACAATAAAACCTATATATTTTCCTGCACTTGACAACTACATGATTACATGTATTTTGTACTGTGTACAAGTAGTTCTCAATTTACAACCACTATTCAAACCAGAATTTCTATTTCTAAGTAAGGCAGTTGTTCAATGAGTCACCCCCAATTTTACCACTTTTTTTGCCCTGGTTGTTAAGTGAATCACTGCAGTTGCTTGTCTGGGAAGGTCTCAGATGGCTGATCACATGACTCTGGGAATGCTGCATCCATTGTAAATACATGCTGTTTTTTCATCACGTGACTGTGGGATGCTGTTGACCTAAACTTGATTTGCAGTGGTGGCCATGCACAGGGGGGAATGCTCCAGACTATATTTTACTAGCATGTTAAAAAAAACACCAAACAGTTGTTTAAATGGCACAACTGGGCACATTATGTTGATGATGATACATTTACAGTATTCTAGGTATTCATCACACAATTCCTTTTTGGAGTAAGCAATATTAAGCAAAGCACAGAAAAGTGACAAGTAGTGGAAAAAAGAAGTTAATGTCAGGAGATAAGAAAAAAAAGAAAAGGTAATCTAGTTAAATTTATGGGCTAGGGACGAGATGAAGGAAATGTCATGAGTACAAGCAGAAGAAAAAAGAATTACAGAGCCACGTTTGTGCTAAAGTAGGGAGATATGAAGATGATCTCTGAAATACTTCCAGAATTCCTTTTTTTAAGTTTCATCCCAAATAATTTAATCATTTTAGTCTCAATTACCTTCATTCTTTTGGAGGTTCCTTTACACTCTGAAAACTTGCAAAACTATGTTATATTTCCATCAGACTCACGCTGCATTTTCTTTGCCTCTTTTAAACTTTGCTTCTTGTCTTTCTGTTCTATGCAAATCTATCTTCTGAACCAGTTTTAAGGTTTAAAAATGGGAACACAGTGCTACATTGCCTTTCTTTCTTCCTCCATGGCTGCTCCCAGTTGGTATTGTTGGGAATGAGAGATCTAGCCTAAGGCTCCTGCATTGCGGAGGATCTCCAGGGCTCAAGTGTCTTTCTACTTTTAACACCTTCTGGCTCTCTATAAACTTCCAGGTTCATTTTAAGGGTTTTGGTTATCCTTCTTAAAGCCTTTCATGGCACAAGGCTGGGTTACCTGTGGGACTGGCTGCCTCCAAGTGTCTGCTTGTCCCATTAAATTCAGCACAGCAGTCATGCTTCAGATCATTTTCATGAAACAATGTCATTTAGTGAGACTCAGGGGTGTATCTTCTTTGTCACTGTGCCTCCTCTATGGGATCTCATTCCCCCCCCAAGATTCAGACAGTCCCAACTCTTCGGCCTCTCTGGAAAACCCAAGGAACATTCCCCCAAGCATTGGACCGCAATGTAAGATGAGCTTCAATAGAGCGTAAAACCCCTTGAATGAGATATATGTTGACGGATCTCAGGTGCTATTGTTATTTTGCTTATTCTGTCTGGCTTCCTGTTTATATCTTTACTTTTAATTCCTTGTTTTATATTTTTATTGTAAATTGCCCACAGCTCTTCTTGCAAATTGGATAAATTACATAGATCTAACAAATAAACACCCTTCTTCTCTATATACTCATAGTATATACATAGTGTACATCTCATGTACAACAGTTGTAGTCACCCAAATGTTTTTGCAACATTCTCTTATGCATATTTTTCCTCTCTTTCAGCCTCTTCCATTATATCATTTCCACTATTCTTTTTTCATACTCTCTACTAGGCTCTTTCCATACAGCTCTCTGGTATCTTCCGTATCAACATTTTTTATAGCCACTTTCCATCTGTTCAGTTGGAAGAGACATCTATTCCAGTCAATCCATATATTTATATTCTAATAGTTTTTCAAACATGATCCATATTTTCTCTTCCCACAACCTTTACTTTTTTCCTCATTTCTTTCACTTCCTACTTTTTCTTCTACTCCATTTCCTCCCAACATATACTCTACCAGAGTAGAGTCAGTCCTACGGTATATTCATAACCTTTCACCATCCTTACATCCTTTATTAATTCTCTCAGCCAGTCGTCACAAAGTTCAAATGAATCATGCTTTCAGATTTAGACTTCTTCCTTTGCCAAGTGTACACAAGAACAGAATTTACTTAAACTGTGTAATTAAAAGAGACCTTTTTCTAAGAATGGAGTTCTGTGTGAAACCTTAGTACTACTTTTTAAAAGTAGATGCTCACCCATGACTTTTTTTAAAAAAAAACTTCCTCATCTTGTTTCCACTCATCAACCAAAGTAACTTTTTTCTCTAGACTCCATTAATATAGAATGTGGCATATTTTTCCATCAACTGTTCCTTGTTATTTTCATTACCATTATTCAACCTATAAACTTCTACTTTTATCTCTACTCCTAACAAAATAGGTGATGTTAATTCATACTTCCTGACATCATTTAGTTGATTCACTCTTAATTAATCTTATAGCTTCAATACATTTAATATTATTGTTTGTTTGGATCCCACAAGATCAGACCACATTCACATTTTTCCTTCCTCTTTCTCTTAGAAATATGTTTTTGTGAAACTATTTCTTTTGTCTCATTTCCTTTAATTCATATTCTTCACCACATACTCTTTCTACATTTCTAGTTACAATCTTCCATATACCATGGTTGTCACCAGAGTGACCCATGCATACTGATCTCTATTGCCCATCATGATTTGGGGCAATTAAGACTTTTACATAATGCCTTTTACCTGTTGGCTAGGTTATCTGTCCCAAACACATCCATGTCTCATGTAACATATGGTAGGATAGAAAAATACTCAAAAAAAAAAAGATAGTGATTATCAGTTCTCACCAAGCAACATATCAAAAACGGTATCTTCAATTATCAATAAAAATATTAAATAGACCAAAAAAACATTTGTGAATTGTGCTTTTTAAAATTAATAATTTATAAAGGTAGTGCTAGTCGTTTTCAACTCTAGGGGCCGGTGCTCATCTCCGCTTCAAAGCCAAAGAGCCAGCGCTTATCCAAGGACGTCTCCGTGGTCATGTAGCGGCATGACTAGACGCCAAAGGCGCACGGAACGCTGTTATCTTCCCACCGTAGTGGTCCCTATTTTTCTACTTGCATTTTTACATGCTTTCGAACTGCTAGGTTGGCAGAAGCTGGGACAAGTAACAGGCGCTCACTCTGCTATGCGGCACTCGGGATTTGACCTGCCAAACTGCCGACCATCTGATCGACAAGCTCAGCGTCCTAACCCACTGAGCCACCGCGTCCCTCTAATAATGTATAGTTATCATTAAAATACTCTATAGCTGTGTTTCTCAATCTTGGCAAGTTTAAGATCTGTTGACTTCAACTCTCAGAATTCCCCAGCCAGCATGGTTCCATGAGCAATTGTTGGGAGTTAAAGGCCACACATCTTAAAGTTGTCAAGGTTGAGAAATGCTGCTCTATAGCAAAGGGATGAAATGATGTATCGTGACGTATCATGACTTTTTTCGCATTGGCAGAGCTGGGGTGGGCGTGGCCTCCGCATGATGCAACCGGCCTACGGGCTGGCAGTTTGACACCTCTGCTCTACAGAGAATCAAACAAGTGAAGATACCAGATTCAAAAAAAGTAGCTGTAGTTAGAGGCAATGGAGAGACATATCATGTTTTCTCAGGTACAAGCTACATTGTTCATCCAATTTTTATGCCACCCTTTGCATAGAAGTGCATTATTGAGCAAACATATCTGTCTACTTATTAGATAAACACCCGGTGGATCATTTAAAAAGTGAAGAAGAACCTCTAATACCCCAGGCTTTTAAATTTATTTCTCTTCAGTACAATTGCTGAAAAGAAAAAAAAAGTTCAAATTGGGTGTCCTTCTTGCTAAGAACAGAACAGAATAACACAGTTGAAAGGGACCTTGGATGTCTCCTAGTACAACCCCCTGTTCAACCAATAAGCCCTATGGCTTATACCATTTCAGACAAATGGTTGTCCAATCTCTTCTAAAAAACCTCCAGTGTTGGAGCACTACAACTTCTGGAGGCAAGTTGTTCCGCTGATTAATTATTTTGTTAGGAATTTTCTCCTTAGTTCTAGGTTGCTTCTCTCCTTGATTAGTTTCCTAAGATTATAGATTGTTGCCTTTTGAGATTTTAAAAAAAGATAATAATAATAATAATAATAATAATAATAATAATAATAATAATAATAATAATAATAATAATAATAATAATAATAATAATAAAATAAAATAAAATAAAATATAATAATAAAATATAATAATAATAATAATAATAATAATAATAATAATAATAATAATAATAATAATAATAATAATAATAATAATATCTGGTTGATACCTAGGATGCTGGCAGCAACCTATGTCAACCATTAGTGCCAGTCAGTTTGAGTGTTCAGTTGACTGAGTTTCATGTTTAATGAATAAAAGTTATATAATAATAATAATAGTATTAAAAAGTTGGAAGGGACCTTGGAGGTTATCTAGTCCAACCTCCTGCTCAAGCAGGAAACCCTATACCATTTCAGACAAATGGTTGTCCAGTCTCTTCTTAAAAACTTCCAGTGTTGGAGCATTCACTTCTGGAGGTTTCACTGGTTAATTGCTCTAACTGTCAGGAAGTTTCTCCTTAGTTCTAGATTGCTTCTCTCTTTGATTACTTTCTGTCCATTGCTTCTTGCCCTACTTTCAGGTGCTTTGGAGAATAGCTTGACATTGAGGCTAGAATCTTGAATATAGAGTAAGCTTTTGAATTTTGCTGTCCCTGTGAAATATTGACAGTTTTAAAAGTAGCTTTTTGCCTCTTGTGATAATTATACTTTTGTGCCATAAAACTGACACTGCTAGAGCAATATTACAAAACTTTGTTATATTCAAGCACTTTGCCGTTTTCCTTGAAAAGTCACCCAGTTTTTTGTGAGAAAGGACATGAATGTACGCACTGATGTCCGTACATACTGTATAAACATTCTGTGGCTTTGGGAAATTCTGTGAATCCCAGATGCTCAGATTTGGTATGGAACATAACTAAACTTGAACTTCCCTAATGTGCAGCCAGTACCTCTGAAAGGTGCCATTTCGGAGAAGATTAGTATTTATATTGGTGGCATCAACTTTCTGGGAAGTCTAAGAACACATTGGAATACATTTCTCAGTCTGCATTAAAACCTTATTCTCTTTCACCGTCCTCTTTCAGACATGTGGCGTCTTCTCACATCTCAGCCCAAAAGAAATTAACCACAAGGAAATTAGAATAAACATGGGAGAGAGATCCACTGGGATTACCGGGGTGCCTGAGTAAACATCTAGAACTTGGAGACTTCCACTATGGTAGGAGAGGGCTTTCAAGCTGTTCCTCGAGATGTTGTCCTGAAATATGTTGGACTTCAACTCTCATAATCAACACACCTGGACATTACTGGTTACATCAGAATACTTGACCCCACCCTTGACCCCCTCTGGGCTTCAACTCCCCAAATTTTAGCAATGAGTATGCAGTCTTGGGAATTTGGGGAGCTGAAGTCCAAACATGAAGATTAAAACTAGGGAAAGTCGGTTAATAGCCTCTGTTTTTGGAGCAATTCGGAAGCGGGGTGGCCCCCCCCGAAAGATTTAGGGCAGGGGTAGGCAACCTCGGCTCTTTTATGACTCATGGACTTCAACTCCCAGAATTCCTGAGCCAGCCAAGCTGGCTCAGGAATTCTGGGAGTTGAAGTCCATGAGTCATAAAAGAGCCGAGGTTGCCTACCCTTGATTTAGGGTAAGTTAAGCTAAATGTTTGGGGCAGGCGTCCTATAGCCAACCCCATAGCAGAACATCGGGGGAAATTTATTTTATTTTATTTTTTTAAAAAAGAGGCGGCGACTTTACCAGATCTGAGCTTCAGCCACGAAGTTGAGCTTGTTTTTCTGAGACATCGCGGATGCTTTCTCGAACTAGCCGACGTCTCCGGCCAAGAGGAAAACAAATGCGCTGTTGTGGTCGGGTCCAGCCACAAGCCGGCGAGGCACAAGGCAAAGACGAGACGCGGTGGCCGGCTTGCTGCGGCGGCTTCCGTTGCCAGGCGACGGCTGGGCAACGCAGAGGGAGGGAAAGGGGGAGGCCGGGCGCTTCTGCCAAGGATGGCTGGAGGGATGAAGTCGCTCAGAGGAGGGCAGGGTCCTGGCTTCACTCATGAGATAGGGGTGTGAACAAGGTGTTTGTGTGTGTGTGTGTGTGTGTGTGTGTGTGTGAGAGAGAGAGAGAGAGAGAGAGACAGACAGACAGACAGACAGACAGAGACAGAGGGAGGGAGGGAGGGAGGAATGTGTTTGAGAGAGAATGAGAGAAATTAGAGAATTTGGGAGAAAGAAAGAAAAAATAAGAGAGAAAGAATGAGAGAGAGAGAGAGAGAGAGAGAGAGAGAGACAGACAGACAGACAGACAGACAGACAGACAGACAGACAGACAGACAGACAGAGATTTTGTCCTGGGCTGCCTGTCTCCCGTCTTGTCATCCTGAATGGATCCGGAGAGTCATTCCCCCACCCCCAGCTGAATGGATCTAGAGACCCTCTGGCAATTGTGATTCATTTAACAAGCTATGATCAAGCCGGTCAATTCCCCAACGAGCATGCCAGCTAGGGAATTTTCCATGTTGAAGTCTACAGTATACATCTCAAAGTTGCCAAGTTAGAAAAACACCGACCTAGAGCAAGATTTGAATCAAGGCTTGGTTGTTGTTTTTTTTTTTTTGAGCTGGACTTCTAGTGGCCTCACAGAAGTAGTTTTTCTTGCAATGACTTTTCTTGGGATGTTCTTTTTCAACTTCCCAGCCTCATCTTTACCCAAGAGATTTCTAGGTGGTCTCTTATCCTGGTTCAAAATAAAACAACAACAACAACAACAACAACAACAACAACAACAACAACAATTACTGCTAAGCTTGTAAGCCGCCCTGAGTCTTCGGAGAAGGGCGGGATATAAATGCAATAAAAATAAATAAAATAAAAAATAAATTAGAGTTGGAAGGGACCTTGGAGGTCATCTGGTCCAACTCCCTGCTCAGGCAGGAAACCCTATACCATTTCAGACAAATGGTTGTCCAGTCTCGTCTTAAAAACTTCCAGTGTTGGAGCATTCACAACTTCTGGAGGCAGGTTGTTCCACTGATTAATTGTTCTGTCAGGAAATTTCTCCTTAGTTCTAGGTTGCTTCTCTCTTTGATTAGTTTCCGTCCATTGCTTCTTGTCCTGCCTTCAGGTGCTTTGGAGAATAGCTTGACTCCTTCTTTGTGGCAACACCTGAGATATTGAAACACTGCTATCATGTCACCTCTCCTTCTCTTCATTAAACTAGACATACCCAATTGCAGCAACTGTTCTTTATATGTTTTCGCCTCCAGTCCCCTAATCATTTTGTTGTTGTTCTCTGTACTCTTTCTAGAGTCTCAACATCTTTTTTACATCATGATGACCAAAACTGGACGCTTTATTCCAAGTGTGGCCTTGCCAAGGCATTGTAAAGTGGTATTACCACTTCACGTGATCTTGATTCTATGAGGCTTAGGTGGCTATACATTTTGGGACCACAACAATTTTACAGAGAAAGCAGTCAGTTGGAGAAGATTGTCCTAGAAAAGCAACCAGTTTTTTCAACCAGTTGAATGCTTCCTGTAGAAAATATTTTTGCTTCTCTTGTATATTGTTAGGCATTTTAAGGAGACCAAAGAGGAAACATTAAAGTGGAAGGGATATGGGTATAACAATTTCTGCAACTGAACTCTTTTGACTGATTTATAACTTATGACATTGGTTAGAGTCTCTGATAAATCTCTATTTCCAATACTTTTCTATGAACAGGTGAAAACAGGGAGTCCATTATATTTTTACTAATAATGGATTAGCCTACAAGTTGTTGTTCAGTCACTAAGTTGTAGCCAACTCTTTGTGACCCCATGGACCATAGCATGCTGGGCTCCCCTGTGCTTCAATGTCTCCTGGAATTTGATTAAACTTATGTTCATTGCATTGATGACACTATCCAACTGTCTCATCCTCTGCCTCCCCCCCTCCTTTTGCCTTCAGTCTTTCCCAACATCAAGATCTTTTCCAAAGATGATTTTTCATGAGGCAGTTGGATTTTCTTGTGTTTTCTTTTAAGATGTTTCCCTTTTCATCCAAGAATCTTCTTCAGCTCTGACTACATGGTGAAGAATGGAAGGATTTATAATCCTCGCAGGCAGCTGGTCATTTGTATTCTTTTAGAGTCATCGAGAAGATTCAGCAGTCCATCTGCATTTAAAAGACAAAGGCCACTCTTTCGAAGACAGCAAAGTCCACATTTTGGACAGAGAGGACTGCTGGTGTGAAAGATGGGTCAAAGCCTCCATCTATGTCAAAACTGAGCAACCCTCTCTCAACACAGGGGGAGAAATACGACATCATCTATTTCAGGGGTGTCAAACTCGATTGTGTCACTTGATGTATCATGATGTATCACAATGTTTTTTGCCTTTGCGGAGCCAGGGTTGGCATGGCCTGTGCGTGATGCATCCGGCCCACGGGCTGCCGGTTTGACATCCCTAATCTATCTCCAGTCTACAACACAGTCCTTTCAGCAGTTCCAAGAAAGCTTTGTATCCATTTGCACTGCTCAGGTGACCCTGAATACACAGATAAACCTCCAAGTGGCCTCAACAACTCTCTAAAAGAATGCAAATGACCAGCTGTCTGCAAGGAGTATAAATCCTTCCATTTCCCCCAACATCCAGTGAGAGCTGAAGAAGCTTCTTGGATGAGAAGCAAAACATCTTCAAAGAAAAAACAAGCAAGTCCAGTTGCCTCATGAAAAAGCATCCTTGGGATAACTATGACCTGAATGACTGAGAATCTCTATAGACAAGGTCTTTTCCAATTAGTCCAGGATCTGGCCCAGGTAGAAATCATATAAAGGCTTTGATTGCATGCTGTGACATGTTCCCAGATTTTTTAAAAAATAATATACTGATACTACTTTGATTCTTAAATTGTAATGCTTCTGTGTTACTGTTTTAATGTTTTAACTTGCTGATTTTATTTTGTATTGTGTTTTTCTAAAGACAGTTTTTAGGAGGTCACAGCAGAACAGATGAGGTCCTGCTTGTGACCAACTATTTCAGAACATTATCTTGTATGGTTTTAATGGTTTAAAGCATTTGGCCCGGCAGATTTAACACTTTTATTGTTTATTTAGCTGTGCAGAATTATCACATTTTCTGCCATGTAGAAATGATATGGCAAATTCAAAACAATAAATCAAATCCTACATTCTAGCATTTAACTTGATAACTCACAAACACTTTTCTGTCATGCGTATTAAGATTCTATTGCTTACAAAACTTTTTTTATTCCATCATTCACTTCTTACCTTTCTATGCTTGGCTGAATTATACATTTTCTTAAATTTCTGTTTACTTCAAATAAGCAGATGTCATAAAGACACAGTAGCTCAACTTTAAGATTAACATAGGATTAATAATGAATGGGACCTGTTACTGTTTAAACCAGGGGTGGAGAAGTATGATCTGTGAACTTCAACTTCCAGAATTCCTGAGCCAGCCATACAGATTATATAAGAGACATAGTTCCCCACCCCTGGTTTAAATGAAGTCTGCTTACATTTCGTGTTGCATTTACTTATACACTGAGTAAAAGACACACAGTATAAATCAGTCCATTGTTGTGTTCTCAATAGAAAACTGCTTCTAAGAAGAAGATGGATGGTGGATTATTTAAATGAAAAAGACAGTTGGCTTCATTTGTTGTTCTTGAAATGTTTTATACAGCCACTGCAAGATGAAAAAAAATATTCTGGAAAGTTGATAGAAAGCCAAAAATATTAATACATTAGAACATAGTGAACTTTTTACAAGCTGTAAATATTTTCTCAGACTTTCAAATATAGCTAGGAAGTATGTTCAGCCATTCTTTTCTCAACCATCTAAAATCAGTGAATAACACACAATTCATTCCCTCCTCCCCTATAATTTGCTTTGTTGTTTGCTACATACAAAAAATATCTTTTGTTGAGGAGTTTAATTGTACAGCACTGGGTCAGTGGGACTGTGAGAAACAGTTATGTGTGCCTCTGTCCATGAAGCTTCATCATTGTCAGGATTTGGACTTCATATTTCCAGTAATTTAGCTCAACTTTCCCCTTTTTGGTGGCAATATAATGACTGAGTTATACTGTATATATATATATATATATATATATATATATATATATATATATATATATATATATATATATATATATATGGATCTTTGGTCATTCGGGTTTTTTCCCACGTAGAATTGAAGGTGTAAGAGCAACGTTTCGATGAAATCTCATCCGTCATCCTCAGGCTGGTGGCTTCAGCTTCGTTCTTCTGGGAGAAGTGTGTGGTAGTGGCTGTTTGTTCCTCTTTTTAGTTCTACACGGGGAAAAAACCCGAATAACCAAAGATCCACATACAAACACCCGCGAAAACCTCAGAAAACAAATATATATATATATATGCATATATATATATATATATATGCAAAAATGAGCCTTGGTGGAGCAGTGGGCTAATGCCTCCTTAAGTAACACCAGCTGCCTGCAATTAGTGCAGGTTCGCATCCCACCAGGCTCAAGGTTGACTCAGCCTTCCATCCTTCCGAGGTAGGTAAAATGAGGACCCAGATTGTTGGGGGCAATTAAGCTGACTTTGTAATAATGCCGCTTGGGTGTGTGTGTGAAAGCCCTAACAAGCAGGCATATACATAGAATGAAGGCTACTGCTAAGCTTGTAAGCCGCCCTGAGTCTTCGGAGAAGGGCGGGATATAAATGTAATAAAAATAAAAATAAATAAATAAAAGTATATATATATATATATATATATATATATATATATATATATATATATATATATGCAAAAAGCCTTGACAAATACTTAACACACACACACACACACACACATATTGTGTGTGTGTGTGTGTGTGTGTAAAGTTGACTCAGCCTTCCATCCTTCTGAGTTTGGTAAAATGAGGACCCAGATTGTTGGGGGCCATATGCTAACTCTGTAAACCGCTTAGAGAGGGCTGTAAAACACTTTGAAGCGATATATAAGTCTAAGTGCTATTGTTATTGCTATACTACAGGTAGGCCTTGACTTATCGAACACAACTGAGCCCAAAATTTCTTTTGCTAAATGAAACATTTGTTAAGTGAACTTTGCCCCATTTTATGACTTTTCTTGCCATGGTTGTTAGATGAATCTGGCTTTCCCATTGATTTTGTCAGAGGTTATAAAAAGTGATCACATAACTGTAGGACACAGCAATTGTCATAAATATGAACCAGTTGCCAAGGATCTGAATTTTGATAATAGGACCATGGGGATGCTGCAACAGTTGTAAGTATGAAAAAAGGTCATAAATCACTTTTTTCAGTGCTGTTGTAACTTTGAACTGTCACTAAGTGAACCGTAAGTCGAGGACCAACTTTATACATAGTATTTACAGACAGTCCTTGATTTACAACAATTCATTTAGTGATTGTTTGAAGTTACAACAGCGCTAATAAAAGTGACTTATGATTGTTTTTCACACTTACAACTATTGCAGCATCCACACGGTCACGTGGTCAAAATTCAGATGCTTGGCAACTGACTCAAATTTATGACGGTTGCAGTATCCTGGGATCATGTGATCCCCTTTGCATCCTTCTGACAAGCAAAGTCAATGGGGAAGCCAGATTCACTTAATAACCATATTACTAACTTAACAACTGCAATGATTCACTTAACAACTGTGGCAAGGAAGGTCATAAAATGAGGTAAAATTCACTTAACAACTGTCTCACTTAGCAACACAAAATTAATTGTTTCAATTGTGGTCGTAAGTCAAGGACTGCCTGTATATATGTAAGCTGTGATGAGGGCTTAGATCAACAAAAAGAAATCAGAATATGCAGTGTAAACATAAAATGCAACAAATATATATGTAATAAATGGAACAAAGAGGGCAAAAAATGGAGAACATGTTTTGTTTCAAACTCAGAAATGAATCCCATTCCAGAAACTGGGCAGAACAGGTCTTGGAAAGCTAGGGTTGTTCTGGGTTTTGAAAATCCAATCCAACCCGGCTTCCGGTTCAGGATCGCGGCACTGACAGATGCTTAGGGGCAATCGCTCCTCCCACTGTCTGGTTTTCTCTCACACGGGGACCCTGAAACAGGTCGAAAGTCACCTTGGAGGATCGACGAGCCAGAAGAGGACCTCCCTATTGATTGCGGAAGGGCAGCAGCCCTTCTGTTTGATCCGGGGCAGCTCTTCGGACCGAAGGAGAAAAGATGGGCCATCCACATGGCCCATCATCAAGCTGCTACCTGCTGAGGCCAAATTTACAACCAAGCACACTGAAAGCACCCCACAAGAACTGGGTGAGACTTTACCTTCCTGTATCCCAAGTACTTTCCTGTCAAAAGCCTTTTGAAACTTCTTCTCCTGGTGAGGAGAGGGAAGGGAATGTTTTCCTCCCACCGTCTAAGATGGCGGCGTCTGACTACGCAGGGAAAATAAAGCACTAAGAAATACAATTAAGCAATTAGATTTATATTACCTTAATATCTGGAGACCCAAAAATTCCTACTGTCATGTGGACCTGTCACCTTATCTATGAAAAAGAATTTTATCTGGATAAAAACCTAGCTTTGGTTTTGGAAAAAAAAACTTTAAATGCTGCCAGGGACATCTTGTGGCGAAGCTTGGTATAGCAAGTAAATACTTCTGTTAAAGAGACCTGCTTACAGCCAAGATTTGTCCTTGGCATTATCTAAAAGAGATAAAAAGCTGGGAGAACATTTGGACAGTGAAATTGATTTTTAAGAATAGTACAGGTGAACATTTACTGACTGTCATCTAAGAAATAGCCTTCACTAAAGGTCTATCTATAACTGTCCTAGAAATGGAGGAAGACCAGCAACAGCTTGACTATAAACTCATAATTGAAAAAAATTCTTGAAGCTACCGAGATAATTAAATCCAGATTGAAAGACAAAGGCGCCAGCTTAAATTTACAAAATGAAACTTTGATTTCAACGAAAGAACCTATAATCCAAAAGCCAACAGAAGCCAAAGAAAACAACACCAAGACAGAGGACTTTAAAGATCAACAAATACAACTTATTGAAAACTTTGACAGACAAACCCTGACCGCAACTAAAGAATCTATAACCCAAAAATCAACAGAACTAGAACAAAGCAACACTAATATGGAGGCTGTTGAAGACCAACAAATACAGTATACTGAAAACCTGGACAATCAAATAACAACCATAAAACTGGATGTGACTCTCTACCTAAACAAGAAGCAACGTGAGGAACAAGAAGCCAAACTGAATTGAAGGACCTACCAGGACAACAACCTAACGACTATGAATGGGCCAGCTTTTTTGGTAGTCTGACAACTAGATGGTCTCCCTTAGTTCAAGCAATATGTATAATAATGGAGGGAGATTTATCTGATGATTTAAAATCATTGGTATGGAAGTCTGGTTGGCACAAAAAGAAACCCAGAGTTAGATTTTTTAAAAAATAGGATCTCTTGATTTATGATAGAGGATCCTAAGGTTTCAATTAATGGGCTAAAGAGAGACTTGTAGATGAAGGAAAATATGATTACTGGATTTAAATATTGTGGTTAAATGATAAAAAATAAATAAGGGACTATCTGGCTTAACACATAGGATTTAGACCTACAAGGGAAATGAAAACTAACAATTAGAAATTAGGTTTGAATTATTGTTTAGCCCAGATAATATGGATTTGAGACAATAAAGGATGCTCTATTAATAAGTGATGATGTATTAGGATGAGAAATAGAAAATGCTTATGAAATAAGATAAGGATATATTTAAGTACGTAATATGTATATGTAATATGTATATTTTAGATATGATAACTTCTATGTAGTGAAAAAAGGGATGCGGTGGCTCAGTGGGTTAGGATGCTGAGCTTGTCAATCAGAAGGTCGGCATTTTGGTGGGTCGAATCCCGAGTGCCGCATAGCAGAGTGAGCGCCTGTTATTTGTCCCAGTTTCTGCCAACCTAGCAGTTTAAAAGCATGTAAAAATGCAAGTAGAAAAATAGGGACCACTCCGGTGGGAAGGTAACAGCGTTCCGTGTGCCTTTGACGTCTAGTCATGCCAGCCACATGACCACAGAGATGTCCTCGGACAAGCGGACTTCAGCTTTGAAACGGAGATGAGCACCGGCCCCTAGAGTTGGAAATGACTAGCACGCGTGTGCGGGGGAACCTTTACCTTTACCTTTATATAGTGAAACAAAGGAAATTTGGATTACCCAAAATTCAAAGACTATGGATATTAAAGGTTAAACTGGAATATTGTAATAAAAAATAAAAAATTAGGTAAAACTTAAAACAGGACACAGAAATGTGTAAGCCAAAATATACTGATAAATGGTTTAACTAACTTTGTTATAATCAAAAATTTACTAGCTTAAATGTGATATAGCAAATGTTATGGGAAACAGAGAAAGAATTTCTGATGATGTAACCTGAGATACGTACTAAAGATTTTGTTATTGAAACATTGATTACCCAGCCACTGTGCTGCTTTCTGAACACCTAATGTAAAACTGGAAAACCAATAAAATTTGTTTTTTTTTTAAAGAAAATCCAATCCAGCCCAATCCAGAAACTTGAGTGGAACAGCATTGATGGGTTTGACCTCTTTTGCTTATTAGGTACTGCACCTTCCAGAGTATGGGAATCTGTTCAAGTATTTTGAAATTGCTACAGTCGTGAAAATATTTGATATTTAATAATCTTGACCACCACAGTCAACCACCACATCTATCTCTTGAGAATCTCCCGGATCTTAAAAGATATTTCAACAATTATGGACATTCATCTATATGAGATTGTCAGGATCTGATAGTGAGACCATGAATCTGTGCACATTCCTGCTGTTCCCGATATTCAGCTAGGAAATGCTGCATTCACAAATGTTTTAGAAAAGAGAATTTAAGAAAACAACAGCTTATTGCAGGGGTGTCAAACTCAATTTCATTGAGGGCTGCATCAGCATTGTGGTTGCCCTCAAGGGGCCGGGTGGGTATGGCCAGGGTGGGCGTGGCTAGAGTGCATATGGCCTACTGGATGGGCATGGCCAGCTCTACATCGTTCGCATCAAGGGTGCCTATGGGGGCTTGGACAGGAGTGGGACAGATCTGAGGGTCTCTGACAGAAGGAGGGTCTCTGGGCCAGGGCCAAGGCAATGGGGGCCTTTCCTCACTGTTTCCAGGATGGCTTCGCGGGCCGCAGGAAACCACTTTGCAGGCCTGATCCGGCCCCCGGGCCTTGTGTTTGACATGTCTGGCTTATTGTGTAGTGTGTTAAGGGTGTTGGTAGGTTTTCCAGTTCTAAAGAATTTTGTCACCAATTACCCTGTAAAAGAAGCCATACTGTAGATGCAACAGAGACAGAATTAAGATTTTCCCCCAACCAAATATTTGAAAGATGCTCATTAGTCCATTTATCCTCTGGGTGCATTTGAGAGCATTTCTATTAGCATATGTTTTGACATTTCAGCAAAATAACATGAGTTGAGTATAATTTTGGAAAACTTATCTGCAGTAGTTTTCTGGGCTTCGTGGATTGGTCTCCCATTTAATGCCATTCTAAAATAGTTTTTGTGTTTCATTCAGTTTGCATTTCAAATCAGGAGAAAACTTCTATTCGTTCTGTTTGTTTTGATGAAAAGCAGGAAATCAAATATATTTTAATGGCTTTTATGTTTAACTTTCCAAATATATTATTGCGGTATAGCAGTTTCTTTGCAAGAGAATTGCTTAAAATGATTCCAGATACATGATAGATAGATAGATAGATAGATAGATAGATAGATAGATAGATAGATAGATAGATAGATAGATAGATGATAGATAGATAGATGTATGTACACAGAAATAATTTTATGCATGGCACATTAATAAACAATGGTCTTTGGAAGCCTGCTGTCAGTGTACCATATTCACAATAATCTCAACACAGATGTTATTCTATCTAAATCCTTTTAGAGCAAAAGAACAACATTTTTTCACCTTAGAACATGTTAGAAAACATTGCTATTGAAATTTTAGTTTGACTCCAGAATGTTATGTCAATATTTTCTATAAGAATGACATTGTCTATTTAGGTGCCAAACTGAGCTTTCATATTCTTGACGATGAATTATATTTTATTAATTCTCTAATGAAGTGCATTCAATTTGGCTGAATCACAGATCCAGAAGTTGCACAGAGTAATTTGTACCAGATTATGATTCCCTAGTGATAGAATGGATGGATCTGAATATCCTTCATTCTGGTTCTTGGCATCTGTGTAGTGTACAGACCATGTTTATTTATTTCTTCCTCAAATTTTGGATTAATATAGAGTGGGGGATAGAAAATTAGGTTTCGGTAAGCAACAACTCTCATCTTCTGTTTAGGCCATTATTGGTCATACTATACCAAGTAGTAGAAATCATAGGGTTGAAACATGCTCCTTTTTAGCATTTTCCCCATAAAACTTAATAACTCTAGTCTCTCATGAAATGGTTGAGTGATGATGTTTTCTAGATCCTGATACTAGCTAATTGGATATAAAACTTGGTTATTTTTTTAATTCTGTGATGTTTAATTCAGAAATTCTGGTGTCTTTTACAGCACCATGTTTTGTGGGATTTGATAATAGAAAAGAATAAGATCCTACATACTAATTTCTGGAGGGACGCGGTGGCTCAGTGGGTTAGGACGCTGAGCTTGTTGATCAGAAGGTCGGCAGTTTGGCGGGTCAAATCCCAAGTGCCGCGTAACAGAGTGAGCGCCTGTTACTCGTCCCAGCTTCTGCCAACCTAGCAGTTCGAAAGCACGTAAAAATGCAAGTAGAAAAATAGGGACCACTACGGTGGGAAGGTAACAGCGTTCCGTGCGCCTTTGGTGTCTAGTCATGCCGGCCACATGACCACGGAGACATCCTCGGACAAGCGCTGGCTCTTCGGCTTTGAAATGGAGATGAGCACCGGCCCCTAGAGTCGGAAACGACTAGCATGTGTGTGCAGGGGAACCTTTACCTTTACCTTTACTACTAATTTCTGGGCAAAATCAAGTTCGTCCATTTTACAAAATACAGAATAAGGAGGTCTTCCTGTCCAACCTTCTGCTCAGGCCGGAAGCCCTATAGTACCATTTCATACCATCTTAAGATGAGATGTCATCTTTTCTTTTAACTGCTCCTCCTAATCGTTCCAATGACTTTTTGAAATTGAACCCAGATTTCCCAACCTTAAGACCTAACACTGGAACAAATTTCATCATGTTTTGTTCCCAAAGAAAAACAAACAAATAAATAAAAATTACAAGAGTTTTATAAGACAAATGTAGCTCAAAAGAAGGCTCCACGCACACTCAGGTGACCCTGAGGACACAGATAAGCCTCCAGGTAGCATTAACGACTTGCTAAAAGAATGCAAATGAACAGCTGTCTGCAAGGAGTATAAATCTTTCCATTCCCCACCATCCAGTCAATGCTGAAGAAGCTTCTTGGATGAGAAGCGAAACGTCTTCAAAGAAAAGAAAGTCCAGTTGCCTCGTGAAAAAAAATCAACTTTGGGATAAAGCCCTGTGCTGATTTCCAGGAAATTTGGAACCCACTGAAAATTTCTGCTAAAAATACACAAGTTAGGATTTGGATTATTTGTTTATTTTCCTGATTCTTCCAAATGGCTGGATATACTGTAGGCCTGGATTGGACT
Organism: Vipera ursinii; assembly: GCF_947247035.1. Lineage (NCBI taxonomy): Eukaryota > Metazoa > Chordata > Lepidosauria > Squamata > Viperidae > Vipera > Vipera ursinii. The sequence goes on from NC_139516.1 coordinate 14,076,665, forward strand.
AGGTTATTACTAGATAGTTATAATCTCACTTCCTATTTCCGTTATTTCTGTGAAATGGAGTAAAAAAAATGCTAGGTGATAGATGTATAGTCATGATACAAGGAAACTTCATTTTCTCATATTGAAACACATATTTAAAAAAGGTCAAGCTGGCACCACAACATTATACCTCCATGTTGCTTTTTTTTTACTCAATCCCTGTGGGCGCCACGTCCTATTTCCAAGCATTCCATTCTTACTGAATATGTACAAGCATTTAAGACTGGTTTATTAATTGGAGTAAAAGTTCTGAGACTTTTCCTGCCTGAAGGGTGGAGAATAAATGCTTTCAATGAAAATTAAAGCAGAAAGGCATTCTGAAATGGTGAAGGTTATGTCACCACTCCTACGTAGATACCAATAATTCCATGAACAATTCTTTGACAGTGAAACAAAAAGCAAGTGTCTTTAATTCATAATATGCTGACAGCAAATTAAATATTCTTTTAAAGATAATGAGGAGGCAGGGTAAAAACCCTTAATTGGTGACGAGCTATGATTTTATTGTAGAGGATTAAACTGTTTCCTGGCAAATCAGACCATTAGTTCATCTCAGTAAGCAGGCTTACAGAAACATTGCAAAATCAGAGATTTATCCTAGCTCAGCAATCTGCAAGGATGTAATTTGATTTCTCATGCTGGTTGAAGGATCCAAGGCTATCTCCTCCTGTTATATATTGTCAGTGATCATTGCCAAGGCTCACAGCTCAAGTCCTTGGTATCCACCAGCCTCTCCTCCCTGCCTAATTTTATGCATAAAAATAATAACACATCTGACTTTCCCAGGTCCTTGGGGAAGACTCAAAAGTTGGACGAATCCAGTCCAGAACATCTGGCTGACTGTGCAACAGACCATCAGTAACAATGCAGGTAGTCCTCGATTTACAACAGTTTGCTTAGTGACCACTTGAAGTTACAATGGCACTGAAAAAAGTGACTTATGACCATTATTCACACCTGTTACTGTTGCAGCATTCCTATGGTCACGTGATTTACATTCGGATGCTTGACCACTGACTCACACTTATGACGGTTGCAGCGTCCCGGCGTCATGTGATCCCCTTTTGCAACCTTCTGACAAGCAAAATCAATGGGGAAGCCAGATTCACTTCACCACCATGCTACTAATTTATCAACTGCAGTGATTCACTTAACAAATGTGGCAAGAAATGTCATAACCGCTTACCAGCTGAACTCCGGATGGCCCCCGACCTTCGCTCCTTCCGGTGTGATCTAAAAACTTATCTATTCGAACAAGCCGGCCTGGCCTGATGGATTTGGGTTTTAAAATTATTTATCTAATGTATTCTTATTTTATTGCTCTGTACACCGCCCTGAGTCCTCCAGGAGAAGGGCGGTATATAAATCAAATAAATAAATAAATAAATAAAATGGGGCAAAACTCGTTTAACAAATTTCTCCCTTAGCATCATAAATTTTGGATTCAGTTGTGGTCATACGTCGAGGACTATCTGTACATTGAACAATGGGGTGTTTGTCATGCTACAGTGCAAGCTGAAAGCTGCACATCATCTTTAGGGCCTATCTTTTTATTTACCGCAAGTCCATAGTTAGGCCCGTAAGCTTGATTGAAAACTACAAATGATGGAAACCTGCAGCTCAGTGTGCTTTGTTTAAAATTGAGACCCCCCTCCCCGCCTGCAAAGTCAAGTAGGGTTAGTAGGAAGCCTTGGGGGAGAAGTATTTCTTAGGTTTTGTTTCCTAAGCCCCATTTGCAGTGGCAGCTTGTTTCTGTGCATTCCAAATGCCACCCTTCCCTACGCAGCCCAGACAGGCTGGAGCTCCTGCTTAAACATATCCCGAGACAAAAATGTACAGCAGAAGGAGGATCCTTGATACCCTCTGATCTTAGTTGTTTTCTTGGAGATATGCACTGATGATGTTGCCTAGTTTGGTAGTAAAATGTCAGCAAGAAAACAAGGCTCCCACAGTTCAATGATAGTTTACAAATAAAAGCTATAAAAATCAAAAGCATACAATTAAAAATGAGGTTAAAAACAGATTTAAAAAACAGAACTTAAAACGAGCTAAGAGGCAGAGGGAGCAGCCTCAAACCATTAGCCACCCCCAGGTTTGAATACCACTCTTTGATCCCCATGCCAGTTGGCAGAGCCAATTCTTTAAACTCTTCTGCAGTGCCAGAAAGTGGGGCAACTTCACTACTGGGGGCATGATGCTCCGTAGAATGGGGGCAAGAGCTGAGAAGGCACTCTTCCTAGACCCAACCAGTAAAAATTCTTTAACTGACAAGGTCTGTGGTATGTCCTTCCAAGGTCAGTAAAATGAGGACCCAGATTGTTGGGGGCAAGATGCTGACTCTGTAAACCACTTAGAAAGGGCTGTGAAGCACTGTGAAGCTGTATATATGTCTAAGTGCTATTGCTATACCTATTCATTATACATCACATATCACAATACTGTAGAAGAATAAGGTACCAGACATCTGATTTGGCTGAAATATTTGCATTGTTTCTCAGCATCTGGTCCTAATTTTGTTTATTTTTCTATGTGCTAAAAACCCTGTGTGCGGTTTTTTTTAATTTTAGAAACAGATACACACAAAATGGCTCATCTGAAGCAATTCAGATGCAAACAGTAGCTCTGAATAGAATATATTTCTTTACCATTAAGGTATACCTCTGGGCTCTGTTCAAATTTGTATAATCCAACCACTGAATTTTTCAAAACGCTGATAAATTTTTTATTATTTGAACTTGTAAATGTAATATTTTGACTTGCCATTAAATATTTAAGGAAATTTGTTCTAGATACGCAAATATAAAATGTTAATTTGCATTTTAAAAGGGGGAAAGTGTATAATAACTTGCAAAGGCTGCATGTGTGATGCTTTTTTAAAACTCTGCTATTGACTATGAGAACAGACAGGCAATTTAAGAAGCTTCCAAGTTATTATGGAGCGTGTGATGTGTTACTTCTTATATTATCTAACCTTGTTTGTCCAATATATTTAAAACATGCCATCTGAAAGATTTGTAATTTCTGAAACAGCATAAGGAATGAAAGATGAACTTTTTCTTGAAATGTAGCAAATATGCCTACATGGTTAATCAATATAAGGGCTGTAATATGGGAAGAATACTTATATAGTAATTCTTAGTGACTTAGTCTTCCTCGGTTAATGCCTATTATATCTGCAGGATTTGTCTGATGCCCTAATCACCCCAACCATTGGCTCTTGAGTCAGTTAGTGGTTCAACTTAATTTTCTTAGTCTTGGTGCTTTCCAGATCTATTGGATTGTGATTCTCTTTCTCACCAATGTACACATTGGCTGGGAATATTGAAAGTTAATGTTCTAAACATTAGGAGGGCACCACAGTCAGGAAAGTTGGTCTAGTGATAGTGGTAACCCTCTCTCTTCTAATTTCTTCCCTACAAGCTATGAAAATGACTGGTTTAAAGTCATCCACTGAACTTCCGTGTTTGAAGTTACATTTGAACCTTGATCTTATCAGATCTAGTCCATCACCTTCACCTTTACACATACTTAGTATTTTCAGATTATATTACATGAGTGTTTCATGGCAGTCTTAGTTCCCAAAATCAAAATGTCTGATAAGATTATTCTATGAAACTCAATTTGCTACTGCTTAGGTTTAGTCAAAGAGCATCATTTTAGAATTTCATGATGGAGGAATATTGTTAGATGTTTTCCTATCTCTTTCTTTCTTTAGGGTAGTTTTAACATGGTTGAAGGGTCCCTCTCAGTATATTACAGAAAGATTACAGAAAAATACTTTTCATGGCACTGGGAACTATGCCCAAAAACTTTGCAAAATATATCAAGAAATTGCAGCTTCCTGCAATAACTCCAGCAAAGCTACAAAAAACTGTGCTACTCGGAACATCTTACATTTTAAGAAGATACCTGGTTGATACCTAGGATGCTGGCAGCAACCCATGTTAACCATTAGTGCCAGTCAATTTGAGTGTTCAGTTGACTGAGTTTCATGTTTAATGAATAAAAGTTATATGATAATAATAATAATAATAATAATAATAATAATAATAATGATGATGATGATGATGATGATGATGTTGGAAGGGACCTTGGAGGTCATCTACTCCAACCCCCTGCTCAGGCAGGAAGCCCTATACCATTTCAGACAAATAGCTGTCCAGTCTGTTCTTAAAAACTTCCAGTGTTGGAGCATTCACCGCTTCTGGAGGCAGTTTGTTCCACTGGTTAATTGTTCTAACTGTCAGGAAGTTTCTCCTTAGTTCTAGGTTGCTTCTCTTTTTGGTTAGTTTCCATCCGTTGCTGATCCAATATCTCTCAATCCAAGGGCTGTTTGCAACAACAGTTTCAAAACAACAGTTTCAAAACACACTGAATGTTTCCACTGGCCCTAAAAATGTTGGGAGTCCATTGATCAAGGTTGACTCAGCCTTCCATCCTTCCAAGGTAGGTAAAATGAGGACCCAGATTGTTGGGGGCAATTAAGCTGACTTTGTAATAATGCCGCTTGGGGGTGGTGGTGTGAAAGCCCTAACAAGCAGGCATATACATAGAATGAAGGCTACTGCTAAGCTTGTAAGCCGCCCTGAGTCTTCGGAGAAGGGCGGGATATAAATGTAATAAAAATAAATAAATAAATAAATAAATAACATACTTCGTTTTTTTAAAAGAGGTTTTGATTTTGGCTTTGCGCATTCATAATTGTGAAATATATATAAGTAGACAATTACAAAGACTGAGAGTAAGCTATTTTTAAAATTGGGACATCCATAAGGGTAGTTCAGAGTAGTCAAGATGGAAGCTTTGATTGGGCACTCTATTGAGAGTTTTTATCCTTCTCTCCTCCCCACCAATGCTTCTGCTTTCAATATTACACATGTATTGAATTTCATGAAAACAAGTGGGGGGAAAAACAACATGGCAACCTTCTAAACGTAGGAGAAATAAAATAACAAGGAGAACTAGAAGAGTGCAGGTATAGCAACAGAATTAGTTTGAGCCATGAGGCAGGAAGCATTTGATTGGCTTGTACCAGCACTATTCAAGGATAGAAGAATCCTTGAATGATATAAGACAGTTATACTTTGACAGGTTAAGCATTGGCTAGTCTCAACTATGAAGACGTGCCAGTTCTTAGTGGAATGGAGTATACTGGTCCAGTCTGCATCAGGAAGCAATTGTTTGGTGAAGTTATCCATTAAATCATTGATAGCATTAAAGCTATCTTTTTCCCCCATTGAACAGAAGAGTTAGAAAAATTACAGGGATTAGCATTTCCCTTCATTTGGATTGGCTGGGCAGGAGGAATCCTTGAAGGCTCATCTATCATATTTGAGTTCATTTACAAATATATAAAGGGACGCGGTGGCTCAGTGGGTTAGGATGCTGAGCTTGTCGATCAGAAGGTCGGCAGTCTGGCGGGTCGAATCCCGAGTGCCGCGTAACAGAGCGAGCGCCTGTTACTCGTCCCAGCTTCTGCCAACCTAGCAGTTCGAAAGCACGTAAAAATGCAAGTAGAAAAATAGGGACCGCTCTGGTGGGAAGGTAACAGCGTTCCGTGCGCCTTTGGTGTCTAGTCATGCCGGCCACATGACCACGGAGATGTCCTCGGACAAGCGCTGGCTCTTCGGCTATGAAACGGAGATGAGCACTGGCCCCTAGAGTCGGAAACGACTAGCACGCATGTGCGGGGGAACCTTTACCTTTACCTTTATTTACAAATATATATGTCGAAAACAAGCGACGTTCAAAAATAAACTCACTTTCTATGACTCTGTAATCCCTTAATTCAGGGTAGAGGTGGGGTGACTGGATGGGAGCCGAGTGTTTACTACCTGGATGCCCTTCCCGATGCCGTGTGGAGTTTGCAGCAGATATTTTTTCTTTAAGCCCTAGGAGAGAGACATCTGCCATTACCTAGGATTGAACTTTCAACTTTCTGAGTGGGAAGCTAGAGTCTTCAATGCTAGGCCACCACACCACTCAAGTGACACTCAAAAGTGAAACCTAAGAATCCAGTTTCCTCGGTGATGTGAGTTTGTCCCAATGTTTGCCAACCTCAGCAACTCAGAAACACTGGTTTATAGAACTGAAAATTTAACTATCATTGATTGCCTGTTTTTTCTGTCTGGTTGTTTCTCTCATACTGCAGTTCTAGATACTGTATACTCTAAGGTGCAGGATGCTTACAAGGGGGAGAATTGCAGAAAATTAAGAGGGCAGATAACTTACATAATTGATTCTTGGTTTCATCTCCTCTCCTTCACTTGTCTGAAATAGTATAGGGCAGGGGTGTCAAACACAAGGCCTGGGGGCCGGATGCGGCCCGTGAAGTGGTTTAATGTGGCCCACGAAGCCATCCTGGAAACAGTAAGGGAACGGCCCCCATTGCCTTGGCCCTGGCCCAGAGACCCTCCTTCTGCCAGAGACCCTCAGATCTGTCCCACTCCTGCCCAGGCCCCCATAGGCACCCTTGATGTGAACGATGTAGAGCTGGCCATGCCCATCCAATAGGCCATAGGCACTCTAGCCACGCCCGCCCAGTAGGCCACGCCCACCCTGGCCATATCCACCCGGCCCCCTGAGGGCAACCGCAATGCTGATTCAGCCCTCAATGAAATTGAGTTTGACACCCCTGGTATAGGGTCTCTTGCTTGAGTACGGGGGTGGATTAGAAGATCTCCGAGGTCCCTTCCAGCTCTGTTCTGATTGATTGATTGAACCTCCTTTCACCAGCATTCCTGCTTCTCTTTATAACCACGCAGTGTGGTGAAAAAAGGATAATTTCAAGAGAGAGAGTTGTGAATTTTCATAGTCTTTTTTGTTGTTGTTGTTGTTTAAATGAAAGGCTTGGTCTTCTTTTTTCCTGATACAACATCAAGGAAAGTATAATAGGAATAATAAAAACTGAGCAAATCACAAAGGCCAGACAGCAAGGCATTAAAAAAAATCTTTAAAAGATTTTTTAAAATCCTTTTTAAAAAAACCTGGAAGAAGAAGAAATAAGCTTTAGAAAAAAATATTGCAGGATGCCTCATAGGAAGACAGACTGAGAGGAATATCTTGTGCAACAAAGCAAATGTCCGCACATTTAGGATTCAAGCAGGTGTTCAGCATTTGTTTGTCTGCTTGCTTAATTGTAGATTGCTTTCTAGACTATGTCAAAAAAGCTAAGCAGTGTTGGATTTCACCACATTACAAAAAAGATGTTGAGACTTTGGAAAAAGTACAGAGAAGAGCAACTAAGATGATTAAAGGCCTGGAGACTAAAACATATGAAGAACGGTTGCAGGAATTGGGTATGTCTAGTCTAGTGAAAAGAAGGTTTGGAGTGACATGAAAGCAATATTCCAGTATTTGAGGGGATGCCACAAAGAAGGGGGGGGGTCAACTTATTTTTCAAAGTACCAGAAGGCAAGACAAGAAATGATGGATGGAAACTAATAAAGGAGAGAAGCAACCTGGAATTAAGGAGAAACTTCCTAACAGTAAGCACAATTAACCAGTGGAATGGCTTGCCTTCAGAAGTTGTGAGTGCTTCAACACTGGAGGTTTTAAAGAAGAGACTGGACAGTCACTTGTCTGAAATAGTATTGAGTCTCCTGTTTGAGCAAGGTGTTGGACTTGAAGACCTCCAAGGTCCGTTCCAGCTCTATTCTGAATTCTGAATTCTTGAATACTAAGATGGCAGACTATCCAGAGATTCAGTATGTCTTGGCTGAAGGTAGTTTAAGAAGCTGAAATGAGATCCTGAAAGAAAACAATGGGCACCCACCTCCCCATTGTTTTCATGCAGGTGGAGATATCCATGTTCAATTTGACTTGAGGTAGTCTTTGTGTTGGGGAACTGTGATTTTATTTATTTATTTATTATTTAAACTTGTATACCGCTCTATTCCCGTAGGACTCAGGGCGGTTTACAGGGAAAAATTAAAAATACATACATACAAAGTTAAAATCGATTAAAACTAAAATTAAATTAAGTCCCTGAATTTAAACTAAAACCCCATTAATAAATAATTAAAACCCCTCAGTCTGGGCCAGACAGCTCAAAAAGCCAAGTTTTCAAATCCCTGCGAAATGAGCGAAGGTCGGGGGCAGTCCTAAGCTCCGTGGGAAGATGGTTCCAAAGGGCCGGCGCGCCCACAGAGAAAGCCCTTCCCCTGAGGATAACCCGCCGGCATTCCTTGACCGGCGGTACCCTAAGAAGGCCCTCCCTGTGGGAGCGCATGGGACGATGGGAAGTTGATGCCAGCAGCAGGTGTTCCCTTAGATGGCTGAGTGGTTAAAGTGGTTAAAGATTCTGAGCTTCTCATCTGGAGAGAGCTGACAGCCCAGGTTCAAGACCTGAGCTCTGTGCAATGGGGCAAGCTCCCATTACTTGCCCCAGCTCCTTCCCATCCAGCAGTTCAAAAGTGTGCAAATGCAAGTAGATTAATAGATACCACTTTGCTGTAAAGTAACAGCATTCTGCATGCCTTTGATATAGCCATGTTGGCCACATGACTCCATAAATTGTCTTTGGACAACACTGGCTCCCTCGGCCAAGAAACGGAGATGAGCACCACACCTTAGAACTGGACACAACTGACAGGGAAACCTTTACCTTCAACTAGTCTTTGTGTTAGATCTAATACTCCCTTTATTGTAAGGTTACAGTAACACAATCTTACAGGACTTGAAACCACTTCCCACCTCCTCTACCTTTACATTTCAGAGAATTAGGGAGGGTCCCTTCTGAGTTGCTTTTTCTACCTCCATTCTTTCTGTGGGCTGAGATATCTCTTATCTGGCTCCTGCCCTGATTGCAGCTTGTCCTTCTGTCTCTGAAAGTTATTTTCATAGCCCACTACACTTTTTTTTATTTATTTATTTTTTTTTTTATTTTAATTCCATTTATATCCCGCCCTTCTCCGAAGACTCAGGGCGGCTTACAAGCTTAGCAGTAGCCTTCATTCTATGTATATGCCTGCTTGTTAGGGCTTTCACACACACCCACCCAAGCGGCATTATTACAAAGTCAGCTTAATTGCCCCCAACAATCTGGGTCCTCATTTTACCTACCTGGGAAGGATGGAAGGCTGAGTCAACCTTGAGCCTGGTGGGATGCGAACCTGCACTAATTGCAGGCAGCTGGTGTTACTTAAGGAGGCATTAGCCCACTGCTCCACCAAGGCTCTTTGTTTCTTCTTGACTGACAAGCAAACCAACTTCCTTCTACTTTTGCATGTAAATCTGGAATAGTGGCCAGAGTGGTAACGATGGTCAGCAAGAGATAGACTATATTACACAGTACAGATAACAATATCTGTCATAAAAAGCCATGGGGAAAGGTCCCTTTGAGAAAAAAAATCTAAAACCATTTTCATATGATAATGTACACTTCTGTCTCTATCACTTAGGAGCCAGGAGGGATTTTGTATAGTTACATATTCTGCTCCAGTTGTGCCCATTCCTAGATCCCTCATGCATTACTCACCTCCCACTTGGATTACTGTAATAATAAAGTGTTCTTCAATCTGAAATGCATGGAGTTTAACTCCCAGAATTCCCCAGGTAGCATGCTGGTTGGGGAATTCTGGAACTTGAAGTCCATACATTTTCAAGTTGCCCAGTTTAAAAACAGAGCCATAATGCATTCAGAATGCCCTGGAAAAGTTTTAGAAGCTACAGTGTTGCTCATACAAAACAAGACAGCCTGGGCAATTATGGTATATCCCATTATTCATGAGAGATCCCATTGCACTGTTTACCGGTTGGCTTCTGGGTACAATTCAATATATTGTTTGTCACCTATAAGGCCCTACGTAGCTTGGACATTGCAATGTATGGCAGTGAAAGTTGGACCATAAAAAAGGCTGAACGCAAAAGAATTGAGGCCTTTGAACTATGGTGCTGGAGAAGACTCTTGCGAGTCCCTTGGACTGCAAGGCGATCAAACCGGTCAGTCCTAGAGGAGATCAACCCTGACTGCTCTTTAGAAGGACAGATCCTGAAGTTGAAACTCAAATACTTTGACCACCTAATGAGAAGGAACGACTCACTGGAGAAGAGTCTAATGCTGGGAAAGGTTGAGGGCAAGAGAAGAAGGGGACGACAGAGAACGAGGTGGCTGGATGGAGTCACTGAAGCAGTAGGCATGAGCTTAAATGGACTCCGGAAGATGGTAGAGGACAGGAAGGCCTGGAGGAATGTTGTCCATGGGGTCGCGATGGGTCGGACACGACGTTGCAGCTAACAACAACAACAAGCTTGGACCAGGCAATTTGAAGGTCTATTTTTGATCGCAATCATTTGCCCGTCTGATCAAACAAGGTCAACTTCCTCCGGGTTCTGTCTATACAAGAATGTTATTTGGCAAGGCCTCAGAAGTGGCCATTTTCAATTTTGAAATCCCTCACATAGAAATCTGGTCTGGTCTTTTTCCTCCTAGGTTTCAGGAGAGCAGTTGGGACCCAGTTATTCCATCTGGCATAGAAGAAAGCCATATTGTGAGTGAAGGTTGGAATCTGATGGCCCAATGTCTTTGTTTACTTTCTGGTTATTATTTTGATGGTATCATTTTGTTTATATTACAGGTGGATTTATTTATGGTTTTTGAGCATGTCACTTTTTTTGTTTTATGCTCATTTTCATTGTTAGCTGCCCAGAACCTTGGGGGAATTGGTGGCGTACAAATAAAGCAAGCAAGCTAGCAAACAAATAAATAATGTTTACTGTAGATAAGTCAATATGCCATAAATTAAGTTTTCCCTATTGTTTTGATCAAGGGGACCTATCTTTTCAAAGTATCTTCATTTTAGGTTATTTCATACAGTATATTGCTCCCAACATAGATTTTATGGTTATGAACTGCTAAAAAATTCTGTTGCAGTGACTAAGAAGCTCTGTGGGAAAAAAATTCAAAATGTTAAAGATGAAATGTATTAGCATGCTATTAAGCAATCAAAAGCAAGTGAGTGATCTTTATTGTCTTACAGAAATATCTTTGCAAATAAACAAGATTTTTTTTAGCAACTAATTTGAGCTGCTCAATTTATTTTGTGCAAGGCTGTATTGTTTTTTCTTTCTTTCCTCATTTCCTTCTACTTATGCAGAAGCCAGAATGTTAACATATATAATTTAGGAGAATATCTGGACTCTGATCTTGGAACAAGGAAATAAATAGATATCCTGTCATTAGCACCAATTAAACCCAGATCAGAGTTTTAATGATTGCAGGATTATGTGCCCCTCTTTGAGAGACAACAGCCCAGTGTGCTTTTCATTCAAAAGCATCAAATCTGATTAAAATCCTCCCAAAGTATTATGTATGTCTGCTTTGAAGGAGGATCATACAGTTTCATACGCTAATGAAATGGTGTTCAGATCAAGAAATGAGTTATATTCAATGAAGAGACAACATTTTAAGAAGAGATAAATTAAAACAAATGGTATTCTAGGTCCAAAACCAATTGCAGTGCTTTTTCAGAGGCAGAAGAAAGTGAACAAGCAAGACCTTAATCTGTTTCAGTGCCAAATTGATTAGACTCAGGAACCAGAAATTATGAATGTTTGATTGGGAAGAAAAGTTCAATCAGCTTATATTTAGTGCAATATGGCAGCTTCCTCTCTCTAGGTTACCATACTATGATTGCACTTTTATTTTTTTTCTTCCATTCTTTTGTGTCCAATTCTTGGTGACTGCCTGGACAACTCCCTGCAGTTTTCTTGCAAATTCCCCCTCCTCCTCCGCAAATGGTTTGCCATGGCCTCCTTCCTAGGGCTGAGGGAAAATGGCCACTTCAAGGTCACACAGCTGGTTGGTGCTCAAGGTGGGACTGAAACTCACGTCTTCCCACTTTCTTGCCTGACGCCTTAACCACTACACCAAACTGATTCTGCACTTCTTATTCAAGTGTACATCAAATGGGATCCAATGAAACTTAGTAGATTTGCATATACAGTAATCACTATGGAAAGATTCTGAGCAATTCTACTTGGGGAATGAAATGTTCAAGGGATTGAACAATATTGCTTGGGCCAGATAAATGGCAAAGACCTATAATTTTACAACCCAATGGGCATGTACAAGGACTTTCAGGAAATGGGAAAACATCACTGATTGGCAAGATGGTAAGATGACTCTGTCCTTCTCAAACCTGTTCTCTGATATTTTTGTAAGATGCCAACTGAACCCTGGCAAGACCAAGTGGCTTTGGGTTTTGAGGTCCTCTTGTTCTGGGACTATACCATCTTTGATACTAGTTGGGGTTGCACTGCCTCAAACAGGCCCATGCACAATTTAGGGGTCCTTCTGGAGTCACAAATCCTGCTTGATGAGCAGGTGGCTAAGAGGTCCTTTGCAAAACTTTGTGTTGGGTGCAAGTTGCACATGTTCCTAGACCACAGGGCCCTACTCATGGTCACTCATGTCCTGGTCACCACCTGGTTAGACTACTACAATGCACTCCAGATGTGTGGCCCTTGAAGAAGATCTGGAAACTTCAGCTGCTGCAAAATGCAGTGGCACAGTTATGTGTGGTTCTCTGGTAGAATACACAGTACACCTCTGCTTCACAAGCTGCATTGGTTACAGTCTGTTTCCAGGTCCATTTTAAGTGTTGACCCTTAAAACCTTTCATTTCATAGGATTGGTTTATTTGAGGAACCACCTTTTCTGAATTTCATCTGCCCATCCCTCCTGATCTAGCAAAGAGGCATGTTATGGATTCTGTCAGCCAGGGTGTTACATCTGGCAGGCTCTAGACAGTGAGCCTTTTCTGTGGTGGTGCCCACATTATGTAATCTTTTCCCCCTGAGGTGAGGTTGGCCTTGTTTCTTCTGAACTTCCACCTGTCCTTTAAGACCTGGGGGATGGGTCAACGTGAGGTGGATCCATGAACATCCCTTTATCTATTATTTCCTCATTTGCTTTGTTTTCTATAATTTTGAATGTTTTCATAATTGATAGTGATAGATGATGATACAACTAATGGTGATTACCCATGGTTTTACATAGTTTTTCATTGTTCTTAGCTTTCTTGTTTGCTGTCCAGAGTCACTTTTGGTGCTGAGATGGGTGGCTATATAAATTAGAAAGAAAGAAAGAAAGAAAGAAAGAAAGAAAGAAAGAAAGAAAGAAAGAAAGAAAGAAAGAAAGAAAGTAAGTAAGAAAGAAAGAAAGAAAGAAAGAAAGAAAGAAAGATTCTGTAAATAAGGACAAAAATAAGAGACTCTTTCAGGCGATTTTGATTACGTTTAGAAATAATCTTGCATGGGTCTTCCACTTTGGCAGATAGTTTAAAACAAAGGATACTTTTATTATTTTTAAAACTGAATTAGAAAGACTGAATTTGATTATAACTTTTTTTCTGGAGTGTCTAAAACTTTCTAGATTAGAGAGTAATCACATTCTGCTAGAGAATGGTTTTATGAACTACGGTATTTCTTCTGCAAACAGTATGTGTCAAAAGCAAACATTTGACTCATTAATAATAACTGGGACTGTGGCTGAAGAAGAAAGTAAGAACTATATAAGAGCAACTCTGAGAGTTCATCATTTTTTTCACTGTGAAACATGTGCCTGAGATGAAATTATCTTCTATTTTTTTACAGGTACTTGGTTTTATATTTTATACTTCCCTGAGAGGTATTTATTTTGCCTCTCTCACTGTAAGGAATAAAGTTCACCAAGGGATAATTTTTGCTTTTTATTTTGTCTTTCTTGGTCCAGATCAGGGGTAGGCAACCTCGGCTCTTTTATGACTCATGGACTTCAACTCCCAGAATTCCTGAGTCAGCTATGCTGACTCAGGAATTCTGGGAGTTGAAGTCCATGAGTCATAAAAGAGCCGAGGTTGCCTACCCCTGGTCCAGATGATACCACCTTATAGGTTATGTATAAATACTACCAACTGAATTAAACCCTAAGGATAGAGTAGTAAGACTAAGCAAAGCATTCACCCACTCTGCAGTGTGGTATCTGAGTGTATAAGAATGATCTCTTTTTTTTTTAATCATTTAAGCAACTGTGTGTTTTGCAAAGCTTTTTCAGTGGTTCCAGAAAGTGATTCTGCTCTAGACTGTATCTCTTCACACTCTGTGTTTAGACAAAATGAATAGCTCACCACACCCACTGTGGTGACTCCTCATGATGTTTGTGTGTGTGTTCCTGGGAGGGATATGTGCAGAATATGGATGCCAAGAATATATAACTCCTGTCATGGGTCTAGTAAGGTCACCCAAGTCATTAAGCTCTTTTAACTACCCAGTTAAACCAAGCAGGGATCTATACTGGGTAGCAGCAATATAAGAATATGCTTTAGGTACATGACCACTTAAGTATGAGTAAAGGCACCAGTTCATTCTGAGTAGGAGAAGACAGAGGTAAATTACTCTTATATTTGTACCAGGTAAACTACATGGATAGAAAATATAAAATGATTTGCAATATGATTGGCAGGGGTCCGGAGTACCTTAGGGAACACCTGCTGCCGGCATCAACTTCCCTTCGCCCAGTGCACTCCCACAGAGAGGGCCTCCTCAGGGTGCCACCGGTCAGAGAATGTCGATTGGTGGCCCCCAGGGGGAGGGCCTTCTCTGTGGGCGCCCCGGAGCTATGGAATCAGTTACCGGTTGAGCTCCGGATGGCGCCCAATCTTCGCTCCTTTCGCCGCGACCTAAAAACACTCCTATTCGAACAAGCCGGCCTGGCCTGATGGGGGATTGGTGGGGTTTTTTATTGTGGTTTTATTGGGGTTTTAATATTGTACTGATTGTTTTTAACGGGCATATATTTAATTCTTTTTTAAATTTTTGTAACTTTGTATTTTTATTCTTGCCCTGTTCACCGCCCTGAGTCCTTCGGGAGAAGGGCGGTATATAAATATTATTAAATAAATAAATAAATAAATATAGTAGGATGGGACTCAATATGCTATTGAGGAAACTGAGGATTTTTCAGTGTACTAATGAGGTTTATTATGTGGGTAGACTAAATGCTGATGTTGCCATGCCAGAAAGGAAAATCCAAAACTACAAAATCAGGAATTTCGAACGTAAGATGCATGAACATAGGAAGCTCAGCACAGTGGAAGATGAAATGTTGACTACATGACTTGACATTGGTGAATTGAGATGGACTGGAATTGGACATTTTCAGGCAGAATAACATATTGTTTATGGTCAGGATGTGAAAAACAAAGATGGGACAACATTATTTCCTACTTAGGAAGGATATGGCAAGAATAGTGCCATCAGTGATCAAATATTATCAATTAATTTTGTGGAAAATTCTTTTAGGCTCCAACTAACTGTGCAGAAGAAGAGGAGATTAATGAGTTTAAGGACTGTTCAATTTGAAAATGACAGTACATGCAGCAAGATGTACTGCATGTAGATAGAGACCAGAATGCCAATGTTGGAAATATTAAGAAGAAAATGTAGTTGGCATAGGAAACCAGAATGACTTACATTCTGCCAATCCAATGATTTCTTCACTGCTAACACAGTTTTTAGGCAATCAAAATGACACCTATATACTTGGACATCACCACATGGGTATATAGAAATAAAATTGTGTAATGGCCAAAAGGAGGTGGAGGAGCTGAATTATAGCATCCCAGACATGGCTGTGTGCTGACTGTGGAACAGATCACAGCAGTTCATATGAAAATTCCAAGTCAAGTGGACAAGCAAAACTAATTAGTTCCTGCAATATGAACTCAACCGTATGCTCATCACTGTCAAGGAGAACATCATGAATTGTTTTGAAGTCTCAAACCTCATAGATACAGAACCAGAGAAACGTAAAGACATTACTCTGAAAGAATGTGGAAAATGTCTGGCAAAGGTGAAGAAACAGAAGAAAAGCAAACTTAATGTCGGGACAAAAGATGGAAATTGCCAAGAAGAGAAGAGAAGTCAAAGCCAAGAAAGACAAACAACAACAACAACAACAACAACAAAACCCCTCAAGAAAGAATTTAACAAAGAATTTCAGAAAGCTGTTGGAAGAGACAAGAAGCAACATTACAACAACATTTGTAAAGACATTGAAAAGAGAAAAGCAAAATACATCTTACAGAAAATTGCTGAATTCAAAAGAAAGCTCCAGCCTTGAACCGATATACGAAAGGATGCCAATGGACAGAGACTAACTGATTCAAAGGAAAATCAAATAAAGATATAGAGGGAGTATACTGAAATCCTGTAAGTGGAAAAGTCAACATCCAAATACTTACATTTCCTGCTTACAGTAATCTCTAATATTAGATGATGAAATTAAATCAACTTTCTAGTCATTTCCACATTGTAAGTCTATAGGAATAGATGGAATGTCTACAGAAATATGACAAGCAACAGAAGAAAAGGATTCTAACCAAATTGTGTTAGAAAATCTAGAGAACGATACAGTGGTCAACAGGTTGGAGGAGGTCATGCTCCATGCCAGGATCAAAGAAAGGAGACTAAACAGTGTGTACTTTCAAACTCAATTTCACATGCTAGCAGCATAATGTTTTGGATCATCCAACACAAATTAGAGATCTACTGTACAGGGATATGGAAATGCCAGATATTCAAGATTTATCAAGCTGTCTTTAGAAAAGGTCAAGGAACACATGTCATTATGTGGAAGCATGTTGAATATTTTTTTTAAAAAAAAACCTCAAATATCAAAAAGAAGGCAGACTGTGATTACAGAAAGCCAGACTATGTTGACCATGTCGAGCTATGGAATTTGCTTAGGAAAATGGGAATCTCAGAACATCTTATTGTCTTTGTATTAAATCTAAAGAACAGTCAGGAAGTCACAGTATGGACAGAATGTGGTGAAGCAGACTGGCTGCAGATTGTCAGAGGAGTGAGAGAAGGATGTTTACTCTCCCTTTATTATTTATCATAGATGCAGAATATAATGTTCAATGGGGGAAGATGAATTGGAGGAAGACAAGTATTGTTTTAAAATTGGGGGAAGAAACATAGATACTCTGCATTATGCTGAGGACACTACTCAAATGACTAAATATGCAAATAATCTGCATGCTTTAGTAAAAAAAGACAAGTGAAAAAAATAGGGCTAAGACTGAATATAAAGAAGACCAAATAATGACTATTGATACAGCAATCAGTTTTAAAATTGATGAAGAAGATATTGAAGTGGTGGATAGCTTCTGCCTTTTAGGTTAAATTATTGACAGTAAAGGAACAGTCAACAAATACATCAGAGACTAGCACTTGGGGTTTGGCCCATGACCAGAGGCAACACAGCAATGTCCGATTGAGTTCAGTTCTTTATTTGCTTACGCCTAATGGACAGAATATTTCCAAACTAAAGCTGTAACTTTCTAATCTACTAGACACATTCTGAGAGATTCTAGGGTATAGATAGCCTAAATCTCTTCCCCAATCTCCCATCCATCTTAGGACTGTACCGGCTATTCATTCAGTTCTCTCTCTGGCAAAGCTCTGTTTTGTCAAAACTCTCCCCTCACTGCTTCTTCAGGTGCACATTTCATCACACTTGGCAGAGGTGCCATGAAGACCTTGGGCAAAATAGTCAGATGCTCTGAGATGTCTATACCTGAAAAGATCAGAAATTATGTAGATAATACTTTTCACTGTGAGATTCTGTGTAAGTAAAACTTGGACTTTGAAGAAACAGAATAGAAAGAATATTGATCCTTTCAAACTGTGGTGTTGGATAACAAAAAAAACAGACAAACAACAAAAACAACTCCCCAACAAATGGATGATCAAACAAAATAAATCCAGAGTTCCCATTTGAGGCACAAATGACAAGACTCCCATGGTCATACATACTTCAGACACAGTCTCTCTGAAAAAGTCTGTAATGTTAGGAAATGTGGAAGGAACGAGATAAAAAGAACGAGCACCAACAAGATGGACAGACTCAATTACTAATGTCATGCACCATCTGAAGATCTGAAGGATCAGGTTGGGGCAGATCTTCTTGGAGAAAACCTGTCTACATGGATGATGCTGAATTGACGTCACAAAATCAATCAAACAAATAACTAATTACTTTTGAACAGAGTGCTCTCCTTCAAAAACTGAGATGTTTGTGAATATTTTTGGGTTCCATGTTCGTTTATTTATTTATTGTTAAATTTATCTGATGCATATCTCACCACAGGTGACTCTTTTAGACTTGTTCACAGAAGAATCTTACGAACAAACAGCAAGACTTTCAAAATCTGTTTTGTGTAAAAAGTAGAATTCATGCAACATTTCAAGCCATAATGAAAAAAGCAACATCAGTTCTTTTTGGCCATATTGTTTGTTTATATATATAAGTAAATAATTAGCAGAACTGAGAAATCAGAACAGATAAGTTTAGTTGGCAAGGAACTTAGAAGTCTATGAACACAGAGACTAAGAATCCAGTAAGAGAGCCTAATTTGTTCAGACAGAAATTATTAAAGTTTTCACAGTTGCATTTCTCTAACCTTCCCCTCATACTTTCACTTCTCTCTACTTCCTCTTAAAAGTCATTATATGATAGGAGAGCAAAGCAGCCTGGGGAGGTGATATTTTACCGTCATCTGTGCTATTAATGCAGCTAAAAAATCTTTAGACTGGGGAAAAAAAATCAGACAGATGCATCTCCCAGGTTTACATGTGCCAACTCCATCTGCTAAATCATTAAAACATGGGCTTGGCAGATTTGGGAGAAAAACACATTTGTTTTCACTCTAAAGAGGAAGAATAAGTGTCCCTCCTCCCCTCTATTCTGAACAATTTCAAAATGGAAAATTTGCCAGAAAGAGGGAAACGCTAAAGGAGGGGAGAAGATGAAGAGGAGAAATTGTGCATATGATGCAAGTCAAATGTTTACTCGACAATCACAAGAACCCAAAGTCTCTTCAACAAGAACTGCACTTTACTACCCTTAGATGATGAACAGAGCGATAATGCAACATGACATGACCAGGAGAAATATCAGAGATCATAAACACAACTAAGTGTAAAGATCATGCATTTTGTTGTGCTATAAGCCTGTGAAGAGGATGTTTGTTTGTGTGTGTGTGTATAGCAATTATTTGCCTGTTGGCTTTTTATGTTCTGAGATAGATGAGAACAAAGTGCCAATGTCTTCTCCAGATTTGTAGGCATCAGAACTAGATGCAATTTCTTTCTGACATTCCTTTCCCCCCCCAAAGTAATTTTATTAAAGATAACAGATTAACAGAATAACAGAATTGGAAGGGAACTTGGAGGTCTTCTAGTCCAACCCCCTGCTCAATCAGGAGACCCTATACCATTTCAGACAAGTGGCTGTCCAGGCTCTTCTTAAAAACCTCCAGTGATGAAGCACCCACAAGTTCTGAAGGGAAGCTGTTCCACTGGTTGATTGTTCTCACCATTAGGAAATTTCTCTTGAGTTCTACATTAGTTTCCATTCATTGGTTCTTATCTTGCCTTCTGGTGCTTTGGAAAATAATTTGCCCCCTCATCTTTGTGGCAGCCTCCTCAAATATTAAAATACTGCTATCATGTCTCCCCTAGTCCTTCTTTTCACAAGACAAACCCAATTTCTGCAACAGTTCTTCAAGTGTTTTAGCCTACAGCTCCCTAATCATCTTCGTTGCTCTTTTATGCACTCTTTCCAAAGTCTCAACATCTTTTTTATAATATGGTAACCAAAGGATGCAATATTCTAAGTGTGGTCTTATTACAATAGTAAAAACTAATACAAACAAAAAGAAATATAGAAGAACAGAAAGAAGGAGTTAAAGGTGCAAAGGGAAAAACAGGAAAGACATAAAGAATAGAAAGAAAAAAGAAAGAATAAGAAGATAGTAAGAGATATAAAAGAAGTGAGTCTAAACCATCATCACATATAACCAATTTTAATAACTTCTCACCTCCTCTTAAATAAAAAAAAAGATTTTTTCTTTGCATATCCCATTTCTTATCTATAAGCAAACCAATAAAGCACCATTTCAGTCCTGATATCAGCAAAAGTCCATCAACAAATACAAGAAATAATCAAAATAACCAATTTTATGTCCTTTAGTTCTACTTTTAACAGTCTTAATATTTGGTCCATTTGTATTTATTCTCGTTTCCTTTTTGTTATTTCTCACAAGATTCTTCAAAACTTTAAAAAGCCTCTGTTGTAAATCCAATGTAAATCCCCCCCAAGATTATTCTGTTGATTTATTAGATGTATGTCCCTATTAATTATTAAAATATCAACTAGTTTATTTTGTATGTCCAAAGTAGCATATTTTTCCAGGTCATTCTTGTAGACGGTCATTTTTAAATTCCCTTTCAACTCTGTCTCTCTCTTGAAGGAGAGTGTCAGGACCCACCGCAATTCACATCTTAGGAAATAAGGACTCTTGGAGCCGAGTTGTCCAAAAGGAAAAAAAAAATTACTAAGAATAAGATTGGTTGTGGAGATATGAGACCGGATCTGGTCTTGAGTCACATTTCAAATCTATATAAGCATTCCTGGTTCAACCCACTCCCCTCAAAACTCCATTTGGTTAGGATCCCATCAATTTGGTTGTCAGGTCCTTCCATGGGAAGAAAGGAACTTCGTGCATTCCTTTGTTGATTGCCATCTTCCTACCCCAACAGACAGATCACTTCCCCCCCTTTGTTCCCCCAGATCAAAGGTTCTTTGAAAGCAGCTACAGATAGACTGAATAAACAATCCCCCCCCTCCTTATACCAGTATGGCAGAATCCCGGTAGGCACAGTATTTTAACCATACATTTATGAATGTGATATCAATGGATTCTGACAGAGAAACATAGCAAGCTCTCTCTGCAAAAGCAGAACCGATGACCCAACAAAGCCCAAACAAGTGGTGAATAGACCAGTTCTTCAAACTTCCCTGGAGAAGGAGAATATGGGAGGTTGCCCACTTGTGCTCTGGACAACTGTTCCTTATGAGGATACCACAGGAGATCAGTTTTCTGAAGGTTTGGGAGATGACATGTTTGGCCAGTTTGCTTGCAACTGCAACGGATCCTCACTTTCTAATCATTTTTGGAAACTGCCTATTAATTATATTAAAGTTATTACAGATTTTGGAACAAAAAGTGAATATAGATTATTTTTATATACTGATGATATTTTAGCAATTTTGGATAAGTATTCTACTTCCTGCCTAATTTTATACGGGCTGCACAAATTTTGAAAGTCTTCTGCCTCTGGGATTTCTCCTGAAAAATGATAAATATTTGGATTTTATATCTCCCAAAATATTTCTAAATATGTAGAGATAAGTACATTGAAACTTTTAGAAAAGATTTATCTGGATGCAAATAGATGGATTAAAATTCCATTAAGCCTCTAGGGCAAAATTAATGCTATTAAAATGAACATTGTCTCTTGTTTGATTTATGTTCTCTGTGGCATCCCAATGTTAATTCCAAATAAATATTTTCTTCACATGGATAGGTTATTTAGGAAATTTGTTTTGGATAATAGCCCACCAAGGATTTCATTAGCTAAACTGAGATTACCATTTGATAAGGATAGCTTTAATTTATCAGACTTGCAGAAATATCACTGGGCTTATATTTTATTAGCCATAAGTACAAGGAATGAAAATCTAGTAAAATATCATCCCTTATGGACTTTGTTGGAAAGATATTATTTATTCTTATTGCACTCATGGCAAGTTCCTGGATCAACAGATAATAGAAAAGAAGTGTTATTGCCAAGAAAGTGGGTTGGATGGAATCTTTGGGTCTTTGTCTCATGTGGAAATCAGGAAACCCAGATAGTTCAAATATATATAAGGATTTATTGCAAGCTGAAACTCTCTACAAAAATCTGAACTACTAATGGTCAAAGCAAATTGGTGGTAGATAAGAGTCTATGGAATTCAAGGTGGACTGGATTTGGATCTCTTGTGAGCACGAAGGGACTCAAGACTCATGATGCATTTGATTCATCCCTTAGGCTCAGCCTGGTCATCTTCTACAGCCTTATTGATATAAGTACATTTGCCCAGTTGTAGTGTGGATAAAAGTGTAAGGCAAATGCTCAACAAAGCACAGCATATATGAGTATGAGCAAACATCTCATTGAGCTACTTAGAAAGGAAAACTTCTTGGATGAGATCCAAGAAGGCCTTTCCTTTGTAGATGCACTATAATGGCTCAGTTTTCCAAAATGTAACTGCTGCTTAGCAGGCACATAACAAACAATATGACTTAATGCATGCTACTTTTATAACATAGTCCACAAATATGTACATGTTTCAACCATCATTCTTTCATTCCTATACAGCAGGGGTCTCTAATCTGGCAACATGTTGGCTGAGGAATTCTGGGAGTTAAATCCACAAGTCTTAAAGTTGTCAAGGTTGGAGGCCTCTGCTATATAGTACATGTAGGGTTCTTTCTTTTTAAGGAAATGGATAATTCCATAAGCACAGATCTTTGGTAAATGTAGAAATCAGAAGTCACATCCCTCTTGATCTCACCATGCTTGTTCTTTGATGGACTTCACAGTATACAAATATATGTGATCTCAATTTCACTGGTCAGTTTCATTTCCCTCTAGTTGATGGGTCTCAGAGGGTATATTCCCCCCTATTTATATAGGTATTTCTCTAAAGAGTATGCAACAAGTGAAAGAAATAGCATACACAATTTTGAAACACATGATACTCAACTGGAAAGCTACATTATCAAGAGAAAATCAAGAAAAGCAATCAGATTAAAAATAATGTGATGGAAAATAGCATTGGAAAAATGGGCTAGAGCATGCAAAAGACTGCAAATTTGTGTTTATCAGCTGTGAAAACCAGGAGCAACTTTCTACAACATCCAGACTAAGCAAGCCTCAGAAGATAAACTGAAAAAATGAAAGTAATTCCTTAGATCAGACATTCAAACTCGCGACGTCATGTGACATTGTGCAACATATTGGGACGGTTTTGCCATTGACAGCAATGGGGTGGGTGCGGCTTCCAGATGATGCACCAAGCCCACGGGCCAGCAGTTTAACACCCCTGCCTTAGATACTGTATAGTGCATCCCTTCAGTATTGCCCTATACATAAAAGAAATTGTTCTGGCACTTAAGCAACTTTGTATTTTGTACCATAGTGTTGAAATTGAAGGTCAGATTCAGCATTACCTAACCGTAGTGACATAAACTTTGTTTCTGGTATATTTTCCATGTTATTCCTACCACTTGGCAGGAATTTTTATTACACTCTGGTTTCAACTCCCTGGATTTGCTAGGTTGCAAAAAAAAAAAGCATTGCTTCTCTGCCAGGTTGTATATTGCAGCTGCCACGATGCCAGCTCTTCTTCCTGGAGAACCTGTGCATTACTGCCTATATAACTGGTCATGCAGCATCAGTTTTTGGCTCTGTGTGTTTTCATTGTAAAAGGCAAAGGTAGAAATTATTCACCCACCTCTCTTTAACTTCTGGGTTTGGCAATTTACCTTGGTTACTATAGTGTTCCATTAATAATCCTTTTGCTGGTCCTGATATTTTAATACATAATCTGCTTCTATAACAATGAACTGTTCCTTCCAGCCATCTACCTTTTAAAACCATGGTCTGCAAGGCTGTCCCTAAATAATTCTGAATACAATGGTTACATTTTCAATACTATAGAGTTTCTGTGTCACGTTTGTGGAAAATGAACTTCAGGATAAAACATCATACAAATATAACTGGGTATTTGCACTTCATCACACTCAAAAGTCCTGAGTAGCATCTCCTTATTGGGGTACAGACAACAGTATGTTAGCTTGCAAAGTAGACTTTGGATTAGAAATCCATCTTGCATAAAGTAGTGTTTGGAGTGAAACTGGGCAGAGCTGCATACTAGGCAAAATGGGCTAAAATTAAATGATATTGTCCTTATTAACAGAATAACAGACTTGGAAGGGACCTTAGAGGTCTTCTAGTCCAACTCCACTAGAGATCCACTTAAAACAATTATACAGATTATCTAGAACTAATTTAAATTCCATTTATTTCAAAGGGTCTACAAAACCACTATAAGAACCCATTTTATGCCTGACCTATGTTGAGCGATCAACTTATTATTGGAGGTTTTAAGAAGAGATTGCACAGCCATTTGTCTAAAATGGTTATAGGGTCTTCTATAGCAATGTTCCTTCCAACTCTGTTACTCTGTAATTCTGTAAACTGAAGCCTGCTTGCAAACCTATCATCTTTAACTTCTCCTAAGTCAACTAGCAATGGTTATGTACCCAGCAGAGTGGTTAGGACTGCAAATATTTAGATCTCCCTTCTGCACCAAAGTTTCACATTAGCTGCAATTTATCAAGTGATGACCAATACTGCCCAGTTTTTAATTTGCAACAACTTCTCCACTTTCCTGCAACCTGCATTCTAACACTGCTGAAGAAGTCTCCTTTATTTTGTTATTCATTCCCTCTGGTAACAGTGCAGAGAAGAGCAACAAAGATGATTAGGGGGCTGGAGGCTAAAACATAGGAAGAATGATTGCAGAATTGGGTGTGTCCAATCTAGTAAAAAGAAGGTCTAGGGGCGACATAATAGCAGTGTTCCAACATTTGAGGGTCTGCCACAAAGAAGAGGAGGTCAACTATTTCCCAAAGCATCAGAAGGCAAGACAAGAAGCAATTGATGTAAACTAATCAAGGACAGACGTAACCTAGAACTAAGAAGAAATTTCCTGACAGTAAGAACAATAAACCAGTGGAATGGCTTGCCTTCAGAAGTTGTGGGTGCTCCATCACTGGAGGCTTTAAAAAAGAGACCAGACAGTGTCTAAAATGATATAGGGTCTCCTGCTTGAACAGGGGGTTGGACTAGAAGACTTCCAAGGTAACTTCCAGCTCTATTATTCTGTTATTCTGTCTATAACCTTCACTGTTCCACTTTAGATCTTTCTGGGAATCGTTGTAGAAAAAAGACCTGTGATGAAAGGGAAGAGATAGATAATGGGAGGCCCCTTGGAGACACCAAGGGTGGTGAGATGGGTGGGCAATAACAGGACCCTTGCAGCAGCCCATGGATAAGATAATTTGTTCTATCAGGGCCTTTTCCTGTGTGGTTTTGGATACAAATGTTATTGAAACTTTGGAGACTTCCTTTCCAAAGATGATACTCTTTATTTGAGGAATATTTACATATACTTTAATATTTTCTTTAAGCACTTAAACTATTTCTTTCTCTTTAATGGACCTTATTATAACTTTTTGATAACTCAAACAATCCGTTATATACTGTAAAAATAATTGACTTCTTGTTGTTGTTTGTTGCAGCAAGACAGGTATGGAAAGATCTTGGAAAATAGTATTTCCATATAGTGGCAAATACATTGGATAACTGTTTACTACTCAGTTCCAACTTCAAAGAAATTAATTCACTATTATCTTCTTCTTCTTCTTCTTCTTCTTCTTCTTCTTCTTCTTCTTCTTCTTCTTCTTCTTCTTCTTCTTCTTCTTCTTCTTCTTCTTCTCTTCTTCTCTTCTCCTCCTCCTCCTCCTCCTCCTCCACCCCTCACCCTGTATTATTGTTATTATTATGGTTGGTTACAAATTCAAACAGATGTTTAGACTGGATTTGGTACTTATAATATCAATTATTATTGATATTTGGTACTGAAGATTTGGAATTACTGTGCTTCAAGAGACAAGTGTCAGAATAAATTTGGCTCAGGGCCCTTTAAAAGACTACTAACCCTACTAGAATTTCAATTTGCAAAAAACAATATTTCTCTTGGTTCTGACTGAAATCGTCAAGATTTTGCACGCAGCCTCCATGCAGGCCCAGATGGTTGCACAAAGAGGACTCAGAAGACTGCATGACCCAGCTTGTGAGATTATAATGATGATTTTTTTAAAATAAACTGTTGGTTACAGTTTCTCATCTGAAGAGAACAATTTGTACCATTTCGTGCCATAGTAGGGAAAGAAGAAGAAAATGTTATTCAGTTAACAGTGTGCACAAACAGACTGTGGGCCAATGGGAAACTGTAGAACCAGCTTTTGTTATTTTACAAACTTCTAACATGCCGTTATTTCGGCAACCAAATCAAACTTCTGCCTGTGTAGCATTTGACAAAATCTAGTTAATAAATGGAGAGTAAAGAATGCCAAGCTACTTCCTTGATGCCTCCCCCCCAGTAATCATTGATTTCCAACTCTGCATAGAAGGTAGGCCAGGTGCTTTTAGAAAAGAAAAGCTGAGTCATCGCACTGTCCCTCAACCTTTTTTTGAAGGAAAAGTCTTCATCTTGGTTCAGTCCAAGCTGGGAATAAACAACGTGGCGACTGTTTTAGAAAGAAGGTTGCAGTTTATTGAAGAGGAGAGCCAGACAGGAAGATGACTCTGGAAGAAAAGAGAGCGAGCACATGTAGGGAGTGGATTTTTATACCCTCTGGAGTCTTTTGTTTGGAGTTGTTCCTGTGGCATGAACTTTGACCTGAGTCTGAATGTGCCTTTCTGGTATTCTGATGGTGGAGGCTTAATCCCATTATGTCCCAAAGGTCATATCCTGCTTCCCTGTGGCTGTGGCTGATGACTCTTAGATTTTTGGTGTGTTGATTCTAGGGATCTTTCTTCCTAATCCCAGTTTTCTGATTCCAGTCTTTCTGACAATATTATCACTTCTGCATTTCTGCAGACTTGGTTTCTGTTTGGGACAGAGAGACTTGGGGTGGGGGGTTTGATTTCTGCTTTTAAATCCTTTAGGGAAATATATTCTGTCTTTTAAATATTTCCAAAAATATTTCTTTCTCGGGGGGCGGGGGCTGACTTCCCATACTTTGCAAATTTAAGATGTATGGACTTCAACTCCCAAAATTCCTTGCTGGCTGGGGAATTCTGGGAGTTGAAGTCCACACATCTTAAAGTTGCAAAGGTTGAGAAACACTGCCCTAACACAGAGTCCCACTCCCCATTTCTTGGATATTTGGTTGATTTATATATTGCCTTCACTGTTTCATGTTGGTTAATGTGTTTCACCTGTACTTATAACTTTGATGGATGTATTGCAATAATGACATTTCTTTCTTTATAACCCACTGCAGAAGATGTTGTCCCTCAAAATACATTGAGTCCGAGATATGGGAATATAGTACACATATGCCATATTACTCTCTCTTCCATCCTAACAGAATTAAATAACACAAGCTGAACAGACAGCATTGATTGTAGCTACAACTAGGTAGAAACTTCTGAATAAAGACAAAAAGTCCATCACCTCCCCCCTCCCCCACTAGTAACTTTGGTTTATAATTTATAAACAAAATAGCATCAGGAAGAACATATATTTAATTGGTGCCTCAAGTTGCATGTCTTAGAACTATGCCAAACATAGCATGGCCCATTCATAAATCTTTCAGATCCATTCCAATCTGTCGCTCAAGCAAATAAGGAGTTCTTAGATACCACTGGAATATTCAGTCTAAATTGCAGCTAGGAGGTAGTTAGCTAAGATGGTTAATTTATTCTTTTTACCATTGTCCTGGCCCTTGATTGAGTGCAAACAGATCATGCAACCTAGCAACTTCAGGAAGATCAATCCTGTATTAATGAAATGGACAATAAATAAGCACACTATGATGAGGCCCACGGGAACAGGGGTTGGGTGGGGTTGGACTAGGGGAGTGTAAATGGTGTTTGAACTGCTGTTCAGAGCATGTTTGGAGTTTGCAGTGGGGGCATCCTTGGAAAAACAGAGTTGTTCTAAGAAAACTTTGACCGCTGGTAGGTCGTTAAATACATCAGAAGAAGTTTGTGGAGTAAATGACTGTAAATGATCATGGATACCACTACATAATAGTGAAAATATTGACATTCTGATGAAACAGTATTCCATAGAATCATAGAGTTGGAAAGAGCCATTAGGATCTAACCTCCTGCTGTAGGAATCCAAATTAAAACATTCCTGATAGATGACTATCTAACCTCCAGTTGAACACAACCCATCAAGGGGAGTCCATCATCTCTCTAAGTAACTGTTTAGAAGACTTTTCTGATCTACAGTCAGAATCTACTTTCTCGTAACTTAAATTCCAATGATTCTGGACGGGCAGAGAGCTGGTTTTGACCTTCTCTTCTATGGATTATTTTTCAAATACTTGAAGACTGCTATTCTATACTTTTTCCTGTTATCCTTTCTTAAGACTAAACACACCCAGTTCCTTTATCTTCTCTTCCAAAGACTTAGTTTCCAGTTCCTTGACCTACTTGGCTTACTTTCTGTGAAACCATGGCTCTTTGCCTGAATCTTTTAAAGTATGTCACCTACAACTGGACACAATATAGCTTACTGTATTTTCAACATTTCAACCAACAAGACTAAATAGAGGAATAGCTGCACGTCTATGGAGATTCTCAGTCATCCGCAGTAAGGTCATGGTTGTCCCAAAGATGCTTTTTCAAAATATAATTGGATTTTGCTTTTCCTTGAAAATATTGCTTCTCATCCAAGAAGCCTCTTCAGTTCAACTGGACTTTGCTTTTCCTTGAAGACGTTTTGCTTCTCATCCAAGAAGCTTCTTCAGTTCAACTGGACTTTGTTTTTCCTTGAAGACGTTTCGCTTCTCAAACAAGAAGCTTCTTCAGTTCAACTGAACTTTGTTTTTCCTTGAAAACGTTTCGCTTCTCATCCAAGAAGCTTCTTCAGTTCAACTGGACTTTGCTTTTCCTTGAAGACGTTTCGCTTCTCATCCAAGAAGCTTGTTCGGTTCAACTGAACTTTGCTTTTCCTTGAAAACGTTTCGCTTCTCATCCCAGAAGCTTCTTCAGCTTGTCTTTCAGGGAAAACAAAGTCCAGTTGCCTTCTGAAAAAACACCTTTGGGAAGAATAGCTACACCAACAGATCTGCTCTATATAGTCATCATGGTGACTTGCCAAAAATAAAATAAATAATAAAGTAAGATAAAGTAAATTAAATCCAAAAGGCCAGAAGAAATTTACTTCTCTCCCCCGCTACTTAATCTGGAGGAAATAAAGGGCTAAAGCTTAAAATTAGTTTTCTTTTCAAATTGGCAACATGTTATAGCCTTGAAAGGGAGTGTATTTGAGAAAGGTAAATACCAGGCTAGGCTCCTCTACCGTAACCAGTGAAATATCAAAGATATTCTCTGCTCTACAACATATTATCAAATGCCAAAGAGGACTGTGGAATACCAAAATCATTTGATCATTTAAAATATTTTAGGATACTTTTTAATGACGGTTGTAAGACTAGGAAAGCTTCACAGACAAGCTGGCAGCAAATTCTCAATTGTTAATGCATTCTCCAGACCAGAGAGTTCCTAAAAAGAAGTCTTTTATGGCCTCTGGCATCTAGTCCCCCTTTTTACAGCTTAGTTTACCTTTTATTATGGAAGTGCAGCAGCAATAGAAATTGAGTCCACAGATGTTAAATGATCAAGCACAGAGTTTTCTTTTCACCATCAGCTGCCAGGAAATAAAATAATTTTCAGACCTACAAATGTAACTCCACTGTGTCGTGACCTTAAAGCTACGCTTTAGTACATTAAAAAGAAACCATGGTCAGCTTTACCAGCATTTTTTAAAGGTTGCTTGTGTTCTTCAGAAGAAATGCAATGGAAAGCAGTGAATACTGAACATAAGAACAGAGTTGACTTTTATTCAAAATGAAAAAGAGCAACAATTGAACTTTCTGGTGTAGTTTCTGACATCACATTTGAGCATTTTCACTGAGCCACAGTTTTTTTTTTAAGGATAAAATTAACCTTGGCTTCTGATGGATATGTGTCCATGCAGTTTTCTTTGCATTACAAGTAGTCCTTATGTTCTCTTTCCTTTGAGAACCTCCTAGAACAGACATGTCAAACACAAGGCCCGGGGGCCAGATCCGGCCCGCGAAGTGGTATCATGTGGCCTGCGAAGCCATCCTGGAAACAGTGAGGGAACGGGCCCCACTGCCTTGGCCCTGGCCCAGAGACCCTCCTTCTGCCAGAGACCCACAGATCTGTCCCACTCCTGCCCAGGCCCCCATAGTCACTCTTGATGCGAACCATGTAGAGCTGGCCACGCCCACCCAGTAGGCCATACGCACTCTAGCCATGCCCACCCAGTAGGCCACGCCCACCCTGGCCATACCCACCCGGCCCCTTGAGGGCAACCACAATGCTGATGCAGCCCTCAATGAAATGTGAGTTTGACACCCCTGTCCTAGAATCTAGCCCTCACACTATTATTTACCCCTGACTCCTAAGTGACCTAGCCCTAACCCTGTCCGTATCCCTAACCCTAACCCTAGTTTTATTATCTTTGTCAATGGGATTTTCCAGTGTATTTCACTGCAGCCTGAAAACATCCTTAAAGAAAAGCTGTTCTGTTCTCCTCCATTTGAGAATGTCCTGGAGTCTACACCTTATACCATTATTCACCCCTGAGTCCAAAGTGACCTAACCCTAAGCCTATCCCTTAGCCGAGTTTCATATTTGTTGTCAATTGGAATTTCCCATGTATTCCACTGCAGGCCAAAAAAGATTCTTCAGGAAAAGCCGTTACGTTCTCTGTCCTTGGATAACCTCCAAGTATCTATCCCTAAATTTATTTTTCAGCCATGACTCCAAAGTGACCTAACCCTAACCCAAGCTGTAATCCTAACCTTCATTTCATTTTCATTGTCAATGGGATTTTCCCATGTAATCCACTGCGGCCCAGAAAAGATCCTTAATGAAAAGCTGTTATGTTCTCTTTCCTTTGGGAACCTCCAATAAACTAGTCCTCACTCTATTTTTCAGCCCTGACTCCAAAGCGGCCTAACCCTAGCCGTAACCCTACCCCTAGTTTCATTTTCATTGTCAATGGGATTTTTCCATGTATTTCATTGTGGACCACAAAAGATCCTTAACGAAAAGCTGTTATGGTCTCTTTCCTTTGAGAACCTCTAAGAATCTAGCACTTACACAATTATTCACCCCTGACTCCAAAGTGACCTAACTCAAACCCTAACCCAAACCCTAGCCCTGACCCTAGGTTTATTTTAATTGTCAATGGGATTTTCCCATGTATTTCACTGCGGCCCACAAAAGAGTCCGAACGAAATGCTTTTATGTTGTCTTTCCTCTGAGAACTTACTAGAAACTAGCCCTCGTACCTTTTTTTTAGCCCTGACTCCAAAGTTATCTAACCCCAACTTTAACCCTAACCCTAGTTTCATTGTCTCTGTGAATTGGATTTTCCCATGTATTTCACTGCAGCCTTCAAAAGAGTCTGAACAGAAAGCTGTTATGTTCTCTTTTCTTTGAGAACATCCTAGTATCTTGCCCTGACACCATTTGTCATCCCTTACTAACTCTAACCCTAACCCTCCCTCTAACGCTAGCCCATGAACTATTCCATAGAGAGAAAGATATGGAAGGAAGGAAGGAAGGAAGGAAGGAAGGAAGGAAGGAAGGGAGGGAGGGAGGAAGGAGGGGAGGGAGGAAGGAGGGGAGGGAGGAAGTAAGCAAGTTCTGTATCTCTCTTCTTTTTGGAACAGAAAGAAGCATAACATATTGGTGTCTTTAGGCACTTACAACTCAACAAAATTTTTTCTTATTTCTACTATCAATTTTATACAACGATCTATCTACTATTCTTGAACAACAGGCTAGGCTTAGCTAATGTTATTTTTGAATAGGGCTCCCCCCTGCCCCCCGGATTGTTACATAGTGTGAACCCAGTCCTGCTGGGTCACTTCATGGTCCAATGCATCACACAGTTTCAGAAAATGGAATTATTCCGTTTCTAGGTTTAGCGTGTTTTATGTATTGCTGCTTTTATTTGCAAAGCCTCCAGTTGTAATTTATTGTAAGTTCCCTTCCCTTCCTTTCTTCAAAAATATTTCATATCTGAGAGAAAGGGAGGGAGGGAGGGAGAGAGAGAGAGAGAGAGAGAGAGAGAGAACACAAGCATTGCTTCAATTCATTATTTTTTTTTACAGATTCGGCAGGGAACTGGTTTGTTATTCAGATGCACGGCGTTGTTATGCTATATGATGCAATGCAATGAAGTGATCAGTCTTAAAAGTTGAAAATGTGTCTCTCTGGAACAATCACTCTCAGAAGGATTCGTCTATCAGTTTTCATGCTGGCTTTCCAAGCCAAATCAGAGATGCAGAATAACTCAACATCTGCGTAGCTTGCTCTTACTTTTCACAAATCACATATAAACATCAGCAGTGGGAGGCCGGTTTCTGGGCTGAAATATATAAAAGGCTTATGATGATGCCATTAATATTCCGTGTTTCTCAGCACATTCTGAATTGTCTTGCTTGGCACTTGGCAGTCCTACATCCTGGTGGGGAGCTCTTGTAAACATTTCTTTTGGTTTCTCAATGGTGCATATTTCTCTCCTGAGGTTGCTCCAGTTCATTGCTGACAGAAGAATAAAAAGCTTCTATTAAAATGAGGGATCCTTCTGGATTTTGGTTGCCGGCAGACCGGATAACATGTACATAATCATACATGTGCATAGTCACATAACCTGCACTTAATGGTATTTGTTAGAACTAGAATTTGGGCACCTGAAAATAGCCTATGATTTACCATTGCTTTACATGGTTTTACAAACGCAATGCATAAAAGTATGGACACTAAAATGTATCTTGGATATTCATTAAGGAGGAAGATTGTCCCAGGATTTACCAATAGGATGCTATGGGTCTCATTCTCTGTGAGTGGGGAGAAAGATCTCTCTTTATATTTGGAGTAATATTTTCCATTGCTCAGTTGTTTCAGAAAGAAAGGAGCAATTGTGTGAATGGTTTCCCTGAGTGCCTAAGTCACTCTTCCATTTACTGAAAACTTGGCAAAGCCAGCAGAAATACTAGTGACAAATCAGTTGCTCAGAGAAAGTTGCTAGAATGGTATTTGTCGATTCAAAACACTATCCATGAAAAATTCTTGGAGTATGACTTCTTGACGGCAATCTAGAATCATAGGCTCCTGCACAACTGAAGGGGGTCATTGAGGTTGTGTCCAATATCCTGCTAGCCCAGGAATTCAAATTAAAGCATCCATGAAAAATGAATATCCAGTCTTTGTCTGAACACACCATGGGAGCTGTATGGTTCATTGCTGTACTGCTATCTTCTTTAGGAATCACAAAGTCAGAAGTCATCTAGTGAGATCTGTTGTACAATGCAGGATTCACTATGGCAAATCTGATAGATGACCATCCAGCCTCTGTTTGAAGATCTCTAGTGAAAGATAGAGGCAGCCCCTTCCAGAGGTTGATCACTGTTAGGTTAGAAAGTTCCTCTTAAGCTTTTTCTGGTCCAGCCCTTTTGTGTGATAATCCTGCAATCATATGTCCCCACAGTGTTATTTACTGTAATTAGCATACATACCAGAAATGCTTTAATCTTATGGGATTTGGCTTCCAAACCCTTTACCTCCTCACAAAGCTCAATTTTGTCACTGTCCTTTTTGAATTGAGATGACCAAAATTGCATACACTATTTACACAGGATCTTTTTCTGTGGAATAAAATATTATTGCAGTTGTAGAACAGAACAACCCTCTTCTATAACACTGCCTTCTGTAACCTGAAGTTTCCAGAGAATGTTGGGCAACAACTCACATTATTCCTGTGCATGGGAATTGATGATCAGTTGTATTCAGCAGCAGCTAAAGGACCAATTACAAGGAAGAGATGCCTAAAGCTATTTTGCCTGGCATCCTAATGAATCAATACTAGCAACAGAATAAAGTCAGATCTCCAATATTAACTTATGATAACTCACTCTTGAGTGACACTGCTTGTTTTAGTTTATTGATAGAGCTATTCAAGGATCATAATGTGTACAAATTTCCAAAAATATAAGCATCTTGGATCACATGTTGCTAACTTTGCACAACATTTTTTTCATTACTTCCTTAACACCTTCATAGTTATATTGGAATATGGGTTGAGGAACGAAGGAAGGAAGGGAGGGAGGGAGATGGGAATGAGAAGGATGGAGGCAGGGAAGGAGGAAAAGAGAAAGGCAGGAGATGGGAATGAGAAGCAAGGAAAAAAGAGGGGATGAAGGAAGGAAGAGAGAGAGAGAGAATCTTATGGTTCTCTCTACCCATCCATCCATCATAAAATAATATCATATATCCAGGTTATTTGGTTCATCAGATGTTCAAACAGCAGGAAGGAAGGAAGGAAGGAAGGAAGGAAGGAAGGAAGGAAGGAAGGAAGGAAGGAAGGAAGGAAGGAAGGAAAGAAGGAGAATGTGGAAAAGTATACAAATCCATGTGGATTTGATTTTCTGCTCTTAAAGTTTTCCTGGTTGTTCTCTTGCTGATGGCAGCACAGAGCGATGTATCCCACTCTAAGCTGCACATTTAATGCTGACAAACTGGAAAGGATCCAGTTATACTCAGCACAAGAATTTTACAATGGAGCTCTTAAACAATTGCAAGTGATTTGCACGTGAAGAATGGCTTTCTGGCAGAAGAAGATTGATTAGCCCATAGGGAAAGCTGCCATCTGTAATGTAATGAACTTGGCTGCTAATATGATTGCCCATGCCATTATTCTGGTGATGGTCCAGAAGTAGAGACTATGAATCTCCAAAATATCAGTGAAAATGTTGAAGGTAATGTAACAGACTTGTATAATGAATAAACTATTGGTATCTAAATTGGTGACGTTAGATTTACGGACCAAGATTTGGTTATGTAGAGAGAGGGTGAGGAAATTATGGTAACTTTTATTTTTATTTTATTTATTTTATTAAACTTATATACCGCCCTTCTCCCGTAGGACTCAGGGTGGTTCACAAGGTTTTTTAAAAACAATGCAACAAATTACAAAAATTAAAAACAATTAAAATGATTACACTAACCTTGAAATAAAAACCCAATTATAATTAAAACTACAATTTAAACCCCAGTTAATACTCTCAGTCTAGGCCAGAAAGCTCGAAGAGCCAGGTCTTCAGGTCCCGGCAGAATGAGCAAAGGTCAGGGGCAGTCCTAAGCTCTACAGGCAGCCGGTTCCAAAGGGCCGGTGCACCCACGAAGAAGGCCCTCCCCCTGGGTATTGTCCACCGGCAATCTTTTACCGGCGGTACCCTGAGAAGAACCTCCCTGTGGGAGCGCACAGGACGAAGGGAGCTTGATGCCAGCAGCAGGTGTTCCCTCAGATATCCCGGACCCAAGCCGTTTAGGGCTTTATAGGTCATCACCAGCACCTTGAATCTCACCCGGAGGGCAACTGGAAGCCAATGCAGCTCGTGGAGTAGAGGTGTTACATGGGAGTATCGGGAAACCCCCATCACAACCCACACAGCTGCATTCTGCACCAGCTGAAGCCTCCGAGTGGTCCTCAAGGGCAGCCCCATGTAGAGAGCATTGCAGTAGTCCAATCGGGAGGTCACGAGTGCATGAGTGACTGTGTGCAGGGCATCTCGGTCCAGGTAGGGCCGCAACTGGTGTACCAGGCGAACCTGGGTAAAGGCCCCCCTGGTCACGGCTCCTATATGATCTTCAAAACTGAGCTGCGAATCCAGGAGGATACCCAAGTTGCGAACCCTATCGACGGGGGGTAACACCTCACCCCCCATCATTAAAGATGGAATGGACTGGTTAGTCCGAGATGCCAGTATGCACAGCCACTCAGTCTTGGCAGGATTGAGACGAAGCCTGTTTCTTCCCATCCAGACCCGGACCGCCTCCAGGCAACAGGACATCACGGCGAGGGCATCACTGGGTTGGTTCGGGGTGGAGAAAAAAAGTTGGGTATCATCAGCGTACTGATGATACCCCACCCTGAAACCACAAATGATCTCGCCCAGCGGCTTCATATAGATGTTGAACAGGAGGGGCGAGAGAACTGACCCCTGAGGAACTCTGCAAACGAGAGGCCTTGGGGCAGACCTCTGCCCTCCCATCAACACCGGTTGCAAGCGGCCCAGGAGAAAGGAGGAGAACCACTGCAAGACAGTGCCTCCCACTCCCAACCCCCTGAGATGCCACAATAGGATACCATGGTCGATGGTATCAAAAGCCGCTGAGAGATCTAATAGAACTAGGACAGACGAGCAACCCCTGTCCTGAGCCTGCCAGAGATCATTCACCAGTGCAACCAATGCCGTCTCCGTGCTGTACCCGGGCCTGAAACCCAATTGGTACGGGTCCAGATAATCAATTTCCTCCAGGAACAGAGGAAGCTGATGCGCCACCACGGACGATAGTTGTTTAAAATTGCTGGGTCCAGGGCAGGCTTCTTGAGAAGGGGCCTCACCACCGCCTCCTTCAAAGCGGCGGGGAAGACACCCTCACTCAAAGAGGCAGATATTACTGCTTGGAACCAGCTTCGTGTCTCCTCTTGAGCCGCATAAATTAGCCAAGAGGGACACGGGTTCAATAAACAGGTGGTGGAACTCAGCCTCTTCATAATCCTGTCCACATCATCAGGGGAAACAGGATCGAACTCAGTCCAGATAACATGCTCAAGACCATCCGATTCCTCCATGTCAGACTCTGCCCAGTTAGAGTCCAAACCGGCCTGGATCTGAGCAATTTTGTCCATCAGATGATGACTAAACTCCTCGGCCCACCCCTGCAAGGGCTCCTCCTGATTAAGCAGGGAGCGAGTCACCCTAAACAGGGCGGCCGGGCGATTATCAGCAGATGCGATGAGGGCGGCGAAGTAATTAGACTTTGCCATCCTCATCGCAGCAAGATAAGACCTTATGAAGGTTTTTAACTGCAATCGGTCAGATTCAGAACGGCTGGACCTCCAACCGCTCTCTAGACACCGTCTCCGACGCTTCATCTCCCGGAGCTCCACAGAAAACCATGGAGCCCAGCGGGATCTACGCCGGGTCAGGGGTCGCAAGGGTACAACACAGTTGAGTGCCTCAGTGGCTGCCCTTTCCCAGGCATCAACCAAGGCATCAACTGGGCTGTGAGTGAGGGCGATGGGTATAGACCCAAGCGGCATCTGGAACCATTCTGGGTCCATTAGGTGCCTGGGGTGGAACCATCTGGTTGGCTCTGCAGCCCAGCAGTGGGGGGTGGCATAACAGAAGACCAGCCGCAGGAGATAATGGTCGGACCATGACAGGGGAACAATGACCGGTGAACCCCCTCCCAGATCATCCAACCACTGTCCAGACAGGAATACCAGGTCGAGAGTGTGACCCCCCACATGAGTTGAGCCTTGAATTACCTGGGTCAGGTCCATGGCCATCATGGAAGCCATGAACTCCTGGGCTGACTCCGATGACCCTCCCAGGGAAAGCAGGTTGAAGTTACCCAGCACTATAAGCCTGGGGAACTCCACCGCCAACCCTGAGTGGGTGTTGAGCATCTCGGGCAGGGCTGTTGCCACACAGCTGGGTGCCAGTTATGTAAGCAACAAGCCCATCTGAACCCGGGGGCCACATCTCAGGAGGAGGGTCTCACTCACGCCAATCTGGACCATGGTGGTCTCCCGCGGACATAAAGTCTCCCTAATAACCACCGCCACCCCTCCACCCCTACCCTGAGATCATTGCCGATGTAGCACACGGAAACCTGGAGGGCATAACTCGGTAGAGAGGGACCCCTCCCTCCGAGCCCAACCAAGTTTCCGTAATGCATGCCAGATCCACGCGTTCCTCCTTGATTGAGTCACGAATGAGGGGGGCCTTATTAACAACGGATCTGGCATTAAAATAAACCAGCCTAAGCTCAGGGACCTGATCACCCTCACTCCCGGGTGAGAGGGTGCTAACCGGAGGGTCGGAGCGCGCCACCGCATGAAGACAGCGGGGGCGCGATCCCAAATGTTGATGCAGTCCTCCGTGCAACCACCTGCCGCCATTCCCTATCATCGTGGGGATTTGAAACCCCACCCCAGCACACACAGAACCAGCAGTCTCTACCCCCAACCCTATCCCACCAGGATCCCTCATAGGCCCAGACTGAGTACCAATTAAAAATTCCCTCCCCACCCTACTACCCCTCCCCTTCCCTAATCCTTTAAAATACCCAGCTAAAAAATGTATCAGGGGCCTCTTAATGCATCTCCACCAGAGGCCCCTAGTTAAGCCCAGCCACCTCTCGGGGTCCCAACAATTGGGCCCATCATCAAGGGAAATGATAGAAAGGGAGGCTGGTCATATCCAGGAGGGAAAAACCCCCCTGAGGGCGTACAAGTCCAATCTAGAATATTGTAGTTGAGCCATAAAATAGTAATGTCCGTATAAGCCATTATTCACAAATGGGGTCAGATGTTATTAAGATGTTAAAATGTTAATTAAGATGTTAAGACATTTAATCCGGAACATGTCTTCATCCAGTAATCTGCCAATCTGGCTCTGCTCTCACCTGAGCCGGTCCAGACAAGAGCCCATAACTGTCCTCTCACCTAGCCATGAGATTCAGCCTGGGATGGATAAGGGCAGCATTGCTGGGCAAACAGAATTCTCCCCTGCTAGTCTCTCACACCAGCAGGGGGTTGGTAGCCAGTCCAGGGCCGCCCTCTCACCACGGTCCTGTCCCAGTCTCGTTCCAGAGTATCACACGTTCCAGAATATCACAGGGAGGTCACAGGAACAGGAAAAGTCGAAACATCCCAAATCCTGTTCCAGCCTCTAACCAGTATCAAATACAAACCCATCTTGAGCAGTAATGCAGCAGAAATAACCAAACACGCTGAACCCATCCCTACGGCAACAGGGAATTCAGTCATAGATGTTAAATGTTCAGCTTCAAGCAGCCAAATCTCCATCATCCTCTGGAGAAAAGGAGGAGACAAAAAAACTTAATCTACTGTTAATCCAGGTTAACAAAATACAGCCAACTCAAAACACACAATTGCTGAGTTCATACAAATCAACCCTGCTACCACCAATAAACCAGATCATGACTATATCATGACTTAATGTGATGCAGGATGCTTCTCACAACAAGATGCATCTCGCAGCCTGCTAAAACAATGGCTGTATTCTCACAACACATCAAGTTACAAATTGACCAACTACTTTAATCTGGAGTGTTTAATCTAATGGGTCATGATACCCCCAAGACTATGTACTTATATTTCAAATAGCTGGAGAAAAAAAATATGGCTCTCTGTTTCTATATATGATAACTTCAGTGAGTCATTTCTAGATGGAAAGAGTTAAAAATTCCCACAATGGAAGAATGGATGGTGAAGCTAATAGAATTGGCTGATATGACAAAATTAACTACCTTGATTAAAGAGAAGACTTTGTCTAACTTTCTTTATAAGTGGAAACCACTCTGGGACTTTTTCTTAGAAACCAAACCCCCCAAAAAATGTTACATTAACATTTGGATTTGATGAGTAGAAATGCTTACAATTATAGAAATACTGGGTATTATTGAATTTTAGATCATAAGGGTAATGAATTTTGTATTTGTAATTGCATCAAAGAAAGCTGGAAGTTATTCTTTATCTGTTTTCATTTTTCTTTACCCCTTTGTACTTTCCTCTATTTCATTTGTTTTTTATGTATTATATTTTGTAGACATTTAATAAAGTATATTTTTGAAAAAGACCATGTATTTATATTTGGACATTGATGTCCAAATATATTTCAGACTGGAATACTGCATCCTGTTTTGGTCACCATAATATAAAAAAAATGTTCAGATGCTAGAAAGAGTGCAGAGAAGAACAATAAAGATGATTAGGGGACTGAAAGCTAAAACTTATGAGAAACGTTTGCAGGAATTGGGTATGTCTAGTTTAATGACAAGAAGGACTAGGGCAGGGGTGTCAAACTCAATTTCATTGAGGGCCGCATCAGCATTGTGGTTGCCCTCAGGGGGCCGGGTGGGTATGGCCAGGGTGGGCGTGGCCTACTGGGTGGGTGAGGCTAAAGTGCGTATGGCCTACTGGGTGGGCATGGCCAGCTCTACATCGTTGGCATCAAGGGTGCCTATGGGGGTCTGGGCAGGAGTGGGACAGGTCTGAGGGTCTCTGGTGGAAGGAGGGTCTCTGGGCCAGGGCCAAGGCAGTGTGGGCCGTTCCCTCACTGTTTCCAGGATGGCTTCGCGGGCCGCATGAAACCACTTTGTGGGCCGGATCCGGCCCCCAGGCCTTGTGTTTGACATGTCTGGACTAGGGGAAACATGATAGCAGTGTTTCAATATCTAAGGGGCTGCCACAAAGAAGAGGGAGTCAAGCTATTCTCCAAATACCTGAAGGCAAGGGCTTTCCAACTCTGTTATTCTAATATTTTGTTATCCTGATTAACCTCCAAATTACCATCTAAAAAGAATCTAGAAAAAATTTCTATAACTCCATTAAGAGCTTCTACATACAAAACGAAGCTGAGCTAAAGCAGTGTTTCCATCATCTCTCCAGATGTGTTGGATTTGCAACCATATCGTCAAGCCAGAGCCCAACAATCTAGTTCAATCCAATACATGCAGTTTATATATTTATTGTGTAGATGGGTGGGAATAGCATGTGGAACTCTTCCCTTTGAGAGAACCGCAGTATTCTATTTGTGTGTGTGTGTGTGTGTGTGTGAATAAAAATCTGCTGACCTATTGTTCTGATACCATTTGCAAATAAAAAAGTCTCTGTTTTCTAACTTTGAAGGTTACTAAATGAATTGTTGTAAGTCAAGGATTACCTTTATTCTTCAATAGGAAGTCTGATGAGATGATGATGCACCTATGTGAGCTCCACCTGATAATTTTAAATTTTATTTTATAAATATTGGGTATGCACTTTTTAATCAAATTTTAATTGAAGCACACAGGGTCAATATCAGCTGTGGTTCGATGGCGGCAAGCTAAGTTTACTGCAGAAGTGTGGTATGCTGATAACAAAGAATGTAAACTCAAGCTAGAATTCCAAGTGTTTTACCTCACAAAACTTATTTTAGCTCTCTAACACAGGCAGTTAGTTAGTGAAGCTGAGAGCATTTACTGCAGGAAGATGGAAGAATGTTTGAAAACATAGCAGGCAGGAGGGCTGCTAATATTATTATTGTTTAAATACTTAAAATGATCCTCACATGCAGTGAGTATGGCAACTAGGATTAGAACCAAAGACTGGAATATTAGAAGACTGCAAAGATGGCTCAGTGGTTAAAGACGCTGAGCTTGTCAGCTGGGAAGATCTGGGCGCTGTGCAACGGGGTGAGCTTCCTTTCTTTGTCCCGGTTCCTGCCACCTAGCAGCTTGAAAACATGTGAATGCAAGTAGATTAATAGGTACCACTTCAGTGGTAAGATAACAGCATTCCATGCACCTTTGGCATATAGCTAAGATGGCCATATGACCACGGAAAATGTCTTCGGACAATGCATCATGGCCTAGAGTTGGACATGACTGACAGGGAAAACTTTACTTTTACAGAAAGGGAAGAAGCTAAGTCAAGTTTGCAGATTTTTTCCCTCACCAATAAGATCTTCATCTAACTCTTCTTTAAACAATGGTTCAAGTATCCCAAATGAAGGCCTGTAGCGAAGGCATCTCATAATTGGTCATTAGGCAGTGGTGGGATACAGTATGTGAACAACTGGTTCTCTGTGTGGATGCCGCTTCTGGAAGTCCATTTTGGGCCTGGGCAACAAAAAATTAGCTATTGGTTGTGCCGAATTGGTACGAACTGGCTGAATCCCACCACTGTCATTAGGATTTCATTAGGGTTCTGTTTACAACAGAGTTGATGGAAACTGGATTATACCTAGCCAGAGAATTTGCTCTCATAGATCAACAAACTCATGTATGAACAACAAATGATACCCTTGTACAGAGTAATTGCAGGGAGGCTGAAAGGCTGAATGACCCTCCAACTCCAGACTCAACAATTGAATGAATCATTAAAATTAGGTTTGCTAATGTTAAAAGACATATGTAACAAACAACAACAGGATCTCACATTTGGGTGCAGGACATCTCCAATCCTTTTAGCTGAGTACTCTTAATAAAGTACACAGACGTGAATCGATTAATTTAACCATTTTCTTCTTCCTTCAGATTAAAAGTGATTCTTTTTAAACAGCTTTTACTCCCCCCCCCAATTTTTTGGTGTGCATTTGATCTATCAGTTTTGACTTTCTGCATATGGTTTGTTCAGAGAAGTTGGATAAAACAATAGCATGAATGCTCCAAGGTTGTCCACCTGGCCAGAAATGCTGAACTCTTGCTTTTAAAACAGATTTTTGCAGAAGGAAAAAGAGAGCATAAAAAGAGACCAAGCTAGAGGAAAAGCATGCTAGCTGAGATAGCAGAACAGTTTGCTTTAATTAGCAGTTATTAGCCGGCTGCATCCTTCTCTTGGAAGTCGCTTATTTTTCGCTTGCCAAATGCACGGGAATATTCTTGAGAGAGTTGTAATGCACTCATCTTCAGGCAAAATGATCAATATAGCTATCCCACCTTTTTTTTTTTTTTTTGCTAAAACCGAAACTTGGATCTTGGCTCTAACAGTCCAAACATGGACATCCTACTTCTGATCATACTTTGGGGTCAAATGCTTCTCAGAAATCTCCAGTGTGCAAAAATGTTAACTATTTCTATAGCAATTAGTATTTATAAGCATACTGCTTCTAAACATATATCTGTAAACTAATAGCAATACACATAGACACAATATCAATACACATGCACACATATACAATATATATATATATATACATATATATGTGTCATATGTTAACTCTTAGATTACCTTGCTAGGCCCCAAACATGGGGCAAATCTTTATTTCCTGTTTTCAGCCTTATCTCAAAGGCCATCGAACAGGCTGTAGTCACACCGGACAGTTCATATATTTGTTTAAATTCCCTAAATTCTTTGTTAGTAATTTAAACATACATACATACAAATATATATATACTGCCTGTAGATGGCCTTGGGCTAGGCTGAAACAGGAAATAAGATTTGTCCCGTGTCTGGGACTAAGCAAGTGTATTCTGAATGCTTAACAAACATTTATACACATACACAATGTATATGTATATGTACTGTACACATCACATATAAAAACATATATTGA
Organism: Vipera ursinii; assembly: GCF_947247035.1. Classification (NCBI taxonomy): domain Eukaryota; kingdom Metazoa; phylum Chordata; class Lepidosauria; order Squamata; family Viperidae; genus Vipera; species Vipera ursinii. The sequence goes on from NC_139516.1 coordinate 14,119,624, forward strand.
AAGTTTGAAAGTTTTACCTCTTTCTGCTTGCCTTTTATTTTGTATGCAATCAATTTGTATTAAGCACATGTACACACACATACAGTACACCACAATCTGTGTAATTTTTCCCTCTATTTCTTTTTCCAAAGTCCAGTGTGTTTCATTTTGTCGATAGGGAATGTGCCATAACACCTACCTCAGTTTGAATAAATTTGCAGGGCTTTTTCCTGGTCATTTTCTGAGAAAGCGATGCTAAAAGCCATGTGCTGCTAATCTTTTAAATGGGGCTACATTATTCATTTATGGAATGACACTGTGATGTTGGCTGTTTCATTTTCCATCCCCATTTCTAATAATTCCTAACATGGCATTTGCCCTTTTCATTACCACTACACCCTGGACTGACATTTTCAATGAATTATCACCATGACCCCAAAATGTCTTTACAGAAAGTCACAGGCTGTTGAGATTCCATCCGTGGTTGGTGTACGTGAACTAAAGTTGCCATACTTTGCTTAATATGTGCATCACTTATTGACTATAATTTGACCTTTGCTTTTTATGCACTTACTCTTGAGAGCATTCTTTCTGGAGCTTTACAGCGATTACTTAATTTTTATCCTCTGAAGAATTTGATGTCATTCTTTGCACACTAGTTTTCCCTGAGTGCAGATCATTTATGGACAAGTTAATTACAACTGGTCCAAATATAGATCTTTGCAGTAAGTTAAATGTAACTTGCCCCCTTGCTTCCTGCTGTTTAAACAGTTGTGTATCCATAAGAGAGCTTTTCGGCTGATTCTGCTATATACTTGCTTACTTAGGTGGACAAAGTTTGAAGTCTACTTATACACATTTACTAAATGTGTTGTGGAACTCCAAATTCTAATACATTACAAATGTATTAGAAGTTAGAAAGCTGATCAAAGCCCCCTTGGGGAATTTTAGCAAGAAAGCAATGTGAATTGGATACACAATGATTTCTTTATACTACACACTTATCTTGATTGCTGAATTAACTTACACTCTGCCAGGGGATTACCACTTTAACTTGGTATGCAGCTCAGTAGTTTTAATGACTTTTAGAGCTATGCTGGGAAGAGTGTGAACTCCAGGAAAATATTCCTGCTGGTAAAGCTGAAAGTAGTAGAACTGGCTAAAGTGATTCACGGTACTAGTGGGGGGTAAGAACAAGAGAACACATAACAAAATAATAAAGTTGGAAGGGACCTTGGAGGTATTCTAGTCCAACCTCCTGATCAAACAGGAGATCCTATAGCATTTCAGACAAATGGTTGTCCAATCTCTTCTTAAAAAACCAGTGTTGGAGCACCCACATCTTTTGTAGGCAAGCTGTTCCACTGATTCATTGTTCTAACTATCAGGAAATTTCTCCTTATTTCTAGATTGGTCCTCTTCTTAATTAGTTTCCATTCATTGCTTCTTGTTCTACCCCCAGGTGCTTTGGAGAATAGGTTGACTCCCTCTTCTTTGTGGAAGCCCCTTAGATATTGGAACACTGCTATCATGTTTCTCCTAGTCCTTCTTTTCATTAAACTAGACATACCCAGTTCCTGAAACTGTTCTTCATATGTGTTAGCCTCCATTCCCCTAATCATATTTGTTGCTCTTCTCTGTACTCTAGAAAGATGAAATATTCCAAGTGTGGTCTTGCCAAAGGAGTATAATCTGATATAAAGATAGGGTTCTGGGGGTATGAGGTAGGTTTACCTCTAGAAGAAGGAACTCCCAAACTGAACTTTGAAGAAATCAATGGCAAGCTATTTCTATATTGTCACTAATAAAACTTCATGGATATGGATGAGATATTTAGACAAGTTTAGATGTCCATTGCAAGGGTTTCAAGAATTGATGGACATTCATCCAATGGACATTATAGCAGCTAAACCAAACGGATTCCCCCCCCCCCCCCGGGTTCATGGTTGGAATATAGAATTTGGAGACAAGGAGGAATCTGAAATTACAGAAAGATTTGGACTGGGGAAGTGGCAAGGCTGAGATTAATTTGCAAAGAAAAAGTCTTTGTTTATTGTTAACCTACAATGCAAGCAGAGACTGTTCTGACATTTGGATGTCAAAAGATGGACAATACTGGAATCAAATGTACTCCATTAGAGAAAACAAAAATTGGAAAAGAGCAATCAGTTAGGAAGATATTCCCTAGTGCAGACTTTGGAGCAGACCATGAATGAGACTTTGGGGTCCAATATACAAGTTAAACATAGAAAATTAAAGAGGGCCTGTGACCTGGAAAGTTAACACAACCCAGGTGGCTAGAAAGGCCCAACAGAGGCTTCACTTTCTTAGGATCTTGCGGAAGAACAGGGTAGAACAACAGCTAATGACCCTCTTTTACCGGTCTACCATAGAGAGCGTCCTCTCATATGGTATTGTGGTTTGGTATGCCGGTCTGACAGCCGCGGATAGGAAAGTATTACAGAGGGTGATGAGCACAGCACAAGACATTGTGGGCTGTTCCCTGACACCACTGGATGACATCGCCAGGGCTCGTTGCCTTGGAAGAGTGAGGAAGATTCTCAGGGATGACTCACACCCTGGACGGTATCTCTTTACTCTCCTACCATCCGGTAGGAGATATAGGAATATAGCCAGCCGTACCAACAGGCTGAAGAACAGCTTTTATCCGTGGGCTGTTAGGCTTTTGAATGGGATATAATCTTATGCAGAGTTGACTTGGGAGGCCGGTGTGTGGTGTAGTTGGTTCACATAGTGTGGTGGGATGGAGGGTTTGTTGTCACTGTGTGTTGGGGGGAGAGAGCACAGGGGGATGCTCAGCTAATCTCAATGTACACATGTTGTACTTTGACAATAAAGGTTTATTTTATTTATTTATTTATATGGAGGTCAAACAGTTGGGATATAAAATCTTGATGAGAAACAGATGCAGTTCATTTAACTTATGCAAAAGAAAACTTGAGGAACTATAGGAAGAGATAAGAAACGTTATGAAACCAAAGAAGAAAATAAATATTGCCAGAATTTGAAAGGGAAAAAAGTTCAGGTGACATTTGGAATGAGTTACCATATAGTCAAGAAAGAGATGAAGAAATGAAGAAGAGTAAAAGTCATGGGCACCAGGGAGAACAACACAACTTATAGACATCTCTCTTGGGCAACAATATCAGCAAATACAAGAAAACAATAAGAAATAGAAAATGAGAAAGATCAGAGAAAACACAGTCAAGGTGGACTGCCTTAGGGTAATCCTACTCACAAAGTTCTAATAAAGTCAAATAAAATTAAAGGAAGATGGAAAAACTAACCTATAGCTGTTTATTAATCAAGATTATAGAACGATGACAACATTTACAGAGAGATATTGAGGAACTAGAAAGTGAAGTACGAAAGGCAATAAACCAATTGTCAAATAGAAAAGCGCCAGGCGAAGATGAAGTACCCGTGGAACTGCTTAAAGCTGCAAGACGAGACAGTAAGTACTAAGAGCTCTGAGTCAACAACAGAGAACGGGACTGTGTGTCCTAGAGACAGGAAAAGGTTCGTGTATATATGCATCTGTTGAAAAAGGGAGATGTAAGAGATAATGGAAAAGTTCACTGCATTGTATTCTGTGCTCTCTCACACAAAATTTTCTGAACATGCTTCAAAGAAGCAAAATGAGCCATACATGGAAATGCTGAGTGAACACGCGGCTAACATAGGATAATTAATGGCATCAGCAAGACTATATAAGGGATGGCCTTTATTTTACTAACTATAGCAAGGCCATTGATTGGGGAGAATGCCAGGACACCTGATTATTCTTCCAAAAATCTTTAATCAAGAAGTGACTGTCAGAACTGAATTTGATGTGGTCCAGCATGGACCACATGCTGGTGGTCCATGCTGGTGGAGCAGTGTGCTAATGCCTCCTTAAGTAACACCAGCTGCCTGCAATTAGTGCAGGTTCGCATCCCACCAGGCTCAAGGTTGACTCAGCCTTCCATCCTTCCGAGGTAGGTAAAATGAGGACCCAGATTGTTGGGGGCAATAAGCTGACTTTGTAATAATGCCGCTTGGGGTGTGTGTGAAAGCCCTAATAAGCAGGCATATACATCGAATGAAGGCTACTGCTAAGCTTGTAAGCCGCCCTGAGTCTTCGGAGAAGGGCGGGATATAAATGGAATTTTAAAAAAAGGGATATAAGCATATCTATTGTGTATATCAGTGGTTCTCAACCTTTTCTTCACCACTGAACGGCCCTTAAGTAACCAAACACACACACACACACACACACACCTCCCTCTTTCTTTCTCTCTCATATCCAAAGAACCTAGCATGTTGTTCGAATGTTAGGTCTTTAACCAAGATTGTTAGGCAAATGCAACTGATGTACATCGTTCTTTAATCATTACACTTACCTTCACTTTTCTGCCAGGAAACCTAAAGCAGTAAGTGTAGGTTCCTACTGTATTTCTTTATTCCCTTCTTCAGATTATCTTAACCCAATTTTCATTCAAACTCCAAAATAAGATACAGTAAACTAAGCCAGGAAAATCATATTAAATTATTTTCAAATCAAATTCAAAAACTGATTAAAATTTAAAATATTAATACAGTTTTATTCTTGGAAACTATGTTAAACTGCTATGTTGCAACTAGCCCAAAGTCATTTACCTAGGAGTTCATACTTGGGACTCAGTCTTGTGCCAACACTCTAATAATAAATCTTTTCCAAATCAACTACTGACGATAAACATGTTTTCTAGTCTGCAAATTATTTCCATACATAAAGTAGGTCACATTTTGCTCTGAACCATTGTGCAGATGGCAATGCCTCCTAAATATCATAGCAGAGCTTGCCATCCTGATTCATTCTGCCTAACAACAAGGGCTGCCATACACACACAATGCAATATAAATAACTGAATTGAAGAGTCTAATTGAGCTGCTCCATTTCTGTGAGATGAAATGCCACATTGAGGTTGAAGTAACTTGCCTTTGCAAGGACCTCATTCAGGCAGGTGGTGGCTGACCCAGACAGACTCACTTGGCTATGCTCCAGGAATTGTGCTTTAAGTAAATTAGGTGGTACGTGGCAATGTCCAACAAAATGCAATGCAGTAGTGAGAAAAGTAAGATTTTACACTTAGGCAAGAAAAACCAAATGCACAGGTATAGAATGTGGCTCAACAGCAGTAACTGTAAAAGGAATCTAGGTGTCCTAGTGCACAACCACTTAACTGTGAGCAAGCAGTGTGCTTCAGCTGCCAAAAAGCCAACACAATTTTAGGTTGCATCAACAGAGGGATAGTATCAAGGTCACATGAAGTGTTAGTACTGCTTTATATTGCTTTGGGTAAGGCCACACTTGGAATACTGCACCCAGTTTTGATAAAAAAAAGATGTTGAGATTCTAGAAAGAGTGTAGAGAAGAGCAACAATGGGGGAGTCAGATTCACTTAACAACCACATTACTAACTTAAGAACTGTAGTGATTCATTTAACAATAGTGGCAAAAAAAGTCATACAATGGGGCAAAACTCACTTAACAACTGTCCTGCCTAGCAACAGAAATTTTGGGCCAATTGTGATCATAAGTCAAGGATTACCTGTATATCCTAAGATAGTAGCAGTCCCATTACAGAATAGTCCTTGACTTACAATAACTTCCATCCCTCAGTGCTGTTGTTGATTTTTGATTTTACATTTGATTTTACAACCTTTTTTTGCCCTTGAGTTTGCTTGTGGGCAAAAACCTCTGGTAGGGTCACAGTTGATTAGCACATGAACCCAAGACACTGCAACTGTCATAAATACATGCTAGTTGCCAAGTGCCTAAATCCTGATTACTTGACTAAGGGATGCTGTGACTGTCATAAGTGCAAGGATCTGCTATAAATCACTTTTCTTCCAGCACCCTTGTAACTTTGAATACTTTTTACATAAATGGTCATAAATCAAGGACTATCTGTATGCTTTTCATTTTTGCCTTACAACTCTTTTATTTACCATCATTTGGAATTCATAGACTTTCACAGAGGATTCAGTAATGTTAGACTTGGCATCGGCTTGAGGCAATCTGAACTGCCCAAGTGCTAGAATCTTCAGAGTAGGCTCTTCTTGAGATATCATCAAAAACACATTACACATTTTCAGAAGGGAAGAATTTCCTCTGTAATGAAACCTAGGCTGGCTTTAGGAGAAAAATTATGGGTACTTACTCCTTTAAAACATAAAGGATCACTCAGAAATCAGCAACTGGCAACAGGGTTAATGTTACACATTTGCAGTTGATTGCCATGTTTGTCTTGTGAACAATACTTTTATTCAATACTTTATTACCATTTTATGGTGGTCTTTTTAAAAAAATTAGACTGCTATGCACCCTATCTTATGATGTGGGTAGGGGGGGGAAATGAAAGGCAAGTTGCTGTCTGGAATAAATGGAGAAGTTAAGTCCTATGCTAAATTCCAGTTAAAGAAGAGACAATGAAGAGCAGCATTCAAGACTACAAAATTCACTCTGTTGTCCCTCCAGGCCCTCGTTAACAAGCCTCCCCCCTCCATTTAAGCTGGGAGTGAATCTGGCTGCTAATTCAAATTTGTCAAGCAAGTTTTGAAATAATAGCAAGAGTTGAACCATGCAGGGAGGTGCTGCTTAAAAAAAATATCAACGCAGGGGAGAACAGAGAGAAACCATATTTTCTTGCACAACAAGAATCCAAGAAGAATTTATTCTCCCCTGCCACCATCTCTTTCTTGGTCTCCATTAGATTAGCTGACAAGACTGCAAGCGCTTCAATATTTGGAAAGGCAGAGAAAGCTGGAAACTGGTTGGGGTCATCAAAGCATGTGACCAAAACAGGGCTTTTCTCCCATTCCTACCCTCTGGAACCAAATCAAACTTAGCTCAACAAAACTACTGCTAGAATGTTGAGAGGTTTTCAGAGCAGCGAATGCAAGCCGGGAAGGCAGATGGTCTGCTACACGCCGAGAATCTGTCTATTTTCGTTACCTCTTCAAAACAATGCTTGAAGCTGTCAGGAACAGCAAGACTTGCACACTCCTAGAGGGGGAAGAAACTAGCAAATCTGAGGCATTTTCCAGAAAGTCTTTATGTGGCTCCCTACAACCAGATTCTAAGCTTCTCACAGGCAATCAGAGAGTCACTGATTTGAAGAACCTATCTATTCATGTCTATGGAGATTCTCAGTCTTCCAGGTCATGGTTGTCCCAAAGGGTGTTTTTTTCCCCAAGAGGCAACTGGACTTTCTTGTTTTTCTTTGAAGATGTTTCAGTTCTCATCCCAGAAGCTTCTTCAGCTCTGACTGGATGGTGCGGAATGGAAGGATTTATATTTCTTGCAGACAGCTGGTCATCTGCATTCTTTTAGAGAGTCACTGAGGCCACTCAACTGGTGATCTTGAGAACACAGATAAACCTCCAAGTGGCTTCAACAACTCTCTAAAAGAATACAAATGACCAGCTGTCTTCAAGGAGTATAAATCCTTCCATTCCCCACCATCCAGTCAGAACTGAAGAAACTTCTTGGATGGGAAGCGAAACCTCTTAAAAGAAAAAACAAGAAAGTCTAATTTCCTCTTGCACCTTTGGGACACCTATCTATTCATGGACCACTTCTTGGTTTGATGTACAGATAGTCCTCAACTTATGATCACACCAGAATTTCCATTGCTAAGCAAGGCGATGAGTTGTGTTTATTTTGCAATCTTTTTTGCCCTGGTTGTTAAATGAATCACTGCAGTTGTTAAGTGAATCACACAATTGCTAAATAACTCCAAGTTCCACCACTGATTGTTCCCCAGCTTCTCAGAAGTCATCTGGGAAGATCACAAATGGCAACCACATGACCACATGACAATGTAACCATCATAATATACATGCTGGTTGCTAAGTGCCTGAATTTTGATCACATGACTGGGATGCTGTGTCAGTCATAAAAGTGAAGAGGGTGATCATGATGGTATGTCCCAAGGTCTGAATCATGAAACATAAAAATGAGTGGAGCTTGGATTGCATCATAGTGCCACCATCATGATTTCACCCAGTAGCATAAAACTTGTTGATCCGAAGGTTCCTAATAGCAGAAGAGGGGTTAACAAGGTTATTATAAAGGAACAATACAGTACAAACTTAGCGTTCTTTCAAAGTCATTCACCGCTGTTTGAGCAAGATGGCCTTGTGTTTCAGAACTGGACCTGACTGTATTGCAATTTCCTCATAAGAATTATCTATCTGAAGCACTTGTGGATGATTTTAAGTCCTCTTCTTGTCTGGTTCTTCGTTCCATCACATGTATCATTTCTGCTTTTTGTGGAACCATCTTTAGTCCACCATTTTTCCCCCCCAGAAGTAAATAATAAAAGGGAAGGTCACCTGTTTCTTCTAATGTAGTACATGAACTGCATAAACCCTTCTATCAACTGACTCACACTAACTGATGCTGATCTTGTCAATGGCCACAGCTTTCTCAGATTTAATGCCTTTGAACCATGAAGATCTTATATATGTGTCGGACTGTTTTTTAATCCCTAAATCTAATATCTTACATTTCTTTTTGTTAAAGGACAACTTGTTCTTCTCAACCAGTCTTCCAACCTGTCTAGATTAGACTGCAATCTGTCCTTCTGGGTCTTGGCCAGATCTCACAGTTTTGTGTTATTTACAAATTTGATAAATATGCCATAAATTCCACCATCCAGGTAATTAGTAGACATGTTGAATAATACTCACTGCAAGATAAAAAGATTTATTAGGAGGAGGTGCCATTGGAAAAAAAACCCTTCCCTATTCTCAATACAATTAAACAGTGATAAAGAATTGTTTAAACAAATCAACCCAGAGATCTCACTCATGGCACGAATGATCAAACTCAAATTATCCTACTCTGTGCATATTATGTGACGATCTAAGTCTCTGGAAAAGACTGTAAATCTGGGAAAGATTGAAAGAAAGCAGAAGAAGAGGATAACCAGCAATAAGATGGATGGACTCAGTTACACTGGGGACGAGTGCACCATTGGAAGACCTGAAGGATCAGGTTAGGAACAAATTGTCATTAAGATAATCTATTTATGTGTTGCTAATAGTTGACAATGTATTGATGATCCATAATCACTCACTCACTCACTCACTCAATAAATCAATCAGTCAATGTCAGTATCTTCATATCTTGCAGATATTTAAGCCTTATGAGTGAGTCTTCTAAAAAAGGGTACAAGGTAAGTCTCTTCCCAAGTTTTGTTCAACATCTAGTGACCACATGACCTTTGTGACATTTCTTGATAGTTTCCTACTAGGTATTAATAAGGTGTGACCCTCCATAGGTACTTTGAGAATTGGCAAGTTTGGCTAAGAGCTACCCTATTGTAGCTACATTCCAAGAGGTAAATGCATTTAGGATCTGAGATAATATCAATAATAATAATAATAATAATAATAATAATAATAATAATAATAATAATAATAATAATAATAATAATAGTTGGAAGGGACCTTGGAGGTCTTCTAGTCCAACCACCTGCTCAGGCAGGAAACCCTATACCATTTCAGAAAAATGGTTGTCCAGTCTCTTCCTAAAAAATTTTTTCTCTCTTGCAACGCATACCAAAAAATACAGGTTTTGTGGTTAATAAGAAACCAAGACTTTATCTCCCTGTTTTGATATTTGTAGAGCAAGCAGATCTAGTCTGTGATGGCAGATGCAGCAAAGGATAATGTTTCTTTACTTCCTAAATAAAGTTGGTGCACCTGAATATTTTTTCTTGAGGGAAAAATCATCCTGTCTAAATTGACTGATTTCCTTCAATTCTTCATCTCTCCAAATTTCTGTATTTTTCATAGCTAATTTGTTTCTTTCCATAAATCAGGCATATTTTGAAGACCTTTTGCTCTAAAAGAGCAAAGAGAGAATGTGGGTGGTCGGAAAGAGTGAAAACCATAAGGAAATTATATAGTCTAGACCAACCTTGGATAATTTTGTTGGTAATGGGCAGTCTAGTGGATTACCAGTTGAAAGAGCTGAATAAGTAATGGCTTGGTCTTTTTTATTTCCCAAATAAGCAGAGAAGCTTGACATCAGAAAATGACTCTACTCAGATTCTTCTTTGAAATACCCTGGGCAATTTTTTTAGAAGAAGTCTGGCTTCAGATAAATGATGTTTGCCCTCAGCCATTAACTTAGCTGTTAAGATGTTACACAATGTTCTTGAATGATGTTCAGCCGATTTCGAAACCCTACTGCCTCTTGACAGAACAAACTGACAATATGGTCAATTTATTATAAAGAAATACTGGTGACAAAACCTCTCTATTCCTAACACAATTAAGCAGAACTAAGACATTGTTTGGTCTATAATCAATTGAAGTGAAATTAAACCACAGATCTTATATAACACTAATGACTGTGTTCATATTTTTCATGGCTAAAATTCTGCTAGATTGTTTGCCCTAGTTCATAGGAAATCCTGCATCAAAGTCCTCTTCCAATTTTAATTAAAAGCTTCAGTGGTTTTGAGTCCTGATTCTTTAACTGGGGAATGAATAATAAGCAGCCTTTTAATTATCCTATCTTTTAAACACTTCCCTGATGTCAGTTTTCTGTTTCATGATGTGAAGAAACTTTTGCTTTGATATATTTCTATCCCATGGAATTGAAGGCAGAATACAGTATATGGCATTCTTTAAAGTTCCTCATCACTAGATAATCTACAACAACTAAATGTCAGCAACTGTACTGCATCATACAGCAATTATATGCAACTATGTGAAGCCAGTTTGGTATTGTAACGGAGCTCACTGAGAGGCTTTGCGGGAGCCTGGCCAGAGGGCAATAGGTAGAGGCTCAGACAGCTGTGGCGGGCATGGATCGGGCAGAAGAAGAGAAAAGGAAAAGGAGAAAGGGGGTGGGGGTAGTTGTTGCTGTAGTCAGGAAGAGACCAGGTGAAGCTGAAGAGGAGTTTGAGGGTTTTAGATGATTCCCTTTCTTTAAAGGAGAGGGAAGGAAAGAGAGAGTGAGAAAGCGGAGTTTTATTGCTTCTTTTGCAAGGGGGGAATATCCTGAGCGGAGGGAAGAGAGAGAATGGGCAGAAAGTCTGCTGGAGTGTTAGATTCAGATTTTAACAATAAATGAAAGTGGGGAAGGGGAATTGCCATAGAGAGACCTGGGACTAAGAGCATCGTCAGAAGGAAAGGGTTAGGGTTAGGGTTATTCCGGTGAATCCCTCGATGACGAGAACCTATCATCTCTCCACTCCGTGTGAGCTCCCGCTAAAAGGACATTGTTTGCCAATGTTTGTGGACACGGCTGTGAGTGAGATGGAAGGGGGAGGGCTAGAAGGGCTAGGAGGGCCTGGACTTTGGCAGCCCTTGAGGGGGTAATGCTACACATATATTGGTTAGGGTACTTGGCTAGAAATCAGGGCACTGTGAGTTCTATCCTGCTTAGGCCTGGAAGACAGCTGGGTGAGTTTGGGCCAGTCACTCTCTCTCAGTCCAATACACCTCACAGGGTTGTTGCTGTAGAGAAAATAGGAGGAGGAAGGAGTAATAGGTAAGTTTGCCATCCTGAGTTATTTATAAAAATACTGTAATAAAGGCAGGTTAGACATAAATAAACTCTCACCTTCCTCATTTCTGTGTTGCTTTAGAATTATGAATACAAGCATGCATGTTTTATTTTGAACTTTGGTATATGATAGTTTGAATAAATCTAGAATATGACTGGGAAGTTTATTACCTGCTTCTCCATTTCCTAATTTTTCAGAGAAGAGACAGCAGGTTCATAGGTTACTGAAGGGATGGACAATGGAAAACTAATTAAGTATGTGTAACAATACTTAAATTGTAGGCTGAAATTTATTTAACAGGCTCTCAGTCTTCAGTCCTAGACACATTTACCTAGAAGTAAGGTTAATTGAAAGCAGTCTTACTTCTGTGTAAGGTTGTACTAATAATGTTTTCTGCGCTGACATTTAGATCAATACCTTTACAGAAGGAAAAGCAGCATCTGGCATTTAAATTGAGTTAATTGATAAAGATGGTTTGCAGGAACAAACAAGCTGCTTGCTTAGTTTAATTGACTTTGCTTAACTTCTTTTAAGTAACTATTAACATTGATTTGTAGTGGGGGAGTTATTTGACATTGACAGAAAGAGCTGTTTCATTTTAGGAAGGGTGACTTGAGATCATCTATGGAAAAAAATATATTCTGTTTTTGAGTCTGTTCCAGAGACGTCCAGTGGTAAGGAACCAAAAACAAAAACAAAATATCAATATTAGCTTTATTGTCAGAGTTGATCAGACTGAAAACATATCAGTCAGTTACAGGAATTATTTGAGTGGGTTGTTGGATTGCCACAAGCACAATTCAACCTCTTGCTTTCAATATGCAGATGAACTAATAGCTGGGAATGGTGCTGGGTGATGACCAGTGGTGGGATTCAAATATGTGAACAACCAGTTCTCTTTGTGGATGCCGCTTCCGGAAGTCCATTCTTGGCCTAGGCCCATGGTGGCAAACCTATGGCATGCATACCACAGGTGGCACGCAGAACCCTCTCTGTGGGCATGTGCGCCGTTGCCCCAGTCCTAGGCCTTCAGCTGGGTTTTATAAAACCTTTTTGATTTAGGCCTCTGCTGCCGTATGCAAAAAAAAAAGGTTCAATCAATTTCAACTTCTTGTGGGGAAAAAAAAGCTCTCGCAAGGTTGGAATTGATTGATTGAACTTTTTAGTCCCACCCAGTGTGCTGTTACCACTGCAGCCACACCCACCCAATGGGCCACGCCCACTCAATGGCCTACGCCACTTGTGTATCGGCACCTAATGATACGTAAGTGGATTTTGGGTTGCAGTTTGGGCACTCGGTCTCTAAAAGGTTCACCATCACTGAACTAGGCAACAAAAACTTAGCTACCAGTTCTGCCGAAGTGGTGTGAACCGGCTGAATCCCACCACTGGTGATGACCTCAGAGAATGAGATCCTTTGGGTGGGGTGGTATAATATCAAAATGTTGATTAGTGTGGCGTTTGTTGAAGTAAATTGAGTTGAATCATATGTCTTGGTTCTACATCAATGCAACAAATTATGTTTTCCTTCCATAATCTTTCCCCATCGCTACCAGTCTGTGAAGTCCCCCCATGCAATCCATCATATCTACCAGAAGGCAAATGATGACACATACATCTCAGTATCATTTGCATAAATGATATGACTTATGTACTGTCATTGGACATCATGACCCAATTAATAGTCATGCCATATGCATAGTGATGTCATTATGGCTTATAATGGAGACATACCTACCTGCCTTCAATCAACTGGACAAAAAAAATAAATATCTTTCAATTCAGGATAAAAAGTAGCCATATCAACAAGCATTCTCCTATCCATGGTTAACCTTGGGTTCATGGATGTCCAAGGAAGAACTACATTGTCATAATGCAACTTGTATAAATTAAATAATTACATCATGTGCATAATGATGCTGTGACATATGTTGCATTATTTTGATATTTTTATGGCTTCCACTGAATAAGGTAAAGGTAAAGGTTCCCCTGCACATGCGTGCTAGTCCTTTCCGACTCTAGGGGCTGGTGCTCATCTCCGTTTCAAAGCCAAAGAGCCAGCGCTTTTCCGAGGACATCTCCGTGGTCATGTGGCCGGCATGACTAGATGCCAAAGGCGCACGGAACGCTGTTACCTTCCCACCGTAGTGGTCCCTATTTTTCTACTTGCATCTTTACGTGCTTTTGAACTGCTAGGTTGGCAGAAGCTGGGACGAGTAACAGGTGCTCACTCTGCTACACGGCACTCGGGATTCGACTCGCCAAACTGCCGACCATCTGATCGACAAGCTCAGCGTCCTAACCCACTGAGCCACCACGTCCCACTTCCATTAAATACCCTCTTACAAATATTCTCACTAAATAGTTGCAGTTAGAATTTCTACCCAAGAGCCATTAAGAGTTAGGAGTTGGCAGCTGACTTTCCAATCTTGATGAGTTTCAGGTGGAAGACTCAGTTTCTTGAATTCTTTCTCCCATTTGGCAGCCAATTTCTCAGATTTCATTGGTGATGGCATCAGCCCTGCATTTAAACAGTATTCCTAGGTTCCTTTCCTCCCATCTTGCCAACTGTATAAGCCTCAGATCTTGTCCCGGGATCCAGAGGTGCCAACAACCTCTCCCTGGCCCTCCATCTAGTCTTGGGAAACTGAAAAGATTTGTTGATGTGCTAATGTCGACAAGGTTCCATCTCCTTTGTTTGTCTCTACTCATCCATCTTGCTGACCAGAGATAATTGTATTTGGGAGGAATGTACATTTCTTTCCCAGCTTCATTCAGAAAGCTTTCACTCTTTAGTGGAACTGCTGGGGGAAGAGATGTGGCACAACATGCTGCTTCCCACTATCCCCTTGAGATTAGACAGCCCTTCCAATGAATCAGATGTTTCAATCTGTCCCAACTGTAGTGACAGTTCAAAATACATTCCACTTAAAATTCTTCCTCTCAGCCCAAAGAATGGGACGTCATAGATCAGAAACAGATGAGAGGAACATTCTAGTACCAGGAAAAAAATGATGAAAAACTATAGATCCTTTTTGTGTGGTGACAACTGCAGCCGAAATATGATAGAATGGAATGGAATGGAATGGAATGGAATGGAATGGAATAGAATAGAATAGAATAGAATAGAATAGAATAGAATAGAATAGAATAGAATAGAATAGAATAGAATAGAATAGAATAGAATAGAATAGAATAGAGCTGGAAGGGACCTTGGAGGTCTTCTAGTCCAGCCACCTGCTCAAGCAGGAGAACCTACACCATCTCAGACAAATGACTGTCTAGCCTTTTCTTAAAGATCTCCAGTGATGGAGCAATGGGACTAAACTGTGCAAGCACTAGAAGTAGGATAATTAACTTGTCATAGGGAAGAAGAGATGGGATTGAAAACCAAATATAGTCTCCAATAGCAGGGAGATCGTTTCCTGTGATGATGGTCAGGAAAATATTTGTAGGAGACCTTGGAATGATGTAGGTTTCATTGAGAAGATGATATAGACTGTAACTTGCCATTCCTGGAGTGGACTCAATTCTTTAGGAATGGGTGATGGTTGGGGTATTTAACAAAAACCCTGGGTGGCAACCTTTGAGTACATTAGTGAGCAAAATTATGGATCAACAAGTCCATATGAAGAAGTTATGGCACTCAACTGTTTGCCCCTATTTGAAATAAGGTGATTGATAAACTCCAGCATGGCAAACAAAAAAATGTATTATCTCAGGAATGGAAGAAACAGTGATACACCTTCAAGGTCCTTTCCAACATTATGATTCTGTGTCATCATCTCTCATTAGTGCCCCACTACATGGTATTAATCTCATTACCTCTCACTACACCCAATAGCTTCAGATACATATGAATTTGACAACAACTAGACACAAGGATAGCTTTTTTCCCATGTCATCACTCTGCAAAACACCTAATTCCCATAGCACTGTCCTATGCCTAAAGATATTTACCAAAGTAGTATTTATTTATTTATTTATTTATTTATTTATTTATTTATTTATTTATTTATTTGGAGTTATATACTGCCCCTCTCCGAAGGGACTCGGGGTGGTGTACAGGGCAATTAAAATGCTATAAACAACATACAATGTATAAAAATTAAAATGAGATTAAATCAAATAGCCCTAAACTATAAACACATTCTAAAATTTAATTTTTTAAAAAAATTTAAGATCTAAAATCCCAATCCCTCAGTCCAGGCCGGCAAGTTCAAATAGCCAAGTCTTCAGGTTGCGGTGAAACGAGCGAAGGTCGGGAGCCATCCGGAGCTCAACCGGAAGCTGATTCCAGAGGGCAGGCGCGCCCACAGAGAATGCTCTCCCCCTGCTCTCCAAGTAGGACGGTATTGCTATTATCCTTCTCATCTTTTCATCTTTCCTATTACCTTCTCCTATTGGTAAATAATAATAATAATAATAATAATAATAATAATAATAATAATAATAATAATAATAATAATAATAAATTGGAAGGAAACTTCAAGGTCATCTAGTCCAACCCCCTGCTCAGGCAGGAAACCCTATACCATTTCAGGCAAATGGCTGTCCAGTCTCTTCTTAAAAACTTCCAGTGTTGGAACATTCACTGCTTCTGGAGGTCGGTTGTTCCAATGGTTAATTGTTCTAACAGTCAGGAAGTTTCTCCTTAGTTCTAGGTTGCTTCTCTCTTTGACTAGTTTCCATCCGTTGCTTCTTGTCCTGCCTTCAGGAGCTTTGGAGAATAGCTTGACTCCCTCTTCTTTGTGGCAGCCCTTGAGATATTGGAATACTGCTATCATGTTCTCCCTTGTCTTTCTCTTCATTAAACTAGATTTATCAGTTGTTGTTTGTATCTTATGATTTATGATCTATGACTTATCACTTTGTTGTTTGTATGTACACTGAGAGCTTATGCACAAGAGACAAATTCCTTGTGTGCCCAATCACACTTGGTCAATAAAGAATATTCTCTTCTCTTCTCTTCTCTTCTCTTCTCTTCTCTTCTCTTCTCTTCTCTTCTCTTCTCTTCTCTTCTCTTCTCTTCTCTTCTCTTCTCTTCTCTTCTCTTCTCTTCTCTTCTATTCCATTCCATTCCATTCCATTCCATTCCACCCCACCCCACCCCACCCCACCCCACCCCACCCCACCCCACTCTATTCTATTCTATTCTATTCTATTCTATTCTATTCTATTCTATTCTATTCTATTCTATTCTATTCTATTCTATTCTATTCTATTCTATTCTATTCTATTCTATTCTATTCCATTCCATTCTATTCTATTCTATTCTATTCCATTCCATTCCACTCCACTCCACCCCACCCCACCCCACCCCACCCCACCCCACCCCACCCTACTCTATTCTATTCTATTCTATTCTATTCTATTCTATTCTATTCTATTCTATTCTATTCTATTCTATTCTATTCTATTCTATTCTATTCTATTCTATTCTATTCTATTCTATTCCATTCCATTCCATTCCATTCCACTCCACCCCACCCCACCCCACCCCACCCTATTCTATTCTATTCTATTCTATTCTATTCTATTCTATTCTATTCTATTCTATTCTATTCTATTCTATTCTATTCTATTCCATTCCACTCCACCCCACCCCACCCCACCCCACCCCACCCCACCCCACCCCACCCCACCCCACCCTACCCTACCCTACCCTACCCTACCCTACCCTACTCTACTCTACTCTACTCTACTCTACTCTACTCTACTCTACTCTACTCTACTCTACTCTACTCTACTCTATTCTATTCTATTCTATTCTATTCTATTCTATTCTATTCTATTCTATTCTATTCTATTCTATTGATATAGATCAGAACTACATTCCATAATGTGGACTATGATGTACAACATCCAGTTCTAATAAAATAAAGCTCATTCTTTAATTGCCACAAGACACTTTGTTAGTTTTACTGAAATTCACTCTGAGATCTACTACAAAACAGTGTACAGTTTTATATAACTTTGCTTGAAAAACTGGTTTTACAAGAGCTCTACAAGGATAAAATTGCATTATACATTCAACTTTGTGATATTTCTATATTTTTATTTGTACACCCCATTGACTGCACTATAAAGTTGAAAAACTAAGTGTGAAGATAACGGCCTCTTGACCTTTGGCCTTATGCTGTTTTCTTGCTGAAAGTTGCTCTTATTCAATTGCTTTTAGACCCTCTAGAAAAAGATGTTGAAATGCCTTCATAACAGCATATAGGCTGAAACTGCACAAAGAATTGGTACTTTTAAACTGGAGTTTAAATGCAAAAAGGGAAACACAGAAGAACTCTGGATCTCTTGCCCTTGAACTACTCAAGTTAGTAGATAATGTAATGTAACAAATGACAAAAGTATTACAGTCAGGCCATTTATTTATCTATTCCGATCTTCTTCATCTTGAGAAACTCTGGGTGTGTTGGGCCAAGTTCATAATACTAACCAGACTGATCCCAGGGCTGTTGAGTGGAATTTATGGTACTTGAAATAAAATGTAACTTAAGGGAACCAAGCTGGGAAATATAGTTTTCACAAAATTACAAGGAAGTCCTCTTCAGTACTGTAAGCAGGGCTTTTTTTGTCATAGAACGCTCAGAACGGAGTTCCGGCACCTTTTTTGGATGGAACCTTGTAGGGAGGGCAAGGTGGGTTGTATGACATGTGTGAGTTCCGGTACCTTTTTCTTTTACAAAAAAAGCACTGACTGTAAGGTAAAAGTAAAGGTTTCCCCGCACATGCGTGCTAGTCGTTTCCAACTCTCATCTCCGTTTCAAAGCCGAAGAGCCAGTACTGTAGACAACTTCAAATTAAAACCTTCTACCGTAATGTGTTAGTTGAACATACCTCAACTTTGCTCTTTCCAAAGCTAAATATGCCCAGCCACATGCTTCATATTTCTACAATGCACAAGTTTTTGCCTGAGGTATTTACCTCACTGTTTTTTCTCTATGTCTACAGAAACCATTTCAGGTCCTTCTGATCAAATGTTTTGGTCAAAGATATTTTTACTGGTTGTTGTGAGGTAAAACTGACTCCATTCCAACACTCTGTCGTCTAGATAACTTAGGGTATGGCCCCAGACATCAAATCTCTCCTCAAAACCACCTTAACTCATCTGAGCTGAACTCATCAGATGCTGTATTATACTTCCTGTAATGCAATCTTAAGAATACATCTGCCCCGATATCTTGAGTTTTCTTCCTAGAAATTTGCTTTTTTTGTACCCATTTGTGGTTAGCTTATAACCTATAGATATTCTACCTTTCTGTTAATTATTTATTTGATACATTTCCCTCCTACTCTTCAATTGAAAATCCCTTTTAGGTCTGTTTATCCTTTCTTTTTTCTACAATGAAATAAAAAGGGAGGTAATTTTGTGAAAAATATGAATTGCAAAATAAACAATAAAATAAGCAGAAGTTTTGGAATAATATGTAACATGCATCAGTGCTAGCAGACTTGAAATATAATTGTTTAATTTTTTGAAATTTCTATTGTATCTCAGTAATCTTTATGGGAAATATGTGTGTGTATGTGTGTGTATACACACACATATACACACACACACATACACATACACATACTGTACACATACACATACACATACAGTATATATATAATGTTCCACTCATTGCAGGTAGTCCTCAACCTACGGCTACAACTGAACCCCACATTTCTGTTGTTAAGTGAGACATTTGTTAAGTAGGTTTTGCCCCATTTTATGACCTTTCTCACCTCAGTTGTTAAGTGAACCTGCAGCTGTTAAGTTAGTAACCTGGTTATTAAGTGAATCTGGCTTCCCCATTGACTTTGCTTATCAGAAGGTTGCAAAAGGTGATCACATGACCTTGGGATACAGCAATGGTCATAAATATGAACCTGTTGCCAAGTATCTGAATTTGATCACATGATCATGGGCATGCTGCAAAGGTTGTAACTGTGAAATACAGTCATAAGTCACTTTTTTCAGTGCAGTTGTAATTTTGAAGGGCCCCCAAATGAACTGCTGTAAATCAAGGACTACCTGTAAATTCCTGGAGTTTCATCTTCCCATACATCACAAGCTTTCATCTACCATAAGGCATTTTGAGTTGGCCTGGAGCTAAACTAGCAATCTTTTTAAAAGTTGGGGCCCAAACTACAGTTGATTTACTTTACATTAATAAAAGGATTGAACAGGCTAAGCCCAACTTTTCTCTTGTTGAAGGGTAGCATTTATTTATTTATTTATTTTATTTTATTATATTTATATACCGCCCTTTCCCGAAGGACTCAGGGTGGTTTACAGGGTGATTAAAACAAAAAATACAAAAGTTAAAAACAGTTTAAAAAATTATATCCGTCCCTGAACAAATAAAACCCCAGTTAAAATTAAAATTAAAATTCTCAGCCTGGGCCAGAGAGCTCGAAGAGCCAGGTCTTCAGGTCCCGGCGGAATGAACGGAGCTTGGGGGCAGTCCTAAGCTCCACTGGCAGCTGGTTCCAAAGGGCAGCCGCACCCACTGAGAAGGCCCTATCCCTGGGTGTTGTCCGCCGGCAATCTCTTACCGGCGGCACCCTGAGAAGACCCTCCCTGTGGGAGCGCACTGGACGAAGGGAGCTTGATGCCGGCAGCAGGTGTTCCCTCAGATAACCCGGACCCAAGCCATTTAGGGATTTATAGGTCATCACCAGCACCTTGAATCTCACCCGGAGGACAACCAGGAGCCAATGCAGCTCGCGGAGTAGAGGTGTTACATGGGAGTATCAGGAAACCCCCATCACAACTTGCGCGGCCGCATTCTGCACCAGCTGAAGCCTCCGAGTGGTCCTCAAGGGCAGCCCCATGTAGAGAGCGTTGCAGTAGTCTAAACGGGAGGTCACGAGCGCGTGAGTGACTGTGCGTAGGGCATCTCGGTCCAGATAGGGTCGCAATGGCACACCAGGCGAACCTGGGCAAAAGCCCCCCTGGTCATGGCTCCTATATGGTCTTCAAAATTGAGTCGTAAATCCAGGAGGATGCCCAAGTTGCGAGCCCTATCAATGGGGGGTAACAGCATGCTAAGAAGCTGTAACTATGTTAAGGTCTTGGTTGCTATTTTAGGGAAGACCCCCCCAATTCTGATTGGTGGGTGCTAATATAATCCTGATGGCCTTTCTCCATTGTCCTGATTGCAATTCGGATTTGAAAATTCCCTAAGATTTTAAAAAAGGGATTTTTGTTAATATTTGATTTGCTGATTAAATGGGCATTTTGTCTATTCACTAATGGGAAGGTAGAAATTCTGTTTATTGTACCTCAGATGGCAATTACAATGTGGTGGGGAATACATGTGATATTTAAACTTGGGCTGCAATTACAGTGGTAGGAGAATTAGATTTGATAATAGTAGATTGTTCGGGCGGGGGGAAGGAATTAAGAAATGTAGGTACTTAAGCCTAGATTTATTTTCCGAACAATTCCAATTTATTGGTGTGTTTCCTGCTGAACTGAACAGTGTAATGTCTTTGTTGACTTTTTAAAAAATCACTACGCCAAATACTTCACATTTTAAAACATGTTGACTGTTGATTTTAATTGTTGCTTTAAACTGGTTTTAAAATTTCAAATGCTATTTTTAATTTTGCCAAGATGCCTTAGCTGTCAGTAATACTGTATATTTACTGTATAAATAAATAAATAAAATGACAATCTAGAGCAGAGAATTCCTATATACATTATTGGCTTGGGCATATGATAGTTGATTAGCACAATATCTGGTTTAGGGCAAGGAAATAAAAAAGGAAGAATCATATTATGTGGTCTTTGATGGATTTGGACTCAGGATTTTTTAAAAACGGCTTTCAGGATAAGCTTGTTTTAGTATTTTAAGGATGTTTTTGTTTTTGTGCTCATAGTTTTATGGATTTAGTGTTTGCTTTGATTTCTTATGCATTATTTTGGTGGCTTTTGGCAGAAAAGAGATATAGAAATAATGAGAAATAGAACATAAGGTAAAAAAATTATGCTTCTTTTTCTATTACAAAATGCACATAAGCCATCTTGCCCCATATGGAATGGCTATACAGTAGGAGGATAGTATTTAGAACCCTATGGGTTAAAATGTCTCTGTGAAATGGAGCAGTTGCTCTGAAAAGTAACAGATGGCATGGTAGCCAGGTAAACATTGTTTAAAAAAATTGGAAATGAATCACAATGAAAAAAGTGCACGAGAGAGCTCTCCAATTTGCACAAAAGGTATGCATATGCATACCTTGAGAAATAAAATGTTATAATTTAAATTGAAAGAAATCTCACTGCATTAGGAAAGAGTTATGAACAGATGACTGATGTTGATTGGTCCTAATTTGGGGGGGGCTTCCTGTAAAGGAGAATTTTAAATGTGTCCTCTGTAAAGTAGAATATAGAAATTGACATGGAACTGCTTGGAGTGAAGAAACGACTTCTTTTCATTCTTCTTCGTAGAAAACCACCGTCAGAGACAGCAGTTCTTGGACAAATATGCTGTTATTTTTCCTTGGTTGCTTTCTGGTTGCTAAACCACATGATTCATCATCAAGCATATCTGCCTTTATTGTGTATTTCTTTCTTTTTTTTTTGCAGTTGTAAGGTCAACCAGAAGATACAAGCAGGATATGAAGGTGGCAAGGAGAAACTCATTTGCAATTATCTTTTTTTTCTCTTTTTGCCATTGCCATATTGTCAATTCATTACATAGCACAAAGAGTTTCTCAGAATTATTTTCCACTAAAGGCCAACCTCCCATCATTTCTGATGGTTCTCTTTGTTCATGCAGAGGCAGTAGTCCCCACATTATGCTCCGTCGGGCTTACATAATCTTCAGTATTATTATCAGTCTGCAGTGTTTACAGTTGCCTCCAAGACGAAAGGACCACCCGGGTCCATTTGAAAACAAAGAGACAATTCTTTTAGCATTGCCCTCTGAGGGCTTATAAAATACATCTAAACATTGATTAAACAAATGGGAAGAGTTCTATTTAAACCAGGGCCAAGAACAATGGTGTTTTCGATATTTTTCTTCCATAATTTTGTTAGACCTTGAAATCTGGATCTTTCTACAATGTCTCATTTATAGTATTTTTCAGAAGCTGCTGGTTATTATTATTGCTATTAATTATTACTATTGTTATGGTTCCTAACCTTCCTTCTGTCTTGAAGCTTTTACTTGGGTTTCATTCCTCTTGACATTTTGTTCATTCTACTGTTCAACCTGGGAAGGTAATTGATTTTGAAACATAAAAGTGAAAGTGGCTTCTGTCAAAGTTCTTCTCCAAGTCATGAAAAGCTGTTTTCCGGCCTCAGTTGAAAAGAAGCAAAAAATAAATAAATAGTAACAATCATTATGAACTGTGCTGAAAAGTGTAATGTTTCAAGAACATTTGCAGATAATGATGATAATGATGATGATGACTATGGTCTTATAATTAAGTAGGAATCAGCTCCTTCTAGTTCAGTATGCTTCCAAGTCTTTCTCAGACATGCCCGAGGATGTAGAGGTTGGATATCTGATGTTCCCTGCTACAAAGCTTCAAGTGCCACTTACATACAGACAAGGTAGCAGAAATACTTTCTGATGCCCCATCTAATCTTCCAAATAAAGAAGGAAATCTTCCTGCCATTGTCATGTTCTCCTTTCTTTTCTTTCCCACCCTCCCCCAGCTGATTTGGAGCAATTCTGACTTTACATTTTGTCTATTGTGCAAAAGATAGGTGCCTTCTGCGGTTGCATCTCTGTTCTTAGCTGCAGACGGGTTGAAGCTACGGCTGAAATTCTCGTGTTACAAGTGGGGGTTTTTCATTTTCATAGTGTCCACATCACATTCAGTGTGATTAATATGCTTCAGAGCATTGTTATTGCATTGTGTTACAAATATAGTCTGCAAATGAATATTTATTTATTTATTAAATGTACCGGTATTTGCTACCTGTTTCATTTTGAAGCAGCTCTAGGTGATATGGTTTTAATTTCTCTCCTAACCCCTTTGTTACTTCTTTGCAGCCAATAAAATAGGAAGAACAAAAACTGGTGAAAGACCCCCCCCTTTATGGCATTAAATAGCAAATGCTTAAAAAAATCTAATCCACTGCCATTATGTGTAAGAGTTTGGAACTAACTCCGCTTATTGTAGGAGCAAAAGTTCACGAAAATTACCAAGTCTTATACATGCAGTCTTTTCCTACTTCTACTTGGATTTTGCATTTTGGAAGTGAATATCATAACAAGCAAAGATGTTTATTGAACTGGGTTAAATTGCTGCTGCTACTCTGTTCCCCCACTCCCCAATTCTCAGAGATCATGACATATTGTAGTATGGCACAACTAGGTAAGACAAACAGCTAGGTAGCTGACAAGCAGAAAAATGTATCCCTTTCACATTCTTCCAAATTCTATGACTATGCATTAGTTACTGGCTACTTTGTAATCAGAAACCTTAAACAGTCTGTGATTTCAGGGTCTGAAAAAGTACTTTCCTCATAAGATGATAACAACAACAATAACAACAACAGCAACAACAACAACAACAAAGTTGGAAGGGACCTTGGAAGTCTTCTAGTCCAACCCCCTGCTTAGGCAGGAAACCCTATACCATTTCAGACAAATGGCTGTCTAGTCTCTTCTTAAAAACTTCCAATGTTGGAGCATTCACAATTTCTGGAGGCAGGTTGTTCCACTGATTTAATTGTTCTCACTGTCAGGAAATTTCTCCTTAGTTCTAAGTTGCATCTCTCTTTGGTTAGTTTCCATCCGTTGCTTCTTGTCCTGCTTTCAGGTGCTTTGGAGAATAGCTTGACTCCCTCTTCTTTGTGGCAG
This sequence comes from Vipera ursinii, assembly GCF_947247035.1. Lineage (NCBI taxonomy): Eukaryota > Metazoa > Chordata > Lepidosauria > Squamata > Viperidae > Vipera > Vipera ursinii. Next base: position 14,143,994 of record NC_139516.1, read on the forward strand.
CCCCTGAGATATTGGAAGGCTGCTATCATGTCCCCCCCTCGTCCTTCTCTTCATTAAACTACACATTCCCAATTCCAGCAACCGTTCCTCATATGTTTTAGTCTCCAGTCCCAGTTCCCCTGAGTCCTCTGCTGAACCTCTCCAGCTCTCCTCTATATTCCTCAACCAAGCAATTTAGGAAGCCTATGGAGCACCAAGACTAATAATTTTAAAGTCTGATTTAAAGTTTAATTTTTTTGATAGCTGAGACATGAAAGTTGCTTTGTGCTATCCTTTGGAATTCTTTAAAGGATTATCTTTCTTCCTTTTTATCTATGATTTCTTTCATTTTTAAATTATGGATGTAATCTTGTAGTTATTTTTTTTTTGCTTCTTATGAGGATTTGTATTTGTGGGGGAGTTAAAATATTGATTTGATATTGAGACTTGCCTTGATTTCACACAAGGATGCAAATGTTTTGCAACAAGTACGAGGAAGTGTATGGAAAGCACACATGGAACTCGAAATAATGGGCAAGAAAAAGAAATCATAGCTGTCGGCTCACTGTCCATGGTACCATCATGTTTGGAAATGAACCTTGTGACATATAGTATATTGTGACATACACTCTGCAAGAGAACAGAGTGAGATTGATGTAAAAAACAATGTTTTCAGTGGAGTTGTCCATATGTGCTTTGATGATAAAAGGCAATATTTTCAGCACAGTGGTCTGTATGTGCTTTTGAATGTTTCATACATATATTCTCAATATGGAAGGGAACCTACAATTCATATTGGATTACATTTTTAATTTTTTTTAAAGAAACTTGACTACATTGTAATATCAAATAACTAAAATCAAGACTCCTTCCTTCCTTCCTTCCTTCCTTCCTTCCTTCCTTCCTTCCTTCCTTCCTTCTTTCCTATTATGAGTTTGCTCTTTTAAAAAATACAAAGTTCATACTGAAATTAGATAATTTCATTACAAAATGAAGTGAGCAATCGTTAGGCGATATCACAGTTGCTCTTCATTCTAAAGTTTTTTAAAGGGTTAAACCGTGGCCTTAAAACTTTCCTTTTTCATCAGGCTGACCTGGACTGATGACAGGGTTTTTAAAATGTTTTTTAATTTTTAATTGTTTAGTTTAACTTATTTATTGGGGCTGTTTATTTAATTTCTTTTAACTTTTGTATTGTTGTTTTTATTGTTGTTAGCCGCCCTGAGTCCTTCAGGAGATAGGGCGGCATATAAGTCCCAAAAATAAATAAATAAATAAATAAATAAATAAATAAATAAACTAGTAATATGGAAGCATTTTGAGCATGGGAATAAATATCTGAAGTGGTGTATAAAAGCTGAGACTAAAACACCCTCAGTTTCATCAAGAATATTGCTCTGTATGCAGGAATAAACAGACTAGTTCTGCCTCTCTAGTACTTTGTTCGAGATTGGGTTAACCTGTTTTGAAACTGTGAGTTGAAGACTTTGCCTTTCTACATTCATGAGATTTATTGCCATGAAGTTGATTTGTAGAACTTAAAATGTCGCCAGATATTATTATACTTGAGATATTCTAAAGCCAGCATCATGATCAGGACTGTGTTTGAATAGTGGTATTAGCACTAATCTAATTGAATAATTCACTTCTGGATACGGGATTACCCTTTGAAATTAGCCTTTTCTTAGATAATTCCGTGCTATGCCACTGCTATCTCCCCAACTCCGTTTCTCACAAAAGAATGTTAACATTTTTACAAGAGTGCTGGCCACAAGCCCTCCTTTCCAGTGGCAACCACTCTATTACCAAATTAGGTCTTTAATTTTTTCTTGCCAAACACAAGCATGCTATTTTAATACAGCATAAGAAGAGACACGTTCCTAATGTATCTCTGACTGCAAAGCTTTTGGCTGTGATGGAAAAAGAAAGCCATGACAACTCTAATAATACGGAGGAAGATAATGTTGAAAAAAATAAATAAAGCAAAAATATTTTGTGCCGTAAAGGATAACACATTTGTTATGGCATCAGCTTTAATAAACTAAAAATGCTTTTCCGAAACTGGGAAGTCTACAAAGTTGAAGAGTTTAGTTCCCACATTTTCCAGCCAACTTGGCTAGCATAAGAATTCTGATAGTTGAAATCTTTACATTTAAAAAACATTCAGGAACACTATGCCTAAGTATCATGTGAGACTGAAAAATATCAGGTGTAAATAAATTCATTCAAATATTGCTTCACATTCATCAGGAGCCTTTTTTTTAGTCTCATCATGTAAGTAAAGAGGAACCAGTAGTATCCAGGTTAGAGAGAATTGTTATATCAACATAGGGCTGGTACCTCTTAGGCCATAAAGAGAATGACCAATGTGTTGATTCAGAAGTGCAAAACTAGAGGCTTAGAATTTAAACCCAAGAGGGACACACCATAAATCTATAGAATGGCTTTGACGTCTATATACTGCAACAGGCAAAATCTTCTATCAGTATATGGCTTTATTCTCTACCTGAGCTGTATCTGTCAACCTTCTGTTGATTAAGCCATTTCCTGAGTAAGTGAGCGTTCTCTTAAAAACTGAGACTTGCACTAATATATTTGGTAATTTTGATAATCCAGGCATGCTAAAAACTAAACTACTCACCCTAATATTATAGGTTTCTGGCTTATGCAGAAGCCACATACATAATATTCCTTAACACATATTTATTCCCCTTAATACACAGATTTTTGAATGGGTTGTTTTCATTATTATTATTATTTAATGTGAGAGAAAAAGCATCTGATGAAGACAGGAGAGGCAGAAGTTTAAATTTATCTTACGCCATGAAAACTCATTGAGTGACATTGGATCAATCACTTTTTTTTCAGCCTCATGTACTGTAGTTCATTAGGACTGTTATTGTTGGAAGGATAAAAATGAAATCAGGTTCTTTTATAAGCTCCTGTGAAAATTGATGGACAGTATATATCACAAACAAATAAATATTGAATAAAAAATGAGAAAGAATCAAAAGGAAAAAGAGTGAAAAAACTAGGGAGACTTGATGCACTTCGAATAGAAAAGACAAGGGTATGAATTGTCTTCACTAAATAATCCTTTCCAAAATTATTCAGTTTTTGCTCATTTGAGGAAGTGTGACTTTCCAAGAATCATTGAGTTTGGGTTTCTATATTAGTTTGAATGTGTGAGGTTAGGTAATGTTATTTTCAGTAGAATATAAACTGACTTTCTGGCATAGTGGGAGAAGACATCATGCTGTACCAAAATCTGTTTTCCATTTTTTTTAGTTTCTTTCCTGAGCAAAACAGGCTTTCATTGTTCTATCTTATATTCAGGTGTCTAAGATCATATTTCCTCCCAATTTCTTTGAGAGGTGTTTTTGAGCCCAGTTTTCTGTTGGAAGTGATGAAGGAGGCTACTATAGGTTCTCCTGCTTCAGTAGCGGGCTGGACTAGAAGACCTCCAAGGTCCCTTCCAGCTTCTATTCTATTCTATTCTATTCTATTCTATTCTATTCTATTCTATTCTATTCTATTCTATTCTATTCTATTCTATTCTATTCTATTCTATTCTATTCTATTCTATTTTGAATAAATGTATTCAGGGAAAGAATTTTTTTTGCCTTGCTGCCCACTCATGGCTTATAATAACCTGGAAGAGGATAGTGATGACTAGTCAAAAGTGTGAACCAAAGCATTTCTGCTGAGCAGGCCATACAATAATTTATTAACGGCCACACTTGCTTAAATTAATCAGTTAGGAGAAGTCATATATAATACTATTTGATCTATCACCATTTTTCTATTATTAGAAATGAACTGTGGAATATATCCAGTTGACTATTGTTTCTACTTAGAATGATTAAAATATACATACTAACCTCTGGGAGGAAAGCAGAAAAAACAATCTGTGTATGATTAGTTCCAAAGAATTTGGGTTATGACTTTTGTGAAAATTAGCAAAAAAGTATTATTTTAGAACAAGCAAATACATCTATTTAGAAACAGACATTTGTATTGATTTGGAACAGTAAATTCCAAGCTAGTTCCAATCCCTATAGGTCAGGGGTGTCAAACTGCTGGCCCGTGGGCCGGATGCGTCATGCTGAAACCGTGCCCACCTCATTGCCGGCAATGGAAAAAAAGTCGCAATACATCGTGACACGTCACGTGACATTGCGAGTTTGACACCCCTGCTATAGATGGCACCTGGCTCAATACTATTAACTGTGAGAGGAATCTTGGAGTACTAGTGGACAATCACTTAAATATGAGCCAGCAGTGTGCTGCAGCTGCCAAAAAAGCCAACACAGTGCTGCCAAAAAAGCCAACAGTGGGATAGAATCAAGATCATGTGTAGTGTTAATACCACTTCATAATGCCTTGTTAAGATCACACTTGGAATATTGCATCCAGTTTTGGTCATTACAGTAGAAAAAAGATGTTGAGACACTTGAAAAAGTGCAGAGAAGAACAACAAAGATGATTAGGGGTCTGGAGGCTAAAACATATAAAGCATGCTTGCAGGAATTGGACATGTCTAGTTTAATGAAAAAAAGGACTAGTAGTGACATGATAGCAGTGTTCCAATATCTCAAGGGCTGCAGCAAAGAAGAGGGGTTTATCCAAACCATCTGAAGGGAGGACAAGAAGCATTGGATGGAGACTAATCAAACACAGAAGCAACCTAGAATTGAAGGAGAAATTTCCTGACAGTTAGAGCAATTAATCAGTGGAATGACTTGCCACCAGAAGTTGTGGGTGTTTCAATAGTGGAGGTTTTTAAGAGATTAGACATCCATTTGTCTAAAATGGTATAGGGTTTATTTTTTGAACAGGAAGTTGGTCTAGAAGGCCTCCAAGATCCCTTTCAACTCTGCTATTCTCTTATTCCTTCCTTGGCTATACATTTTTTTCATTGTACAAATAAAAGAAAACCAGGCAAGCAAAAAAGACATATTATTGTACATAATGTTTGGACTTTTTTTTAAAAAAAGTCCTATGGATTTTTTCTACATAGTCATTTTGTTGATGTTTTATATGTTTTTTTCCTCCTCCTGGGTTTCTGGCCATGAGTGAAATGTCAAGGATTTTCAATAAAGGCAGGTTTTGTAGACTGAATGAACAGTTAAGAAATGAGACCAGAATCTAAAGTGATGTAGGATTTAAATAGAGATGAGGTGGAGGGAAAGAGAAGGAAAGACATGAGAGTTATGCAGATGTAGATCACATGAGAAAGATTATAAGTAGCATCCCATTCCAATGCAATCTATGAAGTGAGGTATAGCTCACAAAAGCTTCTTCCTTTTAATAAAATTTGCCTGAAAAGAAATGATCAGATTCCTCCTGGTTGTTTTGCCCTCAGAGGCAGCTGCAGTGTCTTTTTTTTTGCTTTTTCTTTTCTTTGTTGTCTTTCTTTCATATCAGTCAGGCTTACAGTCTTTTCTGTAAAAATGTAACCTAATTTGATCTAATTCTTTAAATATCTGAGGAGCCAAGTATTTAAAAGATTGCCTTCCTTGATATCATTCAATAGATGCCTCAAGCCATTTAGGGAGACTCTGCACAGATTCTGGCTCATGTTATTGTGAGCAGAAGTCTGGCTTTTTCAGGAATCATCTCCTTAGAAAGTTTGCCTGCCCAACAGGCTGCCTTCTTTCAGAAAACCCTTTAAGACATTCATTATTAAGCCAGGTATTTAGAAGATGGCAACTATGCCAGGACCAGACAGATTTTAAGGTTTTCTGCTACGCTATTTATTTTGGTTTTCTGTTTCTTGAAAATGAACTTTCCTTAACATTTTTTGTATATATTGTTTTAAAAGCCTACTGGTTTTACTGTGATACTTTATTTAAAACTTGAGTTCCTCAGTCAGATGTGTCTGTAGGGTACAGATTTTGTACAAAAATAAAATAAAACAAACAAAATCCAAAAATGGCAGCTATGACAGTCCTATCAAAATGTTGCCTGAGTTTCACATATATTGCACACATGATGCACTTAAAATACAAATACTTCGATTGCAACATTGTGAGTGTTATCTTGACAGGGACAATTCTTGTAATGGTACATGGGAAAGAGTCTAAGATACAGAGCAAGATGCTGTCTAGTGCAGGGGTCAGCAACCTCGGCTCTTTTATGACTCGTGGACTTCAACTCCCAGAATTCCTGAGCCAGCTATGCTGGCTCAGGAATTCTGGGAGTTGAAGTCCACGAGTCATAAAAGAGCCGAGGTTGCCAACCCCTGGTCTAGGGAATGGTCAGTAAGAGGGACATAGCCTGCAACTGCAGAATAGTTGGAGCAAGAGGCTCAGAAGTGATTTTTCCTAGATTATTGGATTGTAAAGTTGACTGTGGGAGAATTGCACTTCCAGACTTGCAGAATTCTGCTCATGCAGCATTACAATAAAGTAGAATTAGCTTATCTGGCTGGATTTCATGTCTGGTCTACTTGATTAGGCTGACACTTCTGTCTCCACCCTCTCAACCATGCTTGATTACTTCAGAAAGAAGGACAGTGTTGGGGGAAAAAACCAATCAGCTAAATAAGCCCATGTGAGTCTCCATTGACTGTACTCACATTTTGTTCACTTTTCAGTCCTCTGGGAACTTGATTGGTAGAATTAGTAATATTCAGCACTGGGGAAAGGAGTTGCTACTCCAGTTTGGCAGATTATTGTCTTCTTGACTGCCCATCGGCTAAAGGGGTTTATTAGTTTTCAGCTTAAGGACCTGGGATAGGCAGACGTTGTTTGATAATATTAAAGGTATAGTTGCAGGATGTAAGCTGTTCCAAATAAAGTTGCCTTTTGCAATTGATTGATGGTGGTTTTGTTAATCCTAACGAAGTTCAAATGATGCTCTACATGTTTTGGGATTGCAACCCAGGTGCCTATTACTATCGGTACGATCCTTGTTTTCCTTTGCCACAATTGTTTTATTTGCAGTGGCAGCATGCATCATGGAGAAATACTCTTTGCAACAAATGTTCAGTCACCATATCCATTATTTGTACATTCATTTGGACTTTCTTTTTTTTTACAGACTTTGATCTTGGAGGTCAGCTTCAGAAGGATTCATTACCCTGATCCTGACAAAAAATTTAACCTACCCCACAGCCATCCTAGGAGCTGAAAAAGTAAGTCACTGCTTCTGGTGCTCAGAGCCTCTCTTGTGCATTTAGGAAAAAATGCTTAGCCAAGTGTCACTGCAGCCCGATTATTAAGACTTCACTTGTTAAATTGGCAGGCTTGAGGTCAAATGTTTTTCAATGAATTCCTCTGCAGTACTTTTATAGAGCTTTCAAGTGTATTCCCATTATACCTTTACTCACAAGATACTTTGCCTTCTCTACAAATTGGGACTTAATTACCTATCATTTCTTTTGTTGAAGCTACTTTCCCCCCCACTTTTTCCATTTCAACTCTGCCTTAGAGTAAGGGAATACAGCACCTACAAATCCAGAAGGAACACCACTTCCCAGAAAAACAAAGGCAGAATAAAAATGTTTTAATGCCAGCACAAGTGCTAAATAATGATTGTAAAGCCTAGAAATTTCTGTAAAAGAGCCCTTCCCAAGCTGATATTTTTCATGTGTTTCACTGAATCTTAGAACATAGAATAACAGAGTTGGAAGGGACCTTGGAGGTCTTCTAGTCCAACCCCCTGCACAAGCAAGAGACCCAGTGGTGGGATTTAGCCGGTTCACACCATTTTAGTAGAACTGGTAGCTAAATTTTGCTGCATTTGGAGAACTGGCTAGCTTCCAGAAGTCCAGTCTAGGCCTGGGAGGCCTGGAGAAGGCCTCCCAGGTCTAGAACAGCCTGCTGGAAGTGTGTGGATGCCACTTCTGGAAGTCTATTCTAGGCCTCGGAGGCACAGGCCTGCATCGAATAAGAGAACCGGTTGTTCAGGTATTTGAATACCACCACTGAGGAGACCTATATCATTCTAGATAAATGGCTGTCCAGTCTCTTCTTAAAAACCTCCAATGATGGAGTACCACAACTTCTGAAGGCAAGCTGTTCCACTGGTTGATTGTTCTCACTGTCAGAAAATTTCTCCTTCATTCTTGGTTGCTTCTCTTCTTGATTAGTTTCCATCCATTGTTTCTTTGACCCTTCTTCTTTGTGGCAGCCTCTCAAATATTGTGTCACTGCTATCATGTCTCCCCTGGCCCTCTTTTCACTAGATTAGACATACCCATTTCCTGCAAGCGTTCTTCATATGTTTTAACTTCCAACCCCCTAATCATCTTTATTGCTCTTCTCTATGCTCTTTCCAGAGTCATACCATCTTTTTATAATATAGTGACCAAAACTGGATGCAGTATTCTAACTGTGGTCTTACTAATAAGTATAATAGTAAAAACTAATACCAAAAAAAAGAAATAAAGAAAAATATGCTGCACACTGCTCATTCATATTTAAGTGATTATCCACTAGGACTCCAAGATCGCTCTCACAGTTACTGCTGTTGAGCCAAGTTTCGCCTAATTGTAATTCTTGTAATTGTAGTGCAACCTTGACCTGATATGATGACTTTAAGACAGGATTCCCAGCCACCATTTTTGGGAATTATGGGGTTTGTAGTCCATGAGATTGGGAGAAAACTGGGTAAAATAAACTGGGTAAAATTACAAAGTATCATGTGTTGCACCAGAAATGTGATTTTGGGGTCCTGTGCTGAATTCCAGGTATGTTTATGATTGGTAAAAATGAATTAGCCAACATGCCCAAAATAGAATAGTGTTATGATGAGACCCTACCATCAGATCTTGCAGAAACAATCATTTTATAGAGCAGCCTTTCTCAGAAGTGTTGGAACTGGCATTGGCTGTGAATTATGGTGATTGAAAGCTCAGTACATCTGCCCAGTTTGCATTCAGACATATAAACATTAAAAATCATTCTGGTTTAGGCAGGCTGTAAAATCTGAAGGATGATCCAGAGACACAACTGGTTGCATAGACAGGCTGGGAAGAAAATAAATCTAAAACATTTTGAAAGAAGATAATTCCACAGAGAATTCATCTGGGAGGCAATAAACTAAATAAATTTCTTGAATGGTCAAAGTTTAGGGGAAAGAACAGAGATTTTGCTAGTAGAACATTCAAGATGGAGTCTACAATAATGCAAAGTCCCATTTTTTTAAAAAAAATATTCTTCACATAAACATGTAAAAAGGAACAAAGTTTTGGCATCTTGACTTTTTCAATCTTGCTACAGATGCCTTGGATTGGGTCAAATATTAAGAACAACAAGTTTGTCACTTGAGAAAGTAGATGTTGGTTTTCCTGAATCTTCTTATCTCTCTAAGTTGATTCTCTTCATTTCAAATAATTCTCATTACTATAAAGATGGCAGCTTGACATTTCCCTTCTCATTTGTACAACTCTGAAGAACTCGGTATTCTAAACATGATTGCTCTTCATTCTTATTCATTTCTTTCATTCCCTGTTTATTGATTTTTATATAATCAATGTTCTACATTTGAAACCCCTTTGTGCAATTATTTATATCCAAGTAAAACGGCTCTTGGTAGAAATTGCTTATTGTTATTCAAAATTTTAAAAAAAACCTTAACAGGATCATCCAGGCAAGAATTTAATTTCTTGTACATGGCAAAAATGCACAGCAGCATTAAGTTTAACATTTTGTAATTTGACCTGATTTGTTCAGAAATGGTTGAATTAGCACTTGACATTCTAGTTGAAATTTATTGCCATGAAACTAGTTGATACCAATAAAATATAATTCCATAGAATGAGAACATTCACTATTACTGGACATAGAGAAAACCATCAACTAAGAACATTTTTAGAATGAATTCATGGATTATTGGCTACTGGTGTCTACAAGATAGGGTTTCACTGGGGAAAAACACAAAGGTTTGACTTGTGTGGGAACGGTATTCATCAATAGCTAACTTCTACTTGTGTCATTTCCAAAGTAATAGGCTCAGGGGAGATCTGTTTGGACATTTACTCATGCTGCATCTAAGCCAGTTTGGTCTAGTGATTAAAGCATTAGGCTAGAAAGTGGGAGACTGTGAGTTCAAGTTCCATTTTAGCCATGAAAGCCAACTGGGTGACTTTGAGCCAGCCACCTCTCTCTCAGCCCAATCCACCTCACAGGGTTGTTGTTGAGAGGAAAATAAGAGGAGGAAGGTGTATTTGATATATTTGCCCCAAATTAATTATAAAATAATAAAGGTGGGATACAAATAAATAAAGCCATAACAATACTTATTTCTATTTTCCAGTATTTTCCTCCATTAATTATATTGTTCCCACTCCTTAGGTGAGATACACTTATACTGTATAAGTTATATTTCCCCCACTTCCTTATTTTGACACCATCAATTACAATCTCAAAGGATGTAACATTTGTGATACTGGCCACCCATTTCCTAGAGGATGTACACTACTAAGGGCATGCTTGCAGATGTTTGGGGGAGTCATGGGAGATGCAGACATGCCTTCTACCCTTACTCAGTCATCAGCCTCCATAACAGCCAGTTCTCTCCAGTATAGTAACGGCAGGTCAGGGACTGGCAATGCAGGAATAGCCAATTTGATAGCAGCATTGTTTTTTTCCAAACTCTAGGATGAATAGGTAGTACACTAACTCAGTAGTGGAGAAAGACCCTCAGTTAGATATCATTGAATAATATATAACATATCACCATGCAACAAATATATTGATTTGTTGAATATCTAGTCTAGCTCAATTTCAGCTTTTTTTTAGTGGGTGGTCCAGTTTACCAGAGAAGATTGGCAAAATTCTATGAAATTATACAGTTAGGAACTCCAATTCATCAGTACCCCCAATATAAAATACACATGGTAAATTTTCAAGGACAATCCCCCTCCCCTCTTGTCTCATTTCCATTTCTGTACAAGTGTTTTCTTAAAGGAATTCTGCATCAAGATGATATCAACATTACTTGGTTAGTATCTGTGCCTCCTCTCATTTTACAAGCTCTATTCTTCCTTTTTACAAGGATTTTGTCTCCTTTCTCCTGGTTCTGTTAGTAGAACAGAGCTAAGTTGATGTAGTGGTTAAGGCATTAGACTGGAAACTTGGAAACTGTGGGTTCTAATTGTCACTGCGTTTTTAGTGTTTTGTCAGTAAGCTCGTTGCAGTCTGTTTCTCTGCAAGTTGAATTGTTATCATTGTAACCATGGTGAGTGTCACATGTTCAGCCATGTATTTTATGTGGTTTTATATTTATTACTGTGTGCGCATGTCCAAAACAAAAGTTACTTTCTTTTTCCTTTCCTTTGTGCTCTCTGGTGAGATATACATGTAGTCATGAGTCTTTCTGTGTTTTTATAAGTTTCTTTTGTAATTAAAAAGTTAATAGTAGAATATATGCTTCGGGTTTTCTTTCTTTTACCTGTTGTTTACAATGCATCAAATGAACCACGGTTCATTGCCCTCTGATAGAGTTTTGTTTGATTTACTCTTCTGACATGGTAGCAGAGGATGTTTTTTTTTTGATGCTGATAAATCAGTTAGTTAGCTCAGCGACTGAGGAGTGCTGTGCTCAAGTTACTGAAAATGCTGAGAAAAATGAAAGACAGAAAGGAGTTTGACGAAGAACAGACTTTACTTGCTTCTGCCATGCGTCTTGGAGAAGAAAATTTAAGGTCAGTTACACCGTCTTCTGATTTGATTAGCTTTCATGCAGCCGCCTCAGAAAGTTTTCACACTCAAGAAGCTCATGCTGAGTATGAGTGGTTCCGTGCCAGACCAGTGAAATGTGCGCAGGATGTAATTTATTATTCTCCTCGTACCCCTGAACAAACTCTGCATGAGAAGGCTGTTCACTAGTGGGTGTTATGTTAGACGAAGGGGAACAGAAAGATCAAATGGCACACAAAGCTACAGTGATGCCTGAATCTAATGTTATAACACCATCTGCTGATGAATCTGTTTTACAAGATAGAAATAAATTATTATATGGAATACAGGAGCAAATACAAAAAATGCAATCTGCATTTACACAGATGTCTATTCATCAATCATTGCTCCAAGCTGATGGTGCTAGAATTCCTATTAATACTGCTACTATTCAGGTTCCTGTCCCAGATAGAGCACAGCAACAGTCAGCCCAAGTGCAGTTACCACTGTGTTCTCAAATACAAAGGCCAGTGCCAACTGCAGGCCGACTTAATGTTGCAGCTCAAGCACCAGCGCCTCCTGCTGGCCAGGGCGGAATTGCGGCTCAAGTGCAGCCACAGCCAGCACCGGTACCAGCAGCAGTCCCAATGCATCTGCCCCAATTCTTGGCACAGGCACCACCGGTGCCTCCTGCAGGTCAAGTCCAGATTGCACAACCTGCACAGCCAGTGCCTCAAGTGCATGTTCCTCAACAGGCATCTTCTATTGTACCACTGGTTGGTGACTTGAAATTGAAGCGATCAGGACAAAATTACAGGGCATGGGTCAGTGAAGTTGGACTTTTGCTTCGCAGAGAAGGTACTCATTGCATGGTATTTAATCCTCCTAACCAGCCATAGACTCCTGATATATGGGACTTGAATAATAAAGCATGCACAACATTATTGATGTCAATGGACACTGAATTGCAGCTTACATTTTCACAAGATGCAACTGCTCAACAAATTTGGACTCAATTAGAAGCATGTTATCGGCCTACGTCAATTGAGTCTACATGTTTGCTTTTGTCTGAGTTCCATGGCTCTAGATTAAAACCTGGTGAACATATTGGAGAACACTTAACTAAAATGAAAGGAATAAGAAGAGAACTGGGTGAAAAAGGCTATCCTATTGATGACTTTCAAATGATCAGCATTATTATTAACTCATTGAACTATGAATGGAAAGATGCTATTACCAAGATTAATCAAGTGCCCATTGCTCAATGCACAGTGGATCATGTATGCAGAATTTTAACCGAAAAAGAGGCACTTATGCAAGCCATGTCACATTTGAGATGACCACCTGCATCAAGAGCTCCAGTGAGGCATCCCTTCCATGGAAGTGCCTACGTTCCAAGGATGCCAAGATGTTACATCTGCAATCGTGTGGGACATGCCACCTGGGATTGTCCCCAACGATTTCCAGCGCCCGCCACGTACCAGCCCAGAGGAACAGATTTCAGAGGAGGCAGAGGTAGAAGCAGATGACAAGGTCGTGGTCCCAAGCGTGATTCGCAAGCTCCACTTGCCACATTGGCTTTAACCAACGATTCACAACCTCAACCAAGTACAACAGACAACTTCTTTGGACTTTGGACAGTGGAGCAGCATTACATGTGACCTATAGAAAAGAGCTTTATACAGAGATGCACAAGCCTGAACCTGAACTTCATGAGCTTTACTCTTTTTCAATCATTCTGTTCAGGTCATGGGAAAAGGAACTGTTTATCTTGAAGAGCTCGATGCATTTATTCCTGATGTTTATTATGTACCATCAGCTAATAGTAATTTGCTTAGTCAGAGTCACTTGTCTAGGGTATCAAAATTCCAGGTTCATCATCTTGAAAAAGCAAGTTATGTAGTTAAAGACGGAGATATTGTTGCTGAAACCATGTTGATTGGTGGTGTTTATTACATAAAGCCAAAGTCTAAGCAGCAAGAGCAGGCAAGTATACAAGATCCAAAAAGAGAGAGTGCAGGCCCAGAGAGAGATGTCCCAGAGAGAGATCCTGTTACTATTTCATAGGCTCCTAAAGCTAACAGGAAGACAAATAAGACACAGGTTGCTCACGGCAAGCCTGAGGTTCCTAATAAACATGCTAATGTTGAGAATTCACTAACAGGTAAACCTTTGCATTACAGGTGTATTCATAAGTGGCATAGAAGATTGGGTCATGCCAGCTTCCGTGTTCTGAAGAAGATGCCAGAGTTCACAAGAGGTTTGGATCTAAAGGGGTGTAAGGTGTTCTTGGATTGTGCTGTCTGCAAAAAATCCAAATCCAAAGTAGCAGCAATTCCAAAGTGCACTACACGCCTGTCAGCACGCATTTTTGATTTGATACACACTGACATAGTGGGTCCTTTTACACCAACAATTGGTGGTAAAAGATATTTCTTGACAATTGTTGATAAGTACTCTAGATATGGATATGTATTTCCTATGAGAGAAAAATCTGAGACCTTTCAGATCTTTAAAGACTTTGCCGCTCTTGTATATACCCAACACGAAGTTAGCATCACCAGAATTCAGAGTGATTGCGGTGCTGAATTCATGTCTCAGCGTTTTCAGGACTGGATGTGTAAGAATGGCATACTACACCAGACCTCAGCTCCTTACACTCTGGCTGAGAATGGAGTGGCAGAATGCAGAAATGGGGTTCTGCAAACCATGATGCGTTGCCTACTTGAAGATGCTAACCTCAGTCTTACAAAAGTTTTTCACATTGAAGTCTTTAGGATATATTAACACTTATTTGGGTGTTCAAGTTGTCAAAACTCAGAAGGGGTTCAGTCTCACACAAGAAGATAAAATTTAACAACTATTGCATCACTGCAACATGAAGGGTGCTAAAACAGTGAATATACCCATGCAAACCGATTTTCACAACTTGGCACATGAACCAAGTCCTGAGTTCAATGTTACATCTGAAAGCACCTGAAAGCAGGACAAGAAGCAACGGATGGAAACTAGTCAAGGAGAGAAGCAACCTAGAACTGAGGAGAAACTTCCTGACAGTTAGAACAATTAACGAGTGGAACAACCTGCCTCCAGAGGTGGTGAATGCTCCAACAAATGGAGGTTTTTAAGAAGAAACTGGACAGCCATTTGCCTGAAATGGTATAAGGTTTCCTGCCTGAGCAGGGGGTTGGACTAGATGACCTCCAAGGTCCCTTCCAACTTTATTATTATTATTATTATTATTATTATTATTATTATTATTATTATTATTATTATCTGTCTTCCACCGTGATGGAAGACAAAAATATGTGGTTTGCATATCTGAGACACGCTTTACAGGTTCTAGGTCTAGACACATAGACATCCGTTATCAAAATATAAGACAAGTAGTCAAACAAGGTTTTGTTAAATTGCAGTATGTGCCTACACATGATCAGATTGCTGATATGCTGAACAAGCCACTTCCTGCAGCCCAGCATGAGTATCTGCATAAGAAAATGTGTCTTATCTGAGTTCTGCCTTACTGACAAAAGAAGGGGATGTCACTGTGTTTTTAGTGTTTTGTCAGTAAGCTCGTTGCAGTCTGTTTCTTTGCAAGTTGAATTGTTATCTTATCATTGTAACCATGGTGAGTGTCACATGTTCAGCCATGTATTTTATGTGGTTTTATATTTATTACTGTGTGCGCATGTCCAAAACAAAAGTTACTTTCTTTTTCCTTTCCTTTGTGCTCTCTGGTGAGATAGACATGTAGTCATGAGTCTTTCTGTGTTTTTATAAGTTTCTTTTGTAATTAAAAGGTTAATAGTAGAATATATGCTTCAGGTTTTCTTTCTTTTACCTGTTGTTTATCATGCATCAAATGAACCACGGTTCATCGCCCTCTGATAGAGTTTTGTTTGATTTACTCTTCTGACACTAATCCTGCCTTAGGAGCAAAGTCAGCTGGGTGACAGGAGTATTGAAGGTATATCTCAAGCTACTTCTGTATTGGATCATGGACCTATCTTGTCATATTACAGTACAAACTGACTAAACATTGCCTAGCCACCCACCTTACCCAGTTGGAGATGATTGATGAGAGACTCTTCAAAAATCAACTGAGTTCATGGTTTTTTCCAAAGGTGCTTTTTCAAGAGGCAACTGGACTTTCTTATTTTTCTTTGAAGACGTTTCACTTCTGATCCAAGAAGCTTCTTCATCTCTGACTGGATGGTGGGGAATGGAAAGATTTATATTCCTTGCAGAGAGCTGGTCATTTGCATTCTTTTAGAGAGTCATTGAGGCCGCTTGGAGGTATATTTGTGTCCTCAGGGTCACCTGAGTGGTGCAAATGGGTGTGGATCCATCTTGGAACTGCTGAAAGGACTGTGTTCTAGACTGGAGAAAGATGATGTCATATCCCTCCCCCTCCGTTGAGAGAGGACTGTTCCATTTTGACACAGATGAACTCTTTGACCCCTCTTTCAAACCAATGGTCCTCTCTATCGAAAATGTGGACTTTGCTGTCTTCAAAAGAGTGGCTTTTTTCTTTTAAATGCAAATGGACTGGTGAATCTTGTCCTGATTGGTTTGTTCTCCTATGTTGTGACATACATTTATGAAGTGGTTGTTTTGTTTCCCCAATGTACAGATCTGCACATGACTCATGCATTGTACTGCATCTACCATGTTGCTCAGTTTGTGTCTGGATGTTTTATCCTTGGAGTGGACAAGCTTCTGCCTTAGTGTATTCTT
The DNA here is from genome assembly GCF_947247035.1 of Vipera ursinii. Classification (NCBI taxonomy): domain Eukaryota; kingdom Metazoa; phylum Chordata; class Lepidosauria; order Squamata; family Viperidae; genus Vipera; species Vipera ursinii. The sequence continues at coordinate 14,160,337 of NC_139516.1, forward strand.
GGGTTTAAAGTGTGCATGTATGTTGTGTTGGCTGAAGATCCATGGTTGTCCAAAAAGATCTTTTTTGGATAACCATGACCTGGAAGCCTGAGAATCTCCATAGACATCGAGTTCAGGGCTTTGGTAGGGCAATTGTTTAAAGTAGTGCTTGATTATCAGGATTTCCTTTTTGAAAGGAATTCATAGAATTCATTTATATTGATATTAAGAGATTTTGATGGTCAGTCTCCCCACTTTTAGCAAAATCAAGAGCTTGATGTATGTTCTTTATGCCATATCTTTTCCTTTTTTTTAACAATTCCTAAGCAGCTCATCCTCAATGAAGATTTTTTTTAAAAAAAGAACCTTCATTTAAAAAATGCTTACTTGAAAAACAGACTTTTAAAGATTAATTAACAGGGCTCAAAGTTGACTCAGCCTTCCATCCTTCCGAGGTTGGTAAAATGAGGACCCAGATTGTTGGGGGCAATATGCAAATAATTCTCTACATTGTAAACCTCCCAGAGAGTGCTGTAAAGCACTATGGGATGGTATATAAGTCTAATAGCACTAGCAGTTAGAGTTATATACCACTTCATAGTGTTTTACAGCCCTCTCTAAGTGATTTACAGAGTCAGCATATTACTCCTAAAAATCTGGGTCCTCATTTTATTAATCTCAGAAGGATGAAAAGCTGAGTCAATCTTTAGCTGGTCAGGATCAAACCGCTGGCAGTAAGCAGAGGTACCCTGCAATACTGCATTCTAACCACTGAGCCACTATGACTCTTGCTATTGCTAATAATTCAGCAAAACTTCTCAGAACTGAAACCAACCTCTTATTCTAAACCTCGGTGAATGCAGGGCAAAAAGATCATCCAAACATCTGTTGCAGCAGAAGCAGTTAAGAAAAGGGTTTTACAACTATAATCATTGGCATTAATGGATTTAAAGCCATTTTTCTGCTCATCAATACAAGGGTAATACAAACACCACACAGGCCAGACTGACTTAAGTAAAGTTATGCCAGGAGAGCAATTTGGCACTAAGCCCTTATTTATTCTCATCCCAAAGTATCTTGTTCATCCCCGCAGGCTTCCGTGTTACAGATTAAAGGGTGTGTGGATTTACATTCCTTGACTCACATTCTGAGTTGCCTTCATTGCACTCCCACTGTTTCAACTTGTCAGCTTAACAACAGCATAATTCTGGCTCACACATTTGGGTATGTTCTTTAATTAGTACATTGATTAAAAGCTAAACTGTGCAAACAGGATGAGAAAGATTCTGTGGGATGAAGTTCGGATTTTTTTTAAAAAAACAACAACAACAGATTTGTCTCTTCCTTCAAATTGGAACAGAAAGAGCCACATCGTAGAGTTTTGGCAGTTGCATCAGGAAATCAGCAAGCAGAATGTACGGAGGCCTTTTTGATAGAAACTTACCAGGCTGTTCATATCTCATACCCAGAAAAATCCAATATTATTATTAAGAATAATAGTTCCCTCTAATAGCAAATTCAGCTGCTAAACGTTTAAAGGATATCATCAAAAAGAGGCTACTGACAAACAAAGGAAAGTAATATCACATATAGAAGATCTATTAATTTTTCAGAAACATGAAACTCTATCATCTATCTATTATCAATCCATCCATCCATCCATCCATCCATCCATCCATCCATCCATCCATCCATCATCTATCTGTCTGCCAGACTGGTATAGTGGTTAAAAGAACCATGAATTCTAGTCCTGCCTCAGATATAAAGTCAGATAGATAAAATATTCCCCAGGAGTCAATACTAACTCCTCTCTACACAAGTCACTGAATCAGAGGAAAAATAATGAAAGGCACAAGTATAAGATGGAGGAGACTTGATATGCCAGTAATATGTATGAAAAGAATCTTGGTATTCTAGTAGTATACATGGAACATCAGCCAACAGTGTATAGGAAGTTCTTGACTTATGACTGGTTGCTTAGTTACAACCAACCTGAAAAAGGAGACTTATGACCTGGATTCTAAGTGCCAGCAGTGGGATCCCTCAAATTTTCAGTGCTGGGCAACATGGCCCCATTTATGGCTATTTGCAGTGTCCTGCAGTTATGTGACTATGTTTTACAACGGTTTTGCCAAAAATCAACACTTCCATTTTGCAGCAAAACTAGCCCCAAATCATTTACTTAATAACTGCAGCAAAAAAGGTTGTAAAATCAGGTCGATTACAAGACCAACCTCTTTATAACCATTATGACATATGACCAAAATGGACAGGTTCTATTACAGTTTTATGTCAAGGACTACCTGTAATGCAGCAGTTGGAGAAACAAATGCTTGCTTGGGGTGTATTCATGGCAGAAGACAGTCTAGATCACAGGAAGTAATGTGTGATGTGATACTATACTGTGTCTTTGGTAGGACCCAGCTGGAGGGAAGTCAGAGGAGATGGCTACCAAGATGGTGATGAGGAACAGTTGAAGGAATGATTGTGTTTTTCTGAAGAGAATAATGGCAGCATTCTCAATATATCTAAAAGGTTGTCATATATGTGGAACAGATTACCTCATGAAGGGGTAGGGTTTTCTTCACTGGAACTCTATAGATGAAGATTGGGTACCTGTCTCAAATGCTTTTTCAGATCCAGTAAGTTACATTTGCTTCCCAATATGTCCATATAAAGCTTGAGTTGCCCTATGTTGTGACGTACTGTTTAATCTTTCTTTTTTGTGTCATTTTATTTTCTTTCTAATGTCTTTAATATGACATTAAGATTGCTGTATATCCTGTGTGACATTCATTCATGAAATATATCATCTGTTATGGAATTAAGCCATCTTTCTGGGTGTGTGAATGAACTGCAGGCTAAGGCAATTATACATAAAAAAGTTCTTTTTTAAAAGATCAAAGCACTGATCTCTCTCTACACTTTTGCATTTTAAGGGGAAAAAAAACCTTTTTGAAATTAAAACTGCCTGTAGCTTGAATAAAATGCAGCAATATACCAGCCTTGCCATCAACTGATGGAATCACATTAACATGGAAGAAAGCAAATCTGGGCCATCTGTTGCTGAATGGTTGAATCAATGTCTGGCTTAGTGGCATATGAAGAAGACGCACAGTTCAGACTGCAGAACAGGGATGATATTTCAAATGACATCTGGATGCTTTTTATCAATGATATAAACAGAAATTCTGGGGGAATAACAAACTGTTAATCACAAGTATTTTAAATATATTGACAGACACAAAATTATAAAATTATAGCAAGTTTCCAGCCAAAATGGATTTGTGTGTGGTATGTGTGTGCAACTTTCTTATATCCCACCCTGTCTCTCTACTCTACTATTTTCTCTCTCCTTCTCTCCCTCCCTTCCTCCCTCTCTCTCATTTGTCTGTCTGTCTATCTATATCTATTTCAAGCAGAAGTTCAGATAGTTCAAATTAATATAAAGGTTCATTGCAAATTTAAGCTCTCTACAAGCATCTGAACTGCTAATGGCTAAGGCAAACTGGAGGTAGATAAGAGTCAATGGAATTCAAGGTGGGCTCACCTTAAATCTCTTGTGGGCATGAAGGGACTCATGACTGATGACACATTTGACCCCTCCCATGGGCTCAGCCTGATAATCTCCTTCTCTCTCTCTCTCTCTCTCTCTCTCTCTCTCTCTCTCTCTCTCTCTCTCTCTCTCTCTCTCTCTCTCTCTCTCTCTCTCTCTCTCTCTCTCTCTCCAAATCTCTATCATCTCAAGGTCCTGACAACATGTTAGGGATAGGAATGGAATGGGAAACAATGCAATCAAAGCTATTAGCTATACCAGTGTTGCATTGTTACCCCATTCTTCTTAATTGCTCTTTGATTATAGCATGAAGGAGGTATAGGTGTGACTGAGAGAGAGAAAACTTCTCATACCAATTCATTTGATGAGTCAGTGCAATTTGTCATTTAAGATTTAGCTAGCCACCACAGGCTGTTGGGCTGCTTCTAGATCTCACAACCCCACATCTCCTCCTGAAAAGATAGTATAATAAAGTATATGTTGCATGTTCTTCTGCTCGTTTCATTTGATGTCACTTTATTTGAACAAGAGAAATCTCAAGGCAATTATGTTTTATCCCTAGACCAATGTTTCTCAACCTTAGCAACTTGAAGATGTGTGGACTTCAACTCCCAGAATTCCCCAGCCAGCGAAGAGTTGAAGGGAGTTGAAGTCCACACATCTTCAAGTTGCCAAGGTTGAGAAACACTACCCTAGACATTATGAAGAGAAAGGAGAAGAGAAAGAATAAGGTCTCCCTTATACAGTAATTTTTCTGGTTTGGTTGATCTGGTCCTCTTTTTCCAGATGTTACTTGTTTTGGTTTTGTTATATATAAGACTCAACAAAGTTCCTCCAATTTTATATTCCTGCTAACAGATTTTGAAAACCACATTTTTGGTTGGGATGAAATTTCATCCACTTATTTGAAAAGCTTTATTTGTACTGTATGTTCTCTTTACTTTTGTGAAGGTGAAATATAGCATCTGGAGAATAAGAACAAGAAGTCTGGATTGGCTGCACGCTCTTATTCTGTGTGAGAGCATTGTGACCTTAAGAGTGTTACCTTCACTCTAAACTGGTTATATTTGTCTTGAGTGATCCTACCTCAGTACCAGCCTGGATTAACTATTGAGCACTCTGATGCTGTAGATAGCCAGGGAGACAACCTTGGATGAGCTATTCAGAAATTATTACAAAAAAAGGAGAATGCTTTAAGTCTGGTAAACAGAAAAAGCGTGAGAAAGACTCCACCCTAATTTATCAGGACGGAATGAGAGACGGAAGGCAAAACATAGTCAGGCTTTCAAAATTATCTGCTATAACCTATATCAATAAATTGTAGTTCCAGTCAAACATGTGAAGTCTATTTCCTAACCTGTCCTATCCTGAAGGGCTGACAGCTGCCATGACATTCACCACACACTTCTTTATTGGCTGCTGTTGTGTGTTAAGAAAAAAATGTCTGAAGAAAATGTCCTGCAAGGCAGGAAAAAACAAACAAATGTAGACAGGTGTGGAACAGATAAACACGGACATGGGATTTCATAACATCCTTTTTAACATTCCAAGCAGGAAATTATATTTTGCAGGTTACCTTGCTTAACAAATGCCATACCTGATAATTCTGGATAAAGGCCACATATTTATTGGATGTATTTATATTTTGATGTTTTTAAAAATAAAATTCAAACACATACTGAATGTTAAAAACAAACCGCAGAAACAGGCCTTGTCCTGCTCTAATTTTGGAAAACAATGAGAACCACATATGTAACATAAGAAAGCCTGAGAAAGCAAAATGCAAGCACCAACAAGGGCAAAATACTGTTTTTGCGACAGCCCCCACCTGTAACTGATTTGGGAACTGACTCTGGTGTCTTAATCCAGATATACAGGCAGTCCTCGATTTGCAACCTATATATTTATCTTCTCTGGGTCAATGGAGTATAGAAAAGGAAATCTTATGCACCATCAATAGTTCACAAGAGTGTGTCCTAGTTGCACAAAGTCAAGGGATTTATTTATTAAACCAAATTTATATAGCCACCCAAGTCATACAAAGGTGTTTCTGAGTGGCTTAATTTTTTTAAAAAATCCACCATATAATTAAAAACCCATTAAAAAGCGCCCCTCCCCTGGCTAATCTCATGTTAGTGTGACGCAGGAGAAAATGTGACATTATTTCTAGAACTGGTTATGAAAAGCCAACCATCTTTAAAGCCAGTTATTTCCAGGCATTATGATGGTAGAGAATGTAATAACACTATGCCAGCATTCATAGTTAGCAATGCTAATATTAAAATAGTTAATATATGGGACGTTAATTTTATTGAGCCTTGGTGGAACAGTGGGCTAATGCCTCCTTAAGTAACACCAGCTGCCTGCAATTAGTGCAGGTTCGCATCCCACCAGGCTCAAGGTTGACTCAGCCTTCCATCCTTCCGAGGTAGGTAAAATGAGGACCCAGATTGTTGGGGGCAATTAAGCTGACTTTGTAATAATGCCGCTTAAGGGGTGTGTGAAAGCCCTAATAAGCAGGCATATACATAGGATGAAGGCTACTGCTAAGCTTGTAAGCCGCCCTGAGTCTTCGGAGAAGGGCGGGATATAAATGGAATTAAAAAAAATAAATCCAAGATATTTGCAGAGGATCACACAGGAGAAGGTGGGAATGCTTATAACTTCCTCCCAGTGAGGAAGTAGATCAAAGATGGATAACTCTTCCAATTGAGGACTGATTTCTATAAAGTAGGAGGCCCAACTGCTGTACATGAGATATTTCTCTCTTTGGTGGCCATCTAGAGTTGTACATAAATTTCAAATGGATTTATTAAAATCCAGATGGCTTTTTATTTCTCTGTCTTAATTTTTAACACCAGCAATCATATTATATGTATACTTTTGGATAGCTTCCATGCACTGTTAAGCATTTTGTTGTTATTATCACTAATATAATAATTGAAGAAAATGAGAAAGTGTATGAGAGATGAGGAAACAGCATAACGGCTTCAGTCAAGTTTTCACGTGACTTTTGAATCCTAAGGGCACTAAAATTTCTACCAAACACTGGGTCATCTGAAGATTTGGTTGCCTCCCTGGGCTTAGGGCCCCAAATGATTAAGGGCCCCATTTTATGGCTGTATTAACTTCCATAGTAACAGTTTACATGATGTCATATATAGTACTGTTTTAATTGTTTTAATGCTTTTTAATTGTTGTTACGTTTTATAATGAACGTTGCCTAGAGTCACTTCTTGAGACTGACAGCTACAGAAATCAAATATATAAATATTTCCCCCTGAGCTCATTTTGCAATTCATTTTTAAAAAGGGGGATTAAGCTAAAAGAGCTTCAAGAAGAGCTCACTAATTTTCTAATCTCTTACAGGAATTATTTTGAAACTTAAGTAAATTGTGTTTAATATGCTAACAGCTAGCAGGTCTGCTTTTCCAGACTACATCACTGAGTTGAAGGCACAAAGGATGGGCATCTGCTTTTTATCATAAATATTTTCCATTTTTGTCAATTTGATCTCTCTTCCCAGTAGCTTAACTTTGTACAGTATATAAGAGTAGCCTCTGCTGAATGTAGAAGGCTGTTGTTCCGTGTACAAGTGTAGGTTGATATACATAGCCATTTCCATTTTAGCATCTAAGACTGGTTTTAAATTCTGCACTATGTCACAGTAAACCTTCAATCAATACTCTTCATGCACTATTATTACCACCCATCCATTCATCAGTTGATGTTTGAGCAGCTCCACTGCACTGATTTTGAGTGGAAAGAGCAGAAAACCACAATGTGCAAAACCATATAGAAAATGAAGATATTTATTATTCGCTGCTTTATCAAAGTGGGGTATCTATTTCTGGGTCCCCAAGGGCATTCACTGAGAAAGTAAGGGCCCAAATGAAGGGTCTATTCAGCGTTCACCATACTTGGAGAAGAATTCCACTTTGTGTGGATTAGAAGACCCCTTGCCTTGGCATATGGTTTGGTCCAGGCTATATTCAGAAGTCTTCAGAGTGGCCTCCAGGGGTAGTTAAAGCAGGTTAGATGGTTATAGCAGTATGATGAAAGCCTTAGCCTTTGTGCGTGTGCACATGATGACACCCACACAAATATAAAATGAGTGGAGCTGTAATCATGCCTCCACAACTGCCAGTTTGCCTTTTTTCGACCCAGTCCCTACTGATGCCAATGACCTCCAATCTAAAGCAACAATGTTGTTTCCTATAGCATTGTTAAACTAACACAAGAATTCTGCTTCTTCTGATAACCAGGTTTATTTTACATGTATGTCCAATGCAATACTTGGATTCCAGTTCCTCCAGGTGTTTCAAATCCTATAGGATTAAAAAAAGAAACTTGTTCCATAAGCTTTTGTACAACTTAGTTTACTTGCACAAGTTCAGCATAGGTTGATGTTTTTCATATAGGACTATAAAAGCTATCCTTTGGGTTAAAAATAATTTCAAGTAATATGATAGTACATCGGTTTCTCCATGTATTCTTCTTTTACAGGGCCATTGATTTAAATGGATAAAAAAATAATGGTGAAAAGATTGACATAGATTTCAGAGAGAAGAAAGTGAAGGAAGGAGAATCAAATGACCCCCCTCCCCCACACACACCTTATTAACAGAGTAACAGAATAACAAAGTTGGAAGGGACCTTGGAGGTCATCTAGTCCAACCCCCTGCTCAGGCAGGAAGCTCTATATCATTTCAGAAAAATGGCTGTCCAGTCTCTTCTTAAAAACTTCCAGTGTTGGACCATTCACAACTTCTGGAAGCAAGTTGTTCCACTGATTAATTGTTCTAACTGTCAGGAAGTTTCTCCTTAGTTCTAGGTTGCTTCTCTCCATGATTAGTTTCCTTCCATTGCTTCTTATCATGCCTTTGGGTGTTTGCCTTTGGGAGAATAGGTTGACCCCCTCTTCTTTGTGACAGCTGCTTAGATATTGGAACACTGCTATCATGTCACCCCTAGTTCTTCTTTTCATTAAACTGGACATAACTGGTTCCTGCAACCGTTCTTCATATGTTTTAGCCTCCAGCTCCCTAATCATCTTTGTTGCTCTTCTGTGTTGAGACTTTCCAGAGTCTCAACATCTTTTTCATAGTGTGGCGATGAAAACTGGATGTAATATTCCAGGTGGGGGGTCTTACCAAGGCACTATAAAGTGATACTAACACTTCATGTGATCTTTATTCTATTCTTCTGATAATGCAGCCTAGGATTGCACTGGCTTTTATGTCAGCTGCAGCATACTGCTGGCTCATATTTAAGTGATTGTCCACTAGGACTCCTAGATCCCTCTCACAGTTACTGCTATTGAGACAGGTTCCAAAATTCTATACATGTACACTTTTTTTCTTGCCTAAGAAAATGATTAAATCTGCTTAAAAAAAACCTTCAAGTTATTTGATTCTCATTACCTCATCCCCTCTGATTTTGGTAATTCACATCATCTTTCCAGGACCTCATTTGGTCATGACATTTTCCTTTTATTCCTCCTTCATTCTCCTGCTGTCTTATTTTGTGGAAAAGCACTGGGCACTTTTCCACTCAGATTTCATAACAGCGTTTCTTTTTTCCTCAGTCCACACTTGAACTATCACATTCAAACTCACAAGCCTACAATTTGTTCTCGCTCACCGTACCAGAACTGCAGCGCTGGCTTGAAAGGTGCATCATGGTTTAAACTTTACAATGAATATTTGCTTGCCACAATATAGAAAATGATTCAGTTTTACACATAAAGAAAAGGGGTAACTTTATAGTAGCTTTCCGTTTAGCAGGTTTTTTTCTTTCTTTTTAATGTTTTAATTTTATAAATAATTTTTTTATAACCCTGTAATCCCTTTATTTGGGGTACAGTCTGGGCAATTGAATGGAGCTGAGCTTTTACTGACCAGATGCCCTTCCTGATGCCTACGTGGAGTTCACAGCAGATATTTTTTCTGTGTGACCTGATAAACATCTGTTGCTGCCTAGGATTTAACTCTCAACCTTCTGAGTGGGAGGCAAGCATCTTCACCTCTGGGCCACTATGCCACTAAATAAATAAATAAATAAATAAGTTAGTAAGTAAGTAGGTAGGTAAGTAAGTAAGTACGGTAACTAGGTAAATATTTTTGTAGGAAAATGAAGAGATAAAAAGATAATATAGTCTGGCTGTAGGCTCGTAATATGATGGCATAATTCAAAAGAATTATAACATGGAATTATGACAAAGGGAACTGCAGTGGGTATTTTTTTATGTATGAAAATATATGTGCCCTTATTTTGGAGATCATTCAGATATTCTTAGATCTAGTTTTAGATCTGAGAGCATCTTGGCAATATGACCACTTGCGTCCCTTCCAAATTTGCAGACCGTTCTCTGAGTGAACTTGTCACCAGCAATTTATGCTGCCATTTAAATTTCCCCCAGTCTTCATTAAGCTACTGGGGTATTTGTGGAAATGTAAATGGTAGTGCATAGCAGGGTATTCTCTGATGAACCTGCTGTTCAGGATGGGGCACTTGGATCCTAAAAAGGAAAAAAAACCTGAAGTACAAAAATATCTTTCATTGTATAAAGGCCCATTGATAAAATTATTTTCTCAAGGGCATTACAGAGAAAAAAAAGAGAGAGAGAAAGAGAGAGAGAGAGAGAGAGAGAGAGAGAGAGAGAGAGAGAGAGAGAGAGAGAGAGAGAGAGAGAGAGCGCTCTAGTGGTTAAAGTATGTTTGCTGCCTTGAGTTATATGTAAAGTTATAAAAGTAGGAGAAAAATTGAATAAATAAACCACTTTACACAGGGTTATTTTATTTATTTACTCATGTATTAAATTTGTTTTCAGTCCATCTCGCTCATTCCTCTAGAAACAAGCATGTTTAAAATGAGGTAAGATCGACATTCAATACAATAGAAAGTTTGAATTTACAGCAAAAGAAACCATTTAAAAATGAATGATTTTTTTTAATTCTACTTGCTTTGTAACACCTTAAAAGAAATAAGCATATCATCTTACTTGGAGCTATACAAAGAGCAACCATTTGCAAAAAAAAGAGAGAAAAATCTCCATATTTAGGCAAGAGAGGGCTGGATGAATAGTAGGTTACTGAATATCATTAGTTTTAACATGAAATTCAAGCTAAGCTACTTTTTCACCCCAACCATATTGGCTTCTAATCTCTTCTGTCTCCAGGCATAATCTTTCCAATGTTCTTGTTTTCAATACTTTTCTTATCCCCTGCCTTTTTATTTTGGAGAAGGGGGCATTTGGACTACCACTGAAGTCTAAATCTTCCTGATTTCTCACTTTTCCTTGATCACAAGTACATGTTGGCTTAATTTGGGATCATAAGAATGGATCACATCATCTTTAGTCTCACATTTTATTCTGGCAATTCAGGAAGCGGAACCTATCTATCAGAACCTAGAATGATAATGACAGCCTTGTAACTTCGGATGCAGAAGCACCTTGGCCTTCTCCATGATGAGTTTAGGAGAATAAACCCAATAAAATCTTGCATTCTAGGTAGTCTTCAGCACTGAAGTGACCTATGACCAACTTTCACATGACCATTGCAGCATCCCCATGATCACATGATCAAAATTCAGACCTTTGGCATGTGGCATGCATTCATGATGGTTGTAGTGTCCTGGGGTCATGCAATCACCTTCTGACAACATCTGACAAGCAAACTCAATGGGGAAGCCAGTTTCACTTAACAACCATGTTACTAACTTAATAACTGCAGTGATTCCCTTAACAAAAAATGTCGTAAAATGGAGAAAAACTCAATTAACAACTGTCCTTCCTAGCAATAAAATTTTGGGCTCAGTTGTGGTCATAAGTTGAGGACTATCTGTATTCACATACAGAAAGAGTGTTTCTTGCACTCAGTCCTGCCTTCACCACGCATACAGTATGTAGACAACAAAGATGGCATGCTCAGAAATGTATTAACTTGTATCATTGTTTGAATGTTGCTTTGTTGCTGAAGGCAATGCTTGCCACCCTCCCTAGCTAAAGATATAAAAGGTTACTATTGGCTATTGCTGTGGTTTCCTTTATTTGTCCCGAGTGCCGCATAACAGAGTGAGCGCCTGTTACTCGTCCCAGCTTCTGCCAACCTAGCAGTTCGAAAGCACGTAAAAATGCAAGTAGAAAAATAGGGACCACTACGGTGGGAAGGTAACAGCGTTCCGTGCGCCTTTGGCGTCTAGTCATGCCGGCCACATGACCACGGAGACGTCCTGGGACAAGCGCTGGCTCTTCGGCTTTGAAATGGAGATGAGCACCGGCCCCTAGAGTCGGAAACGACTAGCACGCATGTGCGGGGGAACCTTTACCTTTTAATCTTGCAAGCCTTGTAACTTTTGGGAGAACTGCCCACTTAAACTGTGGCAGAGAAAATCAAGGTCAAAGAAAAATAAAGGTTTTTCCCCCCTTCTCTTTCTTTTTCCCTTCAGTTCAAATATTCAGTTTTCAGTTCCTGGATGCCCTTACATGTCTCTATTTAGCAGATATCTGTACTTACTTTTTCCATCTGTGAGCAGACTGTTGATCTGTACTGAATTTAGTTGCCAATTTTACCTATTTTGGCTGGCACAATACTGTCTGCCTTGCTGTTATTTGGGAACTGTATCTTGCACTTCATTAGTCTGTGTGTGTGTGTGTGTGTGTGTGTGTGTGTGTGTGTGTGTATGCTTAATCTTGACTGTTTTAGCATTTGGAGAATGAGATGGACTGTAAAAGTATTTAAAAATGTGAGCTGTAAACAAGCTAAGTTGAGATATAGGCATTTGTAGTTATTATAGGGGCCACGTAACTGCCTTTTTATTAGTATTACGACTAGACCTTTTTCAGTCTTATTACAGTCTATAACATCAGGGATCATTTGAGATTACAGTTTGGGATTATATCTAGGAAAAATGCTTTAGGATCGTTGGAAGGTGCCCATTTCAGTTCCTGATTTGTTACAAACTGGGGGTACTAGGTATACTTAGACTTGAAAAGCTTTGGGTAGGGGCAAATATGACAACAGCCAAAACTATCATTCACAGCTATAAGTCATTATCCCTTCTTTATTAGGGCTGCCATATCTGGACTGCAGAACAGACAGCATGGAATAAATGGAACAGTTGATTTAATTTACAGGAAGGCAGATAATGGATAACCATGAAGGACAATGGTGGGACAATTTTGAGGGGAGATGATTAACTTTCTTTGGTTGAATGGGTTCAAGAAGAGAATGGTCAAGCAATTTTTAAGGGTGCTTTAATGTTGATTTCTGCATTGAGCAGAGGTTGGATCCAATGCCTAAATGGCACCTTCCAATGTTTCTTCCTCTATCTTTGGTATACATTCACAAAGACTTTTTGTAGTAGCTGCTCTCAGTGGAATATTTGACCAAAAGAGAAACAGAATAACTTTTTCTCAGTTATATTTCCATCTGCAAGCAAAGAGTCGGTAACACTTCCACTATCAAGCAGAACTTTGATATTTTCATTTTACATTTGGAAGAAATAAGACTGAAAAACAACAAGCTCATAAGATGATCTAGGGCAGGTTTCAGCTGTACAACTTAGACTACTTCTCAGTACTAAATGTCTGTGGAGTCATCCAGGTCATGGTTGTCCCAAAAGTGCTTTTTCTAAAGGCAACTGGACTTTCTTTGTTTTTGCTTGAAGACCTTTTGCTTCTCATCCAAAAAGCTGCTTCAGTTCTTTTGAAAAAGAATTGGGATTCTCAGTATTAACAAGTACAAAAGGAATGCTATGGCAACTTGTGCAGAATTTTGCTGTTCTCCTATGCTTCTTCCATTAAAAAACATAAACACTGTTGTGTACTGGGTTCGTTGCGCAGGAATGAAGATGAGGCAAGTGAGTTCAGCAAAGATAATGGTTTATTGCTTGCAGGATTTGAACTGGAGAACAGGGCTGCAGATGCAGCAGTTTATACCCTGGCCCCTAGGTGGTGGCCAATAGGTTTGAAGCAACCTATTGCCGCCCTAGGGGCAACCAATAGCAGTGCTGGAGACAGATTGTCTGAGGAGCTGGGAGCCGTTAGCTAGCTTCCCTGCTCAAACAGCCTTCCAGCAATTACCACGTGGTGTTCCCTTAACAAAGCAAGCCCAATACATTACAAACACCTCCACTGATTTTTTTTTTGCATTAGGCAAATATAATTTTTCTATCCATCAGACAACAGTAGATGATTAATTGCCTTCCTTAAAGTAGTTCATCATTGAGCGATTCTAAATCCTAGTTATGTTTTTATATCATAAAGTTTTTGTCCTTTGCATTTGCTGACATTTGTTTTTTGAAAAACAAACACATATGAACTAATTTATTTATGAAACCATGGGGCTTCCTCTGAGATATAGCAGCAGGACCATGGTGATTAATGAAGATGAATCAGCATGGGGCAACCCATTTATGATGAATTCCGTAGAAATATGGTGGCTTATTTTCCTGGGTTACATGGATAAGCATAGCAAAAAAAAATCCCAATACCTGGAACAGTTCAATGTTCACATTTTAATATATTTAATTTTTTCTCATTGCAGCTAGCATTTCTGGTAGATAAAGGATAAGTTCCATTATTTTGATGATCCATAGTTTTATTTGTGCTCCATAACCTAAAGGAATATAATGGATTTAAACAATCAAAGAATTGCTCTGCCTAGCTACTGTATCATTTCCTAGCTCACCAAGTTCAAGGACAGATCTCTCTCTCTCTCTCCCCCCCTCCCTCTCTCCCCCTCTCCCTCTCCCTCTCCCCCTCTCCCTCTCTTCCTTTCTCCCTCCCTCCTTTATTTTGGGGAGTAGGGATGGGCGTTGTTGTTAGCTAAGTAAAGCTAATTCATAATCAAAGCCCAAATAGCAAACATATTACAAAGCAGCCAGATAGTTGAGAAACCACCTGGCATTCACAAAATTGACAGTTGTTTTGTAGACAGGAAATATGTATCCCTCTGCCTTAGGCAGGATCTTCCTGACTGAGGCATGGTTGGAGATCATATAGTCAGTGAAATTAGGTCCAAACCTCTCTCTTTATGCTAATTTAAAAATGTTTTTAATTCTAATAATCATCAAGCAAAAGTTGTTAGACAAAAGGCTGGAAACAAGTATTATGCCTCTTCATCATTATGAAGTGGAATTTGTAGAAAGAAATTTCCAGGGAACAAAATTCACCCAGAGGTAACATCTGTTTGAATAATCAACTATCCATCAATTAGATACAACATTCAGGATGTTCAGTTTGATTGTCTGTTTGTATTTAGCCTGTAATTGAAAAATCTCTAATTAATGTACATAACTATTAAAAGTTGTATGTGGCTGATGTGAGAGATATATGTGATGTATAATAAGAAGAAGGGGGTACACATCACTTTATAAGGACAAATGAACTATAAGTTCGGTATATTAGGATTTTAGATTGTGGGGACTTCATGCTAAAGAATCTATTAAAGTCCTACCCAGATATCATTGGGGGCACAGGAGCCCTGGTGGCACAGTGATTAAAGTGAAGTATTGCTGGGAAATTCTGCCCACAGTCTGGAGTTCGATCCTGATGGGACTCATGGTTGACACAGCCTTCCATCCCTCTGAGATTCAATAAAATGAAGAGCCAGATTGTTGGGGCCAATAGCTATTGCTATTGCCTGCCTATTCTAGTTTTGCAATGGGCCAATTTTCCTGCAGTAGAAAAGTGCACCTTGGGAATATGAACACAGGCAGGAAGGTATGAGTTGATAAAGGTGATGAATGATGTAAAGTAAAAGCAATCGTGGTAGCAATAGCAATAGCACTTAGACTTATACACTGCCCCATAGTGCTTTATAGCACTCTCTGGACAGTTTGCAGTGTTAGCATATTGTAAAGACTTCTGTTCCTTTTGTTATGCTGAGTGGACTTTCTCGGTTTGCTCTCACCTGTACTGATTTACACTCACATTTCTTAGAACAGAAGAGCGATAAAACTCATTATTACTAGCCCTAATTAGAAAATTGATGCCATTTGGTTTCCCTTATTGAGAATACAATGGGATTAGGTGTGGTTGTCTCTGAGTTGTTTATGCCAGAACTGACAAGTATTATAGATTTAATTGTACTGGAAACTAAATTAATAAATGTAAAGGTAAAGGTAAAGGTTCCCCTGCACATGCGTGCTAGTCGTTTCCAACTCTAGGGGCCGGTGCTCATCTCCGTTTCAAAGCCGAAGAGCCAGCGGTTGTCCGAGGAGGTCTCCGTGGTCATGTGGCCGGCATGACTAGACGCCAAAGGCACACGGAACTCTGTTACCTTCCCACCGTAGTGGTCCCTATTTTTCTACTCGCATTTTTACGTGCTTTCGAACTACTAGGTTGGCAGAAGCTGGGACGAGTAACAGGCGCTCACTCTGCTACGCGGCACTCGGGATTTGACCCGCCAAACTGCCGACCTTCTGATCGACAAGCTCAACGTCCTAACCCACTGAGCCACCACGTATGCAACTATTATTTAAATATATTTAAATATATCCTGTTACCGCAGTTGCCTTCTGGAGATATCTTAAATAGGTTTATGGTAAGTCATCCCAACACAAGTGGGATGTCCAAAGGGAAAAGCTTCTAATTATTGGTCGATGGCATCTGCGTTGATGGTGGGACCCACAAAAGTTACCCTGTTGATGATCTTAAGAGTATAGAACAGATCATATCTCAATTTTCCTGGTGGTAGAAGATCTATGGGAAGGTTGGATTGGGTGGTGGGCCCTCTTAAACCAGGATTCCCATGGCTGGTTTAAATAATGAGAGGTGACTGTGATTACAAAACTGCAGCAGGAAGACAGGCCCATAGGTCACATTTACAATGGGAGTGTGGTGAATGCAGAGTGACATTGTCCATGTCTGCCTTCCCAAAAATGGTTATTGACTTTTCCGATGACGTTGAAAATACCCAGTATGGATAACTATATTTTCTAATAAATATTACTAATTCTTCCTTGGGTTAGCTGTTTCCAGCCTGGAATGGAGGGAAGCAAATCAGACACCATGAATCCAATTCTTTGCTTAGTGCAGCATGTTGATAAAAATAGGCCCATATCAGCAGGCATATGTCAAATGGGTAAATAATAGGACCTCTTTCTTTCAGATCAAAGTGATGGGAGGAGGTTTTTTTTTCTTTCTGTTTTAGATCCCTGCAAAAGAAAATGCAGTCTCTGCTTCTTTTGGAAAGAACCCTTGGGGCATGAATCTGAGAGCATCGTTGGCTGCTAGTTTTTTGGGTCCCCCCCATCTCTCAGGCGGATATAACCGTTACATCTGCCCAAATGATTTTTCTAGGTCTCATAGAAAATTGGAACATTAATGCTTATCTTTTAGCTCATTCATTTTCTTGTTTTAGCCTCCTTGCGGTTTTTTATTTGCTCTGCTTTTATTTAGACTCAGACAGTATTTCTCAGCCTCGGCAAAATGCTGGCAGGAGGATTCTAGGAGCTGAAGTCTGCTTGTCTTAAAGTTGCCCGGGGTTAAGAAATACTGAAGTCAGGTATGAAAATACAATGTAAATGTATTATTAATTAATGATGGTGCCTATCTCTGGAACCTGTGATTTCTTTTTCTATTGGTTGTATACTCCAGAGCATAAAAATAGTAAGAGAACATTCCTATTAACAGCCCAGTGAATGATAGAAATCACACTAAAGAGACATGGTTTTTTTGGAGAAAAGAAGGAAATGCAGCAAAGGAAGAGCTACCACAATTACTGCCTTGGTGATGTGGTTTTACAGATTAACTCTAATCCTAACCTAAAAATGATTCAAGCCATTTGTCACCAACATGTGATCCAAATGTTAGACAAGTAAACACTGAAAATGAAGCTTTGTACTTTTCATGTTAATGACATCTAATTTATCTTCATAGGAAATCAAAGGGTTGACGATATTTTGGTGTTTTGTGAAGTTAAACTGGATATCATCAATTTAAGATGTTAAGGCTATCCAGTTTATCTTCATGGAACACCAAAATATCGCTAACGTGAATGAAGTTAGTAATACAAAGGAAGATAGAGGGTTTATGGTGCGGAATTGGCAAATTTGCCATGGCACACCTCACCATGGCCAGCTTGCCACAGGACAACTTGGTGTGGGACAATTCAACAATTTAATTATTTAAAATAATTAAAAATTATTTCACTTTTTGTCATTCACATTTCATTTTGTCCTCCTTTGGTATCCTTTGTTTAATGATTCTATTCCATTATTTCTTTGATATTAGTGTAATTCTTGTTCCATAGTGAGTTGTCCCGTGGTGAATTGGCTGTGGTGAGTTGGCTATAGTGAATTGGCTGTGGCAAGCTGATTCCTTCCTTCCTTCCTTCCTTCCTTCCTTCCTTCCTTCCTTCCTTCCTTCCTTCCTTCCTTCCTCCCTCCCTCCCTCCCCTCCCTCCCTCCTTCCTTCCTTCCTTCCTTCCTTGCTTCTTTCCTTCCTTCCTTCCTTCCCTTCCCCCCTCCCTCTTTCTTTCTTTCTTTCTTTCTTTCTTTCTTTCTTTCTTTCTTTCTTTCTTTCTTTCTTTCTTTCTTTCTTTCTTTCTTTCTTTCTTCCTTCCTTCCTTCCTTCCTTCCTTCCTTCCTTCCTTCCTTCCTTCCTTCCTTCCTTCTTTCTTTCTTTCTTTCTTTCTTTCTTTCTTTCTTTCTTTCTTTCTTTCTTTCTTTCTTTCTTTTCTTTCTTTCTTTCTTTCTGTACGATAATTTCACAGAAGGCTATCCATGCAAACTACAGCCCTTCCAAGAGCACAGAGTTCTCCCAGGACTTTGCCTCTTGGCATTAAGAAAAGACCGTAGACTCAGTGTGTGTTTCTCTCTTTAAATTTCTCTGCTGAGACTTCCTCTGCTCAATTGAATTCTTGCAACATGAAGGCATTTGCTTTGGCTTGAAGCTTGCCTTATCTTTGAAAGCCCACACCCTGAGCACAAATTAATGTTGGCGATTACTCCCCGCCAAATGTGAACTTTAAAGAGATTTGTGATGCGGATATTCTTTTGTCCTGCTCTTTGGGCCCCTGAGTGAGATAATATCCTGAAGGCCGTGATGAAGTATTATTGAAAGGAGGGTAAAGTACACCATGCTTGAATTCTTCTGCATGTGGGTTTTAATAAATGCATTTTTTCCTCCATGAGCTTTCTGTGACATGGTTGCTCTGAATTTTAAACTGTACAGAGTGTCTCATTATCTGTAACAGTGGGACCAAAATGAGAGGTTCAGAGCTCAGCTCCAAGAGTACAAGAACCACAGAGGACAACTTTTGATGGCCAGTAACCCCTCTAGACTGTACAGGAACTTCACCTAAGTTATCAGCATTTTAAAATAAATATCTGAGAAGATAAAGCAAAAAGATAAAGCAGTCCTAGGCAATTTTTTTTAGATAATGGGCACATTTGGAGTGTGGAGTGCCTATCATTGGCACCACAAAATTGCTACCATAAAGAGAGTTTACCTATTCACAAAATGGTAGGCATGATGGACATGGCCTACCATGATTCTTTGATATTCTACCAAAAGGAAAAGTAGTAAATATTGTTCCTTGCCACTAATTCTGCCTTTTTGCACAGTACCTGATAGCACATTTTCAAAATTCAAAATTCTGAGCAGTAGGCACCCAACACTTACATTTGTTGCAAATATATAACTTCATATTTCTGAGTTCATGTTTCTACTGTTCAGTTAGAACAATTACCGTATTTTCCGGCGTATAAGACGACTGGGCGTATAAGACGACCCCCCAACTTTTGAGATGATTTTCAAGATTTTTCGTCTTATACGCCGGAAAATCAGCGAGCCTGGGAAGGCACGCCCTCCCCTCTCACTGTGGAGGAAGCAGGGCAGGTTGGCATCTGGCAGGAGCCGGCAGGGCAGTCCTGCGCATGCGCGCACTCCCCGGCTGCTAAGGAGGGCTCCTTAGCAGCTGGGGAGTGCGCGCGTGTGCAGGACTGCCCTGCCGGCTCCCGCCCGATGCCGGATGGCTCCGCCAATGCTGCCTCAAGAGGGAAGAGCGTGAGGCGCCTGCCATGGCTCCCCAAGGACTCCTTAGGAGCCGCGGAGCGCGTGCGTGCGCAGGACTGCCCTGCCGGCTCCCGCCAGACGCCAGCCTGCCCTGCTTCCTCCACAGTGAGAGGGGAGGGCATGCCTTCCCGGGCTCGCTGACTTGCAGCCAAGCCGGAGCCGAAAGGGGCTTTTCCTTCCACCCACCCTTTGGAATAGACGCAAGAGCTCCCGGGGTCTGGCGTTTGCAAGGGAGAGGGGAAGGGGCTGAGAGGCTCTTGGGGGTGGGAAGGGAGAGTCACGTTGGAGGGGGGACTGGACTAAGGAGGCTTGAAGTTGCTTTGCAAGAACAGGGGCGCTCGATTGATTTATGTACTATTTTCCGGCATATAAGACGACTGGGCGTATAAGACGACCCCCCAACTTTTGAGATGATTTTCATGGGTTAAAAAGTCATCTTATACGCCAGAAAATATGGTAGTCATTGGAATTGATTGCCTCCAGAAGTTGTGGGTGGTCCTATACTGGAGGCTTTTAAGAAGAGATTAGACAACTGTCTGAAATGGTATAGGGTTTCTTGCTTGAGCAGGAGGTTGGACTAGAAGACCTCCAAAGTCCCTTCCAACTCTATTATGAGGCTTTGTAGGGCTCCCAGTCTTTCCTCAAACGATAGATGATGTTGGAGGAAAAGAAGACTATTTACACATCAGCTTTTATTCATGGTTGGCCACACAGACAGAGGTTTAGACTGGAACTGGCATCTATTGAGTCCTTTCCAAGAGGTTGGGATTAGGCAGACATGGTTTAATGGTATTTAAGATATCTTTGCAGAATGTAAACTGCTCCGAAATAAAGCTGCCTTTTGGAATGGACTGATAGTGATTTTGCCAATTTCAATAGTATTCAAGTGGCATTCTAGATGTTTTGGAATCAAAGGTGCCTATTATTATTATTACCAAGGCACTTATTACTATTGGTACTGTTTTTACTTTCATTTGCCATACAGTAGTTTTTCTACTTCTATTTGCTGGTCTTTATATTTTGCAGTTTTCTCCAGTTCTCTCTCTTCTATGCTGCTTTTCTCCAGATATTGCAATGTCCACTATCCAGACATTTCTTTCTTATCAACAGTTTATGACTATAATTTTTATTAACCAAAAATATAATTTAGGTGAGCCAGGAAGTATGGCCAGTGCATGTTGTCTGTGGCAGATTAGTTAAATAAGCTCCAAGCTTCTTCATACTAAGGAATGTTCCACAACAGTAGGTCTGCTGGCACGTTTTGTATTAAGGAACTAGAATACCAACAGTGCAGGGCATTGAAAGAGTGAATTTAGTCCTTCTCCAGAGTATAATAAGTTACCTAGTTGAGCATGCAACAGTCCTTGCTCTAAGCAAGTGTTCCAGTTAAGCCCCACCCCCTGCTAACCTGACTCAAATGATGCCAGATTCCTGCATGACTTTGATTTGCCTGGAAGCCTACTTAGGTGTAATTGAATGCATGCAGACCTTTTTTCATTAAGTCTATTATGCTAAAGGTGTTATTTCTGCAGGAAGCCAATAATGTAAAATCAACATTGTGAAGGGGCAGAGTTACAAATTGTGTATGTGGGTGGTGGGGGGGAAGATTAGCAAGTTCAGTAAGAATATTTATGCATCTCTCTCTGTATCTGTTTCTGTTTCTGTTTCTGTATCCATCCTATCTATCTATCTATCTATCTATCTATCTATCTATCTATCTATCTATCTATCTATCTATCTATCTATCACATTTTTAACTGCCCCTCTCCCTCCCTCAGAGAGGGAATAGGCTTTTGGTGATGCCTTATTAGTCACATAATCTGCAGGAGTAGAAGACACTGCTTGCATAATATTGGACAAGTGATTTCAAGTGACAATCTTTGAGTGCTTTGTGACCATGTCTAAATTAGAAATAATACAAGAGGTATTGTTAAGTGCCAAGGAAAGCAGAAGATCCAGGTAGCTCAAATGGGTATAAAGATTTATTGCAAGCTTAAACTCTCTACGAGAATCTGAACTACTAAACAACCCAAGCAAATTGGCAGTAGATAAGAACCCACAGAATTCAGGGTGGGCTGGACTTAGATCTCTTGTGGGCATGAAGGGACTCATGATGGATGATGCATTTGACTCCTCCCTCGGGCTCAGTCTGGTCTCCTACAGGTATATTTCTTGGCACACATTGACTAGATAGTTGGGTAATGTTGGAAGAAAGCACATTATTTTCTAATATGGACTTTCTATGAAGAGTCATATGGATAGGGATATGGGTGAACACACACACACACACACACTCACATTTTGTTTGGATTCAGTCTGACGAAGCAGTATAATGATGAGAAGAACATATTTATTGCAACAATGGTTGGGTGTGTGCTTTAAAAGAAAAAAAGTACCTTAAACAATGGAAAAACAAAGATTTTGATCCAAGTGGAGGAGGGATATAAGGTGGGAAATCCTAGGGCTCTGAATTGCTGGCCGATTTGGGGACACTAGGCAGGTCCTTGCCAGTACCCTTGAGGTTA
This sequence comes from Vipera ursinii, assembly GCF_947247035.1. Classification (NCBI taxonomy): domain Eukaryota; kingdom Metazoa; phylum Chordata; class Lepidosauria; order Squamata; family Viperidae; genus Vipera; species Vipera ursinii. Next base: position 14,182,424 of record NC_139516.1, read on the forward strand.
ATTCTATTTTAAGCAAAATGGACTTTAAGAAGGACAGCAGAGTTGGGAAGTCCATTGTGAAGAAGAAGAAATGTTGAGGTTATCAGCTGATGGACGGTAGAAGAGTTGAGGTTTCCCTAGACTGCAATTTCCTTGCGAGGGCGGCCCTTGGGCTATATTGTGAGCTGGTGAGATGCTTCTATTCTTTGGTTTAGATAGGATTGCAGGGATTCTTTGTCTGTGTGCAGGAAAGATTTGCATCTGATAGGATTGGCAAAGAGATGAACAGGAATTTACAATGGTCTTGTCCAAAGGACAGAGAGGGAAAGGATTCAGCTTCCATTTTGTTATGTTTATTTTCTCCATACACCCAAACGTACATAGACAGATAATAGTAATGTGCCCCATTTCCTCTTCATAGACTGCTTATGTGCACATTTTTCCCAAAACATAAAGAATGTGCACAAAAGCAGGCCTTGCACTTTCACTATTCAACTTAGCACATACATTTAAATTAAATTAAATTTTCTCTCCTGCAAGGATTTCTTTCTTTCTCTTTTGATTCAGCAGTGTATTGTGATTGAATCAAATCCATGAAATGTTAAACCACCTGAATATGGGCCAAGGGCTCAGTTTTTCATATTGTGCTCAATATTGAAGTTGAGCAACCCCCACAAATTCCACTTACTAACAAAAATATTGGTTTTTTTTGCAGAAGTCTGCCAAACCATATCTCAGCAAACACTCAGACTTAATCAGATCTAATGTTATCTTTTGGTGTTGGAGAAGAACTCTTGAGAGTCCCTTGGAGATCAAATCAGTCGATTCTAAAAGAAATCAACTCTAACTGTGCTTTGGAAGGACAGATACTGAAGCTGAAGCTCAAATACTTTGGCCACCAAATAAGAAGAGAGGATCTCATTGAGGAAGACCCTGATGTTGGGAAAGATGGGACGCAAAAAGAGAAAGGGACAGCAGAGGATGAGATGGTTAAATAGTTTCATCAACACAATGAACATGAATTTTGGCAAACTCATGGAGAGACAGTGGAGTACAGGGGAAACTGGCTTGCTATGGTCCATGAGGTCACAAATAGTCAGACACGATTTAGTGATTGAATAACAAAAAATATTATTTTTAGCTGATCTCATATTCATCCTCAATAGATGTTCAGTTTTTGGATTCCCTTTAGTAGGTTGTAACGCCACTGTTCTTATATCACCTCCTCCTCCTCCTCAATTTCAGCAGAGCTGAAGTCAGAGGCAGAATTCTAATACTATAGTAACTGTTTCTCATTAATTAATTGATAGGAAGATTTGGGGAATCAAGTAGGAGATGCACAGTTGATAGATTTATTCATTTCCTCATTATTTCCATGAGACACATACAAGTGAATGTCTTGGTAGCATGTGCTCTGTAGGTCAGACATAAGTACCACCTATTCAGCCCTCATTATTGGCACCCAGGTGTGGATGTTTGAGGATCAGAATTTTACAGCTGCTGTTTGAAATTGATTTGCAGATCAAATCCAACTCTTGTTATACTGGCCAAGAACTTAAAAAGCTAAAACCCCCTGCCAACTCCATCACTTTCATTTATAATGGCTGTTAGCAGTGTTTCTCTGGCATTAAAATGAATGGAAACGAATGTCTTTGAAGTTATTTCATTTGCATAGTTTTACCCTTCCCCTCGAGACAGGCTGATCATTCCTTGCACAGAGATAATATTCATCTTGAAGCAGTGAGGGAGATTTTCAGGGTAAATGTAACCAATGCCATCAAATAAGATCATTTTAAGCCCAGAATTTCCACTACAATTATAGAGAAGTTACAAAATGCCACAGATATGATTTTTAATATTGCACCTATGTGTTCTTCTGCATTTTTTCTCTCTTTCTCCTCCTACCTGAAGGAAAATTAATTGCTTTTAATTTTCTTTTGAATTTTTAAGTTGCAATTTGCACAGGTGCCATGTTTTGTTTGTGTGTGTGGTTATGGTTATGCTTCCCCAAAATAGGAACTATGACAGCTCCATTAGCTAGCAAGGTAAAATAATTTTTAAAATGGCAAAGAAATAGCAATGATCAACGTGGTAAAAGGAAAGGGTAAAGGTTCCCCTGCACATGCGTGCTAGTCGTTTCCAACTCTAGGGGCTGGTGCTCATCTCCGTTTCAAAGCCAAAGAGCCAGTGCTTGTCCGAGGACATCTCCGTGGTCATGTGGCCGGCATGACTAGACGCCAAAGCCGCACGGAACGCTGTTACCTTCCCACCGTAGTGGTCCCTATTTTTCTACTTGCATTTTTATGTGCTTTCGAACTTCTAGGTTGGCAGAAGCTGGGACGAGTAACAGGCACTCACTCTGTTACGCGGCACTCAGGATTTGACCCGCCAAACGGCCGATCTTCTGATCGACAAGCTCAGCGTCCTAACACACTGAGCCACCACGTCCCCCAATCAACATGATAACTATGCAAAAACCACTTTAGGATTGAGGGATAAAAATAGAAGCCTGTTTTAATGGTGGTTGTAAATTTGGGGAAAGTGGAAGACCAACATTGACATAGTACATGAGGTTCTTAGTATTCTTTCTGGCTCCATATGGCTTAACTATCTTGAATGTTTGCTTCTGTCACATCACCCATTAACCTCCATGATGTTATGACACAGCTATTCCATTCTGAAGAAGGCAAAATACATTTCTGAAACCATACAGTTTCACAGGGAAGTGCTAATACTGCTTTATAATGCCTAAGAATGCAGAGAAGAGCAACACAGATGAGACATTATAAGTATCTGGCACCTTTTTTTTGCAAAAAAAAAAAAGCTCCCTCTGAAAGCCTATTGCAGGGCTAGGCAATATAGGCCCTTTTTTATGACTCATAAACTTCAACTCCCAGAAATCCTGAGCCAGCCATGCTGAGGGGAAAGGGAGAGGTTTCCAAGCTGAGCCGTGCTGGCTCAGGAATTCTGGGAGTTGAAGTCCTTGAGTCATAAAAGAACCTGCACTAGAGGAGGACGTTAAAATTATTTACAGGGTTACTTCTTTAGAAACTAAACTTTTAGAATCTAAAACAGCTAATTCAAAAAAGCCAACAGGAAAGAACCTCACATTTTTTATCTGCTTCTGTCTTTTGGAAGGTAAAATTAGGTAACAAAATAATCTATTTCCTATGTTAACATCTCTGCAATGAAATCAATAAAGGTAACAGGAAAGAAATGAGAAACACTTTTCTCAATGTAATATGTCTAATTTAGCTGATGCTAGAAAAAATAGTATCTTTTCTACATACTCTTGAAAACTATTTTGAATCTAACCATCTATTACAACTAAACCACTTTAAACAATTCTTAAGAATGAAATATTCTTAATTTGGACTTTACTTTTACTGTTTAGACTGTTGTGTGTTTTGAAAAATAATTATTTAGAATCTAGTTATGTTGCACTTCAGTCTTTAAATAATTAATCTAGTATATACAGTACATAACAATATATGATGTTTTCCATGGTGAGCTTAACATCAATAACAACATTTATTAAAAAGGCTAAAATAATTTCTGGTGGTATTATCTGTACATTAAAATTTTGTTTAGTCACAATCTTTCACTTTTCACATTCTGGAAAAGCAGTAGTCATGTATCCTAGCAAAAGATGTTACATATGTGCATAAGCGTAGTCAGTAGTATATGCCTTTTTTGAAATATCAAACATGCAAAGAAACAAAAATAAGTCCAAAATATCTGTATTACATCCAGAAATGCCAACTTTGCAACCAATATTTCTCATCCATAACTATGGCACCCTAAGGATACCTGCATATATGCAAATGCTTCTCTGGGATCAGTAACACAGCAGGGATTGCTTTTTCCTTCCAGTAACAGATTGCTGGGAAATACCAAACATGGCCTTAAGAATTCCAATGTTTGTTACAATTTTTTCTGGATGTGGTTGGAAAGAGGCCTAGAAATGCCAACACAAATACATCACACTTGCTGAATGTGCACACGCAACTAATTACAATCTTCAATTATATGTGATATATCCAGGGCTTTTTTCCCCATAGAACGCTCAGAACGGCGTTCTGGCACCTTTTTTTGCACACACACACAAACAAAAAAAGCTGAAGGAAACTTTTCCGGAGAGCCAAATTTTCCTCAGGCAGCCATGTTGCAGAGCAGCAGAATGCATTGCAGCGACAGACCTTCAGATGGCTCAAATCAAAGGAAATGCGATCCGTACAGGCTAATTTAAAAGTGGGAGGGTAAGAAGGGCCAAGTGTGAACAGGTTGCTTAGCAACCTGCTTAAACAGTCTCTGTAACTTTCAGCTCCCGGTGCCTTGCCTTTTTTAAGCTGGGAAGTTGAAAAAAAGGCTAAAAAGAAGGCAATGGAGTGCTATCAAGGAAAATGTATAGATATAGCCAGCAGACCTTTAGGGAAACTTTATTTTTCATACACTGTTTGAATTTTGTTTTAATGCCATGGTGATACACAATCAAATGTAGTCAGTCTTTTTTAAAATCCCAAAGCATCTGTTTGTTAAATACAGTATAATAAAGTTTTGGATGATGGAATTATTTTTTATCTAAGGATAACTAATGATAACCACTCTTAAATCTGTTATTTTGTTTTATTTTTGCACAAAAAATGTATAATTTGCATTTGCATTCATTTACAAATAGAATATGTTGTTAAAATGTATTGGTGTTGAAATAATTAGTGCACACATATACCTAAAACCAGTTTATTGCATTTGGCAATTGTACTAAAAATATCTCATTGTCAACCAATATAATTCATTTAATTTGAAATCAAGTGAAAAATTGATTTAAATTATTTTATTAAAACAAATTAATGGCAATTCTTTTATAAGAAGTTGCCTCAAACAAAATGAGTTTGACATGCCTGCTCTAGATAGTTGAATGCTCCAATATAAATTCTAGACCAGGCCTGTACATGTAGCCTACCAAGCACCCTTGGACAGAGCACAGTTTTTTTTAAAGTAATAAAATCACCACCACTGCCCTGAAAGTCATGTTGCCTAGTGCCACCATGGCTTACCATGACCACAAACTCCAACACTGTAGATGCTCCTCTAGTCACCAAATCATTGATTAGCCCACCAGCATTCCTTTGCAGACCACAAAGATTTTTAATTTATCGGTGTGGGCCTTTCCCTTCTACAAGTTGCACAGATCTCTTCTAGATTTTCCTCTTGCCTTTCTGAGTTAACTCCTTGGTCTGTCATTGAGCAAGAATTGACTCTATAGGGAAGCATATTATTATTTGATCTATATTTAACATATGTTCTACCTTTATTTACCAATTATATAATATTTGTATGCAATCCACATGGCGAGGTTTGGGGCAACTTACAATATTTTTAAACCATAAGATTAAAACATAAAAGCAGGGCTTTTTTCTCATAGAACGCTCAGAATGGCGTTCTGGCACCCTTTTCTGCACACACACAAAAAAGCTTTTGCACAAGCTATGCTACTCCCTCTATTGGCTTTCAAAAGCCTATTGGCTTTCAAAAGCCAATAGGAATTGCTGCTGAGCATGCCAAAAGACCTGGCCGGCAAACGTTGCACCGGCAAGTTGTCTGCAGTGAAGGCGAGTTGGCAGGAACTTTGCATCCCTCCCTGCTGCCCAAATACACCATCTCAACTAGGTAAGTAAGAGAGGACAAGGAGTGGGAGGTGGGTTCTGTGGAGTCCATGTGCACTCCTTCCTTGTGCTCACCTGCGCCAGCCAGGTTGGTGGCCTACCTGGTGCTGGACCTGTGCCACCGTCGCCTCACCCTACGTGCCTAAGTGGCAGCCCTGCATCACCTGGCCTGCACCACCTCTGCCGCCCACCCCGTGCAGCCCCAGCATATAGAGTGGGCCCCGCTGTTCCCACAGCACCAGCCGCGCCGGCTCTGGCCCCGGGGGGGGGGCAGCCCGCCACCAACACCCCTCGCACCTGTGATCACAGCAGTGCCGTCCCCCCGCCCCCTGCCTCCTGCGCCCGCCAAGATGAGAGTTCTGGCACCTTTTTTTTAAAAGAAAAAAAGCACTGGTATAGGCAGGGGGTTGGACTAGAAGACCTTCAAGGTCCCTTCCAATTCTGTCATTCTGTTATTTTGTTGATCATACTGTACAGTGAAAGAGGTTTGATATTTGCATCTTTGTAGAAGAAAAACCAATATTGTTGATGCTTGGCCCTAGGACATGCAAAGGATTTAAACATTAAGTAATTTGTAGGACACAATCTGGGTTGGTCACCAGGATTAGAAGTTTTGTATTCCAAGCTTTTGGACTCGTGCTGGAGCCCATCTTCAATGAACTTCTCTCAAGTTAGAGAGAGGCTAGAGAAAGTAGAGAGAAGTTCCCTAAGATCGGCTCCAATACGAATCCAAAAGCTTGGAATACAAAACTTCTAATCCTGGTGACTGACCCAGATTGGATCCTACAATATTATCGAGGGACACATCTATCTGCCTTCATTCATTAAGTAATTTCCATGGTTGAACCTCAGAATCCTAAGATAAGTGGGCAAATCTGTATTATAATGGCTGTGTTCCTACACTACTACAATCACATCACTTAATGGTCTGGTAACTGCAGTGATAATTTACTAATCCTGGTTACTTTTTATGATTCATTATGTTGAGCGAACCCAACTTATTTGTTTGGAGCACAGTTAAATATGCTGTGTGAACATTCACATACGTTGGATGGGAGAAAGCAATATCTTTCCAGAGTAATTTGTTTGGTCTGGAAGATCCTCCAGGCTAGTTATTTATCCAGAGTCTGGAGAAAAGGAAAGAATTAATCTGTTCTAGTTTTATCTTTTTTCTGTCAATAAGACCAATGTAAACAACATCTCTCTTTTGTTAAATAGCGTGACTTTTGTTAAATGGTTTTAAAAGGAGACTAACAAGTTAGATCCTCATAAAGCTTTCTTTTCATTGCTCAGGATGCATTCATCCTGAAGATGACCTCAGGAAATGAAGTTCTTCAAGGCAACTGAAATTAAAATAACCTTCACTTGAAACAGAGAGTCATACTATAGTGACCAAACTTCTTCTGAGAAAGAGGCAAGAAGGAAAAGAAGGCAAAGCTAATGTGAAAACAGGACATTTGTAAGATCTGGGGAAAAAATGTTTTCAGAGATTTCAAATGCACCAGAGTTCATCCAACTCCTAAATGCAGCTGATATTATAAGGTTGGACAGGTTTAGACCTAATCCTCAGTTGGTACAAAGCCCCTGTGTGAAAATGCCCTTTCATCAACACTCTCACATTTTCTTTGAGTCAGAAATTATTTTCTTTTTTCTTCTATTTTACTGAACACCGAAGGTTTCCACAACAAAAAGAAGGCTTTTGCTTTTTTTTTTAATCTCATATTTTTTGGGTAAATATTTTATTAATTTCAAGTTTTACAGTCATAAGTACTTAAAAAACAACTCGGTGTCTAGGTTCCTTTATCATTCACTCAAAATATCCAATACCATACCAATATCCAATATCCAATATCCAATATCCAATACTATATCATCCAGTATTTCCCTGATCCTCTCTTCCTCCAATAATAATCATTTCCCCCCACTATGTAAGTATAATTCTTCCTGCTATTAATACCTATACAATTAAATATAAACATCTTCATCACATGTTTCTAATGTTATACATAGTGTCAATAATATCAGTTTATAATGTCTTCTCTAGCCAAAACATATCTCAAATGTGTTTGCAATCAGAGTTCCCTTATTCAATCCGTATCCTGTTTTTTCTCTTTTTTCAATTTTAATTTCCTATCAATATTCAAAATAACTTTATCAATTATCATTTTTCTCATAATTAATTACATTTGGGTAACTAAAATCTTTCCTTATACTGACCCTCTTAGTATTTTCATATTTCCCATCTTATAGAAAATTATGTTATCCTAGTTACAAATCACATCCTTCTATTTTATAATAGTCTTTTTATTTCTAACAATTGTCTATTCTTTTAATCATATTTAAACATCCATTAGATGGTATAATACCTCATCTAATTTGTCAGGACCTCTATGTTCTTCAGTCTTACACTAGCTTTCTTCCTTTACCAAATAACTTGGCAAGTCAGTACATTTAAGTCACTAAATATTTCTTCCTCTGTTTTTGTATATATTATTTGGAATAAAACAGACAATTTAATGAAAGTGTTTTTGTAAAAATGCTTAATCCCTTTATATTCATTAAACAACCTCCGTTTTCTTTCTCTTTCAGTTTCTCTTTTAGTTTCTTGTGCCCCAGTTTTCAGCATTTTCCCTAATAGCTCTGTCAACCATTCCATCAATTCTTCTTCCTTGTCCTCAAATACGATCTGAAGTCTTGAAAAATAAAATGTCTTTCCCATTTCCAGTGTTATATCTGGGTCTTCCAAATTTTTATTTATCTGCACTGTCTGTTGGTTTCTTCTTTTGAATCCTCTATCTTTGTCAGTTTCCTCTATTTTTTCCTCTGGTTTCTCAGTTTCTAGTTCATTCTTTATGGTCATTTTCTGAATGTTTTTTGCATGTACGTTTAAGTTGGAGAGTTGCTCATTTATGTTATTTAAATTATTTTTAGTCTCCTCATAATTTTAAACAATTGTTTCTTTGATTTCAACATAGAAAGAATTTCTTTCTGGAGTCCATTTACATTTTTTTGTTGATTATTCATGTTTCTTCCAAGGAGTTAAAGGTTCCCCCGCACATGCGTGCTAGTCGTTTCCAACTCTAGGGGCCGATGCTCATCTCCGTTTCAAAGCCGAAGAGCCAGCGCTTGTCTGAGGACGTCTCCATGGTCATGTGGCCGGCATGACTAGACGCCAAAGGCACACAGAACGCTGTTACCTTCCCACCGTAGTGGTCCCTATTTTTCTACTTGCATTTTTACGTGTTTTCGAACTGCTAGGTTGGCAGAAGCTGGGACGAGTAACAGGCGCTCACTCTGTTACACGGCACTCGGGATTCGACCCACCAAACTGCCGACCATCTGATCGACAAGCTCAGTGTCCTAACCCACTGAGCCACCGTGTCCCTTTCACTAGACTAGATAAACCCAATTCCTGCAACTGTTCTTCATATGTTTTAGCCTCCAGCTCCATAATCATCTTTGTTGGTTTTTCTGTCCTCCCTCCAGAATTTCTACATCTTTTTTATAATATGGTGACCAAAATTGGATGCAATATTTTAAATGTGGTCTTACTAAGGCTTTATAAAGTGGTACTAATACTTCATGTGATCTTGATTCTATCCCTCTATTGGCCTTTTTGGCTGCTTCTTGATATTGGGTAAAGTTAAGGGCTTGTGAGAAATTGCTAGGTTCATATGTTAATATGATCTTATTTAATTTGGACGTAGTAAGTTTTGAACTTATCCACTATTCCAAGCTAAATTATCTTCAATATTGTTACTTTTCTGGGTGAGGTTCTGACTATTGTGTACCATTTAGAATCATGTATATTAATGTGATAAACAAACAAACAAATACATAAAGTTTACAGTAAAAATGATGAGGGAAAAGTCTGCCCAAGACTGCATATATTCATGAAAATAATATACAAAATATATTTGATTAAGGGAAATTGTTTTCAAAAAGATGTACATTTGGCAAAAATCTTTCCCCCCCCTCATGCTTGTATGAAAATCATCACCTTTAGAAAAATGAAAAACAGAGATAAACCATAACAAACTGTCAGACAGAGTCATCAGCTTTTAGTCAAAGGACTGCATAAAATAGAAAGAGATGCAGGAAATGTAATACTCAATGGAAGTAATACACACACACACACACACACTTTTAAATGTTGATTTTCAATATGACTTCAAATTAAAGCTGTTTACAGTGCTCTATCCCATTGCTTGTTCTGCATTTTGAGGATAATGAACCAGTCTGTAATCTGATCTACAGGGCTATAAATACATGACATTAAATGATACCCATAAAATGCAGTTAAAGTTCAATACAGACCTTAGTTTAATGCATTTACTCAACTGCCAATTTTGAGGCATACATGCTGAAGTTGGCAAAGGAACTCTAGAATCACATTTTTTATAAGATCTGGTTTGGCATGATTCCAGTCTTGTGTATATTGACATACCCATCTTTTCTTGTCCAAATACATTAGTATCTGTCTCCAGTCCTTAGTCCCTGAAATTTCTCTTCTTCGAGACCAGAAGTAAGATTTACAAATCATTATTCTGACAAAAAGAATCAAGTGCATTTGAGCCCACAGTTCAACTAACCATTGTTAGTGGGAATTCATGGTTCTTATTGTAGTAGGAACAAACAGGATACCTATGATCATATGATTCATGTACAGAATAATAGAGTTGGAAGGGAGATCTTCTATCCAACCCCTTGCTCAAGCAATTGTTCTCACTGTCAGGAAGTTTCTCCTTATTTCTAGATTGGTTCGCTGCTTGATTTGTTTCCATCTGTTGCTTCTTTTCCTGCCTTCTGGTGCTTTGAAGAATAGGTTGACTCCCCTCTTCTTTGTGGCAGCCTCTTAAGAAGACTTAAGGGAATACTGCTATCATGTTACCCCTAGTCCTTTTTTATTATTATTAGCTTCCAGTCCCCCAATCATCTTTGTTGTTCTCTGCACTTTTTTCCTAAGGTTCAAGCATATTTTTGTAACATGGCGACCAAAACTGGATGCAGTATTCCAAGTGTGGCCTCACCACTGTTGTGTAAAGCAGCACTAACACCTGACGTGTTCTAGATATTCTATTGATGCAGCCCAAGGACTGCATTGGCTTTTTTGGTAGCTGCAGCACACTGCTGGTTCATATTTACAGTAAGTGGTTGTCCACTAGAGTTACTACTATTAAACAAGATAATATCTATTCTATACCTACACATTTAGTTTTTCTTGCCTAAGTTAAAACCTTACTTTGCCACTGAACTGCATTTTGTTGAATAGTGTTCAAGCCTTTAAGATCCTTCTTATCGTTCTATGGTAGATAATGCTGGTCCATTACAATATTCTTTCCCTCTCCTGCCCCCAGGCAAAATCCTGTAATAGAGCAAAGTTAAAGATCAAAAGAGACAATCAACAAACCAAGGAACAAAAAAGATTTAAACACCTTTTCACCAGCAATCAACACCTAGATAAGCAGATTAACACCATGATTAATATTAGAGTAACAATTAAAAAGCAAACAATACCCCAATCAAGGAATTGCCAAACAAACTAACAGTAAACAGCCCAACCAAAGAATCTCCTAGAACAGGGGTCAGCAACCTGAAACAGTGAAAGAGCCACTCGGAACCGGTTCCCTCACAAAAGGAAAAACTGGGAGCTGCAAAAAATATGTGCGTACATGCGCACATGCGCAGAACAGTGTTTGACTGAAGAGTGGAGCCAAGGCGAGATACGCACCTACCCTGCATATTTGAATTGATTGGTTGAACTTTTTTAGTCCCACTTTTTTTTTGGACTGCACATGGCAGAGGACTGGGAGCCGCAGGAGACATCTGAAAGAGCCGCATGCGGCTCCGGAGCCGTGGGTTGCAGACCTGTGTCCTAGACCATTAACACTGACAAGCCACTAGCATATAAACTGAGAACAAGTGCTACTCTCTACTAGCACTGAAGATGTTACTTAGTTTGGTAATGAAACATCTATAAAAAACCTCCACCAAGCTCAAAGAGCACCAAGGACTCTGTAGTTTAATCCTGACCTACAAATGTTCTCTTCTGTTAGAAACATTATTGCTCCTTGGATGAAGGTTGAGCATAATTAGCATATTGTTCAGCATACTGCAGGAGTCCAGAGAATTGTACTATTATGAACAAGTTAAGCATTGTTATGTGAATACAAACAGTTTTTTCTTGAATATCAAGACCACATCTGAGGATAGTTCCTCAAAGCAAGAAGATGGATCAAGTGTCCACCATACCAATTGGACTAAACCTTAACTATATCTACCAGATTTGGGCTACTACACTTTGAACACTCACAAGATGGCAGCAAAGAGATTCAGAAAATTCTAAATGTTGTCTAGTAGTTATTGGTCATCAAATTTCTGCTGCCTAAATCTCATTATAATCTTAACCTTTCATGTGATTTGGGCCAGAATTTGTCTCTACTCACTTTGGAACATCTAACCTGAATGATCTACCTTTATCTTTAGGATCACATAAATGGTAGTGTCACTAGCCAGAAAAGGAAAACATATTGATAAAGAAGGATTACTTGAGAACAACCCAGCATGCCCGTATGATCTTAAGTTAGATCAGGTTTAGTGACCACCGGCTAAATAAGGATGGGATTCTCTGTTTGAAAGTAGCTTACGGGTGGAAATAATGTTTTAAATGTTAGCTTTCCATTCTTGGTACTGGAATCCCCACACTAATTGCATTAGGGGACTTTAAGTGCCCCTCTCTAAGCATGGAGTTGGAGGCAGCTCAGGAGTAACCATGGATGCATTCCAGGTGGTTATCAGTGCAGATAATAGTAGTGGTCACATATTAGAAATGTTCTTTTATCTCAGGACAGTAATGAAATGGGAGAAATCATTATCAGTCCCCTGCCATTAGACCTAGACTTCTCTGCAGTCATGCTTCACAATTGAGAAGAAGGACCTACTGATTGTTCCACCACTGAAATTTGATGGACCCTGTTGGCTCTGCTGCATTTGTTTAACCATGGCCCTCATTTCTGTCTGGAATGAAGAAACTGACCATGGCTTGGTATGGCCTTTCTCTGTCCATATATTCCAGAGAACCTCCTGATTCACTGAGAGACACCAGAAGATGAAATGCCAGAATAGTTTCCTGAAACATTGGAGAAGATGCTGAAAGAAGTTGACTGAGCTTAAATAAATAAAAAAATCTCACCTTGTGGAAGACTGTAATTATTTTTTATTCTAATCACACCTGTAGGCAGGCAGTGACCTTGTTCAGGGTGACCTGATCTCACCCAGGGAAGGACTGGAGAAACTTCTGCAGAGGCACTCTGAAGATTAGTCAGGGAATCTGTCAGATTCCAGCTGTACAGATTACTTGGAGATGACTAGGGTATGGTCTAGCACAGCTACCTGGGGACAATTTGAGCCTCTTGGAAGTGGACAGGATTCTCAATGTTCTGAGTGCATTATGTTTTAGATCCATGTCCATTCTGATTGGTTAACGACTTCCAGGCAATGACATGTAATTGAATCCAAGCAGTACCAAAGTGGTTCCTTGAGGGCGAAGGTGGTTCTTCAGCTCTTAAAGAGGATATGGTCTGTCCCTTCCTCAAAAAGCCTTCCCTACGGACATGTTATCTAATTTCTAATCTTCCCTTTTCATAAGGTTCGTCAGGTTTGTGTTTTTTTTATCATAGGAACACTTTTAGAGTAGATCGTTGAGAAAATGGTTTATACAGTAGCTCTGGATTATCTGAACCCTTTTGCACTGAGTTTCAGATTGGGTTATTCTACTGAGATGGCATTAATTGGTTGATCTCTGGCTGAGATGGGGATAAAGTTCTCCTTGAATAGTTATGAGTGCAGCTTGGTGTGCCCATGTATCATCATTATTTCATGAGCTTCATTGATTCGTTATAAGGTTCCAAATGCTAGTTATCACCTATAAACCCCTTCATGACGCAGCCTCCAAGTTCTTTGGGTTGGCTCACGAGAGCTGGCAGAATAGTTTTGTTGGTTTGGTTCTGTGAAGTGAAGTGAAGTGAAGTGGCATCATGGGGCAAGAATTAGCAAATATGCCTGCCATAGCACCTGTATTTCAGAATAACATTACTATCTAAAATGAAGCATCTTGAATGAGATATGCAATGTTGACCTTGCTGAATTCTGCTATTTTTGTTATTTGGTTACTCGCTTGTCCTATTTTCATTTTCTCATGTTTATTGTGCTTCTTTTATTTCTTAATTCCTTTTTAAATGCTCCGACAAATTGTTAAGCTGCCCAAGGTGGCTTTTTATGAACTGAGCAACTACATGTATGTCGCAAACAAACTAACAGACAAAATCCTTGCTACTTGATAAATCTGTCTGGTGTAAATGTTATTTATTAATTATTGCGTGAATTGTGACTTTTTAACCTCTGAAACTTGGACTAGTTTAGTTTACCGCTCCCTGACCTCAAACCAAGATGGACTAATGGAACAATTTTATAGTCTGGAAATATTAGTTCTGTTCAACTTTCTATCCTTACCATAAACAATTAGCTGCCGTCATTTGCCACCTGGAATAAGATTATGAATTATGGGCGCCAAACATCTAAATACCACTATATGGTAGCAAAGATGGAGAATTTTCTATATTTTTTTGTTGCCATCTATTGGTTGGGTTTTTTGCAGCCCAGGTATAGTAGCTCTAACCTAGAGGATGTGTTTTATTTGATTTTTCTTTTTTAGTCTTGGTGGGCTACACTAGGTTATCTGGTGATACAGTGAACTCCTCAGGGGTCAAAGCTCTTTAACCTAGTTAATTTTGCTTTAAGTAATTGTGGAGAGCTTAAAGTACAGAACAATAATGTCATTCTTAATTTGTGGAGAAACTATTAAGAGCAAAACACACACCCTTTCTGAAAATACGTGGTTATGCCACTGTATTTCAGCAAGTACAATGAACAATAAATGTAATAATTGTGCTTGGAGGCTTCATGAGGGAATAGCAATAGCACTTAGATTTATATACCACTTCATAGTACTTTATAGCACTCTCTAAGCAGTTTACAGATTCAGCATATTGCCCCCAACAATCTGGGTCCTCATTTTACTGACCTCAAAAGGATAGAAGGCTGAGTCAACCTTGAACCAATCGGAATCGAACTCCTGGCAGTGAGCAGAGTTAGCCTGCAATACTGCATTCTAAACACTGTGCCACTATGGCTCTTTTAAAATATTCCAGATTTATTGTATCTAATAAGAGGAGGGCTCAGCAGTTAAAAACATTGACTTTGTCAGCTGGAGAGTTGACAGCCTGGTTTTCAAACCGGGGCTCCATGCAACGGGGTGAGCTCCCATTAGTTGCCTCAACTCCTGTCCACCTAGCAGTTGGATGAGAAATTAAACATCTTCAAAGAAAAACAAGAAAGTTCAGTTGCCTCTTGAAGAAGCACCTTTGGGGCAAATAGATAAATAGGTAGGACTTTGGTGGGAGGGTAACAATGTTCCTGGCACCTTTCGCATATATAGCCATCTGGCCACATGACTGGGGAAATTGTCTTCGGACAACACTGGCTCCCTTGGCCAAGAAACAGAGATGAGCACTGTTCTCTAGAGTTGGACATAACTGAACAGGGATACCTTTACCTTTTTAATAACAGAAGGGCAAAACACTTTTTGAGAAAGTTGCTTATTTTGCAGTAGGTGCTGGTGGGCATCTAAGCTCTTTCTGCAAATATGTTGGGTAGCAGGGATGCCTGTTGGAGGTGGGTGAGTAAAAAAGTCAAGGTGGAAACTACAGTGGTGAGATTGAAATCTCTCCCCTTTTTACATGTATTACGGGTGATCCTAGATGTACAACCATTTGTTTAGATGTTTCTGCAACTTCTCAGGCAAGTCTATAATCTTAGTATATTCTTGGTCTGTTAAACATAAAATAGATCTGATTCACCTTAGCTTTTTGACACCAGACATGATTGACCAGATTCTGTTGTGTGTTGTAAGAGGTCATTATTTCATCTCAGGAATTTAAGATTTTTCCAATTGCCATAGTTTGATAGAAAGTTTGGAGGAAAATTTAAGGGCTACATTTTAAAATACAGGTGGGTCCTCAACTTATAACCATTTGTTTAACAATCATTCAAAGTTATAACAGTGCTGAAAAAAGTGATTTATGACCTGTCCTTGCAGTTAACATTGCAGCATCCTCACAGTCATGAGATCAAAAGTCAGGTGCTTGATAACTGGCATGTATTTATGATGGTTGCAGGTTGATGGGGTCAGGTGATCTCCATTTGCAAACTTCCCAGGGGGCTTCCAATAAGCAAAGTCAATGCGATAAGCTGGATTTGTTTAATGACTACATGACTCACTTAACTCCTGGAGTGATTTACTTAAAAATCAGGGCTAAAAAAGGTCATAAAATTGGATGCAAGGCACAGAGCCTTTCTTAGCAATAGAAATTTTGCTCCCAATTGTGTTTGAAGTTGAGGATTGCGTGTATTCTTCATGACTCTGCTCATTTGGTATGCATTGCTCATTTTGATTTTTTTTTTGTTCCTTCTGCAGTCACCCCAATGGGGAAATGTGATTTATGCTTAAGGGAAAAAAGGGTTGGAATTCTAACCGCTAAAGGGAAAACTTCTAAGTTCTAGTTGTCAGAATGAAAAAGAAAATGGAGATACAAAGGTAGATTGATCTGTGATGAAGACTGAATATCTGTATGTTCAAAGTTTCAACTTCCTTACCATTTAATAGTTCCCACGATTTACTAAACTGAAGGATGCTGTGCTTGTAAGGGTTTGAAAAGCATCTGATCTAGTAAAGAGACTCCTACAAGACTATACATTTCAGCTGAACGATAGCTGTATCGAATAATATCATGATAAGCAGAATTAATTAAAATGATATTTCTCTTTATATCCTGTTCCACTTCTCCGCAGATGTGTGGGCTGTTCAGATTATTTATTGGGTTCATTTAAATTCCACATCTTTTCCCAGCTCATTTTTCCACTTTCTATTCTATATAGCACTCACTTGTAAAATCAATACTCTCAAGTGGCATTTTCCCTCCCTTCTAAATTGGAATTGCTTTTCAAAGAATTTTTTAGAAGACAAACCTGGACTTAATATAATCTAAAAAGCACATGTCTAGCATTCTGGGCTGTTTTCCAAAAGTTTAAATAAAAATTACAAGTAATCATAAGGTCCTCAACATAACTTCATTGGCTGGATTTTTCCCCCCTTCTTTTTCAGCATCTTTAGTCTATAAACTGATAAGTCACTGCTGCCTTACTTTGTATCCATCACAGATAGGAGTCAAACAAGCCCATTTTTCCCACACAGTGAAAAAAAAAGGGACAGATGAAATGGGGAGAAAAAAAAATCTTGTGGAACATAGAATAATAGGGTGGGAAGAGAACTTGGAAGTCTTCTAGTCCAACCCTCTGCTAAAGCAGGAGACCTTATACCATCCTGGTCAAATGGTTGTCTAGTCTATTTCTGGAAACCTTCAGCAATGGAGTAGCTACAATTCCAAGAGGCAAGCTATTCCATCAATTAATTATTCTCACTTTCAGAAAATTTTGCCTTACATCTAGGTTGCATCTCTTTTTAACAAGCTTCCACCCATTACTTCTTGTCCTGCCCTCTGGTGCTTTGGATAATAACTCGAACCCCTCTTCTCTGTGGCAGCCCCCAAGTGCTGGAAGATAGTTATCATGTCCTCCCACATACTGCTCTTCAATAAGCTAAATTATCTAAACCAGGGGTGTCAAACCGCCGGCCTGCGGGCCGGATGCGTCATGGCAAAACCGCACCCACCCCATGGTCGGCAATGGGAAAAAAGTTGCAATACATTGCGACACATCATGTGATGTTGCGAGTTTGACACCCCTGATTTAAACCATCTACATGTGCTCAAGGATCAGACTAGTCCCTTTCACTTTCTGTATCTACCTGTATTCCTAGCCAATTGACAAAATGCTTTCCCTGAATCCATTTTCTCTATGTGAGATTCTGGATGATATCTAATCATCTCAGTTTATTATTGTTGCATTAAGGTAAGTAAGCATAATCTGGGGGCGAAGGCTATCCAGGACCACAATTTGTCTTTGTGGGATCCAAACTCCCAATAATAAATGGTCCATGAGAAAAAACTGAAATGCACTTCAGATTCAACTAGATTTCAGGATTAAAGGTAATGATTCTATTAAGCTAGATCCCTGATGATGGCAAGGAATGCAATTTTCTTGGCCACTCTTGAGTTTGTTGTTGCTGCCTTCTGGGATCTGCCTTCAACTTCCCAGACCAGCCTTCAATCCCAGTATATTCTTGATCTATCAAATATAAAATAGATCTGACCCACCCATCTTAGCTTTTTGAGATCACTTGGAATTGATAAGATGTAGCTATCTGCTCTAAGATGTAGTTATGGCACCCCAGGAATTTAATACTTTTCTAGTTATTGAAGTGTGTAAAAAACATTAGGAAGAATCTTTAAGAACTGAGTTTTAAAAGTATGTTATGTTGGGGGTATTTCAATGTAGCTACCGCTAGGGGAGCAAACATGTACTGCAAGATCCCACAAGGCCATTAGGTGACAGCAAAGAGGTAATTAAAAAAAGCCATCTATGGGTCAAGTCTATACTCAGTTGAAATTTAAGCTGAACATATTACACCCTTTATCAATAAACTGTATTAAGTCTGTCAGATGATTCCTGAGGTGAGGAATTCAGGCTTCATGTGATGGAAAAATGAACAACAGTTTGTTTTATATCAGCATTCCTTTTGGCTAATGGGAAATATGCTGTTTCCTTGTTAGGATCCCATCACACAAATAAATGCAGTCAGGAGCATTTGGGATGGAATCTGCAAAATGTGATGAATTGGATGAGTCCTTTCCCCCTACTTCCTAAAAAAAATGTACTGAATTGTGGGACTCACTCTCCCTCAGAAAAGGCCTGAGTGAAAGCTATATATTCACAACTCATATAAACAGCAGCAGCATACGGGCCATCCAGGTCTCAGGGGGAAACCACATTCCAGGGGGCAGATACTGTGACAGACACATCACATTTCCAGGATCCTGAGAGATGACATTGTTTTACTGAAGGAACCCAGGACTTATCAATCCTGCACAATCAAATCAGCTGAGCTGATGATTTGGGGGACAGGAACTCAACTTAAATGTGAGCCAGTAGTGTGCTGCAGCTGCCAAAAAAGCCAACATAGTTCTTGGATGCATTAACAGAGGGATAGAATCCAGATCACTTGAAGTGTTAATACCACTTTACAATGCCTTGGTAAGGCCACACTTGGAATATCAAATCCACTTTTGGTTGCCACGATATAAAAAAAATGTTGACACCCTAGAAAGAGTGCAGAGAAGAGCAACAAAGATGATTAGGGTACTGGAGGCTAGAACATATGAAGAACAGTTGCTAGAATTGGGAATGTCTATTTTAATGACAAGAAGAACTAGGGGTGACATGATAGTAGTGTTCTAATATCTAAGGGGCTGCCACAAATAAGAAGGGGGTCAACCTACCATATTTTCTGGCGTATAAGACGACCCGGCGTATAAGACGACCCCCTACTTTTAAGAAGTTTTTCAAGGTTTTTTGTCTTATACGCCGGAAAATACTTACATGCCCTGCCCTCCCTGTCCGTCGCAGAGGAGGCGAAGGCCCGACTGGCCCCGCCGGCCCTCCCGCTTCTCCCGCGCTTCTGCCGGCCCCCGAGGCACAGCGTTTCCTGCACGGCAGGCAGAGCCGGAGGGCAGCTGCCACCCAGCCATGGCCGGCGCCCCTCCTGCTTCCCCCCCAGGCCTTGAACTTCTCCCATTCGGCGCAGGGCAGGGCAGCTCCGCCCGCAGCCTCTTTTTCATGTGCTGCTTCCCTCTCACCGTTGGCCGAGGCGTGCTCGGCCCAGGCTCCCGGTCCCTCTTCCCGGCTGGCTTCCCGCCCTGCCCCTCATGGAGCTGGACTGGGCGTGCAGCCTCTCGGTGTGGCTGCTTTTCCTGGGCAGCCTGGCGGTGTGGCTCCTGTGCTCGGACCTGTTGCTGAGCCGGCGGCTGCTGCTGTGCGTGGGGCTGCTGGCTGTCCTGCAGGCGCTGGGCCGTCCTGCCGCTGCCCCTCAGCGCCGTGCTCACAGAGGCTGCCTGCTGGCTCGTCTCGGCCAGCACCGCCCAGCGGAAGCGCAGCGTCGGACGGGAGCAGGACTTCCCTGCTGGCTCCCGTCCGACGCTCTTCCCTCTTGAGCCAGCAGCTGCCGCAAGAGGGAAGAGCGTCGGACGGGAGGCGGCAGGGAAGTCCTGCATGCGCGCGCGTGTACAGGACTTCCCTGCCGCCTCCCGTCCGACGCTCTTCCCTCTTGAGGCAGCATCCCCGAGGACTCCTTAGGAGCCGGGGAGCGATGCTGCCTCAAGAGGGAAGAGCGTCGGGCGGGAGCCGGCAGGGCAGTCCTGCACACGCGCGCACTCCCCAGCTGCTAAGGAGCAGCCGGGGAGTGCGCGCGTGTGCAGGACTGCCCTGCCGGCTCCCGCCAGACGCCACCCACTGATTTTCCGGTGTATAAGACGACTGGGCGTATAAGATGACCCCCCAACTTTTGAGGTGATTTTCATGGGTTAAAAAGTCGTCTTATATGCCGGAAAATACGGTATTCTCCAAAACAGAAGGCAGGACAAGAAGCAACAGATGGAAACTAATCAAGGAGAGAAGCAACCTAGAACTAAGGAGAAATTTCCTGACATTTAGAACAATTAATCAGTGGAACAACTTGCCTCCAGAAGCTGTGAATGCTCCAACACTGGAAATTTTTAAGAAGGAGATTGGACAATGATTTGTCTGTAATGGTATAGGGTTTCCTGCCTGAGCATGGGATTGGACTAGAAGACCTCCATGTTCCCTTCTAAATCTGTTATTCTGTTAAGTAACTAGCCCCTATACCATGTAAGGCTTTATAGAAGTGGTGGGATTCAGCCAGTTCGCACCAGTTTGATAGAACTGGTAGGTAATTTTTTGTTGCCCGGGCCCAGAACGGACTTCCGGAAGCAGCATCCACACAGAGAACCGGTTGTTCACATATTTGAATCCCACCACTGCTTTATAGGTAATAATCAGTACCTTGTCTTGCATCTGGAAACTGATTGGCAAATTTCCTAGGCAGTAAGGTTGGGAAAGCTTGGTTCGGTATGCATTTCCATCATAGGACATTTCATGAAGAGTTAATAATATACCCGTTCAAGAGAAGAGACCATAGAATTTAGTTATTAATCCTGATGGGGGGGCACATTAGTGAATCTTTCTGAGAAAACTACATGGTGCAAGTAAGTATCACTCAGCTGTAGTCTTTGTTTAGACCCAAGGGAAGAATGGGTCTATTTTTTAAAGACAAGAGTATGAAAAACATTTGACATTTTCCTACTGTCCCCGAGACTAATGAACTGTGGCAGGATATAATGTTAATGGCCTCCAAATAAGTGAATAAAAGTCTGTGGAGGACCATTTGGTTCAGATTTTAATGTCTCTTATTTCTTAGTATGATTTTCTATTATTTTGTTTTTGGCAGCTGCTGCTGCTATGAACAAAAGAAAGTGACGGTTTTAGCTTCCAGCTCACTTTTCTTCCAGAATGCTTCACATGGATTGCCTGGGACAGATGTCTTTTTTCTAACAGCAGCTAGGAAGGGGAGAAGCATCACCAGGAAGAGACCAGAGCTGAGTCTTCATCTGGAGATATTGATGAACTGCACAGCCATTCAGAAAATATTCAGACTTGCTGTCTCGATGAGAAGCAAACACAGACTCTTCTTAATCTTTGTCCCTGTCCAGAAGCCTGGTGAAATACAATTTATGGTATATACACATCTGCTCATTAAACTTGGTTATTCTGTTTCCCCCAGGACAGATTTCCCTCATGGCTCCTTTCAGATAAAATGTAGGTCACTTGATTGACAAGTGTATCTTTCCTCAACTTTACCTCCAATGAGAGAGTTATGATGGAAATGGAGAGTGGATTAATGCTGTGTTTGGATTCAGAAAAAGAAAATAAGCTGGTTCTTAAAAGAATCATTTCTTGCATAAAGATTTTTTTTTAACATATATGTACGTGTGTTTGTGTGTGTTTGTGTGTGTGTGTGTGTGTGTGTGTGAGAGAGAGAGAGAGAGAGAGATGTGTTGTGGTACCATAAATGACTTTATTTATTTATTTATTTATTTAATTTATATACCGCCCTTCTCTCAAGAGACTCAGGGCGGTTAACAGGGCAATACGTAAAAGACAGATACAAAAGTTAAAATTAATTAAAACATGATTAAACAATGCCCATAGTACAAATTTAAAATTAACGTCATAATAACAAAACCCACCCCATCCCATCAGGCCAGGCCCGCTTCCTTAAAAAGATGGGTTTTAAGGTCGCGCCGGAAGGAGCGGAGGTCGGGCGCCATCCGGAGCTCTACCGGAAGATGATTCCATAAGTCCGGTGCGCCCACAGAGAACGCTCTCCCCCTGGGGGCCACCAGTCGGCATTCTTTGACCGGCGGCACCCTGAGGAGGCCCTCTCTGTGGGAGCGTACTGGGCGGAGGGAAGTTGACGCCGGCTGCAGGTGCTCCCCAAGGTATTCTGGACCCATGCCATGGAGGGCTTTGTAGGTCATTACCAACACCTTGAACCTCACCCGGAAGACAACTGGCAACCAATGCAGCTCGCGGAGCAAAGGTGTAACACGGGAGTATCGGGAGACCCCCGACACAACTCTCGCGGCTGCATTCTGTGCCAGCTGGAGCCTCCGAGTGGTCTTCAAGGGTAGCCCCATGTAGAGAGCGTTGCAGTAATCAAGACGAGAGGTCACGAGCGCATGAATGACCGTGCGCAAGGCATCCCGGTCTAGATAGGGCCGCAACTGGCGCACCAGGCGAACCTGGGCGAACGCCCCCCTAGTTACAGCTACAATATGGTCTTCTAAAGAAAGCTGTGAATCTAGGAGGACTCCCAAGTTGCGAGCCCTATCTACAGGAGGTAATGACTCACCCCCCATAATGAGGGGTGGAATATCCTGAATATCCCGGGATGCCGGTACGCACAGCCACTCCGTCTTGTCGGGGTTGAGACGAAGCCTGTTCCTCCCCATCCAGACCCGGACCGCCTCCAGGCACCGGGACATCACGTCGAGGGCATCACTGGGGTGGTTTGGGGTCGAAATGAAAAGTTGGGTATCATCAGCATACTGATGATACCCAACTCCAAAACCACGAATGATCTCACCCAGCGGTTTCATATAGATGTTGAACAGAAGGGGCGAGAGGACCGACCCCTGAGGGACTCCACAAGCGAGAGGCCTCGCGGTCGACCTCTGCCCCCCCGTCAACACCGACTGCGAACGTCCCAGGAGATAGGAGGAGAACCACTGAAGAACCGTGCCTCCCACTCCCAATCCCCTGAGACGCCGCAGCAAGATACCATGGTCGATGGTATCGAAAGCCGCTGAGAGGTCTAATAGGACTAGAACAGAGGAGTATCCTCTGTCCCGAGCCCTCCAGAGATCATTCACCAGCGCGACCAATGCCGTCTCCGTGCTGTACCCAGGCCTGAAGCCCGATTGGTACGGGTCTAGATAATCCGCTTCATCCAGGACCAGAGGGAGCTGATGCGCCACCACACTCTCGACAACCTTCGCAAGGAAGCGAAGGTTGGAGACCGGACGAAAGTTATTCAAAACAGCCGGATCCAAGGTAGGCTTCTTGAGGAGAGGTCTCACCACCGCCTCCTTCAAGGCGGCGGGAAAACTGCCCTCACTCAAAGAAGCAGCTATAACCGCCTGGAACCAGCCTCGTGTCCCCTCCCGGGCTGCATAAACCAGCCAGGAAGGGCACGGGTCCAATAAACATGTGGTGGAGCTCAGCCTCCCCATGATCCTGTCCACTTCCTCCGGAGTCACAGGATCGAACTCCTCCCAGATGACATCGACAAGATCACTCGTGTCCTGATCGTCCGATACTGCCCAGTCGGAGTCCAAACCGGTCCGAATCCGAGCGATTTTGTCCGACAGATGTTGACTAAATTCCTCGGCACGCCCCTGCAAGGGATCCCCACTGACCTCCTGGTTGAGGAGGGAGCGGGTCACCCTAAACAGGGCGGCCGGGCGATTATCTGCGGACGCGATGAGGGCAGCGAAATAGTTAGATCTCGCTACCCTCATCGCAGCGAGATAAGACCTAATATGGGTTCTTAGTCGCAATCGGTCGGATTCAGATCGGGTGGACCTCCAGACGCTCTCTAGGCCCCGTCTCCGACGCTTCATCTCCCGGAGCTCCGTGGAAAACCATGGAGCCCATTGGGATCTGCGCCGGGTCAGGGGCCGCAAGGGTACAACTCGGTCAAGTGCCTCCGTGGCCGTCCTTTCCCAGGCTTCCACTAAGGCATCTGCCGAGTTGTGAGCTGAGGAGGCAGGTGGGGGCCCCAGCGCTGCCTGAAACCTCTCAGGGTCCATTAAGCGCCTGGGGCGGAACCATCTAGTTGGCTCAACAACCCCACGGTGGGGAGTGGCAAAATGGAAGACCAGCCGCAGGAGATGATGATCGGTCCATGACAGGGGCATAACAATTGGGGAGCCCCCACCAAGATCATCTAACCACCGACCAGATAAGAAAACCAAGTCAAGGGTGTGACCTCCCTCATGGGTCGGTCCATGAATTACCTGCGTCAGGTCCATGGCCGTCATGGAAGCCATGAACTCCCGAGCTAACTCAGATACTCCTCCCAGGGATGGTAGATTGAAGTCTCCCAAAACCATAAGTTTGGGAAACTCAATCACCAGCCCTGAGAGGATATCGAGAAGCTCAGGCAGGGCTGCTGCTACGCGACTAGGCGAAAGGTACGCAAGCAGCAAGCCCAACTGCGCCCTAGGACCAAACCTCAATAAGAGAGATTCACACCCGACTATCTGAGGAACGGTGGCCTCCTGCGGACATAAGGTCTCCCTCATAACCACAGCCACTCCCCCACCCCTACCCTGAGTCCGAGGCCGGTGTAGCACCCGGAAGCCTGGTGGGCAAAGGTCAACCAGGGGGATACCACCCTCTGGGCCCAACCAGGTTTCCGTGATGCAAGCCAGGTCTGCTTGCTCACCCTCGACTAGATCCCGGATGAGGGGAGCCTTATTAGCAACGGACCTGGCATTTAGGTACACCAGTCGGAGCTCAGGTGGCTGCACATCCCCGCTCCCAGAACCTTGGGTCGAAGGCAGAGGGTCGGAGCGCCTCACCGCTTGTAAATAGCAGAGAGGCCCTCCCAGAGGTCGATACGGCCCTCTGATCTTACACCTGCTGCCATTCCCTATCGTCGTGGGGATTGGCAATCCCACGACCCGCTCCAGAGCTCCAGAGATGACTGACCCCGGCTCCCCCTCAACGCGGTCTATCCTAGGCCTGGTCAGAACAGCAGCTGGCGGATTACCCCCCCTCTCCAACCAACCACAACCCTCCCCCTCCCTAACCCTACAAAAAATTTAGCTAAAAAAGTAATCAGGGGCCTCTTGTTAAATTTATGTCTTAGGCCCCTGTTACTGCCCGGCCATCTCTCAGGGTCCCAACAATCGGACCCGTCATCAAGAGGCAGATTAAAAAGTAAGGCGGGTCGCTCCCAGGATGGGGGGGCACCCCTGAGAGCAAGTAAAACCGTGCTGGAGTACCTCAAAACCATGGTAAAATTGGGTAATACAGCAAAACAGACCCAGGTCGAATAAATAAATGGGAGGATCTTTAGTTAAATGAAATAGAATAGAATAGTGTTTTGAAGCATAGCTAGACTCTGGCTAGAAGCAAAGACTATATTTAGATCACTTGTAAGACTTGGTTCTAAAAGTATACCCTGGGATTAAATCCTTCTGACATATTCTTCCATATTCATATACATGTATGAGTATACTTCTGGGAATGTTAATTTGGGGATTCAAATCCATAGTTGCTACAAAAAGAAGATTTTATCAGTTTTCCAGGTGGTCAAGTGAAAACTTCTGCAGGTGTAAATGTACAGTATCTGCCCCTAAAACTTCATTGTGTAATGAAGAACTCTCTAGTTCACTTGACACAGTAGTTATCTCTTTTGTGGCTTGTAACCAAACTGAGGATGGTTAAATGAATATCAGAGACTTGGATGATCACTGGGAATTGCTTATTCCAAGTTTATCCATTGCACAAAGGGATCTTCAAATATTTTAGAAAAAAACTCTCTTTTTAGAAAGAGTACAGAGAAGAGCAACAAAGATGATTAGGAGGCTAAACATATGAAGAACAGTTACAGGAATTGGGTATGTCTAGTTTATTGAAAAGAAGAACTAGGGGCGACGTGATAGTAGTGTTCTTATCTAAGGGGCTACCACAAAGAAGAGGGAGTCAAGCTATTCTCCAAAGCACCTGAAGGCAGGACATGAAGCATTGGATGGAAACTAATCAAGGAGACAAGCAAACTAGAACTAAGGAGAAATTTCCTGACAGTTAGAACAATTAATCAGTGGAACAACCTGCCTCCAGAATTTGTGGAAGCTCCAACATTGGAAGTTTTAAGAAGAGATTGTACAACCATGTGTTTGAAATGGTATAGGATTTCCTGCTTAAGCAGGGGTTTGGACTAGAAGACCTCCAAGTTTCCTTCTAACTGTTATTCTGTTATTCTTTTTGGAAGTGGAGGGTCTTTGTTAATCTTCCTGGGTGGATGCATGGGGTAGCAATCATTGAAATGATTATACAGAATGATGGAACGATGCCAGATGGAAAGCTGGACCAGTTTTTATTCCCTCTCCCCCATTTTACAGGTAGGAACTGGAACTTGTATCTTGTTTAGGTTTGGCCTATACATTTGTGCACTTTTCATTTCAAAATGTCAGGGAATTGCCACTGGATTTCAGTAACTGGGACTGGAGAAGGTTTTGAGGACAATAAGGGTCCACAAGTAGTTAGTTTAAGAAAGAAGTTGGCCAGAGAGGACAATTATATCAACGTAGAACAGGTGCTTCTGTCCGTGCAGCAGAAGAACAGTCCAACAGCTTGATGAAATGGTGGGAAATATAGAAAATAGCTTCATTCTTGTCTGCAAAGAAAATGTAATAATCCTGTGTCTAGGAAAAATAAAAAGGTCTCCCTGTGAAAAGATACAGTATGTTCAAACTGAGGTTGGGTAGTCATCTGTTAGGGATGTTTTAATTTGGATTTCTGCACCAAGCAGGGATTCTGAGTCAATGGTCTAAGTGCCTCTTCCAACTTTTATGTGATGCCAACATTCATATTAATGTGATTCTGTGAATATAAATGAAGTAGTTTTGAAGGGAACACATTATTTATTTTCAGACTATGCATACACATGATATAATATATCCCTTTGCAGGAGAAGCATCCCACTTCTCTGCGAGGAAGAAGGGATCCCTTCCAAGACAATTTCAAGTGTTTGCAATGTTTGCTTTAAAAGCAATTTGCATTAAAACAAAAATCTGTTGCCAAATTAATTGAAGTCATTTTTAATCACTTGAAATCAATCATTTAAGTTGATTAGCTGAGTAAATGCCACATTAATGGATATTGGTGGCAAATGATAGGTTATCCTTCTTCAACAGTGAAGTTTAGATAATAATAATAATAATAATAATAATAATAATAATAATAATAATAATAATAATAAGTTGGAAGGGACCTTGGAGGTCATCTAGTCCAACCCCCTGCTCAGGCAGGAAACCCTATACCATTTCAGGCAAATGGCTGTCCAGTCTCTTCTTAAAAACCTCCAGTGTTGGAGCATTCACCACTTCTGGAGGCAGGTTGTTTCTAGTTAATTGCTCTAACTGTCAGGAGGTTTCTCCTTAGTTCTAGGCTGTTTCTCTCCTTGACTAGTTTCCATCCGTTGCTTCTTGTCCTGCCTTCAGGTGCTTTGGATCATTCAGTGTCAGGCCCAGCCCAAGAATGACATAGAACAATCTAGCCAATGTTGAGTGCCTTATTTGCTCATGCCATATAAACAAAATCTTGCCAGACTAAACCTATGCTACTTTTATACTATCCTATCCTGGCAGATTCTAGGAAGTGGCTTCCCTAAATCTCTTCCTCTTTCTCTGATCCACCTCTGAGTTGTGTTGTCTCTTTTGTCCTCCCCCTCCTTGGAACATGCTCTCTTCTTCCTGAGAAACTGCTACTGAGCTGTAGTCCATCATACCTCCTTCCACTTCATAGACACAATCCGTTATATTTTGGGTGTCCACAGGCAGGACAAATAAGGGAGAATGAGAAACCTTTCCCACAACTTAGGTATTAGTATCAGACTTAACAGTAGGTGAGGGTGAGGATGAGGAAGTCTCTCCATAGACATAATGGGATGTGAGAGTAACCTTGGGAGGCAGGAGGAAAAGATACATCCTAAGCAATAGTCTGATGATAGAAGTATGAGTCCAAAGGAGGAATGGGACTGGAGAAAGCAGCTCAGAAAGTTTTCTGGAAAATAAAAATAAAAATCTAGTCATGCCGGCCACATGACCACGGAGACGTCCTCGGACAAGTGCTGGCTCTTCGGCTTTGAAACGGAGAGGAGCACCTAGAGTTGGAAACGACTAGCATGCATGTGTGGGGGAACCTTTACCTTTACCTATCATGGTTTACTACATAATGCAGCAGTCCTAAGGTGAGAAATAGTGTTAAGTGTTTTTAAACCTTCCTAAGAGTACTAATAACTGCCTAAAGTCTGACTTAATCTTACACTACTTAGTGCTGTGTGCAAACTTTCTCTCACCAATTATTGTATGCATCACAAAGTCAAGTGGTTAAACTATTACATGATTTGTTGCTACTATTATTAAATCTTCCTACTTTTTTTACACAAATGTTGTTTGACAACTGCTGTTCATTGTAAACATGATGAGGATGGATGAAAAGCAGCACCGTTAAGTTGGAATCAGATGTTACTGCCATGTTACCCACCCCTCATTTATTTATGCAGGAAAAATCTTTAATGTAATGTGTGTGTGTGTGTGTGTGTGTCGCCATCAGTGGCGTAGCGTGGGTTGTCAGCACCCGGGGCAAGGCAACCGGAAGCGGAAATAGAGGGGCGGGCGGGCGGTGACGTCATGGCACCGCCGAAAAGACGCGCCCCGCAGCGGTGTAGACTTTCCAAGAAGAGTCGCGCGCATGCGGGATGCTTCCGGGTCCCTCTCGAGGGCAGCTGGGCGGGGCTCCGACCTGCAAGAGCCGCTGCATTCAAGCTCGCACGTGAGCCCTGCTAAATAAAGCCACGCATGCGCACGAAGCTAGGCCGGCCGGCCGGCGGGTCCGTCTTCGCTCGGCCAAGCCTGCCGGGGCGCCTGCGGGGTGCTTGCGGTTGGCCTGAGCCTGGGCGGAGAGTTGGCCGCTTCTATTTATTTTATTCAGTTTATGTGGCCGCCCATCTCACCTGCCGGACTCATTTTGCTTTGCAAGAAAGAGCAGCTCAAGAGCGGAGCCAAGCCAACTCTGTGCAGCCCTTGGGGCTCCCTGAGCAGCTCAGTGCGAGCGCGCCCCCCC
Source organism: Vipera ursinii (assembly GCF_947247035.1). Classification (NCBI taxonomy): domain Eukaryota; kingdom Metazoa; phylum Chordata; class Lepidosauria; order Squamata; family Viperidae; genus Vipera; species Vipera ursinii. The sequence continues at coordinate 14,211,577 of NC_139516.1, forward strand.
CCAGATGTTGCGCCCGGTGCGGCCGGCCCCCCCTGCACCCCCCACGCTACGCCACTGGTCGCCATCATAGGCATCTAAAGGATAGTGGTGAATCAACTCTACTATTGCTTTGTTGTCACACAGGCTCCATCTAAGAATAACAGAATAACAGAATTGGAAGGGACCTTGGAAGTCTTCTAGTCCAACCTTCTGCTCAGGCAGGAAACCCTATACCACTGGTGTCAAACTCGCCACATCACATCATGATGTGTCATGGCATATTGTGATTTTTTTTTTTTGCATTGCCAGAGCTGAGGTGGGCATGGCCTCTGTATGATGCAACCAGCCCACAGGCCAGCAGTTTGACACCCCTGCCCTATACCATTTCAGACCAATGGATGTCCAGTTTCTTCTTAAAAACCTCCAATGTTGGAACATCAATAATTTCTGGAGATGGAGTCTCTATGCATTTCTTTTGGTTATGCATTGTGATATTTCGCACGGGAAGTAAAGGGGGTAAGGTTTATCTTATGATCCTGCAGTTACCTCTGGTGCCATATTGTTTTGTATTGTTTTGGGATCTCAAAACATACTTCTAACAGCTGGAAGAGGCTTCTGCACATAAGTTTGGAAGTGCTAGGGGACTAACCCAAAACAATATAAAGTTCCTTTGGAAAGTCCTGACCAAGCAAATCATATTACATCTGCAGCATAAAGCATGATGAGTCCGACTGGCATATAATAATAATAATAATAAGTTGGAAGGGACCTTGGAGGTCATCTAGTCCAACCCCCTGCTCAGGCAGGAAACCCTATACCATTTCAGGCAAATGGCTGTCCAGTCTCTTCTTAAAAACTTCCAGTGTTGGAGTATTCAAATAGTTTGCTACAGACCATAACGTAGCAACCCTAAATAAATTTCTAAATAATAATAATAATAATAAAATGTACCATTGTTTGCACTGCTTCTGTCACAAAGATATGCTTGCAATACAAATGTGAAGGATTAA